>NC_087364.1:71687762-72342485 GCF_030014295.1 Loxodonta africana | reverse complement strand
TTAGCAAAACAGACTCACACCAGACTTCAACAGTTTAAATAATTCTTGCCAACAGTCAAAGGATTCTCTTGATATCCTTAGAGGCCCAGTATCCTATGATTCTCAGGGTAAGGAGCTATTCTGATACCCTAAAAACAGGACAAAATAGACTGAACTTCCGTTACATTAACCCACTGCTGTCGAGTCGAGGCAGGAATTTACTGAACTTGCTTGAAAAATGTAGTTGTCCTCTACTAAACAGGCTTAAGAAAGGGATTGACAGCAAACTTTCTGAGATGTATCACCTGCATTTTAGTAGAAAGGAAAGTGATCATTTAGATGATTAGAAGATCTATTTCATTTCTTCCTATTCCCCATCAATATAGCTTTACTGAGTCTCTGTTGCTGTCGTTGTTAGGTACTGTCAAGTTGGTTCCAACTCATAGTGACTCTACGTACAACAACGAAACGCTGCCTAGTCCTGCACCATCCTCACACTTCTGCTAGGTTTGAGCGCACTACTGCAGCCACTGAGTCAGTTCATCTTCTTGAGGGTCTTCCTGTTATGTGACAATGCTGTGGACGTGGGGAAGGCTTGTGTCTGCTCTCCGTTAAGGGGTTCACAATGTGACATTGGGACAGGTCAGTACCTGTTACAACTTCATGTATTTTCAAAGTGTAATGAAATATGTGCACAATGGTAAGTTGCTTGTTTTAGTTCTGCACTTGCTCTAGGTGAGCACTTTCATGGAAGCACCACTAACCCAGACTTTGGCTAGCTTTTTTAAACAGAAATTCTCAATCTGGTTGTGTATTAGAATCACCATGGGAGTATTATGAGTGCCAATGCTTTCTGCCTCCAGCCAAGATGAAGTGATAGAAATTAAATTTAACTCTCACCTGAAACAACCAAACAATGGACAAAATGTATGAAACAACAGTTTGCATGGCACTAGACAACCTGGAGAAAGGCGTGATCCCTGAGAGACGTAAACAAACAAGTGAGTTCAACAATTGCCCCAGCTTATTGCCTTGAGAGTATCCACGTCAGTATGGAGGGAGGGAAAACCCAGGTGGAGCCCAGGGGACTCTTTGAGTTGAGGAGAAGGAACTGCACAGGTGAGGAGAGGGAAGGACAGAAGAGGACAGGAAAGAGGAAGGGAGGAGAGAACAGAAGAGGAGAGGAGCCTGACTCTACCCTGGGTCAGCTTACTCCCTGTATGCTCTTGAGTGGACCTGCTTATTCTCTACCTGTGACCTACCCCAGGGTTGAGAGGAAGGCTCAAAACTACCCTCACTCCTCCTTGTTGCTTCCGAGACCATTATTCTTCCACCCGTGTGTGAAAATCCCTACACTTTCTTGTGGACGTGGCACCCATTAGACCATCCTCTAGTCCTTGTTCCTTGTTCAGATCATCAAATAATGACATCCTCTAATTCATATCTCATTCAATAACACATTCCTGCATCTACAACAGGATCAGTGTAAAACACATTAAAAAAAAAAAAAGACCAACCAGTTGCCATTGAGTTGACTTCAGCTGATGGCAACCCCAAGTGTGTCAGAGTAGAACTGTGCTCCACAGGGGTTTCAATGGCTGATTTTTTGCAAGTAGATCACCAGCCCTTTCTTCTGAGGCACCTCTAGGTGAACCTGAACCACTAATCTTTTAGTTGGCAGCTACTCACCTTCACTACTTGTGCCCCCTAAGGACTCCACCAATCACACAGTACAACTCTTCACAAGTATTCGTGAATGCAAGAATGAATGGAGGCCTAAATGAGATTCTAAGGATTGTTGGTTACATCCATACACTCCACTCCTCTGGGTGTAACAGTTTGGCTGACTACAAGGCCATCTACTAGAGAAAAATCATATCAGCCCTTTCCTGTATCATCGTAACTGAACCACGTTTAATGTTATGTCTGTGGTTTGTGCTGATTATTCTTCTCAAATGGGGCTTCATCTGCCCCGAAGCTGAGGGTCCTGGTCACTAAACTACTTGCTAATCCTGAAATCATCCTTCTCGTGGAGCAACTTTTCTCAAAAACTTATCTCACTGATTATTTCTTAGAAAAATGTCGTTTCTTCTCAGGAACCTGCGTATTTCCTCATATCTGTTGATGTAGCATCCCATGGTTCTTCTTCTTCTTGGTTTCTTGGAGGCTTAGAAACAGATTTTGAGCTCAGTCACAGCAACTGTACTGACCCTTACGGTTCACATGCTTATAAACCCCTTTCTCTGCATTTTCTATCCATTACTTATTGCCTGTATCATAGGCTCCTTCTACAAAATGCTTTAAATGAATAAATATAATAAACAAATACTCTAACCACTAAAATGGGAAGAAAATATTATTACTCACTCTGTATGCTTGTCCAAGACCGCCATTATCTGCAATATTTTCTCCCAAAGTATTAATTCCATTGAGCTGTTAAAAAAAAAAAAAAAAAGACCCTAACTGCATTAGAATTAATTGTTAGGAAAAGTATTAACAATTCACTTAAGATTTAACATATGTAAAACTTCTCGAGAGAATGGGGATGACATACGTGCTGTCCACCTGCAAGGTCCCATGAGAAGTTTCCATACTGGTACACCATGCACTTGGATTGTTCTTTAAAATTATTTGCAGATTGTTGACTCCACCAGTCAACAAGGTCTCCATCCTTGTTAAAATTTCTACCTGTAATAAATTTATTTAAGTAAAATGGCAACCCATTACAACAAAAATTACAATAAGATATCTCAACTCAAAGTTCAGGGACTGAAATATCATTGTGGAAGAGAACATTAAATTGGACAGATGATGAGAAAAACCATTGCTCTTCCTCATGCCCAGGGTTAATAAAGCCTGAACTGCCAGGCTGCTGTTGTACTTGATATTTCTTCTATTTTTGTTGTGATAAAAACATATATAACCCAACATTCGCCAAATTCGACATGTTTTACCTGTACTATTCAGTGACACTGATTACATGAATTATAACATGCAACCAACCGTTACCCATGGTCATGACCCAATGGACTCTTGATATCTCAGCTGAGATGACCACGTAGAATGTTCCTGAAATTGTACCTTGTTTCTCTTGCACGGTTTTCATCTGAACCACATCTGTTTAATTTGGTATTTTAAGATTTTAAGAAGGCAATGATTTTATTCTGGAGTTCAGTTACTAT
Source organism: Loxodonta africana (assembly GCF_030014295.1). Lineage (NCBI taxonomy): Eukaryota > Metazoa > Chordata > Mammalia > Proboscidea > Elephantidae > Loxodonta > Loxodonta africana. Next base: position 72,339,324 of record NC_087364.1, on the reverse strand, counting down.
TCCCATCCCCTTCATGAGATGCTGGAGGCTCACACCCTCCCTCTACTTCGAGCACAAGGAAAAAGTCTCCTTTGCCCCCTAATTTCCCTGGCCCTTTCCCGCTGACCTTAAACTACTCTGATCTTTTCCCTCTTTGAGTTCCAACAGCACTTACGAATGTCATATGTTTTTGCACTTAATTGTATCATCTTTTAAATATTAATCTACCTATAGTGAATTAAAAAAAAAAAAAAAGGATTATGAGGCCAAGCTGTCTGAACTCATATCCTGGTTTCACCAATTCCTAGCTCTGTAACTCTGAGCAAGTCCTTTCTGTGCCTTTTTTTTTTTTTCTATTTCAAAAATGGAAAGAGTAAGAGCACCTACCTCTTAAGATTATTGTATAGTTTAATTGAGTTAATAATATAAAATTTGCAGAGTCATTATCAGGTAGTAGATAGCCAGTAAATACTGTTATTATTAATTGCATGTTTGCAAGCGTTATTTTCCTAACAAGTATGTAAGGTCAGTGATGGCAGGGACCAGTGCTTCCTTGGGACGCCTAGTGCTGTGGATGGCACTGAGCTGATATTTAGTAAACCCTTTGTGAAATTTTACCTTTCTTGTCTCCTTCTCTTTCCTAGCTCTCCAGACATGGAACTCATTAAGGCTTAGTTAACATCGCTCTACTTTCTTTCTACATGTGAACTCATCTTTGCTATAGCTTCAACTGTCACCTCTTTACATCCATCTCACATCTTTACATACTTCTCAACATTCATTGAAACGATAAATGCATTTTGCCACTTGATGCAGTGCCTGCTGTTTGCAAAGCCCTGAACTAAATTCTAGGAATAAGATGGAAAACAAACAAAAAACCCAGAACAAAATAAACCACTGACGACAAACACCTTTAAGAGTCTTATGGACACTGCCACTTGGATACACAACAGTTTCTGAATTTACAACTGATTTCTAATTTTAAGACAGGAACTCTGTCCTCTAAGAGTGTGGAGAAATGAGACATATACAGTCAAGAAATAAGACTAGGCATTATCACCATGTTGATAAACATCACAATTTTTTCTCAATGTATTTGTTTTAGTCCGTCAAAATAAAGCTCACATGGCTTACCTCGATATTAGAAAAAAATTTTTATATTCTTAAGCAACAACTTAAAAGGAACACTGAAAGTAAAGTGATTATACGACCCAATGATACACTGATGAATGTGTTTTTGTACTGATAATTCATTAATGACTCTTAATTCTGTTTATTAGAATATATTTTAGCCAAAGCAAACTATAAACTGTCCTTTACCATTGTCATCGAAGCCATGGGTGATCTCATGTCCTATGACCATGCCGATACCCCCATAGTTCAGTGAGTTAGACTGCTGGGCGCTGAAGAAGGGGGGCTGCAGGATGCCAGCTGGAAAGACTGCAAAGAAAGAAGATACTCAAGGTGATTTGTGGCATTATTCTATGAAGACAGCCTGGGCTTGGCTTCCTGCCTGCTAAGCTGAACAGCAAGTCCGTTTCTCTTAGTTGGATACAAATACCTTCTATGATAGAAACGAATGCAGGTCTTTTATTATTGATGACAACAAAGAGGTCATCCAAAAATAGCATCGTGATCTATGATTTATAATCCCAAAGGGCATTTTACAATCTTTCTGAAGATTGTTTTCTACTGCAAGGAGTTAGGGCAAGGAATAATTATAGTCTCCACCCAGAAGGTTCTTGTCTTATTGTAAAAATGTGGATGCAAGCAGAAACAGTTACTCAATAACACACGGTACTTTTAATGCTGTCTCTACAACTTTATTCACCTACAACAGTTTATTAAGCAAACAGAGCCACACAATCTGAACTACCCCTCAATCGCACAACCCTATTTTAGTTTCGTTGAGGCACCTATAAATACGCTTATGTTCTGTTTATTTCTTCACTTATGCTTTGTGTCTTTCCTTTTTCTGTCTGCCCCACTCTCACCCCAGCACCTGAAACACTAATCCTCTGAGAACAGAAATTTGTGTGTCCGTCCATTTATTTTTTGTTTGTTTGTTTGGGTCCATTCGTTTACTCAGTTCATTACCCCTAGCACCTAAAACTAGTATCGGGAACATAATAGGAGCTCACGAAATGTGTTAAATAAATGAATAATCAATGCTAATCGAATGAATACTCAATTTACGATGATGTCTCAAACATTTCGGTAAACAGATAGCTTGTAGTTTTTATATTTCTACTCTGACATCTGCCATAACTCAGCAAATTTCTCCCCGTAGACGCCTGACAAACTCTTTGAATTTAGCACGTTGAATACCAAAATCACCATTCTCCCTTCTAGGCCACCGCTTTTTTGACTTTATTACTTTTGCTAGTGGCATCTGAAGTACCTTAATCATCCAAAATGAAAATTTAGCATTTATTTTTGGAGCCTCCTTTCTTTTGCAAAGTTTTTTATGGTCTACGTAAACAAAGACCACATCATACACCTGCTTTCCAGTCACATCCCTCGTGTTTATTTGTTGATCTCTCCCTTCTCAGTCTTGCTGTCACTATCACAGTTTGCAATCTCATTCCTTGTCTCAAGGATTACTTACACTAATCTCCTAACTGGTCTTCCTACTTCCTGTTTTACCCAACTCTAATCTATCCTAAACCTAATCTATCCTCTTAATCTATCCTGCAGCTAAATTAATCTGTCTAAAGTGCAACTCTGGTCATTATCACTTTCATGCTTTGAAAAAAAAAAAAGAAACCAGTGGCTTTTCGTTGCTCTCTAAACACAAAATCTTCAGCCTGGCCTTTGATGCCATCCATGGTCCTGTCTACCTTTCTAGTCTCCCCCACGCCTTTTCCTTCCCTATCCCATCCCATCATCCTCATATAATGTATATGCCCACCAAGCTATACTTACATATTCTCTCTCTCTGTCTCTAAACACACACACACACACACACAGAGTCACACACACTGTTTTTCTTTCTTTCATTTTTTTAGAAATACACAGTTTCTGAAATACTCTAACCACCGGATCTTTTTTCTGTTCTCTTGGAATATATTTCCCCCTGTTTTACTTTTTAAAAGATCATCTCTTTTGGACCATGATGTTTGAGGTGGTTAATTTTTGACTTTAGAAAGAAAGTAAAATTAATGTTCACATTTTAATACTTTTATCTTTTAAAACACTGGTATCCACCCACTGAAATACCATGTTCTGTAATCTAAAAACAAAACAAACTTTATATCAATATTTGTTAACATGCAAAGCCCTGGGTGTTGCTATTGGGATACAAAGAATGTAAGAGAAAATCCCTGACCTTAAGAAACTTAGCATCTAGTTTACATGGAGTAGCAGATGTTGTTTCTTTGCCTCTCAGGTCGGGGGAGCATGATATTAACTGCATGGGTGTCAGAGATACATATTAGGTATTTAGAGGAGACTAAAAATACTTTGTCTCCAGACCTTCAAAAACAAATGAAGAAATTTGTTTTACCTTTCAAATGACAAAAAAAATTTTTGTCTTTAGAGAATTCTGATGAAAGTTACACCTTGCATGCAGCTGCCTGAGCTATCAACGGTGCCAAGAGATTATTTTTAGCTTAAAGGATAAAAATTAAGCACAGTACTTTATTAACTTAAAGTGAACACTATCTCCCACACTATGTACTTCGATTAAAATCCACCCGTTATATAAAACGCTCTTATGAAACCTGCTATCAAGACTAAACATTAACTGTAAAGATTCTGCTCCATTAATTATACCCTGATATGACAGTCTTTGGAGCTCTGGTAGCACAGTGGCTAAGAGCTTGGCTACTAACTGAAAGGTCTGCAGTTTGAATCTACCAGCCACTCCGTGGAAACTCCATGGGGCAGTTCTACTTTGCCTTACAGGGTTGCTATGAGTCAAAATCGACTCAGTGGCAATGGGTTTGGTTTGGCTTTGATACGCCATTCTTCAGGCAAGTGATACAATTTTCATGGCTCATATTAATACTAGTCTCCAAGTTCAGCATTGCAAATTACGATTTTCCCCTTTCACTCTGTCAGCTAAATATCTGAGATGAGGGTTTTTCCCATTAGTCTGTTATCGGCAGACTTTACAACCATTGTATCCAACCAACTGCTTAGTTGTACAGTTTTTATGTTCACGATTATCAAAGACTTAGTTAATTAAATAAGTCATTGGTCAATGAAACAAAAGATTATACATCCCCTTCCCTAGTTTATTTCTTTATTTTCATTAAGGTCACCATTTTAGAATCTTCCATACAAATCTGGAGCCTGCAAAACAGGTAAAATCAAGTTTTTTTTTTTTTGGTGGAAAAAAAAAATCAAACACTCTTTTTTTATAATAACCAGAGCAGAAACATTTTGGAAACATTTACTCTTAATTTTCAAGACTGAAAATAATACTGCCAGAAATGAGTAAGATACTTTAGGAAGTTTGATTATCTCGAGGCATTTGTAGACCACCCAGGCTGTATACACCAAATAACCCATACATTTCCTGACAATGAAAAAAGGTGATCGTGAAAAGATCCCTGGTACTTTTTTAATGAAAAGGGAGAACACAGCAATTATAAGACTCCCCATCTGAACCGATCACTTGTGTGGACCATACTTTAAGGTTTAATGAGATGGTTGAAGAGTGCTTGAAACTTGTATTTGACAGAACATTCATGCGTAGTTTTCTTAACGACAAAGGTGGCTCCTGGAGCTTCAACAAGCAAACATGAAAGGAAGTCGAAGCAGTGAATTAAACAATTTTAGTATTATCAGGAAACTTTTAAAAATACCTCCTTGTCCTGGAAGTTGCCTTTTGTTGCTATTGATGTGAAGTAGCAGGGGTACAACAAATTTGAAATTTAGCCTACGTGTGTGAGTTCTGACAAAAAAGTGGTGGGACATGAATTAAAAAGGAAAAAATTGATATGAATAACAACTTATTTTTTAACCTAACAATGTAAAATGACCAATCCCATAAAAAATTGTATGTGATCTAATTTGGGGTTATTTGGGGCATGGGAAGGCATTATAAGACGCATACTATTTTGTACCAACTCAATTTTGTAATGCACATCTCACAAAACCCATTAAGTCAGGGTTGCAGACTATGTATGCATGTATGTACAGGCTCACAAGTTCCTATCAAGGAGGAAGATGGAGACACGGATCTTCAGTTATCTTTAGTTAAGACAATCCCCACTTTGAAGGCTTAATGAACTGTCACAGCGAAATAATTGCACACGTCAAAGATTTCTCCTCTTGCGTGACACTTCCCCCTTCTCTGAACTGCTGTTTTTAGCAGACAAACATGAAAACAGGTTAACAATTTTATTTCGTATTTCCATCAGCTGAGATTATCTTGACACACTTTAAAAAGATCTTATATATTAAGGATGTTTATGACAGACACTTCTTGATTATTCAGAGGATAACTGTCTACTTTGTGAAACGTTAGGCCACTTTCACTCTTTTTCCTTTTGCTGTGTTGCTTGTTTGGGTCAAGGGGATTAAACTCAAAATGAACACTGTCAGGTCTAGCTTGATCAGGGAATCTTGGAGGCAGACCAATTTTGAGTCACCTGCAGGGATTTAGGGTAACTGAGAGTCAATCAAGTCCCTTCTTGACCTAAACTGCCTGGACCTGCTCCAGAGACAGGCTGAAGGGATGAACAAGCCAGAGTGGTTCTAAAGAGGATCTGTCAGGCTCTTGTCTGTGAATAAACCAACTCCTGGTCTGGTAGGATCCAAGGTCCTTCCTGAGCAGGCTTAAAATGAAACTTAATATGTCCAAATGCAAACTGATATCTTGGCTGCCTCCCTTTGTCCTGGTATTCCACTGAAAATTAATTTATTCTGTTTGAGTCTCAATCTTGAATGAACTTGACCCTACATCGATAGAAGGAGTGAATATTAAAAGCGATAAGAAAGAGATAAAGGCATTTCTAAGGAAAGTTCGGAGTGGTTTCCAGGAATACATTAGGATGGACTGCACAGATTCTAAGTTGATCATTAAGCAGGCTCTGGTCTGGGTTTGGGTAATCATTTCCCTAGCTGGGAAACATATTAGCCTAGACTTTGAGCTAAATGATTTTAACCCAAGTATGCATGCCTTAATTATTATCTATATGTGATATAAAGACATTCTTGATTACTTTGCATAATTCATTTTCATGTCACGTAGCAAAGTAGAATTCCAGGTGGGTTAAAGTTTTACTCCAAAAGCAAAAAACCATAAAAATACTAGAAGGAAATGTAGATAACTTCTTAATTGAACTCTTCCTAGGCTTAAAAATGGAGCCGTGGTGGTGCAGTGGTTAAGCATTTGGCTGCTAACCAAAAGGTCAGCAATTCGAACCTACCAGCTGTCCCTTAGAAACCCTGCAGGGCAGTTCTACTCTGTCCTATAGGGTCACTATGAGTCAGACTCGGCTTGACAGTGGGTTTGGTTTTGGTTTTTAGGATTAAAAGCAACAAAAAGGTATTATCAAGGTTTAAAATAAAAAAAGATATAATTTTTTAAGGGTTTGTTTTTTAGTCAACGATAAAAATCTTACAGAATTTTCCATCATTTCTAACCCAATTGATAGCAGAATTAAAGAAAAATGAGGCTTAGGGAAGGTTCTGAAATATAAAAAGAATAGTTAGAATAATGCTGAGATTATCTTTCCTCTGGATTTTGGGCCACAGTTAGGAATGAATGGCTGGACTGAAGACAATGGGGGAAGCTTCCTCTACTGTTTTTTAGAATATCTCTGGTAGCACGGAATCAGTGGGTGCTTTCTACATACTCAAATCTCTTGTGAAAAGGGCCTGATTTATGTCATAATTAAGACAGACAGAATTTAAAGATGTACAGGTCTTCCCAGGAAGAGAAAAAGAATGTTTTTTATTAAGTCATTCATTTCTTCATCACACCATTCATTCACGTATTAAACTTCCTCACACCCTGCTGTAATATTACTATTAGTGAACACACCATTTTTTTCTCTTCTGATTGAAGTGAAATCACAAAGTGGTCACATCGATATAATTTCATATGATCCAACCTAGTATATTTGACCTGTCAACGTTCTGAGCTCCTTGAAGCTTTCCGGAACGGAGATGACACAGAATTGGACCATCCACTGGAGCCAGCAGACAGAACTGCCCAACACTGTAACTCTGAAAAGTTGGCTCTTGCCACTTTAAGACGCTAATGCTTAGAAAGTCTTAAAGCCAATTTAATTTTACGGAGACATATTTAAGGGACTTTCAATCGCAAAAAGTACTTAGAAATAAGATAAAACCATTTTAGTTATAAATGGCAAGATTACAAAAGAAACAAAACTGTTTAACATGATTTGTACAAATTTAAATTTTGCCATTACAGTGAAAAAAGTTACTAGGATGCATTTAGCTTTCAAGAAGTATATTCAATAAATCAGTAACTCAGCCTCGGCTGTTTCTTTTTTTTTTTTTTTCTTGAGGTATTGTAAGTTGGTCATACAACACACTGCAGGTTGGGAAAAAAAAGAGAAATATTAAAGAATTATTTAGAAATACACCTTACCTATCTGGTTTCTGCCTGAAGAGTAAAATGCATTGACTACAGCTGCTCCGCTTATCCACCTACGGAAAACAGGAGAACGTGTTACAAGTGATTCGATCCACTCATCACAATGAAATCGTTATTTCTATTCCTAGGTGAATCTTCTCTTTCTGAGTCTGAAATATGATCAACAAATTAAAATTAGCTCGCTGGGTGAGAGAGCTCATTTAAAAGTCTTTCATTTCTTAAAAAATCAGCGTATATCCAGGTCTGCAATCTATTTCACGCACGTGAATTTTTCTGGCAGCGTCTCTGACAGTGCAAAACTCGTTAAAATGTACCCCTTCAAAAGCTGCAGTGGGTTCACATTACACTGAAACGTGTTTGGCTTTCTTTTCCTGGTTCTAGGTAACCATGCCTACAATTTGGGAGTAGTTGACAGAATATTGAAATACACATATTAAAACTTCAGATTCAAGTATATTTAAAAATATTTCAATTCATAGTTTACAAAGAGCCTTTCTGGAAATAAAATATCTCCGTGGAGGAAAGTGTAGCTTGGAGTAATGTGTCTCCAAGTTCTGCCTTTAAAAACTTTTTTAAAAGCAACATTCAGCTAATTGAGCAAAGGTCTATTTTTCTATGACAACTGTAAAATACAGTCCAGGTGGCTCTTAAGTAAATTCGTCTGTCTCTGTACAGCACGACTTGGGCTCTGTACAGAATCTGTTGTTTTTGTGTGCTGTCAAGTCGATTCCGACTCATAGTGACCTTATAGGACAGATTAGAACTGCCCCACAGGGTTTCCTGGGCTGTAATCTTTGCAGGAACAGATCACAGGTCTTTCCCCCCTTCCCCCCTACCCCCCAGGAGAGGCTGGTGGGTTTGAACTGCAGACCTTTCAGTCAGCAGCCAAGGGCTTTTAACCATTGCACCACCGGGGCTCCTTATATACACAGTCTAAAGATGTATTAAAAGACAGTCCCTGACTTCAGAAGACTCTAGTTTAATTGAATAAATGAGAAAGATACATAAATAACTATAATACGAGACTGAATGAGAAAATGAAACCAAAACCAAAAACATCTCCCCTGAATGAAGATAATTAAAGGGCAGCATTAAGGCAAAGGAGAGGTGCCAATATTCCCATGTCTGCGCTACGATGCCCTGAAGACTGCACGTCAATAATCAGGTGAAGCACTTGTGTCCAGCGGAAGAACTATTTCCATCTAGACTATTATACATGTGCTGTATACTCAAGGAAAGTGGACACCACTTGACTTCATATAACCTCTTAAAGGTCAGCAGACTGCACACATAGACAGTCATATATCACTGTGTAATGGCTTCAGCGTAGCGATTCCTCTTTCACGGCAGCATTTACTGTGGCAATTGTTACCCCTCCCACAGAAGTTTACAGTCATTAGCACAATGAGGTCACATTGAACTGTTTCCAGACCCTGCTTTGCGAGGTTAAGCTGTACAAAGTCAGATGCCCAAATCAGCATTTTATCTCTGCTCTCAGTAATCATGGACTGCAGATAGGATCTCTTAAAAATAACTGGGGGAGGGCCGTGTATAGCAAATGTCTGATAAACTCTGAATGGGGACAGGTTGTCTCCAGTAACACGACTTCGCAAGATTTGGGACTTTTTTTTTTTTAATGCAGACAACATTTCTGTGAATTTTTCTTTAGGAAGAAAATAATCTTGAAGATGGGAAGACGAATGTTTGATCAATGTATCTGTTGTTGTTTGTAAAGGGAAATCGCTTTTAAACACTATGAAGTGACTAATAGACCAGTTCTCTCTAATCTCATCACAGCCAAGTCATCGATGCTTTCCTGGTTCTTGCGGGTCGGTAATGACAAGTAGATCAGTTTATTTATTTTAATTAAACTCCACTCGCTTCATGATTTACAGTGACTCACAACAAAAGTGTGTATTTGTAACCCCAGGGGTGTTAGAATAAAATTGAGACATCAGAAACTATATAAAGTAACTGGATCAACAAATTTTAAAAAATACATATTAATAAAAAACAAAAATGATGGCCAGGAAGAATACTATATTAGGAATATGTTTATGTATATTCACACGGTTACTATGATTCAGGTTGAAATATGATTCCAAATTGCCTGGCAGAAAGGGTGAGATGGAAAATGTTCTCACATTGCTCTCAAGGGGGCGGGGGGCACCCTTCCTTGCAGCGATTCTAAGAACAGTTTCCCGATGTGTTCTCAACATTTAGATAGCAAGTGTAGCAGCAAATTTTATATGTAAACAGCTTATGATTATTCAAATTTTAATTGTAATAAAAGTTAATTTAACTTGCTCCAGGTCTCGGTGGTTTTAAGGTTTAGTTTCTCCATTACGGACTTCTAACTTAGTGATGGTAAACGTTGTATGGGATTTTCTGGATAATCACAAATGAAATACGCAAATCATTTGGTTCTGGAATCAGTCAAGAATGCTAATAATGAAACAAAAAAAAAGACCGAAAAGGAGGTGCCAATCTAAAATGTTTTGCTTTTTTGCCTTTTTAACTAAGTGTATTACAGAGAAGAGGAACAAGATATATGGAACCAATGTTTCAGAAACTAATGATTCAGACAGCCACAGATCTCACATGTAGGACGCAGATGAAGTGTCCATCATATTACCCATCTTGTGTTTATCACTTTTATAAAAATGAATGCCCTGCCTTGTTTCGGCACCTTTCTGCCGTTCTCTTACGTTACTCTGAGGGGCTTGAGATTGCATTTTGATTAATGCTTGTAACCTTCCAGCAGGGAGAATTTTACATATTAACATGTCCACTGTGAATTATGCCTCCAAGAAAATAGGTAGCTATTTATGACCACAGAACACACAAAACCAGAATTATGGTAGTTAGATTTACAGAGCACTCGTGGGCACTGTTTGCCTTTTCTTCCTTGAGAGCGTTCATGGTACATCCTCATACCACCCCTGGCTGATTATCCAGGCTGAAAGCACTGAGCATTTTGTTCCCGGGAATGATCAGAACTTGAAGTGCTGTGGTTCGATCATTACATCTTAAATAAGGTAATGATAACAGCGACAGGCTCAATGTCTAAGAATATTTGTGGTCAGTCATGAAATAGCTCACTATGTTAATAGAAAAACTAAACTAACAGGGCACAGAAAATACTTTCCAAATTAATGGTGATGTAATAAAAATTCTAAGTTCTTTTAACTTGGATGTAGTTTGAAAGTTTCAAGAGAAGTTTCCATTTATGGAACACAGACAAATGTGGCCCCAAATAGCAGCCGAGAGAAGAGAAAGTACACAAATAGGAGAGGAAACCAAATGGTGGTGATTCTTGCCCTAAAACAGTGGGAATTGTGGGTTACCTGAAGATACCTTGCAAGTGTGGAGACCAGATGCTAACAGCCTCTGTAGAGAGCCTCAGACCCTGGTGAAGAAGTACAAACCATTCTGCTCTTGGATTTCTCTTCCTGCCTCCAGTGTTCTACGAGCATACGAGTGTGGGTGTGTGGGGTAGAAAGCAAAGAGGGGGAGAGTACGAAATAAGAACACTTTTCAGGCTTAATTGTGTCAGGTAAGCTGACTCTTGTTTGGAGACATTCAATAGTAGAACAAAAAAGGGCTACTGCAAGCAGAGCGTCCCTCAAAGCTGAGCGGGCAATGAGGGTGAGCGAGACGACAGAAACACCCTTGAGAGAAGGACCAGGTGTTTCTCTTCTAATTCTTTTTACCCCAAAGAACCTAAGTGGTGATGAAATGCAAGCATCCAGACATCATTTTTACAGCCGGGAAGGAAAGTTGAAGTCAACAGCCTGATCCTTTGGCACTTCCGATTAGAACAGACCCACTAAATTGCAAAAACTCAAAAACCAAACTGGTTGCCTTGGAGTCAATTCCGACTCATAGTGATCCTATAGGTCAGAGAAGAACTGCCCCATAGGGTTTCCAAGGAGTGGCTGGTGGGTTTGAACTGCTGACTTTTTGGTTGGCAGCTGAGCTCTTAATCACTGAGCTACCTGCGTTTCAGATTGCAAAAACACTTTCACCCACTCCTGGCGTCATCTCGTGATTATAATCACTATTACCCTTTACATTTATTAATACTGTCTCACCAAGACGTCGGTGTTTTCTGTATCTTTCAGACCACGCACATAAAATAGATGGTGCCTCCAATTTACGGGTGTAGAAAGTGAAGCACATCACGACTACTAAACTCTTCTTCCTAACACACATGTAAACTGGGTGAGCCCACTGGGAAAAGAATGTAAACTAGGGAGAAAGAAGGCCCTCTCATCTCACCTTCCAATCAAATGCTCTGCTTCTAAGGCATTGGATCTGCATTTAACACAAAAGTTCGTTACAATGATTAGGGGAAACTTCTATGAATATTAATGACTAACCCCTCCTCCAATGCTATTTTCTTGCCAAGCTCTTTCAAAACTAAGGTGCTTACTTCTTACAACTGTTTCATACTCAGGGTTCCCCCTTACCACTAACAAGCTTCAGGATGCCGGCCTTTATACCACCCTGAAGGCATTCTAGAAGACCCAGCAAGACCAGGCTATAACAATAACAGCTATGTTTTAATGACCACTTAAGTTATGTGCCTAGCCCTGATGGTGCAGTGGTTAAGAGCTTGGCTGCTAGCCAAAAGGTCAACAGTTCGAATTCACCAGCTGCTCCATGGAAACCCTGTGGGGCAGTTCTACTCTGTCCTGTAGGGTCGCTGTGAGTTGGAATCGACTTGACGGCAATGGGTTTAGGTTTTTTTTTTTTTTTTGGTTATGTGCCAGGCACTTCACACAACGTAACTGTAATCTGCACAACATCTCTGCATTGCAAAAGTAGGTTATTATCCCTAGTTTATAAGTGAAAAACTGAGGCTCAAAGGTATGACATAAGTAACCCAAGTTTACCCGATAAGTGGCAGGGCAGGAATCGTAACACAGGTCTGCCCACCCCCACTGCCCCTTACCCCAGCATCCAGAGGACATGTTCCTTCCACTTGTTCCAAGAGGAGCCATTTTTTAACCAAAGGCCCAGCACGGCGGGACCAAAGGGCCTCATTAAACTGTTGATTATTGTTGCAAAAGAGTTTTTAAAATAACTGAAGGAGTCTGAGTGACTTATCCAGGTCTGTCTGTGGGATAAGAGACAGGACGCCTGTTTTGACCTTTACTTTGGCGAGAATCCATTTCTCTTTCAACAAAACCTAATGGTAACAACTGCTCTATTTGTATTCCCAGAAGTCATCAGTTGGTTTTGTGGTTCTAACCATAGCAACAGGATAAAATCTTTTCAGTCTTCAATTACTCTGTATATACGTATTTGTGCATGTCTGCGTGTACACAGTCACATTGTCATTTTTATGTGTCGTTCAGTTGGTTCTGACTAATAGTGACCCTATGTACGACAGAGCGAAACATTGCCAGGTCCTGTGCCATCCTCACAATTGTTGTTATGTTTGAGCCCACTGTTGCAGCCACTGTGACAATCCATCTCATTGAGGGTCTTCCTCTTTTTTTGCTGGGCTTCTACTTTACCAAGCATGATGTCCTCTCCAGGGCCTGATCCCTCCTGACAACATGTCCAAAGTATGTGAGATGAAGTCTCTCCATCCTTGCTTCTAAGGAGCATCCTGGCTGTACTTCTTCCAGACAGATATGTTTGTTCTTTTGGCAGTGCATGGTATATTCAAATGTCCTTTGCCAACACCGATATTCAAAGGCCTCAACTCTTCTTTGGTCTTTCTCATTCATTGTTCTGCTTTTTTATGCATATGAGGAGACTGAAAACACCACAGCTTGGGTCAGGGCAACCTTAGCCCTTAAAGTGACACCTTCACATGGGACTTGGCAAATTCAGAGAAATACGCAAATTTGGAAGCCACAACATGTGGGTGAGTGGATAATGTCTGTCAAAATTTTATTTTGGTGACTTTTCTCAGTTCACATTAACCTCGTATCTTTCAGGAAACAACTAAAATCTCTTCCATTGCATCCCATATAACACTTAACCCTTATATGACTTGGGCTTACAAGTCTTTTGTCTGCCTAGCCCATTAGAAGGTTACTCCTACATACGAAGGCAGGGCTGTTCCATGTTTTGTTCTCAGTTGTATCCCTAGGGCTTAGAAGAGTGTCAGGACTCACGAAATATTTGTTAAACAAATGACTAAGTTTTGGGAACAGGTCGCGGTATATCAATTTTGTCCCCCAATCCCGGGAGTGCTATCCTATCTCATTCTGTGACCCAGGGAGGGTGGCGGGCACAGTCCTAGGTAAGGTACAGCTAATGTGCAGGCTGCAGGGATCTGTGGCAACCAGAAGCCATGCTTTGTCTAGACATTGTCCTCACAAAAGGATACACTTGTACATAAACCCCAGAATGCTTTCCCAAAGTTCTCCCAGTTTAAATGGAATTGTAAGGTGTTTTGATTACGTTGTTTGAAAAAGAAAGAAGTATAAAAATCTACCTAAAACTTCAACCCTCAAATATTCAGCTTTCCTTTCTTACTGCCCCCCGCCCCCCACCACCTCTGAGAAAAACCCAAAAAACAAAATAAAAACCCTCCTTGGGTGCTAACTAAATAGCAGAAAGACTTTTGCTGATACAATGAGTTTTGCTCACAACCCCAAAACACATCGGATAAACGCAAAATGGACTTTGTTGGTTTTACGGGCAGGGAAAAGACGGAAATCTACGGTTTTCATCTATTACAATATGTGCGGAACATGAGCAGACATCATGGCAGACCCTGCCGTGAAGAATTAGAGAGATTTGTCCAAGTTGAGGCTAAATATCTGCTGCTCAGTCTCACAGATTGGGTAATATTTGCTGACTCAAATAATATTTTTTGTAAACCTTACCCAGACATCTACACTTGTGGAGATTCATTTGTGTTCCAAGTTTCCAGCACTCTGCACCCCATTTTGGACAGGCAATATCAACTCTCCTAGTTTTTTTAGTGGTGTCGTCCCATTCACCCCTATAAATCCTGCATAACTATTTTTTGTTTTGACAATCAACAGAGGGATAGAGGAATTAATTAGAAAGAAGATTGGTTCTAGAAATATCAGCAGAGAGGAAAAGTCAGAAGCGGTATTTTACAAGGGCATATCTATCTGTCTGTCTGTGTCTGTCTGTCTATCTGTCTATCTATCTATCTATCTATCTATCTATCTATCTATCTATCTATCTATCTATCTATCTTTCTATCTATCTATCTATCTATCATCTATCTATATAAAAAAGAAAAAAATTTTTTTTCTTTTTTATATATATACACACATATTTTTATTTTCATTATGGACCGTCTTGTTGACTCCAACTAATGCTGACCCTATACGACAGAGCAGAACTACACCATAGGGGTTTTATGGAGCGACTGGTGGATTCGAACTGTCAACCATTTGGTTAGCAGCCTGAGCTTATTAATCACTTCGCCACTAGGGTTCATATATATATATATAGGGAAACCCTGGTGGCATAGTGGTTAAGTGCTACAGCTGTGAACCAAAGGGTTGGCAGTTCTGGAAAACTCTATGGGGCAGTTCTACTCTGTCCTATGGGGTTGCTATGAGTCGGAATCGACTCAACGGCACTAGGTGGGTGGGTTATATATATATATATATATATATACACACATATACATATATATATATTTTTTGGTGGAGCCACTGGATGTGGAGAAGCCCAAGAGGAAAATCTCCTGGCCTGTATAAAACATTCACAAGGAAGGGTATAAAATTTTAATGCCTGGAATAACTTTAGAGACTGGATATAGTCTAGATCAACCTGCTCATTTTATAAATAAAGAGATTGCATGGCTCTTGAAAGGTCATCCAGGTAGTAACTGGCAGAGCTGGAACACTAAAAAAGTATTAGTGACTCATACCAGTGGCAAACCTACGGTGTCACTTCACAGGGAACCAGCCTCCCTGCCATTTTTGGTGGTGTTGGCCTTTCAGAAAGAACCATGGAGAACCACAGCTCTTGGACTGTCAGCCTCAGGGGTACCACTTATTTCAGGGGCTTGCCACCATCCAATTAGCCCAGATTAGAGCAAACAGCAGGCTGGAAGCAACAAAAGGGAAGAGGGAAATGAACCGTTCTTTTTTTTTTTTTTTTTTGGTTTTGTTTCTTTTTTAGTGAATCTTCTTTTCACTTCAATAATAAATACTGACATGTTGTCTCCAGAAAATTCTTTATAAATAAAGGTTTGATTGTGGTGTTTTATTTTTCAAGTGCTATGTTTTATTTGCTTGTTATAGCACCAATCAAATCCTGCCTTTTGTCACATTTAATTTTTACTCCTTTGCCTCTGACACTAGATTGTGAGCTCCTAAGACTGTTGTCAGATGCTGTCGAGTTGGTTCCGACTCATAGCAACCCTATTACAACAGAGTGAAACACTGCCTGGTCCTGCGCCATCCTCACAATAGTAGGTACGTTTGAGCCCATTGTTGCAGCCACTGTGTCTGTCCATCTCATTGAGGGACTTCCTCTATTTCGCTGGCCCTCTACTTTACCAAGCATGATGTCCTTCTTCAGGGACTGATCCCTGCTGATAACATGTCCAAAGTACATGAGACAAAGTCTCATCATCTTCACTTCTAAGGTGCATTCTGACTCTGCTTCCAAGACAGATTTGTTTCTTCTTCTAGCAGTTCATGACACATTCAATATTCTTTGTCAACGCCATAATTCAAAGGCATCAATTCTTCTTCTTCAGTTTTCCTTATTCACTGTCCAGCTTTCGCATGCATATGAGATGATTGAAAATGCCATGACTAAGATCCAGTGCACCTTAGTCCTCAGAGTGACATCTTCCATTTATATCACTTTGAAGAGGTTTTTTTGCAGCAGATATGCTCAGTGCAATACATCATTTGATCCCTTAACAGCTGCTTCCATGGGTGTTGATTGTGGATCCCATGTAATAGGGTGCTCTGCACATAGTAGATGCTCAGTAAATGTTTATTGATTTGGCTCCTGTCAACGTCAGTGTTTTTATTTTGATGCATAATGACAGGAGAGACTCAGCAATAAGTCTCTGTAGTTCATGAAAACCCCATCTAGCTCTATCGTCATGATTTACAAACACTGGCCCTACCCACCAAATGACATTGCACAAAGTCCCGTCCTCAGGAAATGCCAAAGTAATTTCAAGTCTGAAAACAATTCACATTCTTTTGTTCTTATGCATTTTTTTTCTTTAGAGATTTATGTTTGCCCTCCGAACACTAGGGGAAAAATCATGTCACTGTAAGCAAATAATTTTAGAAATACTACAAGTAATTTTGCCAATGGATATTGAATTCCCAATTCAGCACTATTACTAATAATATGTCATGTCTGAAGTTCTTTGCAAACTGGAACCAAAGCCCCAGAAGATATCAAATATTTGAGATCATTCTGGAAATACAGGCTAGGTTCTTTTTTATTTTAAATCTCTGTCCTTTCCAAGTGCCAGACACTCATCTGGGCAGGTGGAGACTCTTCTAGCCCAAGATTAGCTCAGGTGTTCACAGGCACACTTTCTAAATTGATCCATTTCTGAACTTGTCAAACAGGGAGAGCGGCAAAGATAATGTTGCATATCTTTACGAACTGCAATAGTGAAGTGCTTGGATGTGACCGTTTTTATTTTAGGAACTGAGTTTAGCCTTATAAATTCCGACTCATAGCGGCCCTATAGGACAGAGCAGGATTGCAACAATTACTTACAAAATTATCAATTAGTCTTCTGGTGTCATACGGATGTAAACCAAAAAACAAAGCCTGTTGCCGTCGAGTCAATACTGACTTATAGCGACCCTATAGGACAGAGCAGAACTGCCCCATTGAGCTTCCAAAGAGCACCTGGTGGATTTGAACTGCTGACCTTTTGGTTAGCAGCCGTGACACTTAACCACTATGCTACCAGGGTTTCCTAACTTTAACCATCTTCGGGAAGGATATTTGGCAATATTTGTTAGTAGATACTCTGTACGTGCTACCCGTTATCAATTTTAAGTATTTTTTAAAAAGGAAACTATTCCAATTTGTAAGAAACATTCTCAGATGATACATTTACCCACAGGGTATCGTTTTTGATGATTTTTTTTTATGAGTTTATAAAGATAGGATTTGATAGCTGATTAAAACACCAACCATACGTACCCACCCACTTCCCTTTTGTTCCTAGCTGGGACACTAAGCATTCTCTGATATTTGCAGCTCCAGTTTTAGCACCTGACAATACATTTCCTTCAGTATAAACCCGGGCTTCAGCCCAATAGGCAGTCTCTCCTGCAGGCACCTTGGTGTTGCAAGGCTTCAAAATGTTGTGCAAGAATTGAAAAGTACTGACATTTCCATTTGGGAATTGCAGCCAGCCTGCTTCTAGTTTAATGAGAACAGAACGGGCCTTCCGTCACACAGTCCCACACTGTACTCCACACCTCTCTTGGCACACTGCTTCCCTCATTTATTACAACCTCTCTTGTCTACCTTCTGGTGTTGGTACATAATGCAACGTCACCGGGCTTCACCTTTGGTTCTCCCAGTGCCCAAGGACACCTGGACTCTGTCAGTGTCCAAAATAGTAGTTGGATGACTGAATGAAAGAATAAATGAACGGTTAAATGAACGCACAGATGAATCCAGTGCCTCACTGGCATCTTATTGTGTTAGTTGTTGGCACAGAGTCAATTAGTATGTTTTCATTTGCTCACTCATTCATTAACTCCATTTTAACTGATAAGCTTTGATGTGCTCAGCACTGTACTGGGTACAGAAGTGTTAGTGGCTGTCATGGATTGAATTGTGTCCCCCCAGAATATGTGTCAAGTTGGTTAGGCCATGATTCCCAGTATTGTGTGGTTGTCCTCCATCTTGTGATTGTAATTTTCCTACATGTTATAAATCCTAATCTCTGCCTGTGGTTAATGAGGCAAGATTAGATTATGTTAAAGAGAATTAGGGTGGGATGTAACACCCCTACTGGGGTCACATCCCTGATCCAATGTAAAGGGAGTTTCCCTGGGGTGTGGCCTACATCATCTTTTATCTTACGAGAGATAAAAGGAAAGGGAAGTGAGCAGAGGGGACCTCATACCACCAAGCAGCAAGAGCCAGGAGAAAAGCACGTCCTTTGGACCTGGGGTCCCTGTGCTGAGAAGCTCCTAGTCCAGGGGAAGGCTGATGACAAGGATCTTTCTCTAGAGCCGACAGAGAAAGAAAGCCTTCCCCTGGAGCTGACGCCCTGAATATGGACTTTCAGCCTACTAGATGTGAATAAACTTCTGTTTGGTAAAGCCATCAACCTGTGGTATTTCTGTTATAGCAGCACTAGATAACTAAGACAGTGGTCAAAAAGAATTGCTCCTGTTCTCTAGGAGCTAAGAACCTGGTAAGACAAAGTCGACGCAAGCAGTTCTAGGGATTTAAGTCCACAAACACATACGTTGCTAAATATGTCACACATGCCTGTTTAATTGAAAAATAAACAAACTAACCTTTAACAGGAGGTACTGATGTTACTAGCAAGCAGAGAGTAAGAACGTTGGAACGACATGAACGGAAGTGATTCCTGGTATCTTATATTTGCCTACAACAGGTTTGAGAGAAGTGCTATATGATGAATTTATGAAAGGGATGGAGTTGTGGGATACCCGACTGATAGAAAAAAGGGAAGGCTCTGGGCAGAAGGTAAAATTCTGGGGATAGAGTAAGGCCTAAGAGAAAGATCGAAAAGCCATGTTACTTAGACTAAGGTGTTATTGAGAATTTTGTCCACAAACAAAGTAGGGTGGACATGCGATAATGAAAGAAGAAAACAAAAATGGAGGTAGTCTGAGGATGTCTTAGTGGAAAAAATTCAAATTTGGCTGAATTCCTGACCTAGATTTTTAGCATAATTCTCTTAAACGCTCTTAAAGATACTCAATGGAGGGAAGCCATTATACTTTTAAACATTTTCATAAGTCAGACTCTTTCTCCCAACCCAATAAAGGAGGGGGTGGGGAGGCTCACTTCTGAATGAACACAAACAAACAAACAAACAAAACCCAAACCTGTTGTGGTTGAGTTGATTCGAACTCATGGTGACCCTATAGAACAGAGTAGAACTGCCCCACAGGGTTTCCAAGTAGCACCTGGTGGATTTGAACCGCCAACCTTTTGGTTAGCAGCCACAGCTCTTAACCACTCCACCACCAGGGCTCCATGAACACACTGGAAACTGGAATATACATACTCGTCCTTGTCCACTTTTTCTCGGAGCTTCTTTAGTTGTTTACTTTGGCCGAACTTCAAATTTTGAATTATGTTTTCAAAGTATTCCTCTTCCTTGTAGTCCAACTATATTATGCAAAAGATTTTGGGAGAAGTATTAAAACAGGTATCTTCAAAATTTTTGCTAAAAATTATAGTGGATATTTTCTTAAATTCTAGTATCAGACACACCTCTCTATACCAATATGAATTCTTACATAGTGGATGATGATAACAGGACATTTCTATTTAGTAGTGTCGCTTATGTGTCAGGGGGAGCCCTGGAGGCACAGTTCTCATGTGGTTGGCTGCTAACTGAAAGGTCAGTGGTTCAAACTCACCAGTGAGTCTGTGGAAGAATAGACCTGAAGATCTGCTCCTGTAAAGATTACAGCCTAGGAAACCCTATGAGGCAGTTCTACTTTGTAATATAGGGTTGCTATGAGTCAGAATCAACTTAACTGCACACAACAACATCAACAATAACGCATCAGGCCCTGTTTTCGGCATTGCCATTGTGTCGATTCTGACTCACAGTGACCCTACAGGGCAGAGTAGAACTGTTCCATAGGGTTTTGAAGGAGCTTTTTGTTAGCAGTTGAACTCTTAACCACTGTTCTACCAAAAAAAAAAAAAACCAAACCCGCTGCTGTTGAGTCGATTTTGACTCATAGCAACTCTATAGAATAGAGTTCAACTGCCCCATAGGGTTTCCAAGGAGCCCCTGCTGGATTCGAACTGCTGACCTTTTGGTTAGCAGCCGTGGCTCTTAACCACTACGCCATCAGGGTTTCCACTGTGCTACCAGGGCCCCTTAAATACGTATTGCTTTCATTTAATTCTTATAATAATCCTCTGAAGTAAGGGCTGTTGGATCCATTTTAGACTTGAGAAAACTGAGCACAGAGTAATTAAGTCACTTGCCCAAACTAGTGAGTGGTACAGCTGGGATTTGAACCCAAGGAGTTTGGCTTTGCATCTAGGCTCTTAGTCACTATTCTTCTGCCATCAGGCACCCCCCCAAGACTTGCCCTCTGGAGCAAGCTCATTTAAAAGAGATAGCTATGCTATTATGCCAATGGAAAGGGAAGAGTGGGCATTGTGGCTCACAAATCTCACCTTTGGCAAGAAATCACTGGGTAAGGCATGACTGTCATCCCTGAACCTGGGCAAGGTGTGCCTCATTGTCACCAGGGTTTCAAGTAGTGATGGTGGCCACAATGTTAGCAACAGGGCCCTTAGCTGAGTCTGAAATCACTTCTGCAGTGACGTTAATCTTTCTTCTCTTTTAATTGTTACATAATCAGGGGAGAATAAAATTGTTTTCAGCTCTAAAATCATCTTTTTTTTTTTTTGTCTTTTAAATACGAAATACATGACCTGGTTTATCCAGTAGAGGATACTTAGAAAATGGAAGGAAACTAGAAGATTCGACTTGTCAGGCCTGTTTAAGATGTGATAAGAAGCTTGAGGGCTACCTGTTGTCCAGCCCAGTTTTATATCTGGGCCACTTATGCCCACCCCTGGAAAATAATATTAACTGTACCCATCAAATACAGTACAGGCCAATGAAACAAAAAGCTAACTAAATAAGCAATGTTCTGACTTCAGGGTAAAAGGCTTCAGGTTTGGAGATCTACACTTGCAAGCCACTTCACATTTTTGAAGCCCTGTAGCTGGAAATGACACTGTCGCTGGCCCCAGGAATCGCTACCCCAGAATCTTTATAAGCCTGGGGACTTACCTCGAGGTACTCCTTGTTCAGTTTGCTATCATCTGAGATAAGGTCATCAGGGTAGCCGATCCTTTCCTTGATTGCTAAGGCCTGTGAAAACCATAATGTAAGGATGGTTATCTAACTTTCCAGCACAAACACTACACTTCAGCCATTACTAGCAACTAAGTAACTTGATCCATACTACTTACAAAAAAAGAAAAAGATTCCGGCAACCCTCAAACAGAGGCCTTTGCATTGGGTTCTTTCGGGAGTTCAAAATAAACTAAAATAGGTCTGAAATTTAGCTTCTAATGCCTAATTCTCTTAGACTACAGCTTTCCCAAGGAAACAAAAGCTGACAAGCCATTGTTCCACATATATTGTACTTTTACGAATTTCTTCTCTGAAAGACTTTTTTCCTTCAATTCTACAGAAGGGATCATATTTAGAGCCTCCATTCTAACAGCTTGTAATTATCTCTCTGCTTTGGTGATTTGGCTGAGAAAACAGGTGAGTTTACAGGTTTAGTGCTAATATTCATCCTGGGAGTTTTGTTCTCTTTTGGTCTCTGAAGCCCTGGTGGCATAGCTGTTAAGAGCTACGGCTGCTAACCAAAAGGTAGGCAGTTCAAATCCACCAGCTGCTCACTGGAAACTCTATGGGGCAATTCTACCCTGTCCTACAGGGTTGCTATGAGTCAGAATCGGGTTTGTGTTTTTTTTTGGTCTCTAAAATGAGAATACCTATCTTCTCAAAGTTAAATGAACAAAAATAATAATTAATTGAGTGAAAGACAAGTTTTGCCCTATTATACCAGCACATATTTACCACTTTTTTTATTGCTTATTATTTCTAATTTTTTTTAAAACTGTTGACTTTTATTATCATTGCCACTTACTTTAAAAAAAAAAAAAAACACTACTTGCTATTTCTATTTTAATTTCGTTCTAATTTTTTTAGTTGTTTGACTTTTGGGTACATAATATTACCTTGCTCTTGAATCATTTAATTAATTTAAAATTTTCATGGGAATTCAAGCGTGTATCTCGGAGTCATTTGGTTTGCCATCCAGTGGGTGTGGTTTGGGTTTACAAATCTGTTACAT
This sequence comes from Loxodonta africana, assembly GCF_030014295.1. Classification (NCBI taxonomy): domain Eukaryota; kingdom Metazoa; phylum Chordata; class Mammalia; order Proboscidea; family Elephantidae; genus Loxodonta; species Loxodonta africana. The sequence continues at coordinate 72,316,707 of NC_087364.1, read as the reverse complement.
AAGCCCGTGATTTACCCAATGCAACGGACAGCATGTGTGTCACTGAAGTCAGTCAGGTCCAGCCCGTTTTCTTGTAGTTTTTCACACCATGGGCTACTTACAAAGCAGCTTCCTAGGTATAAAATCAGTCTCCTCTCACTGGTACCTTATTCCCTAGAAGACATTTCCCCAAAGACTATCGTATTTTACGTAAATAATGCCTGCTTTCTGCGTTTGCCTGCACCCCCACCCCATCGAGGCAGCGCCGTAAGGGCACTATGCTATTTATTTATTTTTTTTTTACAGCAACACATGGGAGAGGACTGGCATGGCAGCATTTGAGAGGTGCCTCCCAGGGGAGGCAAACAAATGCAGAAACCTCACTGCCGTCGAGAGGATTCCAACTCATAGTGACCCCATAGGACAGAGTGGAATTGCCCCATAGAGTTTCCAACGAGTGGCTGGTGGATTCCAACTGGGGACCTTTTGGTTAGCAGCCAAGCTAAAAAAAAAATCTTTTAATTCATCACATGTCCACCACACAGATTTTCCTCTTGCTTTCTGATGTCATCTTTAAACAAAAAGAAAATGGGAGTACTTTCAAAGTTTTAAATTGAACATGGGGAATGGGTGCTGGTTGCAAAGAGATAGTGAAAGATGAAAATCATGGAAAAATTATTTATCAACAAAAAATGTTCTTGGAAACATTAACATCTTGAAGGAGCTTGTGTTTTTTTAGGGCAATCTTTGATTACATTTTTCCTAACCTCTTTTACAGTTAATCTTTTGCTATAATGAAATTTCTCTTTGATAGTTAGCTTTGCCTTGCTTTTTACCTTTTCTTCAGCTTTCTTTTTTGTTTCAGCATCCATCCAAGTGAGGTCATCTAAAGTCTGAATAAAAACTTCCCGGATCTGTGTAATTAAATCCTCAACCTCAAAGCAAAAGAACAAAAGACAAATTTAGGCCATGAATTTATTCTTTGTAACATGAATTTTTTAAAAACAGAGCTGCAAGCTGTCTTTATGCGACTCAATAACATGTTAAGAAACGTAAGTTTACAGACAAACCACGATCTAAACAAATGGACACAGTGGAACATGAGGTTCTTAAATCATATTGCCACTGTTAACGCTGCTGATTCAATAGGTCTTACTCTGTCCTAATAGGTTGCTATGAGTTGGAATGACTTGACAGCAACGGTTTCTTTTTTTTAAAATACATACATAAAAAAAAAAAAAATACTCAGAATGTAATAGCTCCCACTCTCATATAAGAAGCACTAAGAAAAAACATCTATTAGCTGTCAGTACCGTTAGTTAAGGATGAGGTACCTTTGGATAGGTTCTTTGCCATGTCTTTACGTTCCATTGTTTCTCCCTCAGTGACAATAAAAAATGGAGTGCATTTGTTATACTTCAAATAAGCCCTAGTTTACCTTCTACGTTTTTCAAGAAAACATGTATTCTTGGTCAATTTTGCTAAGAGAAGAGTTTATTATCAATAGAACATGGGCAGAGTCCTTTGAATACACTGCTCCTGGAAAATGGAGCACTGGTTTTGGACTAAACAATATTAGGAGAAAACCCTTGGGAGGAGAGTGAGATTTGTTGAGAAACAATGGCAAATAATGATTCAGAGGCTTTCTGCCCAGTTAGTAAAATCTTAGCCAAGTTATGGACTACTGAATTGTCCATCAGTGCAAACAAATAACTGATAAGTTTCTTGTGCTGCAGACGTTACCAGGTGTTTACTCTCCCCAGCAAAGGCTGCTTCCACGTAAAGCCTTCCCACAGCATTTTCCATGTTCCCATTGACGTAGTTTGCACAACGCCTCCAGGCTGCAGTTTCAGATGTTGTGCCATAAATCGCCTGTGGAAGGGAAAAAGGAAATGGGGCTTGACCAAGAGTAGACGGTTGGAAGATAGTTTAAGAGCACACATTTCAGAAGGTTCTATTCTTTAGGTCTCCAAGCTCTTGCAGTATTGATTACTTCTCACCACGCACATGTCCCTACCCTACGATAAAATGCAATCTGACTGGATTATTCGTTTATAGATGACTCAGAAGCATATGTTTTCAGTAGCATATCCCAGGAGAACTTTGGCCATTACAAGTTAATATCCTCCTAATAGCTTTAGAAAAAGAAAGAAAGAAAAACCATACTGTCACCACTGCATAAACATAAATGGGAAGTAATCTTCAAGAAATATACCAGAGGGGACATCTGCTATACAAGAAAACACATTCCGGCTCCTTAATGTGTTAGCTAAATTTCAAGGTATTTAGAAGAACTATATATGAAGGACCAATAGGGGATTAATTTAGGTCAGGGAGATTTGGCAGAACACCACCTTTGCATTCTTTAATTTTAAAAATGTTGCCTACATTTTCTTTTAAAGGGTAAACACTGAAAAAATTTCCATCAGAGAGTGATTTTCTTTTCAAGACACCAAGCAATATGTTAGGAAGAATCCCTTCTTCCTCAGTCTCTCCTCACCTCTCCCCTCACAACAGGGCTAAAATGATGACTGTTTAAATGGTGTCGGTACAGCCTAAGAAAAGACCCGAAGATTATCTCCAGGCAGGTGTACTTTCATCGATTTGTCCAGGTGAATGTAGTCCATCAGTATATCTCTAGTATGCTACGAGCGCCTGAAAATTACGTTCATTGGAAGGTTCCACTGCGATTGCTTTTAACACAACCAAAACCAAGAGAGCGTTCTTTCATGAATGACTCCAATAACGAAATGTAGCTCATGACCCTACAACGCAATCATGGTGCCACAGTAGACAATCATAAGGTGGCAAAAGCCCACAAAAACAGACTCCTTTCCCTAGGCAGAATATCTTAAATATGGCCAAAAGAGCCAACAGCTGGCATTTTGTCTCTTGGCAAAGTCCACTACATTCTAGCGGTGTACACGGGGTAACCATGTATCTCTTTATGCTTTAAGTCTTAAGAAAAGAGAGATTTTTTCTTCACCTTGCGGAAAGCATTTCTGGACTCCTTGTAGTTTCGGCTGAGGCTGCTTACAAGATCCATTATGAACCGCCAGGACATTAAATTTTGAAGATCTCTGTATAAAAAAACCCACCACCCAGCAACAGAAAAGATGAGGCTGCAAAGCTTCTAAAGAGTGATATGAAATGTAAACTTTGAGGATGTGGGCACTCTGACATACCTACCTGGCAGAATATTTGGTAAGAATGAGTTTAAGTTTGGTTAAATATTCTGGAGCATAAACAACCACATTTTCTTCATTTGAAATACTAATATTCACTGTTGACATGATTTCATTTGTGAAATCTGACCAGCTGAATGGCTGGAAAAAAACAAAAAACAGGCATAAAACATTCAGTGATCACAGATTTCTCTTCTTGGTTCCAAGATTCAAATTTGATTAGAGGGTTAGATGTTCAAAGGTGTCAGTAACACCACTATGTAATTACAGCACGGCCAACTTGTTATTTGTTTGGGATTTTTCCTCAATTGTTCAGTCAGTTTGGAATAAAAATTAATTCTGCAGCATGATTATTCAGATAGCTGAATTTATAACACAAAACCTCGAATGTAGAGATATACAACTAGAAATTAGACTAATGTCATCACCTTGGATTAATAAAAGAAAGAAAACGGAAGAGGCAGCTTTAAAAATATAGCTTCCTACATTCAACAGCAACGGGTTTATGGGTTACATGATGAATGTAATTAATATCACTGAATTGTACATGTAAAAATTGTTGGAATGGTAAATATTTTGCTATATGTTTTTACCACAAAAAGTTTAAAGCTTCCTTGCTTTTTGCAAAAATTGAAATATGCATGTATATTACATATATATTTCAATACAAACAAAATACAGTGTTTATCTTTTAAAAGTAGATATTAAAAAATAAATCTGGAAGACAATGCATCTCAGTGGAGATCCCGCTGTAAGTGAAAACACTCTCTTGGTTACCAGAGGTGGTGCCCTTATACAGACAACACAAATGGTCCAGTGAAGCCAAACAAAACACACGTTTGAAACCATCAATATTCAGTCTATGTGGCTCCTCATGCAATTTTTATGCTTAGAAGGTAGGTTTGGAGTTGCCAAAAGAAATCTTGACTCCCTTTTCTTTTTTTAAATGGGAAATGTATTTACTCAATCATCAATGGAAATCTAAGAAGGCCTAAGTGGAGATGGTGCAAACCCTGTGGATTTGTTTAAACTCGTATTTTAGTGTCGGAGACTAAGAAGATTAGCAGTCTCTTGTTGCTGTGTGCCGTCAAGTTGATTCCAACTCACAACTCATAGCGACCCTATAGGACGGTGTAGAAATGCCTCCTAGGGTTTCCAAGGAGTGTCTTGTAGACCTGAACTGCGGCCTTTGGGTTAGCAGCCGTAGCTGTTAACCACTACACTACCAGGGTTTCCCTATCAATATCTTAAGTTCTATTATTCGAGGAATATGTAAATAAACTGATCACACACTAAGTATGAGGTGCTATGATGTACTTTTCTTGATCTCCTTTGGTGGTTCAGATCATTCTTTCAAAATGTATTTATTAGGCATTTAAAATGCTGTAAGTAAGCAATGCTTAACTCAAGAGGTTATGCCCTTAAAGTCCTTGTTTACAACAATTAGTGCTAAGGAGAACGGCCCCATCACTGACTGTGGTGGCTTTTACCTTTTCCTATGAATGCTGCCACCTTTTCTGGTCACGTGTACAAAAAAGTACACAAGAATAAACGCATAGCCCCCAAAACAGTGGTTAGATACTAGCTAATGAGTTACAGACAAGCCAAAAGATGACAACTGCTGATTATAAATGCAATCTAAGACAAAGTTTCTTCTTATCGCTTGGGGTCTAACTCTCCATTCTTTTGCTCTGAACATCTCCATAGATGGTCTTAATGAGAACATGGCAAGCTCTACGAATAAATTCTTTTTCTCAAGAGTGAAAAAGAAATCTAGTGCCTTTATTGTTGGCTCTTCAAGTGAGGTAACTCTATACTGGTCTCTCAGAAAGATTTTCTGTCCTCTTCTATGATAGTTTCAATATTATTGTATAGTTGTCTTGCAAGGAATTTTACCTTTGAAATTCATCTCTAGCTTCATATAAATGATTTCACATGAGAGTTCTGGGTGTTGTCATGAAGTCACCAAAGTGGTTGGTGTTATCTAAATTCATTTTGAAGTTCAATAAATAGTTAAGTATATTTTAGGAAACAGCTTTTCAATGTTATAATTTTAGGAAATGGCAGAATAAGAGGGCACAAAACTTGCTACTTACCTTCCCATCAATCTCTAATGAGAAGTTATTTTGGACCTGGGCCAATGTCATTTTATTATAGAGAAGCATTGGATCGTTTCGGTCTTCAGATTTAGTTGTAGCCTATGGGTTTAAATTTTTATTGTTATTTTAGGACTAAAAATTCTTTAGAAAACTATAATCCTATAAGAGGGAAAAAATCTGAGATAGATATCCCAACATTTCATATAAGTGCTATATTTGTTTTGTAATTTACTTTGGCATACCAGAAAGCAAAGTGAAATTTAAGAGGTTTTAGGTGCTGGGTCAAGTTTAAAGTTCTTTTGAAAACTTTTCACGTTTTAGCACCTGCCCAAACACATAAGTCATATGTGCGGTCTTCTTTCCTTCTATGGTTAGTGGCTGGCTCCCTTTTGTCTGCAGGTGTTTATTTTAATAAGTTTCTGGGATATAGTCAGCTCCAATTTCTCTCTCAAATACTAGCTTCCCCCCCTCCCCCTTACCACCATTCTGTCCCAGTTAAAATTCATTCCCCACCTCCCAAAAGTTAATAGTCTCTGCAAACAAATTTAGGCAAACAAAACAGAGAATTCCTAGTAAGCAGTACAGTCAGGTTGCAAGGTACCCGAGGACCGTAACAGCAACTTCCACTTTTGCGACTGTCCTCTCATCCTACTTAACCAGTTCAGTACTCTACATCCAACAGCATCCAATTTTATTTTTTTTTCTGAATGTATCAAGGAAACAGAGACAAGAAAAGTGCAGTAACTCCCCGGTTAGGAGTTGAAACAAGAAAAAGTGAGAAGAGACAAAAGGTGAAGGTTTAAAAGTGGACATTGTTTCTTGACAACAATGGCTCCAACGTCCCCTTCGGGTCACTTATTTATTCATTTGCTTTAAAAAGTTATTTGTTGAACATCCTTTGCCAGCAATACTATGCTGAACGCTGTTAGGGATACATAGGTGATACGAAGATGGCTCAGATGCCATCCCAATTCTGGAGTCTAAGAGAAGAGAAAAAATACAGATACAAATAAGACAGGCCTACTACAGAGCTCAGGCTGGTCTAGGGAGAACACGGCTTAGGGAGGTGCGAGTGGTAATTTGCCCGCAGTAAACTGTTCTAACAATTCTGTCACCAGCACAGACCCACTTGTAACCCATCAAAGTGCCATGCATCCAGCTGCATCTCCAAGCATAATCGGGTTCTGATTGGAGATTTTTCATTTCATGTAGCTCTATTGTTAGGTGCCATCAAGTTGGTTCTGACTCATAGCAACCCTATGAACAACAGAATGAAACACTGCCTGGCCCTGCGCCAGCCTCATAATCGTTGCTACGTGAGCCCATTGTTGCAGCCCTCTGTCAATCCATCTCCTTGAGGGCCTTCTTCTTTTTCACTGACTCTCTACTTCACCATGCATAATGCCTTTCTCCAGGGATGGGTCCCTCCTGATAACATGTCCAAATACATGAGAAGTCTCGCCATCCTTGCTTCTAAGGAGCACTCTGGCTGTACTTCTTCCAAGACAGATTTGTTCATTCTTCTGGCAGTCCATGGTATATTCAATATTCTTTGCTAACACCATAATTCAAAGACATCGATTCTTCTTTGGTCTCATTGATTGTACGGTTTTCACATGTGTATGAGGCAACTGCAAATACCATGGCTTGGGTCAGGTGCACCTTAGTTCTCAAAGTGACATCTTTGCTTTTTAACGCTTTATAGAGGCCTTTTGCAGCAGATTGGCCCAATGCAATGTGTCATTTGATTTCCTAACTGCTGTTTCCATGGGTGTTGATTGTGGAGCCAAGTAAAATGAAATTCTTGACAACTTCAATCTTTTCTCCGTTTATCATGATGCTGCTTATTGGTTATGTAGCTCTAATAGGGAGTCTAAAATGGCCCTCAAAGGTCCTCAGTTCTCAAGACTCTGATAAGGTCAGAATGGCAGTGGCAAGCAGATGGGGGATTTAGGGGTACGGGTTGTTGTTGGCAGTGTCAGAGGGAGCATTGTGGATCCTAGACAGAATCTGACCATGAGCTCCATCAATACTACCTGGTGCCACTTAGGCCCAGGGTTAAGTCACTGAGAGTGCAGGACCCGTCAGGGGAATGTCAGAGAAGAAAGTACCCACCCAGACTCCAATGTTTCATCTGGGAATAGAGGAAATTCAGGCATACACCGCCTAGGCTTTCCTGCAAATCTCTCACCTGATCTCCCTGAACCCAGTAGCCTGACAGTCTGAACTCAATGGCATCACACTGTCATGTGACTGTGTTCAGGGGAGAGAGGCAATCTCTGTGACCATCTTAAACTCTGAAATAAAAAAGTAAAATTCTACAGATAAAAAAAACAAAACAGCTTTTCCAAATAGTAACCAGTCAAGGGTACCTCAACAACAGTTCAGCTATAAATGGCAGAACTCTGATGCAATCCTCTTAAAATAGGCAATTAAATGTATCTAGTTTAATTTGTCAAACTTAGTCTGTCTCTTGGATGTCAGAATCCTAGTTTACTAGGCAATTCTGCAGTTTCAAAGGTCTTCTTGAATCAATGACCCACTTAGAGCTATGCACCTTTATCACTTAGTTAAGGAGTTGTACTGAATTCACCTTTTACCCTTAAAATAGGATAGAAAGAGGGGGGAAAAGGGGCTAAAGATTATCCAGTGTGTCAGAGAAAATGTGTTTTACATTGGCAATCTCTTTTTCCAATTCCATAACTTTATTCATTTCCAAAGAAATCTGGTTTTCATCGACGGCCAGTCCTTTCTCCTGATGAATTAGTTTAGCCACGGCAATCATGAAATCCACATACGCCGTGCAAGCCTGTGAGAAAAGAAATAGCAGTAAGTTACTGGAGAACCTTCTATGTGTTCTTTGTGGAGCTCTAACTTGAATTTTTTTTTTTTGTATTCAATAAAGTTTCGGTAACACATAAAGCACAGCAAATTAGAAACACTTTCCTAAATTCTAAAAGACATGAATTGTACAGATTCTTAGAAGGTCAACGTGTCTTCGATTCGGAGCACAGCAGTAGGCATCATTTTGAAAGAACTCAGTGATTTACAACCCTCTGGTCGTGGAGATTTTATCGTTTTCAATTTTCAATCGAGTCATTTTAAATTGTCTTAATGAGAATGCAGCCTTCATACACTTGGTGAGCAACAACACATACTACTTTTTTTCTTCAGTTACACTAAATTCCTTGACCAAATCTTCTTTTCTCAGGTTTTCTCTGATTGTACATACTGTAGTTACTTTTCAAATTATTCCTTAAGAGATGGTCTCCGATTCACATAATACGATCAAGGTATCTTTCTATCTGTCTCCTCAGGCCTGGCAGTGTTGTTTTTTTATGAGACACTGTTCTCAGGAGCTCCTCCAAAACAGACCTGTGAATTTAGTGAATTCCCTAACTGGCTCCTGTTACTGTGAAATTTTACTACATCATAGATTAAGATTTCAGTTTTCTAAGAACTCAAAATTCTTTATATCTTCACATACATTCTGACTTTGTAAACATAAGCTATAAAGCAGTTGTACTACTGACCTCTTTAAGAAGATATAAAGGCCTTACTGAAATGCAGTGGAATTGTGTTTCACCAGGAAATGGAATTCAGCTTTTCTAAGTCTCAACCCATTGCTATTTACTAGCCATTTTTACCTAACAGGAATGAAAAAAAAAATATGATGATCCCACTTCATTAAAATTTACTCAGTATCCAAGTTCCCAGAACCAGCGGGACTAGAAACAGGCAGATGTGATCAGGAGACATAAGCCACATGAGGTGGGAACAAATGGGCTCGTCCATGCTTCTAAGACTTGCTCACAAGGAAAAGACAAAGGAAGGTTATATAGTGTCTAATTTTTCATTTTCAAGAGGTTTTTAATATCCCTACCAATTGATTAGAAACCCTGGTGGCATAGTGGTTAAGTGCTACGGCTGCTAACCAAAGGGTCGGCAGTTCAAATCTGCCAGGCGCTCCTTGGAAACTCTATGGGGCAGTTCTACTCTGTCCTATAGGGTCGCTATGAGTCAGAATCGACTTGACGGCACTGGGTTTGGTTTTGGTTTGGACCAACTGATTATCAGCAAAAGGGGCACCCTTATATCCACTGTGCATAAAAAGGCATGCTGGAATTTACAGTGATGCATTAAAAGAATCAAACCTAACCAGGAGGGAAATAAAAACAATATTTTATCATGCAAGATCCTAAAGCAGAACGTGCAAAGTACTTGTGAATTTGCAAGTCAAGAGAACAACCATAAGATTTAATACTGGCATTCTGTGACCATTGCTAAAGTCGAAGTCAACAGTTCCCTAGGAAGAGGGACTCTCTTTTCACGGATACCCTGCAATGCTGGGGCTAACTAGCATCTCTACGCACGGACTCAATACAGCAAACTATTTTTCCGCTGTGGGTCTGCATTAAAACTCTAATATCTAAGATCACAGGAAAGAAAGGAAGATTTTATGTATATTCTCACCAATTCCATTCTTTCCCTATTGAAAGATAATCAGAATTCTTGGTTCACTCTGAAGCAAACAAGTATGTATGAGTTCATACCTTAAGGGATCAGCTACTCCCAAGCATTAGCATGCAGTGTTTTGAATTAACTGTGTTTCATAGCATACACATTTGTCTGCCTTCAGCAGGGAATTACTACTATGTAGCCCTGGAAACCCTGGTGGCGCAGTGGTTAAGAGCTACGGCTGCTAACCAAAAGGTCGGCAGTTCGAATCCACCAGGCGGTCCTTGGAAACTCTTTACGGTAGTTCTACTCTGTTGTCCTACAGGGCCGCCATGAGTCAGAATTGACTTGACGGCAATGGGATGGTTTGGTTTGGTTTTGGTATGGAGCCCTGGTGGCACAGTGGTTAAGCAGTTGGCTGGTAACCTAAAGGTCAGTGGTTCAAGCCCACCAGCTGCTCCTTGGGAGAAAGATGTGGCAGTCTGCTTCCATAAAGATTACAGCCTTGGAAACCTTACAGGGCAGTTCTGCTCTGTCCTATAGGGTTGCTATGAGCTGAAATTGATTCAACAGCAGTAGGTTTGCGTTTTTTTTTTTTTAGATGAAGGAGACGGTAATTTGAATTTTCCATTATCAATCTTCTGAGATTTTTCTGTACTATATGTGGTGTCTTTTTTGCTGCTGTTGTTGTTAATGAGGTGAGAAAACAATAACCAGAATCCTCTTAGGCACTTTGTTGACTCTGCAAACTGGTTCTACTCCAGTATCTGTATCCTTAGAACATGTGTTTAAAGACGATAGAAATTGGCATAAGGACGTTGGATCATGCTTCTAGCCTGCTGAGTTGTTAAAATTTCCCAGAAAACTAGAAGCATATGATATTGCTGGCTTCTGGGGTGCTTGAATATTTAATACAGCTACATGGAATAAAAAACCAAACCCGGTGCCTTGGGGTCGATTCCGACTCATATGGGATACTCTTACCCTTTTAATGAGTCCTATTACCTGGTAACCACTACAACACGGTGGGTTAAAACAATGTGTGTCTTAGTATGTTGCTAATTTCCTAGTTTCCCAATTTATCTAGTAGCTGTTAAAACCCAGGCGTACTGGCACTGTTAAATCCTTTTTAACAGGATAGGATTCTTCCTCAAGATTTTAATTTTCTTCCTTGAGATACTTCTAGCTATGAAAAATGCCAAATGATTGTATGGTCATGACTGGGAAAATAATCAACAAACATTTTAACATTTAAAAAGTACATGGGACAGGATATTTTTTTTTTAAAGCTGAAATGGAATTTTTCTTCTTTTTGTCATGGAAAGAGCAATTAGTTACTAGGACAGAAGCCAGAGTCAGCTATCTCTTTTGATAGTCATAAGTGAGCTTATTTGAAGACTTGAGACAGTCATTCAGTGATCTTTTAGGTGATAAAGATCCCACACAAACATCTATATAGCTCCTTCCTTTTATTTTTTAATATTTTGTAAATTCCAATACTTTTACAGTAGTGGGTTCAAAGGTGATAATTCATTTTCAATGATTGGATAAGATCCATATAAAAGTAGTTTTGTGGAATTTTAATCACACACTCTCAATGAGCTGATATTTACCAACACTCAGAACCATAAATTGCTATTCTAATTAGAGCTGCCTTCCTTTGGGAGGACCAAGCAATACTAAAAACTAAACCAAGCCAGTTGCCATCGAGTCGATTCCGACTCACAGCAACCCTGTTGGACAGAGCAGAACTGCTCCATAGGGTTTCCAAGGAGTGGCTGGTGGATTCAATCTATGGATCTCTTGGTCAGCAGCTGAACTCTTAACCACTAGGCCACCAGGCAATGGTAATTAGAAATTGAACTCCTCTTTCCCGGGAAAAAGCTGATGGTCGTCAAACATGCCAAAGAGGAAGAAAGCACGGCCATTTGACTGTTGTGCTCCAAACTGCTCATTACCAATGAGAGGAAGCAAGATCCAGGGAGGAACAGAAAGATCTCCAGCCACATAGATTGATATTTGGGTACCTTAGGTACCAACCACCTAGGAACCCAGAGTTTCGCTTCCAGACATTCTGTTTGGGACACTCAGCTTTTACTAATCTTCTGTTTTCCCCTTGAAGAAAAGCATAAAGTGGGGCATGAAGTGAGGCATCAGAGAACTGTGATATTCTCAGCCACTGATGCTGGGGGATATTTAAGAGTGTTACACAGGACGTTTCCTGGGGAACACAGGGGAAACCCATTTTGAATGAAATACAATGCAGAAAAGAGGTTTCCTATCAAAAAGGCTTGGAACTTTTTTCCCAGGTTAAGCAGCATGGAGAGACTTGCTCCTGCAGAGGGACTGCAAACATAGAGAATCACACAGCCGCTCCTGGGCTTATTAAAAACTTAAAACATAATCAAGTTATAAAAAATAGCCCCCAATGTCTTCAACGCTAGTAAGTAGCCATCTAAGATGCATCAATTGGTCTCAACCCACCTGGATCAAAGGAGAATGAAGAACACCAAGGACACAAGACGATTACGAGCCCAAGAGACAGAAAGGGCCACATGAACCAGAGACTACATCATCCTGAGACCAGAGGAACTAGATGGTGCCCGGCTACAACTGATGACTGCGCTGACAGGGAACACAATAGAGAACCCCTGAGGGAGCAGGAGAGCAGTGGGATGCAGACCCCAAATTCTCATAAGACCAGACTTAATGGTCTGACTGAGACTAGAAAGACGCTGGTGGTCATGGCCCCCAGACCTTCTGTTGGCCCAGAACAGGCACCATTCCCGAAGCCAACTCTTCAGACATGGATTGGACTGGACAATGGGTTGGAGAGGGACACTGGTGAGGAGTGAGCTTCTTGGATCAGGTGGACACTTGAGGCTATGTTGGTATCTCCTGCCTGAAGGGGAGATGAGAGGGTGGAGGGGGTTAGAAGCTGGTGAAATGGACATGAAAAGAGAGTGGAGGGAGAGAGCGGGCTGTCTTATTAGAGGGAGAGTAACTGGGAGTGTGTAGCAAGGTGTATATGGGTTTTCGTGTGAGAGACTGACTTGATTTGTAAACTTTCACTTAAAGCACAACGAAAATTATAAAAAAAAAAATAGCCCCCAACCCCAGCAAGATTCTGGAGTAGGACAAACACAGGACACAAGAGGATCTACCATGGACCAACATGGGGATAATTCTGGGCTTTCATCAGATCATTACAAGAACCTGGAGATTCATGTGACAACTTATTGTAGAATGGCTACCGTTTATTGCATATTTTCGGGAAATCACAGTTGTTTTTTTTTCACCAACTGGATTCAGTCAGTCTCAGAAAATTTCTCGTCACATTCACTAAGTCTCGAGTTAAAAAGCTCCTTTATGTTTTGTTAAATACAGGTGTTTGGACTGGGTGAAACTTTTTGACGATGAGTCACCTGGTGCCCAGGTAATAACACGAGTTCAGCAGTTCCCTTGCAGGATCGATCTTATCATGTCCAGGCTGTGTGCAACACGGTGTCACTGGTTCACCAGGTATCATTCTGGCTACATCAGCTGAGCAGTTTAAAGTACAAAACAATTTCCCCATAAGATGGCCACTTGCAGAAGGTATCCTAAGTCTGCTCACATTTTTCCATTTCCCTTGCTGTCACCCTAGTCCACCACGATCTTTCCCCTGCATTTCCATGTGGCTGCTCTCCCATCTCTCTGCTCCCATCACTACCCAGTCTCCAAACAGCAGCCAGAGCCATCTTTTACAAAACCTAACCTAATCATGCCTGAATCACCCACTCATTCCTACCCCCAGTCATATCGTCTTTTGAAATCTCCTTTATGATACTTTATTTCAACTTATCTTATTTCCTTATTATCAAGGACCTTTTCTACCTGGGATGAGATGAGAAATGAGGTTCCGCTGGCTGTAAATACACCTGTGGCAAAGTCTCTTCGTCTCCACTGGGCAGCTTGACTTCTTTTACTCGGGAATATTTCAGGCCCCTTAGTATATTTTAGCCATCTGTTTCTCAGTTTTTATGTAAAATTATCCTTATTTTAGGTTTGCCAGTTAGTGTTTCTTTGCCTTTAGGATACTTTTTCAATCTATTCTTTTCCTACTCCTTTGTATTGACCTAGCCCTGGTGGTGCAGTGGTTAAGAGCTATGGCAAGCACAGTTGCTAACCAAATGGTTGGCAGTTCGAATCCACCAGCCACTCCTTGGAAACCCTCTCTGGGGCAGTTCTACCCTGTCCTATAGGGTCGCTATGAGTCTGAATTGACTTAATGGCAACGGGTTTGGTTTCGTTTTTTTTTTTTTTTGGTTTTCTATTGACCTATCTTTGCTACTTTATTCCTGAAAAATGTCTTTTCTAATCTCCACGTTGTTCACCCATGCTTAAGCCAAAGAGTATGAGGGCTCTTTCCTATTTATTAGAAACTTCCTTTTGGAAATGGAATATTTCACCAAAAGCCAGGGGCACAGGTTTCTTCTTGGCTTCATTACCCCCTCAGCGTAGATTCCTTAGTCAGGAATCTCCAGTGTGTTGGTACCCTGAGGCTACAATGCTGTCTTCAGTACAGGGATATGGTAAAGTCTCCACAGAGATGAGAACATACAAAATGCTTTATGATATATTAAAAAACGGGGGGGAGGACAATACAATTTAAAAGTTTGTAGTAAAAGAGTAATTGGTACCACACTGCCTGAAACACGCGATAGTCTCAATCTTTAACTCCTGTCAAAAGGGATAAGGTGGTATTTAATGTATATGTAACCAGTTGCCATCGAGTGCACTCTGACTCACGGGGACCCCGTGTGCGTCAGAGTAGAACCGTGCTCCACAGGGTTTTCAATGGCTGATTTTTTGGAAGCAGAGCATCAGGCTTTCTTCCCAAGCACCTCCGGATGGACTTGAGCCTCCAACCTTTCAGTTAGTGGCTGAGCACACCAACTATTTGCACCACCCAGGGACTCCAAGGTATATGGACTGTCCTGTACGTCAGCATGGTTTACTTCATGCTTTGGGAACCAAAATAAGAATTCAAAGACACTCAAGAAATTCTCAGTAAATCTCACTGTAACTGAGCCTTATACGTCACAGAGACGAGAAAGGGGTGTATCCTTATCCCATGACAAGTGGGAATTCCCATTTATTTCCTGGGAAAGGAAGCCTTACACAACAAGATGGTACACTGCTAAATCCAAACTAGTAAGATGTGTCAGTTTTTAAATGTATAAATTGCTAGAATTACACAAATGTCTACATGGCCCTCAGCCTCACACGCAGCCTGCACAACAATGAGCTATCGGTTTTAGGTTACACATCTCTAGAAGGGGAGAGTGTTTACCTATTCTGTGTGGCACCTCAAGTCAGGCACATGAGCTGGCTTAATTAAGACTTTTACACAAAACTTTCCTTCAGCTTTTTTTGTAGAAATAGGTCCATCTAGAAAGAAAGCTAGGTTGGCAATCGGGAGACTGGATCGTGGCAGGTTACAGTCCTAACAGAACCCTCTGTTTTGTTTCCTCTTGGTGGACCTGCCAATCAAGGAGCCCATCTTCCTGAGCCATAGAGACAGGCAGGCACTGCTAGCAAGCTCATCAGAGAGCCCAGTCCCCTGGGGTGAGCACAGGACTCAAGCAGGGCCACAAGAGCCCTTTCCTCAGAAACTGACAGACACTGGGAGAGATGGAATTTCTTTTTTCTGGATTGTGAAGGTACCAGTGGTCATCTTCAAAGCCACAAGGGAAATAGCCTGCTAGAGAAGGAAGCCAATGGTAGACTCTTAAGAAGAGGAAAGAGACAGATAACTCAGTTGAACGCTTGGAAACAACTGTGCCTGATTAATCCATAGAACTTACTAGTCAGGTGAGCTCCCACCAAACAAAAACAAAAACACAAAGAAACAAAGCCTCTTTTACGAATATCAACTCAGAGCAGGCTTCTCTTGCTTTAATGAATTTTCCCTAACTGACACACGTATCTTCTAACTCATGACCTTAACCAAGTCACTTAACCTCTTTGGGTCTCAGTTTCCTCATCTGTAAAATGAGCAGTTGGGCTAAATTCCCCAATGTCTCATTTAGCTTTTAAAGTCTGTGCGTGAGTAACTTTAATTATAAATGAAAACATACGACACTGTCATGGAAAAAATACAAGAACGTATACCTTTGAGTTTTGATTGGCTCAGGCATGCTCCCTTTTTAATTGAGAGGAAAGGTACATAAATTGAAAAGGAACTGAGGTATTTAAGTCCAGAATGACAGCCAGAGGAATACAATCTGCATTTCTCAGAGTACGGCATTTGAAAGTACCAGAAGAAAAGCAAATAACTTTAAAGGCAGAAGCTCCTTTAACAGCAGGAAAATTAGGTTTTGTGTTTAAGTAAGGAAGTGAGAAATAGTTCTTGAAAACAAAATGAGTTGTCTATTTTCACTACGCAGTGGTGTAAAAACACAAGCCATTTTACTATTGCCATACAAATGTCACAACACAAAAATTCTGTTCCTAAGGTATTAAAAGACACAAAAAGTGTTTCTGTGAGTGAAAATGGCCTTCCTTAGTAATTGTAGGTGCTATTGTCACCATGTGCTTGAGTTTGGTTTTAGATTATAGAAGATAATTCTGCTGGATGCTCAGGACATTTCCCTGAAGGAAGGATCAGAGGACCTGAGGGAATGGGACTTAATGATTTGAGCAGGGAGAGCTATGATTGTTTCAGTCATCTCTGCTTAGCAAATGCATTGAGGACTGGAACTTGGGGAAGGGCCAAGAGGGAGTGAACGTTCAGAACTGGAAGAAGTGGTAGTCTGCTGATGACTGCTGGAGGGAGCTGACGTAGTGAAGGTGGGGTATAATGCTGCCAGTCCTTGCCTTTGAGGAGCCAAGATGTAAGCTCAGATGCCAGCTTACAGCTGTGGTTTACAGAGTATTTTTTGGCAACCAAAACCAAAACCAAATCTGTTGCTGTGGAGTTGATTCCCACTCATAGTTACCCTACAGGACAGAGTAGAACTGCCCCATAGAGTTTCCAAGGAGCGGCTGGTGAATTCCAACTGCCGACCTCTAAGGCTAGCTCTTAACTACTTCGCCACCAGGGCTCCTTTTTGGCAATTGGACCCTCTGATACAAATCACCATAGGGTTCCTTTGATTGAAGAGAGGATGTGACCTTTTCTTCTCACCAGCCCCCAAAGCATATCTGAAGAACCTAGGATGCTATACTCCAGTTTGAAAATCACTGGCTAGAGCTACAGGTAAAGAAGCTAGATGTCTCTGCTCAAAGATAGGACACCTTCCTTGGCAAAAATCTGATAACTCAATGTCAACCCCCAAAACTTTTGGTTATTTTAAAAAAAAAACAATGTGAAATACAAAAGGATGGGACCTAATGAATGTGTAAATGTACCCCAGGAAAACTGAGCATGACAGACAAATGGGTCAAGAGTGATGCTCCAGCTTGAAGAGATCAAAACCACAGAGGTCATCTGAAGAGGTGTAGGCGGTGACTAACGGGTCTTTACCTTTCTGGCATGCAGCTAGAAAAGAACCACTGGAATTTAGGGCCTTTCTAGACAGAGGAGTCAAAGTTCAGGAACCAGGGCCATGGGGGCCTGAGAGGGGGCAAAGGACCAGGCAGGAGAGCAAAGCATAAAGACCTGGGGGCATGAAGGGCCAGGGGGAGGCAGGATATATCAAAAGGGTTTTCTTCTAACTGGGGCTGAATTTCAGGAACTAGGTTAGGACCCAAGAGCACTTCAGTGGTCACAGTAAAGGATATGACAGAAGAGGCCAACAGGGAGAGTGAAAACGAGAGTCTAGATTCAGAAATGTGCTAGGAATCCTCTTGGACCTAGCAGTGCTGACAATGGGTACCTCTCCTTTGGGCTCCAGCTTTCAAAATATAGGCTATGAAGGCAGGATTGAGAAGAGGCAAAGGGACTGATGGCTTGTAAGATGTTTGAGTCAGGTCAGCCTGAGATTATATGAGGATAAATAATCTGGGTTTATTAAGCCTATTCCTTCAGCCATAGATGCCCTAGAGGTCGCACTTATCCAAAAATCAAAGTGAGGAATCCAGGAAGGACCTCTGAGAGATGGGGTCCTTCCTTTTCCCTTTTCTTTCTTCCTTTCTTCCTTCTTGCCCCTCAACCATTCTCCAAGTCAAATATTCATTCAGCAATATTTATTTGGCAATTCCTAAGGACTAGGAACTGACATGGGTACCGGGAACATAGCAACGAGCATGGGAAACACAACACTGATCCCACTGAGTGTACAGTTCCTTAGAACAAAATGACACTGAACAAAGACACTCAGTTGCTACAGAAGCATACGGGTGTCTTCATCTAGTGTGACGTAGGGACGACCTTCACGAGGCAGTGACATCTAAACTGAGATTTAAGGTGAAGCAAAAAGGAAGGAGACTGGGCAGAGGGGGTATGTATGCGGAACGCTCCAGGCAGAGGGAACGGCATATGTAAAAACCCGTGAGATAATCAAAGGAGACCAATGATACGTAAGGATATTAAGAATTCTTCCAGCTTTTTAACTTCTCCACTAGATGTTATTTTGTTATCCTACCCTTCTCATCATTTTTTTTTTTTTTCGTGAAGCAATACAATACTAAGGAGAAAAACAAAAGACTTATGGGGGCTGACTTCTTTCAGATAGCAGGGTTGTGGAGCCAAAAAAAAAAAAAACCCAAACCGATTGCTGTTGAGTCGATTCTGACTCATAGGCACCCTACAGAAAAGAGTAGAGCTTGCCCATAGGATTTCCAAGGAGTAGCTGGTGGATTCGAACTGCCGATCTTTTGATTAGCAGCCATAGCACTTCACCACTGTGCCACCAGGGCTCCCTGAGCCTTACACTCTTACCTAAAAAGTCCTTTGAAAGTTAAGTCAGAAGGTTCTGTAAGGGTGCTGCGAAGAATGACGTCTCACTGGACCTGGTGGGCTCCACTCTAGGCTATGATAAATCTGTTCTTTTTTTTTTTTTAATGATCTCATTTACAGGCTAATTAAATCATTTAAAACTGACTTTTTAAAATAGGTTATGGAATTTAAATACCATTACATTAAATCAATACACGAATAAGGAATTTTGAGTTTCCTTTTGTTTCTTAAAATACCTTTTTGCACTCTATTGAACCTAGATTATCAAAGGTAGTGCCACTATAATGTGTGATTTGAAGTATCTGTCCTGAGTGAAGGATCTAAGAGGGTTGAGCGCAAATTTGGCCTTAGTCTTTTTCATTATTCGTAAGTTTATATCAGATAATTCTGTAGGTTATTTGTTGTTTGTTTTACCTCTTTGTATATACCAGTGCATTCATAGTAGTCTCTGGAAGGGAGGCCAAGTTGAGGTTGATCAAACTATTAAAAAAAAAAACATAAAAAAGAATAAACCATTCAAGTGAAACAGAACAGTTGGACAAGATACAACCATGCCTATCTATGAATAGACCATCATCTTCTTGCTGTTTCCATGGGTAACAATCAGACACTGAACGAACCCATCATCAGAAAATGGTTTCCACACTACTTGTGTTGTACCGATGGGTGATTAGGAAATCTGTAAGACTGTGCTTCAGATATTTGAAGAAAACAAAAGAGAGCTTGACTAAAAAATCTACTGGGAAGGACTGTCTCAACCAGTGGTTTTTAATGCAGAATAGAAAGTGAGGTACATAAAAACATGTTAGGATCTAGAATTGGAAAGTTTCTAAGCTACACATTTATAGGATTCTCCCTGTTTCCTGAGATTTCAAATCCCCCCTGGAGTGGTGGTAGGGGGATTCTTTTCTGCTCCCACTGTCAGTTGGGGTCCATTCCTATTGGTGGGAGTAGGTCGTAATTTTTAAGTTCATTTGGGTGGAAAAAAAAGTAGGAACTCTGGCAAGAAGTTTTTTGTTATCCACCATCCTGGGGAGATGGAGGGGACTCCTCCTTTGCTCTCCCCAAAGCTGGCCTGCTCAGAAAGGCTCCAGACACCCGGTGAAGTATGAAGAGAAAACTTAACTCAGCTCTAGTGTGTTGGGTCCATCTTGATCCCCAAGCGACAGCTCCCTGGACACTCAGAGCACTGGGAGACTGCTTCTTATTCACGGCATTGCAAGATGGGGAAAGAGGCAAGCCAGGCCATTTATGGCTTAAAGTGAGAATGCTTACAGCTGCGAACACGTCCCAAGGTAGGGAAGGAGCCTGAGGGCATCCCAGCAGCAAAAGGCCCTGCTCCTTCTCAGCCTCCCAACCCTCCTTACTCAGATTTTCACTGTAATCATGCAAGTCACTGGCATTTGAGAGCCAAAGGGGGGGAAAAAAGTTGAAAGGGAGCAAAGAAGTCCATCTTAGGAAAGGGTTGGGTTCAATCTCTTTCCTGATTTTAATAAAAATGACTGCAAAGGTCTATGCAACAGTGATCGTATCCTATGACCTGCAACTTTTGACTTCATTTCTTCTACAGATGACCAATGGAAAGCTCTATGGAGTTTTTTTGTCCATTCCAACATACCCATTAATTATTAACCTCCTCTTGGGTGGCACCTAAATAGTTCACATCAAAAAAAAAAAAAAAAAAAAAACCTCTAATAAAGCCATTTAAAAAGAATGGCATTTTATTTACCTTATTGAGAAAACAATACAGATATTCTTTAGAGACCCAAAATTATGTTCAAAATCCCTTTTCTAATTTTTTTTTTTGAAGCAATTAGGAATTTCTGGTTTCCAGACCTGCATAGCTTAGCTTATACCAATCAGAGCAGGTTCCTTTTATGAATATACATAGAAGACCAGGGCCTTCTATTTCTTATCATTTGTTTTATGAAGGAAGAGGTACGTAAACCAGAGGTAGCAGGAGGAGAGACGAATGTCTAAAACATAGCATTAAGAAAACACTTTTAACATCCAGAATCCGAATCTCAGGGACAGAGTGCAGATTTATGGCTACTTTGGGCAGGCAACTCAAACAGTGGCATGCATTATTTCTAAATATCAATAATAATAATGTGTGTGGAAGTTTTATTACCATTTAAAGATAACTTCAGCCTTCTGCCTCACCAACTTACATGAATTATATGGTTCGTAGAGTTTTTATCATCTGTGCCAACAAAAAAATTAATAAGAACTTTTTTCCCATATTTAGAGTTCAGTTGTGCGATAGATTTCTCGGCTGTCCAGGAAGGACCTAAAGCAACGAAAGATAACAGGCATCTTTAGACGCTTTCCTACATTAACACGATCATATTATAACATAGATTTTTACACGGGATTTTTTTTTTTTTTTTTTTTTAAAGAAGGAAAACTGCTTTACCGTATGTTTGTTCCCAGTTGGCTGTTGCTACTGGCCACTCGTATATATCTGGTAACACTTTGAGTAAAGGATCTCCACCTCGGCTATCAATGGCAGCTTTCGAAAACAACGTAAATAAATTCAATATGAAGTTTATACATATTTTTGCCCCAATATACTCACACTGCTAATGAACTCAAATGAAGGGCACTCACATTCATTTGTACAAGACCTGTACAGTGTTTTCGCCTTCTGCACTGCTACTATATCTTCTGGCTTGGCTTCCTGAAGGACATCTGAAAAGAGGACATGGAATAAAATGCATCAACGTCACAGCTCATTTGCAGCTGTAATTAACATTTTCAATATAAAAACCCGTGGCCGTCAAGTCGATTCTGACTCATAGAGGCCCTATACAGAGTAGAACTGCCCAATAGGGTTTCCAAGGAACGCCTGGTGGATTCCAACTGCTGACCTTTTGGTTAGCAACTGTAGCACTTAACCACTACGCCACTAGGGTTTCCATTTTTGACGTAGGTTCAGTAAACAATCTGTTTTTCTGGATGCATGTTCACTCCCTCTCCACTCCAACCACCTGGAGGACAAACCAAATCTCTTACCAGAACGTTCTTCCTAGTGCAGAATTGGAGTTAAGTTTTATCGGTCAAGTGAGATGACAGTCTCTTGGACTAGGTTATCTTGTTTTTTTGTTTGTTTGTTTTTGTGAACAGTGATGTGTACTGATCGGCCATAAATGACAGTCACTTTTCTTGAAATTGAGATTAAAAAAGAAAACAAATCATAATACAAAGAATTTAATATAGATAGTTCTCATGATGGCTGGAAAATAGTTATCTTTATGTGATTGTACTCTTCATACTCCATATGAATCCAATGAACTGTTCTGTTTGTTTAGTTGTCAGAAACTATGAAAGATTGTTTTTCTACAAACTAACTTCTAGAAGAGAATAGATGGAGGATAGCAAGGGTTGGTCATGGACTTTTTCAGCTTCCAAGGAAGAGTACCTTAGCTGGGTTAGAATAAGTACACTTGCTCTAAAGAGTGGCGGCCTGGTGGCACAATGGCTAAGAGCTTGGCTGCTAACCAAAAGGTTAGCAGTTTGAATTCACCCGCTGATCCTTGGGAACCCAATCGGGCAGTTCTACTCTGTCCTATAGGGTCACTAGGAGTAATCTCACAGCGCCTTCTAGTGACCTCAACCCAGGCTGGGATAGGGAAACCATGGTGGTGCTGTTTAGTGGCAATCATCTACATATTTTATTCTGTAAAATGGAATAAAGATGACATCTCTAGGGAGATGATGATGGCAGCTTGATATGGGGCTTTATTGTATGTTTACTGACAAATGAAAGCAAGAGTGCTAAGCACTGTCAACATATTCATTTCAATTCTACCCACCTCGGAGTAACTCTGCGGGGCCACAAAACCCACATCATTACTGACTTTGATGTTTTGCAGTTCTCTTTATGATGGCATCTCTTAAAAAGGCGGTGGCAGAGGGGTGAATGTTAAGAGGGAAGCCTTTAGTGCATAGAAACAAACTTCACTAACCTTTCAAAATGACTTCTAGCTCATCTCTTAAAATGTCGAAGTTACTGTAACGGGAGCTGGTCTCAGGAATGATGTTTTGCTTCAACCAGCCTCCACAGGCGTATTTAAAAAAGTCTGTGCAGGGCTCCACCGTGCCATCCATGTTCTCCATCAGACGAGCAGCTGGAAGACCAGAGAAAGTAAAAACTAAGGTTGTATTTCTTACGTACTTTCACAGGGGAAATAGAGCCCTGGTGGCGCAGGGGTTAAAAGCTTGGCTACTAACCAAAAGGTTGGCAGTTCGAATCCACCAGCCACTCCTTGGAAACCCTATGGGGCAGTTCCACTTTGTTCCATAGGGTCGTTACGGGTCAGAATCGACTCGATGGCAATGGGTTTGATTTTGGTATCATCTTTATTATCAAGTCAGCTGGGCTGATGCTCCTTTTTCTAACTTGTGTAACCAATTCACATGGAGCGATGAATATTATCTGTGCGTAACCCTCTTCTCCTTTACTCTTGGTGATTGGTTTATTCTCGAGAAGTCTTGGTTCCCCCCACTGTATCCCTGCTTCTCTCCCAAATAACTGAGGTTCTTGCTAGTTCTTACCTCAGAAATAAAAAGAAGGGGTCTACTTAGCCTTGACTGTCTGGGTCTGGGGTTAATACGACTTCACTCTTCTTCACTCGGTAACTTTAGCTGCTGACTGCTCTGCAAAGTGCTGTGACTTTTAAATGTCTCTACGCCTTCAAGGGATGAAGGACTTGATGGATTTTAGCGTTTTAATAAGGATCCGAAGCTACAGTTATTACTTCTGAGGCCCGGTTTACAAATATTTTGCAATTCAAATCTGACACCCGATTTGCTTTTGTTTATGTAGCTTCTGTCATTATAAAATCACCCCTGTATCAGCTTGTTAGTTTTCTCATGTCCACTCTTTTATCTTTGAGAACTACAATGAAAATGAAAATCCGCCAACGCTGGGTATTTACAATAACTGTGCTAGGTGCTGCCGTTGAGAGAAAGACATCCAAAACATGAGTTATTACCACTGAAGAGAAGAAAAAAGGACAAGTAGGGGGGCCCACAAGTTCCACGTTTGGAATAATCAGAGAAAACCCCACTGCCCTCCTCACTGTCTTCACATACACCGTGAAGGCAAAAGAACAATTGAGAATTCAGCTGTATCAAGATAATATTAGTTCTCCAACAAGCTTTTGAAAATACTTTACTTTCTGAATAAACAAGTTAATTCATTAAAACCTCCAAACAGTCGCTGAGCTGCGTGGAGTTTTTCGACATAGTGTGGTCAACCTGTTTTCCAGCTGAGCCGCAAACCCTCATTTCTAATCACCTTCTGGACTCTCTGGGCTGCCTCCAAGCCAGGCCCTCCTCCTTTGACTTCAATACTTGGGTGCACAGCACAGTCATCACAGCTTTTCAGGTCTGAAACCTTGGGTAAAGGCTCTGTGCCTCCCTCTCCCTTGGGCTTATCAGAGTAACTCCTTTCTCTCCACTTTCAGTGTTAACCTAGTTTATACCTTCACTCCCTTTGGACTAGAAGCCACCTAACCACTCACCTTGTAGTCCCATCTCCCTACTCTTATACACCGTGCACACCTTCTACAGATTAAACTTCCTAAAACACCATTTTGCACTGGCTACTCCCTTATTCAGAAATGTCAGTAGCTGGACTTGGCCCAGATGAAACAACCAAGTCTTTAATTTGGCCTCTAAACCTTTACCAGACACAACATACTTCTCTACTATCTCATTTTTCCTCTCTACTTTTTTAGACAAACTCTCTGCCCCGATCAGGTGGGCCTGCTTGATGTGCCGCAAACATTCCATGTGTTTTCCCACCCCTGTGCCTTTGCTCCTGGCCCTTTCTCCAACCAGAACCCTCCTCTCCTCCTAAGGTTCTAACTTCCCCTTCCATCTTTCCAAACCCTCCCTTTCTCCGAAGCTGCCAGGACTCCATGCCTTGGGGGACAACTCTTCCTCTGAATGTCTGAGTGTTTTTGGTCTCGTTCAGTCTTCAATGCACAGATCAGGCTACTTTGGGCTGTTATTTTTCACTCTGGGAACCAACTGGGAATGTTATGAACCTCTGTGTTCCCATCACCGAGCTAGCATGGACCTAGGTAGTCGCGGTGCAGTAATGTTTGGGTGTGAGTGTGACCGAAACATCTATGAGTACTCTTACTTCCCCTTCCTGCACATCCTTGGTTCTCATGTGACCACCTCCAGAGCTCAGTCCCTCCTTCCTATTCCCACTGTTCCCATTCTATTTCAGGCCATCATTCTCTCAAGCTCTACTGGTGACCCCAGACTGCCCTCCAACCCAGACCATCCTGTCACCCACAGTCAGATTAACAGTCTCATAACATGTCAGCTTACCATGTCGCCAGTTACAGGTTTTCAATACAGCCCTATTGCATTCAGGATAAAATCCATATTCCACAGCACATTCTAACCCTAGGATACCCAGTGAAGCTTCTCTCATTATGTTCTCACACAACCCCATCTGCCCCAATTAAAAACCGGTTGCCGTCAAGTTGATTCCAGCTCACGATGACCCCAAGTGTGTCAGAGCAGACCTGTGCGCCACAGGGTTTTCAGTGGCCGAGTTTTCAGAAGCAGAGTGCCAGGCCTTCTGGGTTCGAACCCAGAGAGTTCAGTGAGAGTCTTCACTGAAACCTGAGGTAAAGATCAGGAAATCAACTTAAAAATGGGAGAGAGAAAAAGTAACTCCCTTGAGCTTTGAGGGAAACAGATATGAAGACAGGGGACGTGAACACACAGACCCGAAATCCGTAGAGGATTATCATGCAAAGTAAAATAACCAGAAAACGGGAGACTGAAAGGCGTGCTAACTAAGGACCTTCTGAGAGGACATTTTATGCAATTTTATGTAACTCTTCTCTTTTAAGATACTTTAAAAGTTTTACACTGAATGTTGTAAAGGCTACTGCCATTTTGGGAGCAAGTGCGATGTTCTTCCCCTCTCTGGGGAAACAGTGTGTGTCATAGTACGGGGAGAAGCAGTAAGCTCCTACTCGGGCGTATACTGGTGCCCAGTTCTTATTGCCCATCTGGAAATACCACATGCCCTTTGAAACACCCTAAAAAAAAAGATGAATGGTGGTTCCAGTTCTGTGCCCATGAGCGCAAATGCACTGCCCACCTGAAGGCAACCGTACCTCCTACACCTCCCAAGGCAGAACCACTACCCTGCCCTTCTCAGGCTGACTTGGCTTCCCTGACACGTAGTCCAGTTAAACTAGTGTCTGAACAGCTAACTAAAGGAGCAGCATTCAAACCCTTCTTGAAGGACGTGCAAACAAGAGTCAGGAAGCGGCCATTTTGCTAGCTCCTTCCTGTAGCCACATTTTAAATTTCCCTTTGACCAGAGCGCTCATCTGAAGGGAAAAGGGACTGATGAATATTTCGGGGCCACAGGCCAAGGCAACTCCTGAGCTACCACTTTTTTGCGGGGTCTTCGATCAACCTTAATCTCTTATCGTGGATTTAATTCTCATCTTGCCCCTTCCCTTATCCTCTGGACCTCCTCTGTGGCCGATTGTTCTTTGAAGTCAGCGGCAGACCTGTGGGCCGAAGGGCCACGGGAAACAGACGTGCGACCGTCAAACTGGTGTTGACTGTTTTACTGTCTTGTACTTTGTTTTGAATTACTCAGCCTCTCCACCTAGCCACACCTGGGCTTTTCAGAGGTTTCTTTATCTGTGGGTCTCTGACATCTGAGTAAACAAATGTGGCTGCAAAACAAACAAGCAGTATTCACCTTAACCTGTAAACATTAATGGGGATGTAGCAAAGACAAACTAACAGGGAATGTTATTGGCCAGATACTGTCAAGTGAAATATAGTACACTGTGAGTTTTAATTATCTTATTGGAATAAAAGCCCAGGAAGTTTGCAAGGATAGATACTACGGTGTTTACAGCAGCTCTGTCTGGGTGAGGGGTTATGAGCGTGTTTGATTCTGTGTTACTTGGTTATCTGTATTTTCCAATTTGTATTAGATGCGCAGGCATCGCTTTTGCAATGAGAAAAAAAAGTTAATTTTAATTTTAGAAAATAGTCACATAAAGACAGCAACAATAATCTTCTATTAATAATGAGCTTATTTCCTATGAATGACAACGCTGAATGCTCCAGGCTGATAATAAACGGCACACCATTTTTTTCCCCAACTAATCTTCTTGTAACATTCTCCCAACTTATTTGACTATGGAATTTAAAAACAAGCTGAAGTACCTTCTGGGAGGTTATTAATTACTGGATTTATTTCCGAGGGTCTATTGTGTGAGTCCCAGCACCCTGGTGGCATGGTGGTTAACAGCTTGGCTGCTAACCAAAAGGTTGGCAGTTCAAACCCACCAGCTGCTCCTTGGAAGCCCTCTGGGGCAGTTCTACTCTGCCACTATGAGTCAGAATGGGTTCGACGGCAATGGGTTATTGGGTGAGTAGGGACTGGGACTATAGGGTCGCTATGAGCTGGAATCGGCTCAATGGCCATGGGTTTGTTTTTAGTTTTTTTTGGTTTTTATGGACCGGGAGATGCTATGCAGGCTGGGGAATTGCTTGTCTTCTTAAGGTCCCTGGGTAGTGCAAACTGTTTCTGTGCTAGACTATGAACCTAAAGGTTAGTGGTTCAAGCCCAGCCTGGTGATCTGGTTCTGTAAGGATTACAGCTGAGAAAACTCTATGGAGCAGTTCTACTCTGTCGCCACAAGTCAGAATGGACTAGATGGCAACAGGTTAAGTCAGACAGACCAAGTCAGACAGATCGGTTTCGGATCCCAGAGCGCCACCGCTCTTTAGCTGTAAAACATTAAGTAGTTTTCCCGAGATCAGGCAGCTAGGAAATGGTGGAGCCCAGGTGTGTGGGGCTCCACGCTCATGCTCTTCCCTCCATCCTTTGCAGGCAGTAGGATGGGAATGCAGGGTGAAGCCATCAGCAAGAAACAGCAACTGCCCTCTTCACCTTCCCCCTCCCCACTCTTTCCCAATTACCTTCTGTTTTCCCCCTGCCCTGCCCTCTTCCTCACTTCCTCTCTCCCTGCCTCTCTGCAGCTACAATCTCCCTTCTCCTCCAACCTCCAACTTTTCCCATGCCAGTCTTCTCTCCAGCATCTAATGCTGGGGCAAAGGGAGGAGAAGGTATCAGGACTCAGAGGGTGTGCCGTGGCCAGAAGAAGGAAAGGGAAAAGACATGGATTGTTCACGGCGGGGTCAGCAGACAGGAAAGGGGCGTGGAGGCCAGCTGTGTTCAAAGGCCCATCTACAAGGTGGCCCAGAGCAAGGCTCCTGCCTAAGCTGCACTGGGAGCGTATTGGATGATGGAGAGTGAAGAATCTCAGCGATTATGTCCTAGACCAGTATTTTCAACCCTGGCTCAACACATGAGTCAGCAGTGAGACCCTATAAACATACGGATGCCCGGGATCCACCCCCGAGCAATTAAATCAGAATCTTCAGGGTGGGTTCAGGTAATTTTTAAAAGGCTTGGTAAATAGTTCTATGCACAGCTGGTGTGGGAGAACCACCAGATGAGACATTAGATTAACACGGGGTGTGAGGACAAAAGGATCCTGCAACCGAAGGTAAAGATGGTCCCATCTGTATGTGTATCAGCCATATTACTCTTGCCTTGCCAGTCTGCAAGAGCAAATGGGCTTGCATCATAATCACACATTCCCAGGGCACTTCAGTCTCCTGTGAGTTCCTGGCAAAGCTGCAGAGAACCTCACGTGAGTCTCACGCACAAGCCAACACCCCCTGGCCTCCACTTTGCTCTGCTGACTTTGGCCTTCATAACCTGTTTCCCCCAGACAGCATCGGTGACCCAGACCCCGTGGAGTGCTGGAGCTGCTTGGGAGGGGCAAATGCCTCTCTCTTCCCGGAGATCTCAAAGCAGAGCCCCTTGTACCTTCAAGTAAACAGCTCTCTTCTGTTTTGCGCCATCCCTCCCTCTGCCAAGAAGCACAAGAGCCGGCACGCCTGGGTTTCAGGGGACCACGAGAGCAGAGACTGTACTGTGGTCAGAATCACGTCTCCTCTCTAATGGCCAAGGCTTTGTTCAAGGCACATTTTTGTTGAGCTTGACTTTCTGTGCCTTTGAGATGATCGCTCCATCTCAGGCAACAGGCTCGAGGCGTAATCGCTCCAGCGGTCTGTCAAACACGCTGAGAGATGGCTCAAATCCAGCTACACTGGATCCCCCTACATGTCTACCTCAGGAAGAGGCAGCCCCTGGTCTGCTTTTGAATGCCAATGGTCTCTGCGCCCAGAAGTCTCCCCTCTCCTATCTGCTTTCCAACAACATCAAATAGTTTTCCAACTGAAAATAGGATTTTTTGGCACTATACACAACAAGTATTTCAACGTTCATGCATGTGCATTTATTGTACTGGAGCCCTGGTGGCGCAGTGGTTAAGAGCTCAGCTGCTAACCAAAAGGCTGGCAGTTTGAATCCACCAGTCACTCCTTAGAAACCCTATGGGGCAGTTCTACTCTGTCCTATAGGGTCGCTATGAGTTGGAATCGCATCCACGGAAACAGGTTTGGTTTGGTTATTTACTTGATAAAGTCTTATCTTCTGGTATGGTTTGTACATGTGTTTTTAAAGAATTTTTGTGTTCACCAAGGGCTCCTGGGGCAACTGTCAGTAAAACAGGGACACCTGAAATAAATGAGTATTGATTGTCACAAGCAGCAAATGAATAAACTGGATGGCACATGGTTCTGTGCTCTAGGAACTGGTTTTATGGCTTTAATTTTATTTCATGTTGGGCCCTGCTTAGTGGGTCATTGATGTTCCCCTGTGTGAATGAATTCAAGGGAATTGAGGAAATACTTATGTCTCTGGGGCTTTTTGAAACATGCAGGAAAATGCACAAAGCAGGCAAAAGATATATGTGACTGGGATTCCAATTTTTTTTTCTTTTTCAGTTACTACTCCATTTTTAAAAACCCTGGCCACTAGAGTTGTGCAAATGGTTAAGCCACTCAGCTGCTAACCAGAAGATTGGCGGTTCGAGTCCACAGAGGTGCCTCAGGAGAAGGGTGGAAAATCAGCCACTGAAAACCTTGTGGAACACGGTTCAGCTCTGACGCGTGTGGGGTCAACATGAGTCAGAGTCAACTTGGCAGCACCTAGTTTTTGTTTTTGTCTTGGTTGTGTGTTAACCACATTTAATCAGGTTAGGCATTTATTTACAGTATACACACCACAGATACACCTCCCCCCCAGCCCCAGGACAAAGATTTCTCCATCGACTCTACTTGTTCAGCATGAAAATAGGTTTAGGAAATAGCATATGAGCAAGGTTGTTTTTAGCTTATTCCCTTCGATCTGCCTAAGCCCTTGGCTTCCTGACCCCAACCACACAACACTTTCATTTCAGTATCTTAAAATCACTATAATCAGCCTGGCTTACGACTGTTCTGGAAGTGTCCGGAAGAGGTCAAGAAGATGTTGGAGCCTCCAGAAGCAAATGGTCTTTTGTGAAGACACTGGGACACCCATCTCTGCCCCAATCTTCTCTAGCTTCATTAGCAGACACTAAGCGTGATATCCCTATACCAGGCAACTTTTTGACAATTTAAAAATCTCCTTTGACAACGTTCTGAGAGCACCGCCAGTCCCGTTGCCCTGCTGCCTCCTCCTCTCACCAGGCCCCGACTAAAACTAAGGCAAAGTCAGAACGTTCTGAAAGAACACAAGGAAAATGCAATGTAATCACAACGGTCACAAAGGACTCCATTCAAAAGGCAGCAGCGTGGAAACTAGAATCTGGGGGACCATCCCTGAAGTGAAAACAACTGAAAATTAGCAAGCACATGGACGCTTGTGCTAATAAAAACCAAATGGCTTTCATCACGAACATTCTGGATTCTTCCACAATCCGCTCCTCACTTACAAATGAAAACCCTTGCACCCAAATTGCTTTTGTGATGCCTTGGTTGAAGAAGGGTGGAGGAAGGGGGGCGGGGGGATGCCTGGTGCTGAATGTAATCTAGACTGCTAGTTTATTACTTAATTCAAACATGTGCTGTCGACCACTGGTAAGTGTTCCGTAAACCAAGGTCCTGTGTTATACTGGCCTAACTGGTCAGCATTAAGAAGGGCAAACACTACCCAACTTTTCAGAAACTCTCTGAGGACTTAAGCAAGTAGACTTGGGGGGAAGTTTCCAATCACAATAATTTACTCTGTATAGCTGCCACCCTCAAGTGAGGAGACCTATTTTTGCATGTAGTTTGGAAACTCTGGTGGCATAGTGGTTAAGTGTTATGGCTGCTAACCAAAGGGTCGGCAGTTCGAGTCCACCAGGCCTTCCTCGGAAACTTTACGGGGCAGTTCTACTCTGTCCTATAGGGTCGCTATGAGTCGGAATCTGGATTTGGTTTTTTTGGTTTTTGAGAGTAATTAATTTATCACTGCTGTTGTTAGGTGCTGTCCAGGTGGTTCCAACTCATGGCGACCCCACGTACAACATAACAAAACACTGCCCGGTCCTGTCCCATCCTCACAATTGTTATGCTTGAGCCCACTGTTGCAGCCACTGTGACCATCCAACTTGTTCAGAGTCTTCCTCTGTTTCACTGACCCTCTGTTTTACCAAGCATGATGTCCTTCTCCAGGGACTGATTCCCCCTGATAACATGTCCCTAGTATGTGAGAGGCAGTCTCGCCATCCTTGCTTCCAAAGTTGTATTTCTTCTAAGACAGATTTGTTTCATTTATCATTATACTTCATATTTGTTGTTGTTGTTACCTGCTGTCAAGTTGCCCCAGAGTCATGGCAACCCCATGCACACTGGGATCAAACCATTGTGATCTATAGGGTTTTCAATGGCTGCTTTTTGGAAGGAGAAAGCCAGGCCTTTCTTCCTAAGTATGTTTTAGTCCAGAAGCTCCACTGAAATCTATGGAGCATCACAGAAACACTCAAACCTCCACTGACGGATGGGTGGTGGCTGTGCTTAAGGTACACTGGCAGGAAATGGAACCATAGCTTCTCACACGGAAGGTGAGATTTCGACCTCTGAGCCACACGGCCCTCACCTATTTCCTATGTACACGCGACCAATTTATCTTAAATGTGTAGCTCTTATACATACGACACACGTATACACACATACACACATGCAGGTGCACCCCTATAAGTGTCGTCGTTCTCAGGTGCCACGGAGTCGGCTCTGACTTACAGCGACCCCATGCACAACAGAACAAAACTGGCCGGTCCTGCACCATACTCATGATCGTTGCTGTGCTTGAGCCCATTGCTGCAGCCATTGTGTCCATCCATTTCGTTGAGGATCTTCTCTTTCGCTGACCCTCAGCCTTACCAGTAAATAGCTAACCTGAAATCCATTCACTATCAGATTTACATGTAGAATAGAAATGTAAATAGAACGGAAAACTTCACCTTGATTTTGGGGCTCCAGTGTCCAGAACTTTGAGAGACTAAATATCTGTGGTTTGAAGCTACTTGGTTTGTGGTACTACACTGGGGTCATCCTTGGGGACTAACACAGGCTCCTCCTGCTTACTGCGGACTAAGCACTTTCTAAATGCTTCAATGTTTATTCTCACTTGACCCTGTATGATAAGTATATTTTTGTCCCCATTTTAGAGATGTAGATACTGGGGCTAAGTAATTTGCCCAAGGTCATACAGTTGGTAAGTACCAAAGCTAGCGTTTGAACCCAATCACCTCATAGCCCAGAGTCTGGTATCTTAACTACTCTGTAGACTGCCCATCTGGCTTTAGTTATTTGTCTTCCTTGTCATTGTCCTATAAAGTAGGATATGTTACCCCTATCGTAAGGAAACCTAGGCTCAGAGTGCTTACACATCATGCCCAAGGGCACCAACATGAATTTAGATTGAACCAAAAAACCAAAACCACTTCCTTTGAGTGGATTCCAACTCATAGCGACCCTATAGGACAGAGTAGAACAGCCCCATTGGGTTTCCAAGGCTGTCATCTTTACCGAACAACATTTCAATTAGTAGCTGAGCACTCAACCACTGCTCCACCAGGGCTCCCGAACACCCTCTAATCCGTTGCGGTTGAGTTGATTCCAACTCATAGAGGCCCTATAGGACAGAGTAGAACTGCCCCATCGGGTTTCCAAGGCTATCAATCTTTACAGAAGCAGACTGCCACATTTTTCTCTCAAGGAGTAGCTGGTGGGTTTGAATCACCAACCTTTTTGTTAGCAGCCAAGTACATTAACCACCGCGCCACCAGGGCTCCTAATTTAGATTAAGCCTAAGTATAATTTTAAGCAGGTGGTTTTTTTCCACAATATTATCCTGCCATAACTCCAAATAACATGAAAGAAATTAAGATGCTGTATATAGAGAGAGGGGGAGAATCCAAACCAAGTCACAGAGCAGCCACTGTTTTTCTTGCTGCTCAATTAAGGTTTTAATTGCTCCCTCACATGAACGTAGCTAGATGAATTTCGTCACCTCATTTGGCCCTGGATTTTAGAACTCACTGAGATAATTGCAGAAATCTCAAGTCTAAGGGACCCACAATAATAACCGTTAGTGGATACTCCCCAAATTAGTGAAATTCTTCAGCCTTATCTCAGTGCCCATTTCAATGAATGGCTCATAGCCAAGACAAGACAGCCAATCGGTTTCCATTTGGGATTCCTCCAAAATCCCCAACTAGAAACATATTCTGCTAATAAATGAAAGCCCTGTAACAGCGTTACAGTTAAACTGCCATGAACCTAAAAATAATCTTTTTTTCTTTTCCAGGTCCCATTTGCATTTTGAATCCTAAAAGAATTTTTTTTTTTACCTAAAAGAATTTTGATAGCAAAAAGCTAAGAGGGATTATAAAACCCAAACCAAACCCATTGTCGTGGGTCAATTCTGAATCATAGCACCCCTATAGGACAGAGTAGAACCTTCCCATAGGGTTTCCAAGGAGTGGCCAGGGGATTAGAACTGCTGACCTTTTGGTTAGCAGCGGAATGCTTAACCAGGGCTCCATCAGGGATTATACTACAATTTAAATATATCGTTGAAGTTATTAGGGTTGCATGTTGACTATAATTTAATAAAATGGCAATGTTCCTCTTTTAAGGAAAGGTGTAGAAGGCTATGAAAAGGCTACATTGTTCCCTCAGTAACTCTAGCAGTTAGATCCTAAGCTCCCTGCACACTGGTAGATGTCTCTCAAGAAGAAGCAATGAGATTACATATTCATGTTCCTCCCCTTTAAACATTTTGTCATTTTGGATCATATTGTTGGCCAAGGACACGGCAGACTTCAATGATATATAATTACGGAGAGTAATTCAAGACGTTCTGTCTTTGCATCAATTCTGGTTAGGGAGTGGCGACAGGACGACCACAGCAGGAGGGTAACAACAGGGTCAACGGTGCTTTTAAATGCTCCTTGAACTGCAGTTAAACCTGTGAAAAGGTTTTCTCTATGGAGCACTACTGTATTTGCTGTTGTTATTGGTTGCTGTTGAGTTGATTTCGAGTCATGATGATCTTATGTGTCCACTAACAAAGTAAGCAGAAGTCCCTACGTGGTGCAAATGGTTGGAACTCAAGTGTGAACCTAAAGGCTGGCAGTCTGAACCCACCCAGCAGAACCACAAAAGAAAGGCCTGGCAATCTCCTTCCATTAAGACCACAGGCAAGAAAACCCCAT
Organism: Loxodonta africana; assembly: GCF_030014295.1. Lineage (NCBI taxonomy): Eukaryota > Metazoa > Chordata > Mammalia > Proboscidea > Elephantidae > Loxodonta > Loxodonta africana. The sequence continues at coordinate 72,282,434 of NC_087364.1, read as the reverse complement.
GGAGCACAGCGTAACTCCATGAGTTGGATTTGACTTGAAGGCAGCTAACAACAACAACAACAATAAACATTCAGTTGGCACAAGACAGTATTTGATTCCATGTGTTCATATTTTTCAATGAATAGATAACTCTTCTTGGTTATAGAAGACCCAAAGGATGGTGCTGAATCATTTTGCCTTTCTCCAAAAAGATTTCCTCCCTATGGACCATGAACAGGCTCTGAAGCTTTTCATTTCATTTTGGTAAGTACTTTTGAGTGCCTTTATATGTCCAACACTGTTAATTGAGTATACCATGAACAGACATAATCCCTGACTTCGTGAAGCTTGCAGGCTTTCATCTTTAAGAAGACTGTCTCTCTTATGGTGCACGTGAACTCCTATGATATAAATTATATCTAGATATGAAGGGTTCTTTTGTTCAGCTCAGTGCTTATTTTCAATCCCTAAATTTACCCAGTGTTTGATTGACAAGTAAGGCTCCTATTTTATATGTAATCTAGAGATAAGGAGGAGCCCCTGGGTGGTGCAAATGTTAACACGTTCACTGCTAACTAAAAAGTTGGTGGTTCGAGTCCACTCAGAGGTGCCTTGGAGGAAAAGCCTGGTCATCTACTTCCAAAAAACCAGCATTTGAAAACCCTACAGAGCGTAGTTCTACCCTGACACACATGGGGTCGCCATGAGCCAAAGTCTAACTGATGGTAAGTGGTGCCTGGTTAGTGATAAGGAGTTGCCTGCAGTGTGCTGCCATAAATGAGCTTATGTTGTATGTGTGAGCGGACCAGGAATCGGCTTGTTATGAATTAAGCAACCAGGGACAGAGGAGCCTGATATGATGACGGCTGAAGACCAGCAGCTCTTGGCTGCATAATGGCATCCGAGAGGGGGAGGACACAGAGACATAACTGAAGGAGGGCTGCATAATGGCGTCCGAGAGGGGGAGGACACAGAGACATAACTCAATAAGCTGTTGAGAAGGAAGAAGCTCAGAGAAAACTAGAGTTGGAAAAAAAAAAAGCCAGACCAGTAGTGACTTTGGTCATGGAGAACTGGAAATATTTACATATTTATCTGCATAGGACATTAGCTGAAAACTCTCCCTGAAGCAGGAAATCAAAGGGAAAAAGAAGCCTATGCAGAACCTGTTTCCACGCTGACCTAGATCTAGCTAAGAAGGGTAGAAATAGCAAGGAAAATTAGACAGCTGAGAAGGGAGTAATTGACTTTCCTGCTAGCAACGGAGATGCATCAGACAGAAAAGGGCTAAACTTAGGAACCCTGACAGGGAAACAAGAGTGGAGGAATCTGACTTACATAAGCGGGACGGAGCCAGACTAGAAACATGGCTGTGCCGCCATATTTGTGTTTCAGGTGCCCTGAAAAATCACCTCGCCTAGGCAACCATGGTTTTGTGACCTCAAGATAAAGAACCTGAGAATATATTTGTTTATTCAAGCAATATTTATTGCCGACTTACTCACGAGTCACCTACCTTGCTAGCTGCTGGGAATAGAATGATGAACAAGATAGAAAGAGTCAAAGTTTACAGTACAGTGGGCAAAGGTTACTGGACAAGTAACTAACAAGCATGATGTGAATTATAAGAGGGACATCACACAGTGTCCTGAGAGCATCGAACAAGAATAGCAAGCCTAGTCTGGCTGGAGTCAAGAAACGCCCTCCCTAAAGAAATAAGGAGACTTTAGTCAGTCTCAAAGGTGGAAGAGCAAAGAACACTTCATTCATTCATTTAGCAACTGAACAGACATGTGAGTGCCAGGTATTGGGCTATGCTGCAAGGAAAGAAGGTAGGTGAAGGCCTTGAAGGAGAACTGGAGTACAGAGTGGATCTCTGTGAGAGTGGAGAATTAAAGGACTGGTTGGGATGAAGGCAGGGTAAGAGCTAGGTTCCCCAGTCCCGTGGATTGAACCGTGTCTCCCCAGAATGTGTCAACTTGGCTAGGCCATGATTCCCAGTCTACCATTTTGTCATCTGATGTGATTTTTCTATGTGTTCTAAATCCTACCTCTAAGATGTTAATAAGGCAGGATTAGAGGTAGTTATGTTAATAAGGCAGGACTCAATCTAAAGGATTAGGTTGTACTTTGAGTCAATCTCTTTTGAGATATAAAAGAGAGAGGCAAGCAGAGAGACAGGGAGACCTCCTACCACCACAAAAGCAGAACGTGTCCTTTAGACCCAGGATCCATGTGCCAAGACATTCCTAGACCAGTGGAAGATTGAGGACAAGAGCCTTCCCCCAGAGCTGACAGAGAGAGAAAGCTCTCCCTGGAGCTGGCGCCCTGAATTTGGACTTCTTGCCTCCTAGGGTGAGAGAATAAATTTTTGTTGGTTAAAGCCACCCACTTGTGGTCTCTCTGTTACAGCGGCACTAGTTAACTAAGACACCCAGGCTTCAGCCTGTGAGAGGAGCCCTGTGTATCTTTGTTGATAGAATTAATAAGAGGAGCCCTGGACTTGATCACCCTGTCCAGTGAAGGGAAGGCATCTGCTGGTGGGAAAAGTAATCTACCGTTGCTGAGGTTGCAGAAAACAGCCCACCCTGTCCTGGAAGTCTGTCAAGGGCACCTGGCTTTATGACTGGTCACAAGGTTCTAAATCATCTTTTTCACACATACCCTGCCAAGTCAACTTATGCTTTCACTAGTCCTAGCTTGGGCAAGTTCTCTCCATGAACTCAGATAGAGTTCTTGCAGACTTCAGATGTTAAGCTGCTGGCCAACCTCTTCTGTAAGGTTCCTAACGCATCATTCTGGAGACTGGAGCCTTAGACCATCAACTACAGTTACCAGTATGGGCAGTGTGATTTCTAAGAAATAATTCAAAGCGTATCCTCGAGTAACCTATAGAACATAAAGATAATAATTCTATTTTCTATAATAATCAATACATTTGCATTAATGATTCTAATCCCAACACCTAGCACATTGATCAGCCTATAAGGGCCACTACAAAAAGACCCTTCATTCTCAATTAATAAATTCTCCATACCGTAAATTATCCCCATCTGTTATTTACAAAGTTTAAAAACCACACACGGACTGTATCAGAATCTTAAAATATTTTGAGGCTGGTTTCAATTTTCCATGACTACACTGAATAAAAAAGGATTTCTATTGCTCATTTAATGTCAGATAGGTCATATCTGAAAAATTTTGGATTTTTCACACATAATTAAATTTCCCTTTTTTAAATAAATTAGACAACTAATTCCTCCAAGTGTTTTTTTTTTTTTTTTAATTAATAGGTATGGTAACTGATGGGAGGGAAAAGTGGGATCCTTGGCTTTCTGTGTTGGCACACGAAAATTAGGGAAGCTGGACTTCCCCTGTAAACAAAGAAACATTTTTCCCTTTCATACAAAATGTTTGTCATTTTGCTAAACAGGGCTGAGGTAGAAGTGGTTTGAGCCAGTCCAGTGACACTGAATCAGATTTTAGATGACCCTCACAAGATTGGCAACAGAGAAGTCCCCAGCTAAGAGCAATGGAAAGAAGCTACGTGGGTGAGGACCAGGCAGGCAGCTGCGGCCACGGAGCTATAACCAGCAGGCGGTCTGGTAAAAGGTGATGAGGTTAAGAGCTAAGCTAGATTTCAGCCTCAGGAGACAAGGACAAAAGGCAGAAACTCAGATTCCACAACTGGGCAATGAGCCAGGAGTGAGATCCCCAGGGAAAAGACAGGAACACGCTCACTAGAGCTGGGGTCGGAGGTGATCAGCAAGGCTGGCTGGATGAGGAGCCACTGACTGACCTTAGCCTCAGAGAGTGTCAGGCCTGGTATGGGCTGATCCTGAAATTGGGACCTTCCATGGAGCTCAGTCAGAGTTGGCCAACTTTTGTTGAAATCTTCCCACGTCTTTTTCTTTGTTTGTTTTTATTATCACGGTCGAAGTACATCATGTGGCGTTTCATAGCGCCTACTGTTATTACTCAGAAGGTTTTCACTGGCTAACGCTTTTCAGAAGTAGACTGCCGGGTCCTTCTTCCTAGGCTGCCTTAGTCTGGAAGCTCAGCTGAAACCTGTCCGCCATGGGTGACCCTGCTGATATCTGAATACCGGTGGCATAGCTTCCAGCATCACAGCAACACGCAAGCCCCACAGTACGACAAACTGACAGACACGTGGGGGTACACAGGGCCACTATGAGTTGGTACCGACTCGATGGCACCTAACAACATCAACACTGTAATTACCTCCCTCTGTTTTAAAAGATTCATATCTGCACGGATATGAGTTTAAGGGGAATTTCCAAGGTTTCACTTGGACCATTTCTTCTCTGCATATTATCGGACCCTTGGTACAGAATACTATGTTACGGTGCTTTGAGAAATTAACTGTTCAGCTAATGACTTTTCGTATATTGCTTCCTTATTTGATTCACTCAAATGTGATTAAGTTATTTCTCTGTGGCAGATAAAAGTATTACTATTTTGCCTTTTGGCTTTCAAGTTAGTGAAATCATTAATGGCTATAGCATGTGTTTGAGAATAATGAATTCATTTTGGCTTCAAACTGATAGAGGTATCAAAAAATCCTAATTTCTTTATACCAGTAAAGATTTGACAAAAGTTTTCTTTTCTGAAAAAAAAAAAAAATATATATATATATATATTTAAGTAATATTTTATTGTGTGTTTGGTGAAAGCTTACACGGTAAGTTAGGTTCCCATTTAACAATCACAACACATACTATTCAGACACTGGATACATTTTTCATGATGTGTTAATATTCGCTTTAATTCCTTCTGGAACGTTTCTCTTCCCGTAATCTGGCTTCCCTGTCCCCTTATCCTTTCATCCTTGCTTTAGAGTAACTGTTGACCGTTTGGTCTTATACATATGATTTTTTAAAGGTGTGTAGTACTTGCTGTTAATATTCTTTATTTTATGAGCCAATCTGTTAGCTAAAAGGTGCCCTCCGGGGACAATTTCGGTTCATGATTTATGTAGTATCTCAGGGCCTTCTCTGAAAAATATTTTTAAATAACTACCGGCTCCTCGAGTATACCTTATTAGAAGTCCTTAATAATTTGGGGGTGAGGGAAGGGGACAATGGTTTCAGTGGTAGAAATCTCGCCTTCCACGTAGGGACCTGGGTTCGATCACCGGCCAATGCATCTCATGTATAGCTGCCACTCATCTGTCAGTTGAGGCCTTCATGTTGTTATGATGCCAAACAGCTTTTAGCGGGCTTCCAGACTAAGACAGACTAGGACGAAAGGCCTGGCAATCTACTTTTGAAAATCAGCCAATGAAAACCCTGTGGAGCACAATGGTCAGATCCACACTGATCATGGGGATGGTGCAGGACTGGGCAGAGTTTCATTCCATTGTGTACATGGGGTCACCATGAGTCAGGGCCAACTAGACAGCAGCTAACACCAAAAAATGATTTGGGGAGTTCTGAAAATACGAATTTGTTTGAAGTTCAAGAAAGGCTTGATTAACAAAAAGGAAACTGTTTGAATCATATAATGGGGCTATGTCCACCACTGTACAGTTGGCTTCCTTGTTTTTGCCTTAGGAGTCAAGGCAGCAAATCCATTGCTGGGTATTGGTTACCTGTTAATTGACTTTAATTTGATTTTCCAAACATCTAGCCAGTGGTTTCATTAGCTTCACAGCTAAGATGCCATTGTCAGACCCCACTACATTGAAGAGTTTTAAAAAAGAAGCCATTTGACTTCTGAAATGTGGCAATTCTGTTTTTTGTTTGTTTCGTTTTGCTTTAATTTTGAAAGAAGATTATGCCTCTGAGGAATGTTTAGACAAAATATTTTCTGTTTTATGAATTCATTGTTTCACTAGCTTTTATCTATGGCTACTGACCAAAAGGTCAGCAGTTCAAATCTACCAGCCACTCCTTGGAAACCCCATGGGGCAGTTCTTCTCTGTCCTATAGACTTGCTATGAGTTGGAATTGACTCGATGGCATCGGGTAGGGTAGTAGTAGCAGTGAAAAGATAAATCAAAATAAATTTATTAGTAATTCTAATTCCATTTAACAGAGTCCCACAACGGAATGCCAGACAGGCAGCTCTACAGTATCTCCTCTGACCAGTTACTGTTTATCCCACTTGAGTGACATAATTACATGTGACAACATGTGGGCTGAAAACCCTAATCCGCATGAAATAATTTCTAGATCAGGTGGCAAATCCTATGATTCTGTGACTCTTACTCTTGTCAGCAAATATTTACCTCATTTCAGAAGGGCGTCTCCTACAAACCCACCTCTTGAGAGAAGAAAAGAAAAGGATTTAGGTGAGAAAGGAGGATTAGAAGTGCATTTCTGGAATCAGACTGCACGACAATATTAAGTCCTAAACCTACATATGGGAAGGCTCCCTCCAGCTCTCTGGTTAAACTGAAGGCCCTTCGCCTGAAGCTGTCTCCTGCGCTTTCCCTCCACTACACCACAAAATCGGAAGGCAAGACCAGCCTTCTATTATCACCCTAATGCAGCATCCAAAGCATCATTCTCCACTGTGCTTACTTGGTCTTGGCCAGTCAACCAGCCCAGCCTCAAATCTGTCACCTTCTGACTGCCCACGCAGCCATTTTTGTTTATTAAAGACTCAGATATCTTGCTCAGTCTTCCCTTCTCACAAGTTCCACCATCTTCCCAGGTAACACCAGGGACTATATGGACAACCTCGGCTACTTAGGAATCTCTTGACCTGAACTCCCGCCAACCTTCACTTCCACGACGCTTCCATGCATCCAGTTTTCATGGTGACATCCTGATGTCATCATCACCCAGAAAAGTTCTACCTTTGAAATTTTCAACTGGGGTAAACCACTCTCTGAATTTCCCATCTGCATGTTTTTCCGTTCCTTTATTTCCTCTACACCTGCTTTTCTACTTCACTGAGAACTCACCCTGTAACCACTCCACTTTCACTTTGTTTTTCTCTTCTACCCAGCCTACTTCCTGTGGTCTCCCTACTCAAACCATCATCTCACCAAAGTATGTCTTTCCCTTGCCCCATGCAAATGAGCCTACCTTCCATCGGTCCAGCCATCTTCCTTTTTCCCTTCCAACTCTATGTTGACACGTTTATTAATGTCTCTTATACATTTATTTGTTTATTGTCTGTCTTCTTTTTTACTGTAAGTTCCTCATGGGCAGTGACTTTGTGTTGTTCGCTTCTGTATCCCTGGCACCTAGAACCGTGCCTAGCACCAATAAATAACTGTTAAATGTATTATCAGTGATGCTAGGAAAATCCCACAACTGCTGATGTTATGCCATTTCAAACTTACGGCCTTCAACTTCAACGGGGTCATCGATTCTGTGGGTGGTCTTTCTCCATAGCCCTAGTCAGCCTCCCCTTCCACTCCTCACATTGGCCCTTTGTCCTCCTTACTTATTTTCTCTACCACCCAACTCCCAGGAATGGGTCTTGACTCTTCACACAGAAACTGAAGCAGCTGGATGACAATAACTCAGCTTCCTACTCTTCCCCAGACCCCAAACCTATTTGCATTCAAACCATCATTGCCTCTCTCTTCCTGGTAAGAGACAAAGAGGAGAACCTTCTCCCGTTGTCTAAGAGTGATCCTGCTGTCTTTTCTCTGGATTTATTCTCTTACATCTCCAGAAACAAGGTCCACCGGTTTCCCATCTTCCACCTAAATCTTCAATGTCTTCCTCCTTGCTTTCAATTCCTGTATAACCTCTCACCCGCTAAACTGCATTTAACCCCAGGGATCAGGCTCCAATTTCTGACAGGCCCTTTTCCATTTGCTTTGGTGGTTTTTACACTTTTCTGATTTTCCTTCAACCTCCCTGACTACTCCTTGTCAGCCTCTTTTGGAGGAATTTCTTCTTCTCATTTTAAGTGTTGTTGCTTTATAGGATGTGCTTCTCTGCTTGCTCTCCATTTCCTTCTTGGGCAATCCCTACATCATCCATAAGCTGATGACTCTGGAACCCACATCTCCAGCCTGAGCTCCATGAAGACTCACCAGTACCCCTAACCCAACTTGCCTCAAACACAACTCTTCATTGCACTGGCCCCAGCCTATTCCCCAACCTGGTTTTCCTCTGTGTTCTCTGGTCTGAGGAATGGCAATACTCAACACTCAGCTGCCCAAGCCAGACACTTAAGTTAACCTTTATTCATTTCTTTTTTCACCACCTCTCACATTTATGCAAATACTGTGCTTTATGAATTTTGCATGCTGGACATTTCTGAAACTCATCCATTTCTCTCCACCCCATTTCTACCATTCTACATTATCCTTCATCCACAGAAGTGCAGTGGCCTAACTGATCTCCTGCCTGCAGCCATTGTTTGCTTACAGTTGGTGGTCCGTTTCAAACAATTCTGACCAAGTTGTACCTCATTTAAAACCCTGCCTTCTGTGACTTCCCATTGCTATTAGTATAAGGTCCAAATGCTTCAACGTGGACTACAAGGGCCTTTATGACTCAGCTTCTGGTAATCTCTTTCACAAACTCTCAACACTTCCCCTTCTCACCCCCACCTTTACAAACCCCCGACACACCCTCTATGACTTAGCCAAATCAAAATTCTTTCAGTTCCTCAATCCTGCCATACTCTCTCACATCTAGAATACTAAAAGGGCTATTCCTTTGTCTGGGTAATTTTTTACCTTTCACTTCACCAGGCCTAGGCTAGATAGAAGACAAGATTAAGAGTGCCACAACCCTGCTTAAGATTCTATAGACTTTGGGGGCATTACAGCCCACTTGGCATGGCACATAAGGCCCATTAGGACCTGGCCCCTGGCCTACTTCTCCTGCATCATCTCCCACATTACCCTCCAGCCCCTATGACCCCCCCCCACCAGGTTCCTCAACTCATCCATTCCATGCAGTCTTCTCGGTCCCCGCTGGTGGGGCAATTCCTGACCTGCCTTCAGGACTTAGCGGGTATCGCTTCCTCTTGGGAATACCTTCCTGGCCTCATAACGGTCTGTAGCAGCTCACTCCTCCACCTGGTCTAGTTTAGGTGCTCCTCTGTTCTGTGCCTTGTAGCACACTCAGCTGATCTCCGCCACAGCACTTACCAAACCATAGGAAATTTGTTTACTGGTCTGTCATCCCAACCAGACTCGCTTTCCTGAAGGCAGGGGATATCTTGACTTCATCTTTCCAGCGTCTAGAAAAGTGCTTAACATATAGAAGGTGCTCAACTCATGTTTTTGGAATAGATAAATGAACACTGAATGAATGAAGAAGGAAAGAACAAACAGATAAGGGGAAAAAGCCAGTTCTGAAGTTTCAATGGACAGGTTCGCAGCCCTTCTATGCTGGGGAAATTCAGGAGGGCATTCCAGGCTCAGCTTCCCCACGATTATCAGAAGACTGGGTCCAGTGTCTCTCTCACTTTGACTTAAGTTCTCCACTGAGGACCACAGTCTGAAATTGCACCCATTAAAGCAATCCATTGGTTAATATACACCTTCTTCTAGAAGTGCAAATGAAAAAGAAAATAAATGCAAATGCCCAGGCAATTCCTACAGACCTGAATGCCAGCTTATTTACTTAAATTGCTTTCCCTTTGAATGTCTAACAGAGATCCTTCCACTGCTCCTTCCACTGCGGGAACAGGAGGCAACTTAATGCCAGCGTATTTATTTAAATTGCTTCCCCTCCTAACATACAACAGAGACCACTGCACTGAAGGAACTGGAGTTTTGTGTTGCAGGGAAGGAGAAAGACTGGCATGAGTATATTTTAAAAGCTTCCCAAATTATTTTAATCAGCAGCCACAGTTGAGAACCACTGTTCCTCAGTGCTTCTCAAACTTTAACCCTTATATACTGCTGCCACTGAGTCGATTCTGACTCACAGTGACTCCACAGGACAGAGGAGACCTGCCTCATAGGGTTTCCAAGGAGCAACTGGTGGATTCGAACTGCTGACCTTTTGGTTAGCAGCCAAGCTCTTAACGACGGCGCCGCCAGGGCTCCAAACTTTAAAGTGTACACTAATCCCTGGGAACTTGGCTAAAAGTGCAGATGTCGATTCAGTAGGAATGGGCCGGGGCCCAAGAATCTGTATTTCTATAAGCTCCCATGTGATGTCGTTGCCTCTGGTCCACAGAACAAACCTGGAGTATGGAGGATCTAGGCAGCTCCTCTTGGTGCAGGCCCCTGGCTTATTTCCTTTTAGGGGTTAATCAGGGGTGAGGGATGAGCTAACAGTGAGGGTCTGCAGGGGCCAGCACAGAGGAGCTAAGGCTTTCAAACCAAGGTGTGCCAAAGGCAGGTTCTGGTTCATAGGGAACACAGATCCAGTGCCCGCACTTCTGGTCCTGCTCGCTTCAACTGATCCATGCGCTCAACTGCGTCTCCCACCCCCCTTCCCGTCCCCCACCACAGAGCTCAGTGGACAAAAGAAATGTAAATAAGGACAGCACTTTTTTATTTGAGAATATCTAAAACACTGCCCCCCCATACATTCTTTCGTTGTCACACCTTCCTCTTTTTAAAAAAAAAAAATACTGTCCGCTCTCTGACCCACAACAAAAAGCTTTAAAAAGTGTTTGTAATTTTCATGAAATAACGGGCTAAGTGAAACAAATCTGTGCATGCTACCTACGGTTCATCTCCCTGAAGGACACCTAGCATGAAATGGGCTGTCATGAGCTTTCGCGTTGTCTCTGTAAGATGAGACACTTTTAATTCCAATTTCATAGATAAGGAAAATGAAATGCAGAAAGCTCAACTGACTTAATTAAGATCACATACCAACAACACAGGATGTGGCTGAAACTTACATCTTAGCTCTCCCATGCTAAGTTGGCTTAAAAAAAAGTTGGCTTAGTGGGGGAAAAAAAACAACAGTCATCTTTCAAAAGACCGCACCTTAATTATACACAACCCTTGCGTCTCTTTGAAACCAAGTTTACCATTTAACAGCCCTTCTGCACACTATCTCTTACTGAAATTTATTTATATTCTCATGCATGTATTTATTAACCTTCATTGTTCCTAAAAGATTTCAAAGTCACCTTACAGGAGCACATAAAATAAAACCATATACATTAGATGAGAAGGAAGGGGGAGTACAGGAATAATGCTAATAAGGCAATTCCATACAAAGATACAAAGGGGTCCTATAGCTGGGTTGCAGGCCTATGGCCAACCTACAGTATGAGCTGAAAACAAATTTGGCTCTTGATCTTCTAACAGCCAAGGTGAAAAGGCAAACATGATCAGTTATACATTTCACAGCATCCGTGTGAAACCAGTATGTTTTTCCAGAAACAGGGCTATCCCAGCACATGCTCTCTGGTAGACCCAGTGAGTGGGGCCTTGATTCAGCTGGCTGGTATACCTGCCACATACATCGCTGCTCCCCTCTGTCGGTGCAATCCCAGGGCGGGTGAAAATGCTGCCAATGTCTAATCCTGAGGCAATTTTAACTTCCTTGCGGATTTACTATTTCCATAGAGTTTTAATCAATATAATCCTATACGATTAAATAACATGGGCTCCCTCAAACTAAGCCTGCGTTTACTTATTTAACTTAGATTTGGTAGGCACGGAAAACTAAACATAATCATTTCGAATTGTAAAAACAGGAATCAATGTATTCAACATTTAATAAAATAACAAGCATAAAAACAAAACAGAAGACAATTGTAAATGGACACCGGAAAACGGAAAGGAGGGAAGGGTTTTTTTTTTTTTTAAACATTTTTATTGAGTTATAATTTACATACCATAAAATTCACCCAATGATTTTTAATACATTCATACAGCTGCGCAACGATCACTACGCCAGCTTGGGTCACTTCCCTCGCTAAGGAAGGTTCCTCGTGCCCATCTGCAGCCAATCCGTTTTCCACCCAAAACCACTATTTTGCTTTCTGCCTCTGTAGTCTGGCCTTTTCTGGAAATTTTATATAGTTGGAATTATACAATACGTGGACTTTTGTGACTGTTTTTTTTTAATTAGCATAACGTTTTTGAGCTTCAGCCGCATGGCTGCACGTTATCAGCACTTCACTCCTTTTTAATGCTGTGCGGAATTCCATTTCGTGGACGCACCACGTTTCCTTTATTCGCATGTTGATAGACACTTGGATTGTTTCCACTTTGGGGCTATTATGAATACACCTACTCCTCACTTAACGACTACCTTGTTATCCAACATTTTGCATTTACGACAATAGTAAAAAATCTACTATCCAACTATTTTGCCCATGAACAGAGTACTTTTGGCAGTTAATGAATACTGAGGTGCAAGGAGAGAGGTGAGAGTAATGCTGTTTATGTGTTTACTTGGCTGGGCTGTGATTCTCAGGGGTTTGGCCATTATGTAATGATGTAGTCACCCTCCATTTTCACAGAATGACCTGGTCTTTGGAACCTAAGCACATTGATAAGTAAGGAGTGGGTGTAATACCGTAATGAACAATTACATACAAGCTCTTGTGAGGACATGTGTTTTTACTTCTCTTTGGTAAATTCCTAAGACTGGAACTGGTGGGTTGGACAGTAAGTATACGTTTAACTTTTTTTTTAATTGCCAAACTGTTTTCCAAAATAGCTTTCACAATTTGAGCAAAATTTGAGTTGGTTTGTAATGAAATATTTCACCTTTCCAACAGCAATGCATGACAGTTCCAGTTTCTCCACGTCTCCACTAACTTTTGGTATTGTCTGTCTTTTTGATTCAGGAACCCTGGTGGCACGACAGTTAAGTGTTCCACTGCTAACCAAAAGGTTGGCAGTTCGAACCCACCCAGTGGCTCCAAAGGAGAAAGACCTGGAGACCCGCTTCCATGAAGATTACAGACTAGAAAACCCTATCAGGCAGTTCTACTCTGTCATATGGGGTTGCTATGAGTTGAAAATTGACTCAATGGCAAATAATGACAACGACATATTTTTGATTTGACCATCCTAGTGGGTGTGGAGGAGCCCTGGTGGTGCAGTGGTTAAGAACTCAGCTGCTAACCAAAAGGTCAGCAGTTCGAATTCACCAGCCACTCCTTGGAAACCCTATGGGGCAGTTCTACTCTGTCCTATAGGGCCGCTCTGAGTCAGAATTTACTTGATGGCAATGGGTTTGGTTTTTTTTTTTCTTTTTTTTTTGGGTTTTAGTGGGTGTAGGGAACTGCCAGAAATTCAGGCCGGTTTCAGAAGAGGATGTGGAACCAGGGATATCATTGCTAATGTCAGATGGATCCTGGCTGAAAGCAGAGAATACCAGAAGGATGTTTACCTGTGTTTTATTGACTGTGCAAAGGCATTCGACTGTGTGGATCAAAACAAACTATGGATAACACTGCGAAGAACGGGAATTCCAGAACACTTAATTGTGCTCATGAGGAACCTTTACATAGATCAAGAGGCAGTCGTTCGGACAGAACAAGGGGATACTAATTGGTTTAAAGTCAGGAAAGGTGTGCGTCAGGGTTGTATTCTTTCACCATACCTATTTAATCTGTATGCTGAACAAAATAATCCGAGAAGCTGGACTATATGAAGAAGGATTGGAGGAAGACTCATTAACAACCTGTGTTACGCAGATGACACAATCTTCCTTGCTGAAAGTGAAGAGGACTTGAAGCACTTACTAATGAAGATCAAAGACGACAGCCTTCAGTACGGATTACACCTCAACATAAAGAAAACAAAAATCCTCACAATTGGACCAATGAGCAACATCATGATAAACAGAGAAAAGATTGAAGTTGTCAAGGATTTCATTTTACTTGGATCCACAATCAACAGCCATGGAAGCAGCAGTCAAGAAACCAAAAGATGCACTGCATTGGGCAAATCTGCCGCAAAGGAGCTCTTCAAAGTGTTGAAGAGCAAAGATGTCACCTTGAAGACTAAGGTGCGCCTGACCCAAGCCATGGTATTTTCAATTGCATCATATGCACATGAAAACTGGGCAATGAAGAAGGAAGACCGAAGAAGAGTTGACGCCTTTGAATTGTGGTGTCAGCGAAGAAGGAAGAATAAATCTGTCTTGGAAGAAGTGTGGCCAGAATGCTCCTTAGAGGCAAGGGTGGCGAGACTGCATCTTACATACTTTGGACGTGTTGTCAGGAGAGATCAGTCCCTGGAGAAGGACATCGTGCTTGGCAGAGTACAGGGTCAGTGGAAAAGAGGAAGACCCTCAACAAGTGGATTGACACAGTGGCTGCAACAATGAGCTCAAGCATAACAGCGATTGTTAAGGATGGCACAGGACGGGGCAGTGTTTTGTTCTGTTGTGCATAGGGTCACTATGAGTCGGAACCGACTCGATGGCACCTAACGACAACAACAGGGTGAGGGTGTTTTGATCAGAGAATTTATTCCAATTCTCAGTCAGTCCAGGATCAAAACTATCTCAGCAGCCTCCTCTTCTGAATGGTTTTAGAGAATGAATTTTTTTTTTTTTTTTTACATTTAAAGGGCTTGTGCAACTTTTCTGTTACGGTCGTACAGCTCTCAATTCCCTATTTTTCAATTTTCCATTAACACTCTGTTAATTTTATCAATTTGTTTTTATTATATCAAAGACTCAGTAAAAAGCCACTTGCTATCTCATGGATTTGGCCCTGAGCAGGACAAAGCAGGATCCTCCAACTACAGAGGAGGTTTCCCATCTCTCTCACCCTAAAATGTCAAGTGTGAAACCTGGGTCCTCATCCCAGCCTAAGCTACGGTTTATATTCCCCCTGTTTACACACAGCTAATTTTTGTCACTGTAAAATGAACCTTTGGGTTCTCAAATAAGTTTACCAGAGCATTGCTATTTTTCTTTCCCTTTTTTTTTTTTTTTAGCTTCTTAATTCAAATTATATATGTTTTCTGTCCCTTGACCATACATAAAACCATTATGGTGCCCTTCTGATTAAAATTTACCTAGAAGGAAAACATGCTATATAGGTGTGTATTTATCACCTGGAGCTCTGGTGGTGAAGTGGTTAGAAGCTACGGTGAGCTACGGCTGGTAACCAAAAGGTCAGCAGTTGGAATACAGCAGCCACTCCTTAGAAACCCTATGGGGCAGTTCTACTCTGTCCTATAGGGTCACTATGAGTTGGAATTTGTTCTATGGCAACAGGTATTTATCACATAATTGACTCCTTTACGAGAAAACAGGATTTGACTGACAGATATTAGTTTTGACTAAAGAAATTTTAAGATGGCACAGCGGTTAAAGGGCTTGGCTGCTAAAGGTCAGTGGTTTGAATTTACCAGCTGCTCCACAGGAAAAAGACATGGCAGTCTACTTCCCTAAAGATTACAGCTTTGGAAGCCCCATGAGGCAGTTCCCCTCTGTCCTATAGTGTTGCTATGAGTTGGAACCGACTTGATGGCATGAGGTTTGGTTTTGGGTTATTGCTGCACAATTGTCGTGAAAACCATCCCAGGGAAGCTGCCCAAGGCAAACAGCCACATAGCACACATTTAAATTAATAAAGGTGTGCTTCAGTGGTCTTTCCACTAGGGTGCCTGCTGAGTTCTTACTGCCTAAAGGATTTTTTTTTTTTCCAACTTAATTACGTAATGAAATAGCCCCATCTCCTACTTTGAATGGTTGCTACAGGGCTGGCAGTTCTCAGGAGTCAGCCTGCAGTCCTTCCTGTACCTATCTAATTGCGCCATTTTTAATTCCTGGGGGTTGCTGGGGTGCTAACAGGCAAGAAGGAAGGCACCACGGTCCATAGAGATCCAGAGATGCTCACTGTTGCAAGGGAAAGGCCAGATGGTGATGCCAAGACACTTCATGTAAGGCATTGCCAGGATCTGGTCCTTGCAGATAGGACCAGCTAGTTGGAATGCTCATTTCCAGGTTCATGGCTCAAGCCACACAAAACTGACAATTATATCAGAATGAGAACACCTGTCACCAGGCTGCTTACATCTTTCTAGGGAACAGAGAGCTTCCTTTTCTGTATTAAAAACTAAATAGTCATCCAAAGTTTGCCTGGTGAGTAGAGAATTCAAGTAGAAGGAGTGGATGGTCCTGATGAGTGTGTCATCCAGGTCTTGATCCTCCACGAGCCTATGTCTTAGGGAAGCCGCATACATTTGGGCAGTGTACAACCTGAATAACCGTGCAGGTGGTCCTGCTCCCTCTCTTGGGATCGCATTGCTCACGTATCTTAACTTCTTTAGCTTGTGGAAGGTTTTGAATCACGTGGCTAACATTTGCTCCTCCAAATCTGTCAATTCCTGTCACCACTCTTGAGAAAGTAGCTGGTTTCTGGGCCTAGGAGATACTTATTCCCCTCCTCCTAGGTGTGATTTAATTATTTCAACTCTTTGATTTCCAAGTTACAGCAGGAAAAGAGACAACCCACTTTCATACACTATATACATAGGCATTGGGCATTAGAGTACAGAAGACTTCTGGTCTCCTCTGAGGCAGCATAGAAAAGTGGTTATGAATATGGGCTCTGAAGCCAGGGTTCCTGGGTGTAAATCCCAGCCCGAGTTTGTTCATCTGTAAAAAGACGGTAATAAGGCTGTGACCTCAGAGAGTCATTGTGGGGATCAAATGAGTCAATACACATGACCTGCTTACAGCAGTGCCAGGACCAACAACGTGCAGTAAGTGCCCGCTTTGCTTTCCTTTCCTTTTCGCTATTCCATTCCTCTCCTCCTTGTTCAGCCAACCTGTGTGACACTCCTGTCTTGGTCCTACATACTTTGTTGTTGTTAGCTAGTGGCCATGGAGTTGACCTGACTCGTGGTGATCACAGAAAGCCGAGTAGAACTGCTGGGACCTCTCGGAAGCAGATCACCAGGCCCTGATTCTGAGGCATCTCTGGGAGGGCCTGAACCACCAACCCTTTGGTTAGTAATCCAGCGCTTAACTATTTGCACCGCCCAGGGACTCCCCAGTGTGCGCCCCTCGATTTACAATAAAACAGCAGTTCAGTGAGAAACACTTGTGTATTTGTGTCTTAACTCTCCAAAGACAACTTAAAAGAACAGGACTAAGGAGAGTATGTTATTTTCCTATCATTCCCGTAACAAGTTCCCATAAACTGAGTGGCTTAAAACACTACACATTATTATCTTGCAGTTCTGGAGGCCAGAAGTCAAAAAGGGTCGGCAGGCTGTGTACTTTCTGGAAGCTCTGGGGAGAATCTGTTTCTTGCCTTTTCTAGTTCCTAGAAGCCACCTGCATTCTTTGGCTTGTGGCCCCCCGTCACTCTGGCCTTTGCTTACATTATCAATCTCCTCTTAGAAGGACCCTCCTCCCTCCTTCTTATAAGGGCACTTGCCATTACATTGGGCCCACTCTGATAATCCAGGAAAATTTCCCCACCTCATTATCCTTATCTTAATCACATCCCCAAAGTCCTTTTTGACATAGAAGGTAACATATTTACAGGTTCTAGGGATTAAGGCATAGATATCTTTGGGGTGAGGGTATTATTCTGACAACCACAGAGGGAAAAACTTTAGATGACCTCTTCAGGTTACTTAAAACAGGGATACCCAACTGGAGGTGATTCTGCCTTTCCCCCACACCCCATCCCAACCCCCATCCCCAGGGTGGTGAGCAATGTCTGGAGACATTTTTCTCTTGTCACAACTGAACATAGGGTGCTATGGGGATTCTAGTGGGTAGAAGCCAGGGGTGCCACTAAACATTTGTCATGGATTGAATTGTGTCCCTCAAAAATATGTGTCAACTTGTATAGGCCACAATTCCCAGTATTGTGTGGCTGTCCTCCATTTTGTGACCTGATGTAACTGTCCTATGTGTTGTAAATCCTAATCTCTGCCTGCGGTAAATGCGGCAAGATTGGGTTAAGTTAAAGAGGATCAGGGTGAGATTCAACACACTTACTCAGGTCACAGCCCTGATCTGATTTAAGGAGAGTTTCCCTGGGGTATGGCCTGCATCACCTTTTATCTTACAAGAGATAAAAGGAGAGAAAAGTGAGCAGAGAGATAGGGACCTCTACCACCAAGAAAGAAGAGGCAGGAGCCGAGTTTATCCTTTGGACCTGGGGTCCCCGTGCCGAGAAGCTCCTAGACTGGGGGGAGATTGATGACAAGAACATCCCCCTGCCCAACAGAGAGAGAAAGCCTTCCCTTAGAGCCGGCACCCTGAATCTGGACTTCTAGCCTCCTGAACTCTGAGAGAGTAAATTTCTATTTGTTAAAGCCACTCATTTGTGGTATTTCTGTTATAGTCCCATTTAAATATAAAAAAAAAACCGATTGCTGTCCAGTAGATCCCGACTCAGCACTAGGTAACCAACACAACATCCCACAACGCACACAACAGCCACCCCACAGCAAAGACTCATCGAGCCCAAAATGTCAACCACAATCAAGTTGAGAAACCCCGACTTTGCCCGTATGATTCCTTGAAATCTACCGAGTTAGGAAACTTATATGCAATGGAGGCCAGTTTCAGGCTCTAGGTTTACCTACGGAAATTTGAGAAATTACACGTAAGATCTATATCAGGTATGTTTCTGACCATTTTATATGGTAAAAAAAGGTGAATAATATTACTCATACTTTTAATAGTAATGCTTTGAACACTGCTTTAAAAATTATTTGTTAAGAAGTGGTTTTTATATTTTGTTTTGGTATAATTTTTCATACTGATGCATTTCATATATAAAAAAACCAACACCAAATCCTTTGTCATAGAGTCAATTCTGACTCACAGTGACCCTATAGGACAGAGTACAACTGCTCCACAGGGTTTCCAAGGAGCGGCTCATGGATTCGAACTGCTGACCTTTTGGTTAGCAGATGAATTCCTAACCACTGCACCGCCAGGGCTCTATTTCATATATAAAACCAAACCTGTTGCTGTCGAGTCAATTCTGACTCATAGCAACTCTACAGGCAAGTTATATCCTCAGACATTTAAGTCATTTTAAAGTGTGTCTTCCTTGAGTCAAAATCAAATCGATGGCAACAAGTTTTGTTTCTTAGGTCCCTGAGTGGTGTAAAAGGTTTGCACTCAACTACTAACCTAAAGGTTGGCGGCTTGAACCCACCCAGCTGTGCCATGGAAGAAAGGCCTGGGGATTTGCTTCTGTCAAGATTACAGCCAAGAAAACCCTATGAAGCAGTTGTACACTGTACCACGTGGGGCTGCCATGCGTCGGGGTTGGCTTGATGACCATGGGTTTGGTTTCTTTTTTGTTGTTATGAATATTGGTTCATGTGTTTACAAATATTTAAATTAGAAATGGTATTATTTAAATTACCTCACTTTAAACAGATTTCAGGGTGATCCACAGCCTTCTACATGTTTCATTTTTGCCTGGCACTGTTTTACTTGACTCCTTGACTTCAAAGGATGAAAGAGAGAAACACACTTGCCACAACATTCCTTTCCATTGGGAGAAAGGCTCAAGGTAGAACCAACTTTCACTAAATGAAGCACACTGGATATCAAGACCTACTTTTCCAATTCTAAGAACTTCTGTGCTCGGGTTGTAACCTCTCAGTCTTTTAGAATGATTTATAAATTGGGCAGTAGGTTGTTTTTTCATTTTTTTCTGCATCCTTCTTTCACCTATTTTCTGTTCCATTCACTCCATTCTTTCTGTTGTTACTTTCTTCTCTCCAGGATTTCCCTAGAATTTTCTTAGTATGCAGCACCTTCTAAAAGCAGCACTTGTATTCCCTGTGGCAGAAAAGATTTCCTAAGCAGCAGAGGACTCTGTGTGTGTATGTGTGTGTGTGTGTGTGTGTGTGTGTACAGGGGCATGAGGGTATGCATCATCTTTCATTTTTCCCCAGGAAGAATAGTAACTACGAATATAAATGTATTCCAACAGCTTGTGAACCAACAGAGCAGAATGAAGAGAAACACACAGCAACCTTGTTTACCACGGAAGCGATTCTACTGCATACATTTCTCTGCCAAGACACAGTTCTGCAAGGTGTTTGATTTCTAAGCTAAAATTAAAGGGTGCTCGTTAAATACATTTTAATGAATCAAGACATTGCCAAAAGACGATAAAAAGGCCACATCACCAAACGTTAAGCCACATTTAAAATTCCAGATTCTGAATGTCGTACCGCTGTCTGGGGTTGGCATTGCTAGAGGAACTAGTCTAGGTCCCTGGGTACAACCACCTGTAGGGTTTTAGAAATGTATCCCTACCTCGTCAAAGGATCTAGTTTCTTCAGAAATGAAATGCAAGGCAGAGAAATGGAGACAGATTAGGAGACGTAAGAGACACATCAACTAATTGTCACCGGACGTTACTGAATCCCAATACGAACAAAATATTTTAAATATTCAGAAGGCAACTGAACAAATTGAAGACTGATGAGAAATTTTATGATTATAACTTATTTCTTTATTCAGGTGTGGTAAAGGCATTGGGTTTGTGTTTTAAAAAAGGCGTCCTGAATTTGGACTTGTAGCCACCTGAGCTGTGAGAGAATAAATGTCTCTTTGTTAAAGCCATCCACTTGTGGCATTTCTGTTATAGCAGCACTAGGTGACCAGGACAGCTGCTATGAGCCCAAGTTGTCCAAGTTACCCTTGCTCCCTCCCAAGTCCTCTCCCTCCTTTCTTTTCACCAGCTGCCCTCTTACATGTTCACGTCTACCGTGCTTTGAGAAACTTTCACTTACGTATTGACCTCTGGTTATCTCCTAGCTTTGCAGTCCTTAATACACTCGGCATCTCTAGCAAGGTGAACCCAGCTACCACTGTCTTTCTCCTTGTCAAAATGCTCTTCTTTTTTTTTTACCACACTTATTAATGTGACTTATACCGCTCTATCCAGTTCTCCTTCTCCTCCCTGCCTTTTCTTTTTCTTTTATCCTAATTCTTCATGTCCTTCTAAGTTTAGGCCTTGGTTCTCTTTTATTCTTCTTGTATGGAACTCAAAAATCTCGAGATTTCAGCTATCACCCCTGAGCCGAGGGGCCCAAATCCAGAGTCCCTGCTTCTTTTGCCCATCTCTAACTTCCTGCTGTCCCTCTACCCTGGCTTAGACCAAACGTCTCCAGGTCTATATGAATCACGTTTCTCCCTGAAAACAAACTGTCATGGATTGAATTATGTCCCTCCAAAATAGTGTGCATCAACTTGGTTAGGCCACAATTCCCAGTATTCTGTGGTTGTCCTCCGTTTTGTGATTGTAATTTTATGTTAAAGAGGATTATGGTGGGATTGTAACACCCTTACCAGATCACATCCCTGATCCAATGTAAAGGGAGTTCCCCTGGGGTGTAGGCTGCACCACCTTTTATCTCTCAAGAGATAAGAAGGAAAGAGAAGGAACCTGAAGGTTGGGAACCTCATGCCACCAAGAAAGCAGCACTGGGAGCAGAGTGTATCCTTTGGACCTGAGGTTCCTGTGCTGAGATACTCCCAGACCAAGGGAAGACTGATGCACTGCAAGGACCTTCCTTCAGAGCTGACAGAGAGAGAAAGCCTTCCCCTGGAGCTGGCGCCCTGAATTCAGACTTCTAGCCTACTGGACCGTGAGAGAATAAACTTCTCTTTGTTAAAGCCATTCCCTTTGGTATTTCTGTTATAGCAGCACTAGATGACTAGGACACAAACGTATTTCCTATTTTTTTCTATTTCTGTGTGGGCTGCCACCATTCTCCTGAATCCCTCGGGTTTTAAAACTTGCTGTCATTTTCAACTCATTCACACCCTTCATTTCATTGGGCCAGCCGGCAATGCTGAGTCATCTTATGTCCCCCTTCACGTAGTCTCTCAGCTGTCAGCCCACCACGGGCTGACCTCCTCCACACACCAGATTTCAGCAGCAGCCCCCCACCTGCCCATCTTCTCTCACTCAATCCAACCAGCCTAAAACTTCCAGAGTCATCTTTCAATTTCTGCCTTATCACTCGTCTGCTCGTGAAAATATTCATGACTTCTTTATTACAACATCAAAGTGAGACACGGGTTTTCAAGGCTCTCCATAACGGACCCCTATGCATCAAACCTCCGTTTTCACAGCTTCTCAACAACTTAATTTATTCCTGTTGTTCTTGTTTGGAATTCCCTCCTCTGTTGCCCCTATTTTCAGACCCTAGCCCTGCATTAAAGCCCCTCTTGAATCTCAACTTCCCCACGAAGGCTTGCATAACTGCATGTCATTTCCCTTCTCTGTTTCTACTCCTTGAATAATTTGCATCAAGAAATTTAGTAATTAACGATAAGATGAGAATATGTGTTGATTTTCTTTATTAAGCTTTATAAAGCTAGAGGTACAGTTCTCTGTAGCCCTACCATAAATCCCAGGCCTAAAAACAGTAAGCTATTTTTTTTAGAATAAGGTTAATTAATCTATTTACAAATATTTTAATTTCCCTTTCCAGAATGATTACGAGTATAAATAAAGCAAATGTAGATATATATCTATCAGTATTTGAGTTTTAAATGTCATAAGCTATTAATTTTAGAAAGAATCTTACCTGATTTTATGCAGCCCGATGACTTGCAAATGCCATCTAGAAAAAGGAGGGAATACGCATAAATATTTGTAATATATTTTCTGATTTCTCTCTATGTTTTGTTATTTTAAACTGCCAATTAAACAAACTATTCCTTAAACAAGAGCTAAAACTTTAATATTATGTCATTGTCAGTGGTTAGAGGGAAAAATAAATAAATAGGAAAATCCTAAATTTAAAACGGATCATGAAGAAAAATGTGTTCATTGTATCATCTCAACCTACCAAGACAAAGGCCTACTAAATTGAAATAGTTATTTTAGTCTGGTAATCTTTTCTCCCCACCCCCCATTACCGAATGAATCTTTGGTAATCTTTATTGAGAAAAAACTTCTAAGACACAAATTAGACCTTTTAAATTCCCATGTAGCCCTTTAGAACTTCACTGACACAATAAAAGCTGACTAATGACCATGGCTGAACTTGGCCATGAAATTGTGTCTACTTTATTCAAATAAAATTATACATTAGAATCTTCATAAAATAAGCACAAGTATACTAAGTACACCGGGTAATTAATAACTCAACACAAACAGAAAAAACGTGGTACTTCGGCCAAAGTCAACAGTTTTGACATACTCGTGTCGCATTTTATAAATAAGTCTTTATATCACCCTTAAGTGTTTCTCCTCTTAACACATTTGTTAGTGGGCAAAAGTGTAAGATGAAGACGTCTGTGTCCTTCACGTTTGCTGGCGTGCAACCGGGGTAGCGGCTCACCGTCGTAGGTGGCGTAGAGTGCTATCATCGTCACAGCTATGATGGTGAGGAGCAGGACCAGGACCGAGAGGCTGATCTCCAGCGGGGTCCATCGTGGTTTGTTTTTTGGCTTTGGAGTGTTGATATCAGTGATATCCATCTGACTTTCTGATTTACCCATCACCTAAAATCTGCAAATAAAGAAAAATGCTTCTAACAACAGGTAAATAAATAAAAAGAAGATATATACATATAAATTTACCTGATGCTTAAGGTGCCTGAATAAGAGTAAACAGCTAATTTGTCTTAAAGTAGAAAGAAATGAAAGTTTTAGTTGAAAAGTCCAGAGTTTTGATTATCAAAGGGAAGGCTATAGAATCAGATATATTTGATCGGTTCCAGTCCAAAGCTGATACACACACACACACACACACACATATCTCTGAAGAGCCAAACGAAATTAGACACAGAGACTCGGGGACATACTCACGCAGGGTTATTTCAGCAGCTCACAAGCAAACCATTGCCATACCATCATTGAGGGAAGTTTTAAACCAACCCTTCTGAACTTTGCACTAATGGCAAAGGTTCATCTTATATCTTGCCCCAGTGGCTCAGAAAGCAATGACTAATACGACGAGTTTTGACTAAGCAGTAACCTGAAATTTGAATACAGATAAAAAACCGGGGGGGGGGGGAAGGGTACACTTGAGGTAGTTTATTTTTAAGTCTCAAAAACAACTTTTATTTTTACAGTTCAAAATTACTACTGCTGCTGGTATGAATATCTATTAACTGGTTAGACAACACTCTGAAAATGGTCACTTCTTGGACCACAAGTCAACAGTCTGCACTTTGGGATGGACGGTTTTAAACATAATCAATGTTTTCCTGTGCAACTGAAGAAAAAAGAAAACACGATTTAAAAAAAAAAAAATTCATCTTTTAGGTCAGGGTTTCAACTGTTAAGATATACATTTTACTTGTATTTATTTATTATTGTGCTTTAAGTGAAAGTTCACAATTCAAGTCAGTTTTTGATACAAAAACGTATATACACATTGTTATGTGACCCTAGTTGCTCTCCCTACAACGTGACAGCACACTCCTTCTCTCTACCCTGTATTTCCCGTGTCCATTCAGCCAGCTCCTGTCCCCCTCTGCCTTCTCACCTTGCCTCCAGACAGGAGCTGCCCACAGAGTCTTATGTGTCTACTCGAGCCAAGAAGCTCACTCCTCACAGTATCATTTTTGTCTTACAGTCCAGTCTAATCTTTGTCTGAAGAGTTGGCTTCGGGAATGGTTTTAGTTTTGGGCTAACAGAGAGTCTGGGGGCCATGACCTCTGGGGTCCCTCCAGTCTCAGTCAGACCATTAAGTCTGGTCTTTTTACTAGAATTTTGAGGTTTTCTCCTGCTCCATCAGGGATTCTCTGTTGTGTTCCCTGTCAGGGCATATTTTACTTGTATTTAAATTAATACTTCCACTAATTACCGGCCCCTCCCCCTAAAAAAAAGTTGCCATTGAGTCAATTCCAACTCTTGGTGACCCCGTGTGTGTCAGAGGAGAACTGCACTACACAGGGTTTTCAGGGCTGTGACCTTCCAGAAGCAGATCACCCCATCTTTCGTCAGATGTGCCTCTGAGTGTGGTCACCACCAATCCTTCAGTTAGTAGTCGAGGGCTTAACTCCTTTGCACCACCCAGGGCTCCATTTTATGAGTACTTCTACGTGCCAGTCAAGCTTCTCTGTGCTTTACATGGGCTAACTCACTTAAGGAGCCCTGGTGGCACCATGGCTAAGGGCTTGACTGCTAAACAAAAGGTGGGCAGTTCAAATCTACCAGCCACTCCTTGGAAACCCTATGGGGCGGTTCTATTCTGTCATACACGGTGGTTATGAATCGGAATCAACCTGATGGCAATGAGTTTTTTTTTGTTTGTTTTAACTCATTTAAACTTCATGAGATGGATATTAATACTCCAAATCTATACTTTTGGAAATCAGGGGACACCATAGTCAGGTAACTTATCCAAGGCTGCACAACCAGTAAGTGTTCTTTACAAAGATCACACTTGGTTACTGTTTGAAATAACACAGTGTCACCATGCAGAAAAGGCTACAGTGCACCTCACTGCAGAAGTTTTGAGGGAAAATTGAGTGTATACAAACCTAAATATTAGATTTCATTCTGTTTCTTTTAGAGGTCTAGCGATTCTTTATCAGCCATTCACCATTTACTCTGGGTGAGTAAAGAAAAGAGAATACCTTAAACTAACAGATCAGCCCCTGACACCTGGATACAAATTAATCAGCATAATCTAGGTTCTAGATGAAGTGACTGCTCAGAAATGCTCTTGTCTTTCAAGATCTTTGTTTAATACATACGTAAACACCCTGAGGGTGTGTTTGGTGGCAACTGAGGCAGGGAAGTAAATGAAAAACAAATTCCCCACTTGAAGTGTGGTCTGGGAGATCCAGCAGCTAACTAGGAATTTAATCTCCCCAGTGAGTTATTAATAAATGAACCACAAATGGACTTTAAGGTTCTGGATACAAAGTCTGAAACATACTGTCCACTTGATTACACGAGGCTATAACCAAGGACAGACTATCCAATAAAAACATTTTATTAGACAATGAAAACTGTGTCTGCTCAATAAAAGTGGAATGTAATGTACCTGCATGTTAAAACGGCCTACTTGATGGTTACGTAACTCATGTCGGCTGGCTGATTCTCACAGCCTGAGTGTTATGATATGGAATTACACTGATCACACTATTTTACCAGAGATGCCCACCACTTGGGATGGGGGCTGGGGTGAAAACAGATGGGAACAAACTTAATACTTGCATGCCTACAGAGAGGTGAACAGTTAAAGACCAGCTCCCTCAGAAGATTTCAAGGCTGACTTAGAGGACATCTGAATATTTACCATATTTGCTGAAGTATTTCCCTTTCTCAAATCTTTCTCCCCTCTGCTCTAATAATATTTCAGAAGACGATCTGGAGGAGTGCTTTCCTGGTATAAAATGACCCGTTTCTCTTTTTGGTTCTCTCTGAGAAAGAGGAATCAGGTTCTCTAAGGAAAACATAAGGCCGGGGAACCAGGACAGCCAAGGGGTTAATCTCAGGTGCTCTTTGGCACCACCAGGCTTTCTGAGGCAGCCAGGCTTGTTGGCAGGCATTTCTTCTTCCCTTTCGGTGAACTTCCCACTGATGTCTCCTTCCTACCCTTGAGACTGGAGCTCTTAGTGTTGCTGTACCTAACGTTGCAGGTACAGTCAGGAGGAAATCAAGGCAGTGGCTGGAGCCTTAGTCCGTCTATCTGCATCGAGAGACTATCACCTCTGAATGAACCTGCGAACAGTCCCCACCTGCCCCTTCTGTCAATGCTCTACACATTCTTCAATCAAGTCTGTTGCGCCCAAGGAGCACTTTTCAACAGCACCGAGCAAAGGCAGAAACTAGGCAAGTTTAAGCTCCTAACTAACTCGGTCATTTACTCTAGTGAATTTTGACGGCCTCGCTGTTTCCTTTAAGACCATAGGGGTCAGAGTCTTGAACCCCAGCACAGAACAGACCATCAACCCACAGGCACTTGAATATCCAGCTCAACCACACACAACCCAATTCCATTTTGGGGAGGGAGGAAAAGCGGGGAGAAGTATGATTAAATAAGAAAACATAAAAAATGATAAAGCTGGTACTTCTGTCCCATCTAAAGCAGGATATGCAGAAGTATACGCAAGACATCAAAACACTTCACCTCAATGGGAGAGGCTGGACAGCTTAAGCCCAGAAAGTAGGCACTTCCACAAACCAAAACCAAACCCAGGGACGTCCAGTTGATTCCAACTCATAGGACACTACAGGACAGAGTAGAACTGCCTAAGTTTCTAAGGAGCGCCTGGTGGATTTGAACTGCCGGCCTTTTGGTCAGGAGCCCTAGCACTTAACCACTATGCCACCAGGCACATCCACAGAGGGAGACAAAAGAGAACTAGGAGGTCTGACCCAACAAGAGGTCTCTGTCCCCCCCTTCCCACTCTTCAGCCTGCCAACACCACTGACAGAATAAATGGTTATTTTGCTTAAGCATAAGCTCAATTTCAAAGCAAGGCAAAGCAGCAACTCTTACACCAGTTGCGTATAAACATGTCACGTAGCAGCCAGGCAACTTCAGGAACCTGGGGGATAAGCCCCTGGTTGAAAGGGCGTTTCCCAGCCTAAGCCATTTTCACCACCCCAGCACATTACTGCATTACCATATTTCTCCAAGTCCTTGCGGCCGTGCTAGGCAATTACAGCTTGTATCGTGGAAACTGAGGCACGGGAAGAGGCGAGGCAGGTTCAGTATTTAGACTACAGGCACTGAAGCTAAGGTGCAGGTATGCAGCAGACACCTTCTCCGGTTTCCCTGGATATTAATTACTAAGTGTCCCCGGGCCTGGAATACGGAGTACTGGCGCGAGGTCCCCCCACATTGCTCCCACGTGTAGTGTCGCCACACAACCAAGTCACAGCATTGAGGTCAAGAAACTACGGGGCAATTTCTTTTTCTTTTTTTAAGTGCTGGAACCCCGCAATAAGGTAAGAGGGGGAAGCTGCAGGCCTTCCTAGCGGGTTTTCCGATTAGAAGCTTCCAAATGCTAACAGGCGAGTCTGGGACTAGTTCTCGGTTTCATAAAACTCCCAGTTGAGTCATATATGAAGATGGAACAGACTTGATACACTAAAGAGGTGTGTTCGCTTGCAAAAACTGCCCTTATTTTCCAATAATATAAGTAGATTGAGGCCAATTAGTAAGGAGAGGGTCTTAGAACTTAATTTGCAAAAGAATCCCCCCCCACCACCTCCCGCCACCCAACCCTGGTGTGATTCGAGGGTGAAATAATTACAGAATAGGAAATTAAGGTTCAAAGCAAGATGAAGAGGCGGGACAATGAAAAGATCTTTAGGTTAAGAAAAGCGAAAAATAGAAAAGTGAGTTATAAACGAGGGGGACAATCCGACAGAAACCAAAATGAAAACAAACCTTGCTTTCCAAAAAAAAAAAAAAATCAGTGTCTCTACCGCAGAAATTTCCAGCCCCCAAGTCAGCTCGACTGCAATTTGGTAGCGTCGGTCTCCGTAAGCCAACAACTCGGCGAGGCAGAGCGGCTGCACCGGGCGGGGGACGCCAGCCCGAGCGGCGACCTGACAGCCCGGCTGCGCCCTCCGCGGGCCCCTCTCTGCCCCCGGCCCCGCTCCCCACGTCCCACTGGCCGCTCCTTCCCAGGACACGCCTCCCCCGCCCCAGGCCACGGAGTCCGGGGCGCGCACCACGCCGGACCTTGGCCGCCGAGCCGCTCCGTGCGCCTCGGGCGGCCGCTCCCCGGGCCCCGGCGCCCGCCGCCCCGCACGCTCGCGCCCATCGGACCCCTCGCCGCCAGCACCCGGGTGCCGGCTCGCTCTCCCGGGACTCACCAGTGGGATGCGGGAGAAGTTGGAGGCTGCCGAGCACACATCCCGACCAATGAGCGCGCGGGCCGGGGCCGGGAGCCGCCGAGCGCCGGTCCGTCCGTGCGTCCGCCCAGCGCGCCCGGGGCGGCGCGGGCTCCGGGTGGCGGCGCCGAGCCGAGGCCGGACTCTGGGGAGGGCTCCGGGCCCGCCTGGGCCGGGGACGGGGAGGACGGGGGCGACGGGGAACCCGGGCATCCCTGGGACCCGCCCCCGGAGAGACTCACCGTGGCCTCTCAGCGGCTCCTGCGCCGGGAGTTGGGCGGCTGCTCCCGCCTGCGCTCGGCCGGGCTTCGCCACTGGCACATCCCCGCGGCCCGCGCGTCTCGGCGCACGCCCCCCCGCCTCGCCCTGCAGGACCCGCCGGAGCCGCAGTTCCCCGGGTGACCTGAAGGTTTCCGCTAGGTCTCAGGGCGTGAGGGGCCGGGGTGGGGGGCGAGAAAGTCTACCCCCACTGCCCCCGCCCCCCACCTCACCAGTCCCCAAAGGGCTTTGCCAAACATTCTTGGAATTGCTTGGCTTCGGGGCTTTCAGGAAAACAATACATTGCCTCTTGGGGATTCTGTAGTGCTGAAGAGGGTTCTGTCTCTGCTCCTAGTGGACCCGAGACAATACTGATTCCCTTTTCTCTCGCTCTCTTTCTCGCTCCTTCTTTTCCTCCCTTCATCCAAGCTTCCTTCTTTCCTTTCTCCTTTTACTTCTTTTCTCTCCCTCTCTCCTTTCTTTCCCCCGCTTTTTTATTTTCTCTTCCTTCACCTCTTTTTTACTTCCTTTTCTTTCTCCTACCCCTGTCTTGCCTTCTTTCTTTTCCTTGGTCACGGCAATGTGATGTCAAGAGCGACCAGCTGCACTGAAACGGTCCACTTCCACCTCCTGACTCTGGGGAATCTTACATTCTCGTGTACAGAGGGGCACGGGTGGGGAGGAGGCGCAACAGAGAAATGAGCTGAAGTTTGTCTGCTCTGCCTACTGGAATTGGCTGTAACACGTCTGGCCCTTGGAGCCAGGCAGCACACTCTTTTCACTTAAAACACTGCGATTCCTACTCAAGGGGGTAAGAAAACAAGAAAATACTTTTTCCATAAAGGCAGTTCCCTTATAAAAGCTGTTTTTAGCAGCTACAACTGTCAAGAAGCTTAGAGAAACTGAACCTCTAATTTTTTGCTTCAGGATCTTTAATTCAGTTTTTCAATGCCAAGCAGATAAGCAGCTGTAATGTTTACCCCTTTCCTCTTTGGAAGAATCACACACAATTATAACCCTCCCCGCCCCATGCACCCTGAGGCGTTCATGCTGAAATACAGGTGTGTTCTCCTGAACTTGCAAACACCTGATTTTAACACCCAGATGACAACACCCAGATGACCGGTTGAGAGGAATGCCGTTGAACTGATAAATTTTACATACTTTTCATAGAAGAAGCTGAAAAGCAAGGTGACAAAGTGATACACGCAAATGAATAGAAAGTGGAATAAAATGGAGAGACATTTCAAAAAAAGGTTAAATAATCTGGAAATAATCAGATTAATATAGAGCCATCTAATGCGTAGACTTCAGAAGTATTATCTTCTTATCTCTATGCTTTCACTCTCTCTTTTGCACGTTGCAGACAGTACTTAATCCTCACAGGAACCTTTATTAATATATGGGTGTAATTACCCCACAGAGGAGCATAGGGAGCTTGGCTCAGTTAATACAGCTGGGAAGCATCTCAGCCAGAATTTGAACCCGGTTCATTTTTACTCAAATGCCTGAGTTACCATGATCCTTCTTTCACTGAAGTATAAATCGGTGATTTACTCAAATTCATTCCGTGGGAAATGTAGATCTTCCAACAGTGCAGAACTTAATTCTTGTTACTTTTTAGCTACATTACCAAAATGTTATTTCAGCCTTACAATAATTGACAATGAATTAAAATGAGTCACTTAGCCAGGTCTCAGTTACTCGCTTCAGGGCCACGTGCATAAAAGGTTTAACACACTTCTTCTGGTTAACATGATAATGAGGAATCAATTTTTTTTTCCTGGTGGGGGGTGTCCTGGACAGAATATCCCTCAGTTGGAGCATCGAAAGGAAATGTAAGTAAGCGCACTCGCCCGGTTGTAACATTTCTATTTAAGCTTTTCAAACCAGGCTTTGTTTTCGAATTTATACAAAAAATTAAAAAAGATAAAATTCCTTGGGAAGGTGGTAGTATACTGTTACAGTTCCAAATCGAAAATCCGCTGCCGTTCAGTCGAGTCCGACTCATAGTGACGCTATAGGACAGAGTAGAACTGCCCTAGAGGGTTCCAAGGAGCAGCTGGTGGATTCAAACTGCCGGCCTTTTGGTTAGCTGCCATAGCTCTTAACCACTGAGCCACCAGGGCTCTGGTATATCTTAAAAAAAAAAAAAATCTTAAAGCCAGTGGAAAATAAGATGATCCGGTTTGTTTATTGCGCTTTTAAACTTGGCCCTGAAAATTGAAAACGAGATAACTCATTTACATTTTTAATTAAAGGTTTGCTAAAAACTTTTCAGACTATTCAGTTATGAATATACATTATAGTTTCATTTCAGTCTTGCTGCAAGAGAGAGAAAAAAAAAAACCTGCAGGAAGCCAATTCAAAGATTCACTCTTGGTAGGGATATTTTACACGAAAAAAAGAATGGCTATAGATTATACAGCAAAAGAAAAAAAAATGCCTAGTTGAGTTATTTTTGGACTCCAACATTCAGCTGACAGTCAACAGTGTGGGTGAGTTTCCCACAACAAGTCTTAATCCCATTAAAGTGCAGCAGAATCTTAAGGATTTTATCGAGAATGTGAAATCTCTTTCCAGGAGGAGGTTATGCAAGTTTGAGATAATTTCTCTTTGACAGGATCTGTTTAAGAGGCCCAGGTACTTCTAAACTTAGAAAATCGAGGCTGAGTGAGGTTGTCCAAGGTCGCCCAGTTTGGTGAGTCACAGGATTGGGGTAGAAAGTAGCCCTTCTGTCTCCCATGCTTGACTTACTAAAAGTGGTACACACCAGCCAGAAAGGTGGGACCATCAAAGATTTATTTGTAGCACTCAGTTACCTGGGAAGTGGACTATGGCTCCTTTAATTCTCCAAAGCATTAAAGTATTAAAAGATTGAAGTGCCTGTGATAAGTATGCTGGTCCCCAAACGAATGTACACACATTGACAAAGGCAGACAGCAGACATGCAAGTCAACCCGATCGGCTTCCAAAGGGCCCCACTGGCACGCTACAATTGCTTAGCCATTAAAACCAAGCCAAACCCTTTGCCATTCAGTCAATTCCGACTCACAGCAACTCTGTAAGAACAGAGTGGAACTGCCCCATAGGGTTTCTAAAGCTGTCATCTTTACAGAAGCAGACTGCCACATCTTTCTCCCGTGATGCTGCTGGTACTCCCAGCCTTTGGGTTAGCAGCCCAGTGCTTAACCACTGCACCACCGGAGCTCCTCGTTTAGCCATTAGCAAGGGTTAAAATATTAAGCCAAATGACAGAGGAGTTTCCACTACCAACTTATGATGCTGAAGACTATGGTTTTGACGGGAGGGCGTTTTCTAAGCAATTACTCCCTAGGGAGGAAGGAAAGAATCCTGAAGCAAAACACCAGGGACCAGACTGGTTCAGGCTAAAGTTCAAGTATAGCAAGAGAGAAAAAGAAGAAAAACATCTCACTGTGCAGGGTGCAAAGGGGGCCCGTGCCACTTCCCTAAAATGCGGGATAAGAACCCCACAGAAATCAGCACCTGGGCTCCCTTATCTAAGATCGCATCTACAACCCAGGGCACGCGAACGTGTTTCCTTTGGTCCCTGGAGGAGGTGTGGCAAGCCTGAAGGCTCACCAACAACTAAGAAAGAAAAAGGAGATAAATTTCTTCCAGTGGTGGACCCGTCGCAGGGAAACTCAGGAGGAGACGGTGAAACAAGCTGGCCCACGAGCTGCCCAACAACGTACTGCATGTTTTCCACGGTGCCAATCTAGATCTTTTCTTGACAAGTTCAATGCAAAAGACATTTTGACTAAAGGCTAATCAAGGGCCGCAGAAAGATCTTCATAATTACAGTAGAAGTTGTCCAGACACAAATGCTGTTCTATTGCCGAAATTCCCCAGCAGATTACATTGTTGGTATTTTTATCTATTTCTTTGTTATTGCTGTCGTTAGGTGCCTTCCAGTCGATTCCAACTCATAATGACCCCATGTGACAGTGTAGAACTGCCCCATAGGGTTTTCTTGGCTGTAATCTTTACAGAAGCAGATCACCAAGTCTTTCTCCTGAAGAGCTGGTGGAAGTTCAAACCACCAACCTTTCGGTTAGCAGCTGAGCACTTAACTATTTGCACCACCAAGGCTCCTTCAGAGAAATACTTGCAAACATGCAAATATATGACTTTAAATGCATCCCCAAACTAAGCCATCAATTGGTATTTAAGGCTATTGCTTATTCACATCTCCTGCTCAAAAGTGCATCGGCACGGTCAAGAGCTGCTGGGAAAGTCAGTGCAGTTCCGAGTCTCCCCTTTGTCATTTTGTAAAGTATATTTACATGTCTCGGTGGACAAGACAGCTGTGGTCTTCACCTTGGTGCTGGGGACACTGCAAGCCACAAGCATGATTTCTGTGGTCACTGCAGTCCCCGGTGGTGCTTCCTGAACCAATATGTGCCGTCTTCTCAGCAGTGACCTCTCCCCTGTGCCTCTGGAAGCACCCAAGTTAGGGCTGGGGACAAAGGGAGGGAAGGGAAGGGGGGATTCTGTCTGGCTACAGCAAATTGGACTTCTGTGCATTTTCTAGCACACCAAATAAAAAAAAAATTTTTTTAAATCAAAGATAAATACGATGTCTCAAGATCCCCCCTCCAAAATAAATAACTCCTCCCTGGGGGAAAAAAAATGCGGTGCATTGGCTCGGCAGTATGCAGAGTAGACCCTTAAAAACTGTCCTGGTATGTAACACTTACAAAAACTTAATAAGGCACTTTTTAAGGCACTTTAAATGCCCTTTGAAACAGAAAGAAAATAAGGGGGCCCTCAGAAGCCAAAAACAAGGAGTCGAGAATCCAGAAAGGAATATAAGTGCTGAGTGTAGCGGCTGTTCTGAGGGAATCTGCCCATCGCTGGAGATCTCACCAATCCTTGGTGGCTCAGAGCTTCAATTTTGCTATGAGTACGAATCAACTCCATGGGAACCTTTTTGTTTTTAAGTACCAGGACTTACGACAAAGTCTGGGCCAGAAGAAGATAAAAAGTCGGGTCAAAGATTCCTACATAAAGCTGAAGACATCATCAGTGAAAAAGTAAACTAGAAAAACCAAAAATCAAAACTGAAAGCCCGCTCCCACTGCTCACCCCACGTAAAAACATATTCGCTTTTTCAGCCTTGACTCAGGGTGCAAATTTAAAACAAAAGCTGACACCTGAGAATTCATCATCGGGTCAGACTTCAGATGGATGTCGGGCTAGAATTTATATTCATTGTGTGGCCCGAAAATTCCCAAATTAAAAATTTATACTGAAGTGTCCCAGCTAGACTACGCTAACAATTGAGAGAATTACCACCACCTGATGCTAGCTAAGGAAATCCTGGTGGTGTAGTGGTTAAGTGCTATGGCTGCTAACCAAGAGGCCAGTAGTTCAAATCCGCCAGGCGCTTCTTGGAAACTATTGGGCAGCTCTACTCTGTCCTATAGGGTCGCTACGAGTCGGAATCGACTTGACGGCAGTGGGTTTGGTTTTTCGGGTTTGGATGCTAACTAAAGGAACTTCTTGAGAATGCATATGAAGCAAAATGATATGTTTTAAAAAAATAAAGCACAAATACATTAAAGTATAGAGGGTTTATTTGAGCAGCTATTCTATACACAAACGGAGACATTTCTAAAAAAAAAACAAAAACAAATGGCTTAATGCAGGCTAGTCACAATGAAGCTTTTAATAAGAGGAAAAAACAAGAGTAAAAATTGACTAGTCTCAACATGATTGATTAAAATCATGCCACTCCCATTTGTACTACCTGACCTCAGCACCCACTATACAGCTACAGTAGTCAAAACAGCCTGGTACTGGTACAACGACAGATACATTAATTAATGGAAAAGAATTGAGAACTCAGATGTAAATCCACCCACCTATGGTCACCTGATCTTTGACAAGGGCCCAAAGTCCATCAAATAGGGAAAAGATAGTCTTTTTAACAAATGGTGCTGGCAAAAGTGGATGTCCATCTGCAAAAAAATGAAGAAGGACCCATACCTCACACCATATACAGGAACTAATTCAAAATGGATCAAAGACCTAAATATAAAGCCAAAAACTATGAAGTTCAGATCAACACTAAAGGCCCTAATACACGGCACTAACAGGATACAAACCACAACCAACAACACGCAAGCTCCAGAGGATAAGCTAGATAATTGGGATCTTCTAAAAATCAAACACTTATGCTCATCAAAAGACTTGGGCAAAAGTAAAAAGAGAACCTATGGAGTGGGAAAAAAATTTTGGCTATTACAAATCTCTAAAATCTAAATGAAAATCCAACACATCTACAAAAGAAAGACAAATAATCCGATTAAAAAATGGGCAAAGGAAATAAACAGACACTTCACCAAAGAAGACATTCAAAAGGCCAACAGACACATGAGGAAATGCTCACGATCTCTAGCCATTAGAGAAGTGTGAATCAGAACCACAATGAGATACCATCTCACCCCAGAATTACTGGCACAAATCAATAAAACAGGAAATAACAAATGTTGGAGAGGCTGCAGGGAGATCGGAACACTTTTGCATTGCTGGTGGGAATGCAAAATGATACAACCATTTTGAAAAATGATACGGTACTTCCTTAGAAAGTTAGAAATAGAAATATCAGATGATCTAGCAATCCCACTCCTAGCAATGTATCCTAGAGAAATAAGAGTCATCGCATGAACAAACCTATGCACACCCATGTTCATTGCAGCATTGTTCACGATAGCAAAAAGATGGAAACAACCAAGATGCCCATCAACGGATGAATGGATAAAGAAACTAAGGTACACACAATGGAGTATTAGCCAATGAAAAAGAGCAACGATGACTTTGTGAAGCACCTCATAGCATGGATGAATCTGGAGGGCATTATGCTGAGTGAAATAAGTCAATCACAAAAGGACAAATACTATATGGGACCACGACTGTAAAAACTCATGAAAAGGTTTACATATAAAAAGAAACAATCTTTGATGGTTATGAGGGAGGGGAGGGGTACGAACTGGAAAAACACTTAATATAAAAGTCAATAGATAAGTGTTAACTTTGGTGAAGGGTAAGATAGTACACAATACTAGGAAAGCCAGCACAACCTGTACAAGGCAGGGTCGTGGTAGCTCCACAGATAAATCCAAACTCCCTGAGGGACTGAATTGCTGGGCTGAGGGCTGTGGGGACCATGGTCTAGGGGAACATCTAGCTCAATTGTCATAACAGAGTTTATAAAGAAAATATTCTACATTCTACTTTGGTGAGTAGAATCTGGGGTCTTAAAAGCCTGTGAGCAGCCATCTAGGATACTCCACTGTCTCACCCCTTTGGGAACAAGGAAGAATGAAGAAAACTAAAGATACAAGCAAAAGATTAGTTCACAGGACTAATGGACCACATTTACCATGGCCTCCACCAGACTGAGTCCAATACAACTAGATGGTGCCTGGATACTGCCTGCTGTGATAGGGATCACAATAGGGGGTCTGGGACAGAGCTGGAGAAAAATGTAGAATAAAATTCTAACTCAAAAAGAAAGGCCAGATTTGCTGGCCTGGCAGAGACTGGAAAAGCCCTGAGAGTATGGCCCCTGGACACCTTTTCAGCTTAGTGATGAGGTCATTCCTGTGGTTCACCCTTCAGCCAAAGATTGAACAGGCCCACAGAACAAAACAAGATTAAAGGAGCGCACCAGCCCTGGGGCAGGGATTGGAAGGTAGGAGGGAACAGGAAAGCTGGTAATAGGGAAACCAGAGTTGAGAAGGGAGAGCGTTGACAATTCATGGGATTGTTAACCAATGTCATAGAACAATGTGCGTACTAACTGTTTGATGAGAAACTAGTTTGTTCTGTAAACCTTCATATAAAGAACAATAAAAAGAAGAATAAGTAAAATCATGCCCCTCCTTTGAGATCAGCTGACATCAGGAAATCTCCCCTCCATTGATTTGAAATTGGCCAATGTTAAATACAAGATAAACTCTAAATGGCTTCAAGGTGGTTATCACAGTTATCCCGAGGGGGTTTGCAATTTTATGATTACCTATCTCCAAATTATTATTTGTATTCATCTCTTCTTAGAGAAATTTCTCTTTGGTCAGTGACCTTTGTGAATGTTTCTATACACTCAGAGGAATCTGACAATTCCTGTTCCTCTCTTTTAAAAGGTACTGTATAAGAAAATCTAATATGCAAGAAGGAATGGTGAATAAAGATATAACAACTGCAGAGGTAAATCTAAGCCAACATTGACTAAAAATAATAATAATAACTTATGGGGGTCAACTTAAATATGGGGCAATGGTGGTGTTTAAGTTGGAAGCCTGTTGATTAGAGTCAAAGCACTCTAAAGTTTTTATGTTCTTGGAAAGGAGGATAGTGATATTAATTAATTTTAGGCATTATTAAGTTAAACATACATGTAAAAATTACTAGCGTAATCACTAACAGAGTTGAAAAGACTGTGTAAGATCAAATCATAGAGAGGACTAAACTGGAATGAAATAAAAGTGAATCTGAAAGAAGATAAGGAAAGAGAAAAAAATTAAATCGTAGAAAAGGACACATAGAAGGTACAAAATATGATGCCCAAAAATAAAACCCATTGCCATCGAGTCTATCCTGACTCATAGCAACACTGTAAGACAGAGTAGAACTGCCCCCATAGGGTTGTCAAGGCTGTAATCTTACAGAAGGAGACTGCCACATCTTTCCCCTGTGGAGTGGCTGGTGGGTTCAAACCACCAACCTTTTTGTTAGCAGCTGAGCACTTAACCACTGCACTACCAGGGCTCCTACAAAATATAATAGTAGAAATAAATCCAAATATACTAATCACAATAAATATAACTAGACCAAATTCTGCAATTAGAAGACAATGATTTGAATAAAATGAACAACATACAACTGTCTTCTGTTTTAAAGAGACACACCTCAAACATACGGCCAAAGAATGGTTGAAAGAAAAAGATATATCAAACAAATATTAAACAAAACAGTTGGTGTGGCAATATTATAACCAAACAAAATAGATTAAAATATTATAAAAAATAGAGTAATCAGTTCCACAAGATAAGTATAATTCTAAACTTGAGTATGTCCAGGGTATAAATAAAAATAGGTACAGCAAAAATGACAAAAGAACTACGAAGGGAAATTGAAGGTTCCCCATAATAATGGGTGACCTTCATATAGCTTTCTTGTTCTTCGATAAATCAAGTGTCCAAATCAGTAAGGATATAGAAATTCTGAATACCTACATTACAAGCTTGTCTAATGAAAATATGGAGAACATTTCTTCCAAGAATTGGAGAATATGTATTTTTTTCAAGCATCCATGGAGCATTTATACACATTGATTATATATCAAGCCAATAAACGAGCTCGCTGAATTTCAAAGATTTTTCATTATAGAGTTGCTGTGGCTCAAAGGCACACAATAACAACAGCACAGTCTTGGACCTTGACACAGCTAAATTACATGTGCGTAATGGAAAGATAAATTAAAATCACATATATGTTTAGAAATTGCCAAATGATGCATAAGCATTTTTGAATAACTCAAATCAAATTTTAAATCATAATGGATGTTAGGAAAAACTTACAACTGAATGACAATGAAAATATTGCACATCAGTGTGTATCAATTGGAGTATTTAGAGAGAAATTTATAGCGTTAAATGCTTTTACTTTAGAGGAAAAAAGCTGAAATTTAAAGAACTGAGCAACCAACTAAAGAAGTTAGAAAAACCGACAACAAAATAAATACTAAGAAAGTAGAAGGAAAGAAATAATTATTCTAAGATAATAAATTCATGAAAAGTATAGACATCAACAAATTCAAAGCTGGTTCTTTGAGAAGACAAATAAGTTTGGTAAGACTTATTGAAGGGAGGGAGGAGATCTCATGGCAAACGAGGCAGTTGTTCATGGAGGCAATTAGCTACACATCCATTTTTCCTCCTATTCCTGCCTCTTCTTTCCTCTCTGGCTCCAGGTGAAAAGAGGCCAATTGTTGTGCCTTGGATGACTGCTTGTAAGCTTTTGAGACCTCAGGCACTGTACAGCAAATTAAGAGGTAGAACAGAAGCACTGATTATGCTACTAGGCCAATTAACTGGGGTGTTCATTGAAATTATGACCCTAAACCTCCAAACCAAGGAACCAAATCCCATGAGGTATTTGATTGTACATAAGCAGCCCCAGCAGCTATTTACATTTATTTGTCTATTTGGTCATGGTAGTAAATATATCTATCATGCACCTTTTGACAATTCAGCTTTTTGCAGGTGTACAATTTATTGACAGAAGTTACAATAATAGGCTGTGCAGCCCTACCTTTTATCACCTGGGTGCTGCTTGGCTAGCATTACTGAACATTTTGTTCAAAGATTCCATTGAAGGATCCTGATCGAAAGGGAAAAAAATACAGAACAGGATTTCAAATTTTCATGGACTTTCTGGAGCCATGGAGGCTGGTTGAACTCCTGAAACTATTGTCCTGAGATAAGCTTTAAATCTTAAACCAAAAATATCCCCGGGTCTTAAAACCAAACAGTAGTTTAGCATGTTTGCCTTGAGCATTATGCTCTTTTTTTATATGGTATCAAACTGACAACAGCAACTAGAAATACTAGATAGGAACCTTAGGGGGCAGTGAGTTTATGTTGATGGGGGAGGAATAACTCGGAAATGGAGGGTGGAGATGTCATTGATGTCATTGAATTGTACATGTAGAAACGGCTGAACTGGTGTATGTTCTGCTGTGTATATTCTCAACAACAACAGCATAAATAAATAAATAAACGGGGGAATGAATGCAGTCAAAGGCTGTAAAGAATGAATAAAAGAAGAAAATTACAGATAAAGCAGAAATGAAAAAAGATAATGTTATGGGCAATATTAAGAAAGTAAAAAAGACAAGCTGCATACTAGGTGACAATATCACCAACATATGAAAGTGAAAAATTATAGGTATCCAGAATATATGCCAGTTGCTCTTGAGTCGATTCTGACTCACGGCAATGCCATGGGCTGCAGAGGACAACTGGATGCCATAGGGTTTTCGTGAGTGTGAGCTTTCAACTGCAGATTGCCAGGCCCTTCTTCTGAGGTGCCTCTGGGTAGGTTCAAACTGCCAACCTTTTGGTTAGCAGCCATGTGCGTAACCATTTATACCACCCAGGGACTTCTCCAGGATATATAAAAAACTGTAAATCAATAAAAAACAAACAGTGCCCCAAATGGATTTAAAAAAAAGAAAAAAACAAGAACAGGCATTAAAAAAAAAAAACAAGGAAGAAATAGAAATGACCACAACATATAAAATGCACAGTCTCGTTAATAGGTAAGTGCCAATTAGAGCTCCAACGTGAAGCCAAGTTTTACTCACATGATTTTACATACGGCACTGAAAAGAGTATTAATTTGTACAATCTGTCGGGAGACCAACAATCGTCCAAGACTTACAAAGGGCAAAAGAGCTGATGGGTTGTCTTTTCAGCAGAGTTTCTGGGCATGGGCTAGTACACACGTAGGAAAACTTGTTCTGTAAAAGACCAGGTGGTAAAGGTTTTAGCCTTTGGGGGCCACAGATAGCCTGTTTGCATTTTATTATTACTTTTTTTTTCTTTTTACAACCCTTTAATAAAACTGTAAAACACATTCTTAGTTTGTGGGCTTCATAAAAGCAGGCCACTGGCCCCTACTAGATTTAGCCGGCAGGCAGTAGTTTGCTGATCTTTGGCTAGCAGGTTCTTCAGAGATGGCCTGATTCTGTTGGGGTGTACACCCGTCATGGAGTTTCCACGGACCAGGTTCCTTTACAACTCTGAAAAGGTAGCTCTTGCAGAAACTGATAGGAATACAAATCATTCTTGTGTAAAGAAAGGAAAATTAACTTTTCCTAGAGATACTATTGGTTTCCATTGAAAAGTTAACCCCACACATTATATTTTATTGGCCAATAAGGTATTAACAAGGTTTGCATCTATCAAATTCATTTCAGCATTCCCAGTTGCTATGTATCTCCCTGTTCTTCAAAATCTTTGAACCAGTCTTATCATGTCCCTTATTCCCTCCTTAATAAATAAACCAAATAAGACATTTGACAAGTATTCACTTCATATTTGTATTAGTCACGATCTTAATTTTTCAAAAACAAAACAAAAAACCATACCTTAGCAAACCATTTTGGAAAACACTTGCATTATCTAGAAAAGTCAAAAAGTATCCTGGTGAGTGCAAACGGCTTTTGCACAACTACTAAGCTAAAAGCCGTTCAAACCCACCCAGCACCTCACGGAAGAAAAGATACAGGACTTATAACCCAGCAATTCTATCTTTAGGTACATACTCTATAACCCAGCAATTCTATCTTTAGGTACACACTCTATATACAGATGCACTCCTGCACATGTGCATCTGGCCGTATATTATGCAAGACTTCATCACAGCATTTTCTCTAATAGCAAAAAAAAAAAAAAAAAAACAACTGACACAAAAGTTCACCGGTGGGAAAATGAGTAAAACATGGTAGCACTTTCGTAAACTGGAAGACTAACATACAACCCAGAATGCAAAATGAACAACTGCAGCTAAACAAATCAATATGGGTGAATCTCAGGGACATAATCTTGAGCTTTAAAAAAGGGATGCTAATTATATAATCAAGGAATCTGTAGGATTTCTGTCACATTATAAAACAACAATGGGGTATCTGTAGCCTCTGACAATCCAGCAAACACCTAAATATTTGTTAAATGCCAAATGCAATGATTAACTGTGATAATGGGACAAATTAGGTTAAAAAATACTGCAATGTCAGGTCTCCAGTCTCAGTTAAGAAAAAAAAAATCCAACAATCACCGAAAGACTTTTTTTTGACAATAGTCACTCACCAAGCTCTCCTTTGACTGACTCTGACTAGCTGACTGACTGAAAATTAAACTTCAAAACACAGGATTGAGCCTATTTTCTGACTAAACTGTTCCATGGGCTCTGATATTGCGGGCAGAAAAGTCCCTCCAGGAACAGGCTGCACCTTCCCCTCATGCAGACGTGACTAAGCTCAGTCACAGAGATGTCATCATCCCTCCACAGTCCCAAGATGATCGTGAGTTCCTCCCAGCAACCCTCTGAAATTCCATTATTGACAAAGTATGGAGGAAAAGGAAACAAAGCATGGTTTTACAGCACAATCTGTGGGGTCGCTCGGCAGTCACAAGCCTGGAAACAATTCTTCCCTAGAGGGAGGGCTGCTAATGGCGGCCACATTGAGGATACTCATTGCCACATGTGATCTGCTCATATTAGGCCTCTCTGATGCACTTCCCGTGGACAACTGCAGCCAGACGCTGGGGTAGGAGCCGAAAGTTGAGTACCACACAACAGCAGCTGCGGAAGAACCCACACACCCCGGATTTTTCTGAAGAGGACAACAGCTCAGCTTTGGCGCAGTCTATCTTTAAATCTCTGGGTCTTGCTGACTCTGGCCTTGGGCTGAGGTGCCAATTACAAATAGTCAAAACTAGGACAAGCAAGAGAAAGGAGAAACGTAACTTCTAAGCAACCCCTGAGTGGGAAGATTTGCACTTTACGTTGAAATAATTATATTCTAAATGTAATCGATTCCCAGCTTCTCCTAGATCCATAATGTTTCCAGGAAAAGTGCCAAGTGAAATAGAAATATCTTGATTTTAGACTCTTACATTTATCTGTTATAGCAGACCAAGCCATTTGCAGAGATGACCCTTTTATGCAAAGCCGTCATTCTCAATCTTTTCCATTGACAGTCGTTCCTGCATCAAGCATTCTTACCAATTCAGATTATTGCACTTACCTACATTCTTTAAATGCCAGGGAAAAGAACAATCTTTAAAATTCATTCTGATCAGTACATACAGGTGTATGGATATAACCAAAACCGAAAAACCAGACCCATTGTGGATGAGCTGATTCTGACTTATAGCAACCCTACAGGACAGAGCAGAGCTGTCCCACAGGGTTTCTGAGGTTTTTTTTTTTTTTAATCTTTAGGGAAGCAGACTGCCACATCTTTCTCCTGCTGAGTGGCTGGTGGGTTTGAACCACTGACATTTTGGTTCGCAGCAGAGCACTTTAACCACCTTGCCACTGAATATAGTGGCTTTAAATGTTTATTTTTATTATAATGTGTAAAACATCTGAATGCCAAATACTAAAGAAAACCAACTGCTCATTGTTACAAGGTACTTTTTAATGTAAAAAACCTTTTTAAGTATGTTGATTAGGGAATGCTAGTTTACAAAAGTTTGTTCCATCCACATTAATACCCTGTAACTTTTGAAACTAGGCCAGTACAAAGAAATGAAAGTATTAATAGAACTCATCGTTTTCTGGTGCAAAGGATTCCCTACATGGTGCTGACAGTTAAGGAGCTGGGATGCTAACTGAAAGGTTGGAGGTTCGAGTTCACCCAGAGGCACCTCAGAAGAAGGACCTGGTGATCTACTTTGGAAAAATTAGCCAATGGAAACTCTATGGAGCACAGTTCTCCTCTGACACACAAGGCGTTGCCATGGGTCACGGTTGACTCAACGGGAACTGCTAACTAGTGCAAAATTGTGTATAATCGAAAGACAGTTTGAAAAATATTAAATAATATGGTTTTGCCTCTATCAAACGACTGGTGTCTGTTTCCCTCATGGATCTATGATATTTGATGGTTATTTGTACCAATGGCAGTTACCTTCCCAAGGGAAAACAGCCTCTTCCTGTTCCCTCTGCTCATGCTCACTTCCTGCTGCTTTTGGAGCTTAGTGGGCAGGCAGATCTCAAGGCGTTCCTGCTGGGGTTGACTGACATCACAAAGGGATAGGGTAGCCTCATTCTTGTTCAACTGAGCAGTACCAAGACATTAAAATGGCTGAAGGAAGGGAGCCAGCTCCTGGATCTGACAGCATCACTCTTTTACTCATTGAGTTTCTTTCTGCTAAGGAATTCAGGGTAATATCAATTTCTCCAGCAACTCTTTGAAGTAAGTGTTAATAAAAGTAAAAAAAAAAAAAAAAAAAAAAGGTTTCCCCATGAAGTACAATTTCTCTCCTCTATGTTGTTGTCGTTGTTAGGTGCCGTCGAGTTCGTTCCAACTCACAGCAACCCTGTATACCACAGAACGAAACACAGCCCTGTCCTGTGGCACACTCACAATAGTTGTTATTCTTGAGCCCACTGTTGCAGCCACTGGGAGCCCAGGTGGCACAGTGGTTAAGAGCTGAGCTGCTAACCAAAAGTTCACCAGTTCCAATCCTCCTCTATTTCACCAATAAATTACTAAGGTATAATTCCACATTCTAGCAGAAAATGTTGGATATTATTCTAAGGCATCTCAAAGAAAGAGGGTCAAGCTAGTATGCCTTTGCTTACAGGTTGCTCATCTTCACTCCACATCAGTCCCTTGAGGGCTCAGCCTTATCTTAGGCCTCAGCAAAGCTCTCCTCACTCTGAGTTGCCCCTCCCTTTCTGACCAGTCTTATCACCTCTATTA
Organism: Loxodonta africana; assembly: GCF_030014295.1. NCBI lineage: Eukaryota > Metazoa > Chordata > Mammalia > Proboscidea > Elephantidae > Loxodonta > Loxodonta africana. Next base: position 72,238,019 of record NC_087364.1, on the reverse strand, counting down.
CTGAAAACTTTCTTTAACTTCCTGTAATATTTCTAGCCCCATAATCTTTCTTAATCTTTAATTTATCTCTTTCTTGAACTCTCTTTTAGCTTCTACAACACTGTACTATCAAGGGCTGTTCCTTCTTCTTTTTTCCCCCAATTGCCTACGCAATGAAGTGTCCCTGAAGTCTTCTTTCATGTGCCTTTCTCCTCTTTCTTCCTGGATTGCTCTTCTCCACCCTCATTATTTCAGCTGTGATATCTTGGCAGACAACCCAAGCCTACATCCGCTGAACCCAATGTCTTTGTTGAGTTGCAGACCCACCATTTCTTCCATCTGCTGGACACTTCCCAGGCCCATACTCCTGGGAACCCATACATTTTATAGAATCCACATTGTCCTCATTCGTCCAGGCTTGATACACCCACGTGGTCTTTGACAACTTCTTTATTACTTACCCGTGCAATATGTTTCTAATCCTTAAAATCTTTGTCTCCACAGGGTCTCTTGTAGACTTCCCCTACCTTCCATTTCCAAAACCAGCATGCACACTCTTACTTACCCTGGATTATTACACTAATATTTTAACTCATTCTCCTTACCAATCACAATTTCACCTTTTCCTTATCCCAGTTCATTTTTCGTATTATTTCTTTGTTGATTGTCTTAAACAGAAACTCAGATTATTTCTAACACTAACGTGTTCAAACACTTTCAATACCTCCCTAATCAGTTGCCATTGAGTAGATTCCAACCCATGGCGATCCCATGTGTGTCAGAGCAGAACTGTGCTCCATGGGATTTTCAATGGCTGATTTTTTTGAAGTAGATCATCAGTAATGTCTTCCAAGGCACTTCCTGGAAGATTAGTTTGTATCTTGAGTCAATCTCTTTTCAGATATAAAAGAGAAGCGAGAGACAGAGGGACCTCCTACCACCAAGAAAGAAGTGCCAGGAGTGGAAGTGGAGTGCATCCTTTAGACCTGATGTCCCTGCGCTGAGAAGCTCCTAGATGAGATGAAGATTGATGTCAAGGACCTTCCCCCAGAACCAACACAGAGAGAAAGACTTTCTCAGGAGCTGATGCCCTGAATTCAGACTTCTAGCCTTCTAGACTGTGACAGGATAAATTTCTATTTGTTAAAGCCATCCACTTGTGGTATTTCTGTAATAGCAGCACTAGGTAACTAAGATATCTGGGTAAATACCTAGGAGTAGAATGCCTGGGTCATATGGCAGGGTAAGTTTAGCTTTTTAACAAACTCCCAAACTCTTACAAAGTGGTTGTATCATTTTACGTTCTTACCAATAGTATGTGAGAATTCCATTTACTCCATGTCCTTGGCAACACTTGGTATAGTCAGTTTTTTTTTTCCATTTTAGCCATTGTAATAAGAGAGTAGTGATGGTGATGACTCCTCATGGTTTTGATTTGTGTTTCTCTACTGACTACTGACTAGTACTGTTGCACACTTCACGTGCTTGTTTACCGTCTGTATATCTTGATGGTGAAATTTCTGTTGAAAAAGAATTTTAAGAAGCAAAGAAATTGTAAAAATTTTTCTTTAATATTTTTATGTTTTTAAAAATTATAAAAACCCCTTTGCTTTGTCTTTGAACGAGAGAAGATTTTGTTTTGGTCTGTGTTTTCTCTGCAACAATTGTTGGAATACTAGTGAAAAATGGAGTCTCTAGGAGAGTTATTATATGCACAAGGAAAAGCTTGGCTTTCTTCAACATGGCCTAAGAAAAAAAAGGGCCTACATCCAAAAGATACATTCTACAGGTCTGTGTCGACCAAAGATTTAGTGCTGTTATAACAGAAATACCACAAGTGGATGGCTTTAATAAAGAGAAATTTATTCCCTCACAGTCTAGTAGGCTACAAGTCCAAATTCAAGGCATCAGCTCCAAATTCAAGGGAAAGCTTTCTCTCTCTGTTGGCTCTAAAGGAAGGTCCTTGCCATCAATCTTTTCCTGGTTGAGGAGATTTTCGGGCTCAGGGACCCCAGGTCCAAAGAACGTGCTCTGCCCTGGGCGCTGCTTTCCTGGTGGTATGAGGTCCCCACTCTCTGCTAGCTTCCCTTTCCTTTTATCTCTTATAAGATACAAGGTGGTGCAGGCCACACCCCAGGGAAACTCCCTTTACATTGGATCAGGGAAGTGACCTGAGCTAGGATGTTACATCCCATCCTAATCCTCTTCAACATAATCCAATCTTGCCTTATTAACCACAGGCAGAGATGAGCATTTACAACATATAGGAAAGTTATATCATTCAGAACATGAAGGACAACCACACAATACTGGGAATCATGGCCTAATCAAGTTGACACATATTTTGGGGGGACACAATTCAATCCATGACAGGGTCCAACTCACACGTTGTCTTATCTTGCTGATGCCCTCTATATAATCTCTAAACCAGTGAATTCTAAAGCATGTTACAGGCTCTACCCATGGGCAATGAGAAAGTTTTAGGGGGTACACAAAGGTATTAAATAATGATAAACCTAACTGTGAGAATGGTAATCTATTTTGACTTCTCTTTAGATTCACCTAATTATGTCAAAGAAAAAGGCTCAATTTGGAAATCATGTATGTTTAGCATCTAACAATTGCTCACCATTTTTCTCAACAAAGAAAAAGCAGACCTCTGATTCAGAGTTCAGCAGACAAGAGCGTCCAGCTAAGATTTTTTATTTACATTTTTTCTTAGTATTTACTTTTTTTTTTTTTTTTTGAAAACCCTGGTGGCGTAGTGGTTAAGTGCTACAGCTGCTAGCCAAAAGGTTGGCAGTTCGAATCTGCCAGGTGCTCCTTGGAAACTCTGTGGGGCAGTTCTACTCTGTCCTGTAGGGTCGCTATGAGTTGGAATTGACTTGACGGCAGTGGGATTTTTTTTCTTTTTTCATTCTCCTTTGCTCCGGATGGGATGGGACCAATAGGTGTATCTTAGACGGCCACTTGCAAGATTTAGGACCCCAGACACTACTCACCAAAGTAGGTGAGTAGTATCTTTATGAACTATGTTATAGTTCAAGCCTCACGATGGTTGCTATGCTTGAGCCCATTGTGGCAGTCACTGTGTCAATTCATCTTGTTGAGGGTCTTCCTCTTTTTCACTGGCCCTCCAATTTACCAAGCATGATGTCCTTATCCAGAGACTGGTTCCTGCTGATAACATGTCCAAAGTACGTGAGATGAAGTCTCACCATCCTCACTTTCAGGGAGCATTCTGGCTATACACCTTCCAAGGCAGATCTGTTCATTCTTCTGGCAGTCCATGGTATATTCAATATTCTTTGCCAGCAGAATAATTCAAAGACATCAATTTTTCCTCGATCTTCCTTATTCATTGTCCAGCTTTCACATGCATAAGAGGTGATTAAAAACACCATGGCTTTGGTCAGGCGCATTTTATTTCCTTGAAGTGACTTTAAAAAGGTCTTTTGCAGCAGATTTGCCCAACACAAATTTGGGCAAATCGACTGCTACTTCCATGGACTTTGACTGTGGATCCAAATAAAATGAAATCCTTGACAACGTCAATATTTCTGTCTATCGTGATGTTGTTTATTTGTCCAGTTGTTAGGACTTTCATTTTCTTCAAATTGAGGTGTAATCCATATTGAAGGTTATAGTCTTTGATCTTCATCAGCAAGTGCTTCAAGTCCTCTTCACTTTCAGCAAGGAAGTTTGTGTCATCTGCATATCGCAGGTTGTTAACGAGTCTTCTCTCAATCCTGATGCCCTATTCTTCTTCATATAGTCCAGCTTCTTGGATTATTTGCTCAGCATACGGATTGAATAAGTAAGTTGAAATGGTACAACTCTGACGTACACCTTTCCTGACTTTAAACCATGCAGTATCTCCTTGTTGTTCGAGCGACTGCCTCCTGATCTGTGGACAGTTTCCCTATGAGCACAATTAAGTGTTCTGGAATTCCCATTCTTTGCAATATTATCCATAATTTGTCATGATCCATGCAGTCGAATGCCTTTGCATAGTCAATAAAACACAGGTAAACATCTTTCTGATATTCTCTGCTTTCAGCCAGGATCCATCTGACATCAGCAATGATATTCCTCATTCCATGTCCTCTTCTGAATCCAGTTTCAATTTCTGGCAGTTCCCTGTTGAGGTACTGCTGCAAGTTTGTCTTCAGCCCTCCTCAAACCATGTCTCCAACTCTCCCATCCTCATCTTGCTCCTTCTTAATCTCACTGGGTTGCATTAGGGTCTCAGGACTTTCCTTTTACCATACGCAGAGCACCCACTCACTGGGAAGGGTCTGATGGCTGTAGAATCATGGAACATTAGACCTGGAAGAAATCTTAGATTATCTTGTTCAATCTTTCTCATTTTACGAGTAAACTAAAGACCAAAAAACCCCAAAACCTGTCAAGTCAATTCTAACTCACAGTGACCCTATAGAACAGAGTAGAACTGCCCCATAGGGGTTTCCAAGGAGTGCCTCTGGAATTCAAACTGCCAACCTGTTGGCTAGTAGCCATAGCTCTTAACCACTGTGCCACCAGGGTTTTGAACTGAAGACCAGAGAGGCCAATTTACTTGTCTGAAATTATCTGCATGGAGTCACTGTAAGTTGGTCGTGGACTTGGTGGCAGCAGCTAACAACTCAAAATTTCTGCACTAAATCAGAAAATGGAGGAGTCCTGGTGGTGCAGTGGTTAAGCACTCAGCTGCATATTGAAAGGCTGGCAGTTTGAACCCACCAGCTGCTCCACAGGAGAAAGATGAGGCAGTCTGCTTCCATAAAGATTTACAATCTTGGAAACCCTTTTGGGCAGTTCAACTCTGTCCTATAGGGTCACAGTGAGTCTGAAGATACTCGTTGACAATGGATTTAGTTTTTTGTATAAGGTAAAAAGCCTGTGGAAAAATTAGTGATCCATCTTAGCCATTAGTATTTCATTTAAAGCACTAAAAAATGCCTCCAGTTAAAGAGAAAAATCTTTAATAACAGGGTTTCAATTTTCAGCATGCCCAGAGGGAGGACATCTGCAGGTCAAAGAGGCTGTCTTAGAGCTGAGAAACCATGAAATTTTTCTGTAAGGATTCGGAATGTTTGTCTTGCCCCTCCCACCCCAAAGTGAAGATATGATATGGAGTTCTGTTCCAGGAATCGGTAACCCATGACCTAGTGGCCCAAAGTAATTTTAAGTGGCTAACCGAAACATTGGAGCCCTGGTAGTGCAGTGGTTCAGAGCTTGACTGCTATCCAAAAGGTGGGCAGTTTGAATCCTCCAGCCGCTCCTCTGAAACCCTATGGGGTAGTTCTACTCTGTCCTGCAGTGTCACTATGAGTCTATGCTATGAGTTGGAATCCACTTGACAGCAACGGGCTTTTTTGTTTGTTTGTTTATGTGAATCATGATAATTTTTCCTTCTTTGACATGATTTATTTTGCTCTCTTTTCAGATCAAATTGACTAAATAAATTTTTTCTTTACCTAGAATTTAAGAATTATAAAGCAGTTTTTTGTTTTTTAATAATGCTGTCCTATCCTTGATTTTCTTGAATAATTTTTACTCTGGTCATGGTGTATATTCATTTTCTTCTTTTATCGTCCAATAAATTTGAATTAAACTTGCTAGTGATTTATCAAAGATGGCAACATCTTTATTCATAAATGAGATAAGCCTCAGTGTCTGTTTTCTGTGGGAGGCAGATGGTGTAGAGGTTAATTGGTTGTCTTCTAAATCAAGACACCTGGGTTCCATCTAGCTCCATCATTCACTAACTGGCGAATATTGGGGTATTAGTTTTGTAAGTTTTGTCATCTGTAAAAAGAGAATGATAATGATATATATCCTGTAAGCATTTTGTGAGAATTAAATGAATTTCTGTTCCTTGACCAATATGTTAGTCCTTGGTACACAGTAAGCCCCTTTTAAGTTTAGATATTTTTATGTTATTTTGGCCGGGTTTTGGTATCACTATGCTAGCCTCATAAAATACACTTGGACGTAATCCGTCTTTTTTTTTTACAATCTGGAAACATTTATAAGACAGAAAAAATATTTATTCCTTGGGGATTTGAAATAGCTCAGTTATGAAATCATCCGGAACCTATGTCTTTTGTGTGGGATAGCGCTTTGACAAGCTCACATTTTCTACCTCTTCATGAATTCCTTTGGCTATTTACTTTGTTTCTAGAAAATTGCACATTAAGATTTTTCAGATGTATCAGCATGGAGTTTTTGCTTTCAACTGGTTTTTTGTGTTTGTTTTTGTTCATTTTGTGGCATTTTTCAGAGTCAGGTTGTGATTTTATTTATCAACCTGTTCTTCATTTTGTTTTCCTTCTTCAATTCACTCTGGTTCCCCACCCCCCTTCCCTTAGGTTGTTCATTTTCCAGTTTGTTAAGTCAAGTGCTGAGTTTGCTCTCTGGCATAATGCTGGCAAATTTCTTCAGAAGTGTAAAGGACTGGTTAAGAGATGATTAGTGTATTACGTTTATATTTTATTTGTTATGATTCCATCCCCATTCATTTATCTATTCATTCACAAGTACTTATTTAGAAGAAAACCTTGTCCAGGGTGCTGGCGGTGGGGGTGGGGTGGTGATCAAAACACTGTCATTGCCTTCAAGGAGAAAAACCGAAACCAAAACCAAATCCACTGCCATTGAGTCAATTCCGACTCATAGCGACCCTATAGGGCAGAGTAGAACTGCCCCATATGGTTCCAAGGAGCGCCTGGTGGATTCGAACTGCCAATCTTTTGGTTAGCAGCTGTAGCTCTTAACTCCTGCGCCACCAGGGTTTTCAAGGAGAAAAACGTGGTGATTTAATGCCCTTTGTGGAGCAGGAGCTGTTTTTCCCTCTTTCTTGGGTCTGAACTGTTAGAATTCTACTGTGGAGCACGATGTATCAGTTAGTATCAGGCACTGTTAGTAACAAATTCAACAATTTAAACTTGCTATGTACATGTATGACTATTACGATCATTTACATGTACATGTATGACTATTACGATCATTTACATGAGTTTTGTATGAGTTCTTCTTGACTACCTATCTATAGATGCATGCTAGAATATACAGTAGCTCTTAAGAAAACTTGATCTGGGCTTTCTAGAGTAAGATGGGGGAGAGTTGCATCACAGAAGCTTCTTTCTCCTCATATGAAAAAACTAAAATAAAAAATAAGTTTAAGATGGCAATAACTACAGACACACACTGAAGAATAATTTAGTATGGCCAAGGGAGTCAAACGAATGGCTTTTATAATCAAGCCAGGAGGAGAGGCAGAGTATGACAGGCATGGTAAAGATTCTCTACCCCATCTGTCATGGGTTGAATTGTGTCCCCCTCAAAATTATGTTGAAGTTCTAGCCCCTGGTACCTGTGAGCGTGACCTTGTTTGGAAATAGGGTCTTTGAAGATGTTATCAGTCGATAAGGGATTGTACCAGAGTAAACAAAAAAAACCAAACCCATTATTGTCAAGTTGATTCTGACTCATTGTGACCCTACAGGACAGAGTAGAACTGCCCCATAGGGTTTCTAAGGGTTTCTAAGGAGAGGCTGGTGGATTTGAACTGCCGACCTTTTGGTTAGCAGTTGAACTCTTAACCACTGGGCCACCATGGCTACATACCAGAGTACGGTGGGTTCCAGTCCAAACCGAGTGGCATTCTATAAAAGAGACACAGAGACAGACAAATGTGCTGTATCTGCAAGTCAAGAAATGCCTAGAGTTGCTAGGGGTTGAGAGAAGACAAGAAATAATCTTCCCCTAGAACCTTCTGAGAGAGAGTGTGGCCTGTGGAACCCTGGAATCTGGCCTCCAGAACCTCCAGGCAGACAATAAATTTCTGTCACCCAATTAGTGGTACTATGTTACAGCAGCCCTAAAAAATGAATACACCATCCATCCCATAAGCAGGATGGGGAAAGAAGATGAATTAAATCTTGAAAAATATCACAGATCTCCGCCCCTTTGGTTCTGTTGGTTCATAGGGTCACTATGAGTCAGCACCAACCTGATGGCATCTAGCAACAACACCACTTCTTTAGTCCTCTTCTGTCCCACACACACTCATCACGATTTAAAGAAAAATGAGCAAGGGGCTGCGTGCTCCGTGTGGGGAAAACACACCAACCTTCTGAGGGTATAAAATAGAAACTGCTTTCTATCAACACACCAGAGGTGGTCAAGCTCAGCAGGGCTCACCTGCTGGGGAGTAAGCAAGACAGGGAAGTCTGAGAAATTACAGTGATCATCCAAATTGATTGAGCTTTAAAAGCACTTAGGGATTTAGTACGTTGTGGTTGTTAGTTTCCATCATGTCAATTCCGACTCCTGTTGACTGCGTGTGTGCAGAGTAGAACTGCTTCACAGGATTTTCGGAAGCAGATCGCTAGGCATTAGGGGGTAGGTTTGAACGACTGACCTTTCTGCTAGTGGTCAGGTGCTTAGCCATTTTTGCCACTCGGGAACTGCTAGGGATTCAGTATAAAAGGTGCCAAAAGAGAAAATAAAGCAAAGCCATCTGAGGGAAAAGATACTTGGCAAACTCGAGGTGAAATCCCATTTCCCGTTCTATAAACCAACCATTTATAGTTTTTTAAAAAAGAAAAGCTTGAGTGAGAGGGGAATGAGAGTAAAAAAAAAAAAAAAAAAAGACAGCGAATGAGAGAATTGAAGATCTGGGGACAATGAGCTACAGCCTAAGAGTTTTTTCATGCCAGTTGCCATCAAGTCAATTCCAACTCACGGAGACCCCATGTGTGCCAGGGTAGAACTGTGCTCTGTGGGGTTTCCAGTGGTTGATTTTTTTGGGAGGAAGATTGCCAGGCCTTTCTTCTGAGGTTTCCTCTGGGTGGACTCGAATCACCAACCATGGAGCTGAGCAGTAACTGTCCTACCCAGGGACTCTACGTGCTACAAGTAGCTTCGTGTTAATAAAAACAAACAAACAAAAGAAAACAAACTGGCCTGATGAGGAGGGGTGAACTAGGGCAATACACTTAAAAAACAAGTACCTGAATCATAAGTATACATCTTGATTAATTGGCAAAAAATGAACACACTCATGTGACTAGCGATCAGATAAAGAAGCAGAGCATTGTCAGTACCCCAGAGGCACTGTCTACCTCCCTAGGGCTTAGCCTTTATCTTAAACTCTAATTTCACAGGTTAGTTTTTGCACTTTATATAAATAGGGAACCATATAGGAGATTCTCTTTCTTGCACAACATTACGTGATATTCACCCATTGTGTACATGTAGTTTTAGCTTTTCGTTCTCATTACTGTATGGTATGCCATGTGTGAACATACTACATTGATTTTCAATGGTATTGTTGAGGTATTTGAGCAGTTTCCTGTTTGGAAATGCAATGAACATATTTTGCATGTCTGTTGGTGAACACATGTTGGATATAGACCCAGAAGCTGAAATGCTGGGTCAAGGAGTATACATACGAGCAGCTTTGGTAGCCAGGTGCCTCCAAGCAGTTTTGCAAAATGGTTGAACTAATTTGTGGCAGCAATCTATGAGATTTTTTGATTGTTCCAGGTCCTTGCCAAGCTAGTCTTTTTTTTATCTTAGCCATACATTTATCAGCCATTTGGATATCTTCTTGTGTGAAGTACTCATTGAAAACTTGAGTCCATTTTTGAGTACACTGAATTAAAAAAAAAAGAAAAGTATGAGAACAAATACCACAGCTTCAGCCAGACTGAGTCCAGCACAACTAGATGGTGCCTGGCGACCACCACTGACTGCTCTGACAGGGATCACAATAGGGGGTCTCAGGCAGAGCTGGAGAAATATGGAGAACAAAATTCTAACTCAAACACACACACACACACACACACACAAAACGACCGGACTTACTGGTCTGACAGAGGCTGAAGAAACACCAAGAATGTGCCCCCGGACACTCTTTTAGTTCAGTAATGAAGTCATTCCTGAGGTTCACCCTTCAGCCAGAGATCAGACAGGCCCATAAAACAAAATGGGATTAAAGGGTCACACCAGCCCAGGGGCAAGGACTAGAAGGCAGGAGGGGACAGGAAAGCTGGTAATGGGAACACAAGGCCAAGAAGGGAGAGTGTTGACCTGTCGTGGGGTTATTAACCAATGTCATACAACAATACGTGTATGAGTTGTTTAATGAGAAACTAGTTTGCTCTGTAAACCTTCATCTAAAGTACAAAAAAAAAAAAGTGTCTCAGTAATAGGAAAGGAAGATCAAAAGAATGTATCAAAATTATACAGGAGCAAATATATGGTGTTGATAGAACAACTCAAATGAAAAATAATTAAGACTAAAAGAAATGGCGTAAAAGGTATATAAAAAGCACTACAGTGAGAATGATTAAAGAAGGGAACAGAGTATAAAAACCAACAAACCAACAAACAAACCCCCATAGATAAAATGCATCCCATAAAAAGACTGAGCCAAAGAAATAAAGGAAATTCCACACAATGACAGATCTGACCACGGAAGAACTAAGAAGAATACGAATTCAGTAAAAAAGAGATTAAAAAAACAAAATGATAAGGCAATGTAAAGAGACAAAATGGGAGATGTTGGGGCCAAGGATACAAACGGGGGTGCTTAGTACAGAACTACTGAATAAAGTAGCATTAGCGAGGGTTAAAGTAGACGTGTTGAAAACAGAATTTCTGAAATGGAAAAAAGGCGTGGAATAATCAGAGTGATCTGATAGACAGAGAGCAGAGCCATAACTAAGGCTTGGTGGGCAGGGCGTGTGCCCTGGGCGCTGCTTGAGGAGGGTGCTAAGGAGTGCTTTCTATTGGCCATCACAGTTTCCTTCACCAGCTGTGAGAGATCATTCAGCAATTTAAAATGAATTGCCATAGGCCCTATTTCCCACAGATAAGCCCCCTGATACAGAGATTAAAGCAATTAGAGGGTGAGCAATAGATTGGAGAACAAATAACCACCATTCCACACCAAGATTATCGGTATAAATGAAAAAAAGAGAGTAAACATGGGAATAGAAAAAAGTGTCCACGAAAAGAATCATGAGTGCTTTTATAGAAAGAGGGAAGAACAGAAATTACAGATTAGCAGGCCCACCAACTTCTAGGAAACACTGACAGAGGAATGTTCGTCACCAAGGAATATTGTGAAGAATTTATTGAACTTCGAGGACAGAGAATTCTGCGAGGATCTAGGTAGAAAAGACCACATGCAGGAAACCTCAGACTTCCTCTGGTTCTGTGGTGAGACAATGCCTGTAGAGCTCTGATGGAAAGAACTAATTAAAAAAAAATTATGCAAACTGTGTTGTCATGTAAACATAAAGGCAAAAGATATCTTTAAACAAATGCAAAACCTTAGAAAATACAGTTTCTACTACTTCTCCACCCCTGGGTGGTGTGAACAGTTAACGTGCTCAGCTGCTAAGGTTGGTGGTTCAAGTCCACCCAGAGGCTCCTTGGAAGAAAGGCCTGGTGACCTACTTCTGAAAAATCCGCCACTGAAAACCCTCTGGAGCACAGTTCTTGTGCTCTGACACGTATGGCATCACCGTGAGTCAGAGTCGACTGGACAGAAATTGATTTTTTCCTTTGTTTTTTTTTTACTGGTCTGAGCCGTGGTGGCATAGTGGTTAAGAGCTTGGCTGCTAACAAAAAGGGCGGCAGTTCGAATCCACTAGCTGCTCCACGGATACCCTATGGGGCAGTTCTGCTCTGTCCTATAAAATCACTATGAGTCGGAAGAGACTCCACTGCAGCCAAGTTTTTTTGTTTGTTTATATCACTTAAAATAAAAATTAATAAATTAGACAAAAAAATCTCACCAGGCTGATGGAAGGAATGCCATACAGAAATTCTCATCCACTGTCCTGAACTCACCCCACAGAAAGACGAGCAGGTAGAGCTCTCAGTTCCTGAGTGTGTGCTGTTTGACCCTGCGAAGGAACTAGCCAGTGTGATTACTGGGACACGCAACTCCATTTCACCAGGTTCCCAAAACCCCTGAATCGAAACACTCTTTCATTAAAATCACCTTTGAAGTAGAATTTTTGTAAAATGGCAAAGTCCAATTGCAAGAAAAATTTAAAAGTGGAATTTCAGTAAGAGTTTAGAGACATTTAGAAAGTTTTCGTTACCCTCCCCATACCAGATTTGAGACACTACAATGCTATTGACATTCTTGCTTTCTCTCAGGCTCTAAATGTCCACACACACACAAAACCAAACCAGTTGCTGTCGAGTGGATTCTGATTTGTAGTGATACTACAGGACAGAGTATAATTGCCCCATAGCATTTCCAAAGAGCTGCTAGGTAGATTTGAACTGCCAGTCTTCTAGTTAGCAGCCATAGTGCTTAATCACTGCACCATCACGACTCCTAACGGCCATACCTTTCAGTAATTTAATACATAGGCTTTGGGTCTTTGGCATTTAGGACATGGTTCTTTAGAATTTAAAACTTTCCATGTTCTTTTCTCTTCATCTCTGTCTTCTATTAAAATTGAATTCCCTCTTCATTCTTTTGATTCATTTTCTATGATGCTGCATAACTGCAGAGTGCACGTCTATTTAGACAGGGAACCTGGAGCTTGAATACAGTTTCCAAAAGGACTTTGGAAAGGTTGATATGCCTTAAATACCCTGCAAGACCATCTGAACCAGCCTCTCAAAGATAAAAGTGAAAATTGCTTCTGTCTTGGTTGTTTATTTCTTATTAGTTTTAAGACAAATGAGATAAACATCTTGTGGCAGAATTCTTTTTTAAACTTATTTTAATAGATTTATTTAGATACAAAACAGCTCTGTAGTATAATAAATGCAACACAGATGTTCTTTATCCTTTCTTGTAATCCCTTTTTAAAATTTGCTGCAATAGAACTGGTCAAGAAAGCAAAGAATTTGTGGCTTTTAAAGGGTTGTGTCTTTTGTATGGTCTTTACTCTGGAATCAAATTTAAGGTCTTTGATTCTACTGTATTTAATAGTGTCTGCCCAATATTAACTTCTTTTGTGTGTTTATAGCACTTATCACTCTCTGAAAATCGTTTTTGGTACATTGTGTATCACATGTCTTGCCCACAGAATCACAGGTAAATTTCTCATCAAGCTAATTTAGGTTAAGCTTCAGAGTCCGTCACAGGTCTTGGTGAGAGCTAGGAGCTGAGTTCAGAGTGAGGAGGGGACCCCAGGCTACAATCAGGAAACCTTCCCACGTAGGCATTTCTGGTAAATTGTCTACGGACCTCTCAGAAGAAAGGGAGCTGAATTATCCAAAGCCCAGAAATGGGTTGAAATTTCTTCTCTTATTCTAAATATCCACTTTTGTATCAAATTTTGCATACTTAGTCTTGTAGTTTTTTGTTTCCCTTAAAGAAGTTTACATAATCTCTAAATTATGTACATTCAGATTCTAGAATTCTTGGATCTGTCACTGACTAGAATGTAAGCGCTGTGAAGAGGTCGTGTCTGCCATGCTTGCTTCTGTTCTAGAAGAGTGCCCAGCATACAGGGATGCTTCATAGTCTTTGCTGAATAAATGTTGACATGTGGAGGGTCAGAGAGAAGGAATTTTCAGCCAAGACAGCTGAAGTGAGGAAAAGGCTTGTTCCAGAGCTGTAGGAAACTCAGTGTGATTGGAAAACACGGAACGACAGGTAGAAGAAAAAGAGAAGCACTTGGAGATGTAGGCAGGGTCCAGGTGATACTAAGTGCATTGGAACATTTTAGGGATTGTGATGGTTAAGGTTGTGTGTCAACTTGGCTGGGCCGTGATCCTCAGTGGTTTGGCAGTTATGAGGTAGTTTGGCAGTCATGATGTAGTTTGGCAGTCATATGATGATATAATCACTTCCATGATGAGAGTTGATATAGTGTGATCACCTCCATGATGGGATCTACTGTGAGTAGCTGATCAGTTGAAAGGGAATTTTCTTGGGGGTGGGACCTCCAATACAGGTGAACTTTCTGGCAAAGCTTACAGGTTTTTGCTAACTTGGATCCTGCAGCTGGCCCCTGCTCATCTGAATTCCTGTTCTTGAGACTTGAGCTAGCAGCTTACTTGTCAATCTTGGGATTCGTCAGCCTCTGCAGCCTGGGAGCCAGGGGCCTGACATCTGAACTGTGGATCTTGGGTTCTTCAGCCCTGCAGCTAAGTGAGTCAGGAGAAGCCTCCAACCTGACTCATGAACTTGGGACTTTCCAGTCTCTACAACCAAGTGAGCCATTTCCTTGATATAAATTTCTCTCTCTCTCTCTATGTATATATTGCACTGTTTTTGCTTCTCTAGAGAACCCAGCCTAAGATAGCATTTAAGCATGACTGGCTTTTTAAATAGATGACTGTGACTGCTGTGTAGAACATGGATTAGGAGGGGAGGGACAATAGTGACAGCAAGTCTCCAGAAGAGTGGCATTGGTGACAGAGACAAGAATGGTGGTCATAGAGATGGAGAGAAGTGAGGGGTTCAGGATGGATATGGGGGGTGGCCAAATCAGCAGCATTTTCTGGTGGACTAGATGTGGACAGTGAGCAAGAGGAATCTACAATAGTGCTTGGGATTTTGTCTTGAGGAAGATGTTCTTGAAGCCCTGGTGGCTCACTGATTAAGCACTATGGCTGCTAACCAAAAGGTTGACAGTTCAGATTCACTAGCTGATGTTGGAAACCCTATGGGATAGTTCTACTCTGTCCTGTAGGTTCACTATGAGTCCCAATTTACTAGACAGTTGCGGGTAAGATGTTCTTTGTTATGTTGCACAATCTTGGGGGAAAATACAAATATAGAGTCTATGTAGCAACCAGTATGACAATGTTCTTCCTTCATAACAGAAATTTATACTTCAATGGCAGATTTCCCCTCGTGCTTTGAGCTATAGATTGAAAACAAGCTAGCACCAGTCTTGCATTGACTTTTTTCTAAAATATAAATTCTGGATAAATAGTTCCTTAAAATTCCTGATTCATGACAAAGCCTATCAAACCTCCTTGCACATATGTCCTCTGCTTTATTCCCCTGTTACTATGAATACTTTATTTTGCGCTGTTTATGGATGACCCTTACTCTTGGCACTGGATCTGACCCCCATCTTCATTTACCTCTTCAAGAGCATGGGTTATGGGGCTGTTTCTTCCCATTCTTTCATCATCGATATTTTCTTCTTCTCTAGATCATCAGCTTCATCAAATAAACCTGTTTAATCTCCCCTCCAGCTATCACCTCGTTCTTCCCCTGTTCCTCACAGCTAAGGTGCTGTCTTCTGTACTCACTGTCCCCATTTCCTGTCCTAGTCTCTCCTGAACCCAGTCTAATAAGGCTACTTTGCTCCCGAATTTCACCCAAACCATTCTTATCAAGATCATCAAGGACCTCTGTGTTGCCAAATCTAATGGTTATTTCTCAATAGTCATCTCATTTGATCTCCAGCAGCATTTGACGTAGTAGATCAGTCCCACCTTCTTGAAAACACTTTTTTTCCTTGGACTCTAGAATATTCCTTTCTCATGGTTTTCCCGCCTCACTCATTGCATTTTTTCAGTCTCCTTTGATGGTTCTTCCTCATCTTTCTGATCTCTAAACAATGGAGGTCTTCAGGGTTCAGTCCTCTGACCTGTTCTCTTCCCACCTCCATTTTCCATGATTTCATTTAGTCTCGTGGTTTTAATATCATCAATATAATGATATGTTATTTTATAAATGATACCACCACCCACCTTTCAGTTTGTTGCACTGAGGTGGCTTGTGTGTTGCCGTGATGCTGGTAGCTATGCCATTGCTATTTCAAATGTCAGCAGGGTCACCCATGGTGGCCACATTTCAGCAGAGCTTCTAGATTAAGACATATGAGGGAGAAAGGCTGGACCATCTACAAAAATTAGCCAATGAAAACCCTATAGATCACAACAGAATATTGTCCAATACAGTGCTGAAAGATGAGCCCCCAGATTGGAAGGCACTACACAATATAGCAGGACAATGAACTCAAACACAGCAATGATGATGAGGATGGTGCAAGACCAGGCAATGTTTTGTTCTTGTATACTTAAGGTGAAATCACCATGAGACAGAGCCAACTGGACAGCAACTAACAACAATAACATGTAATGATAACCTGCCAGCAGCAGAATGTTAAAGGCACAAGCTCTGGAGCCAGACTCCTGGCTTTGAAGGTTGCCTCCACCACTTACTAACTTTTAAAATATAGGAAAATTGCTTAACTCCTCTATGTCTCAACTCCTTCATCAGTAAAATAGGCATAATTATAGTATCTCCCTATCAAGTATTGTGAGAATTTATACTGGCCAGATTTAACCAGGAAAACATAAACCATTTCAAGTATTTGCAACAAAAGTAATAGTGCATTTAGGTAGCGACACAAAGGATTCAAAGAGCCGAGAAACCAACCAGGAGATGGTGAGGAGAACTGGATATTAGTAACAGCACTAAGCCACCACCATTACCTGGAGGGACAAATCAAGACTTACCATCTATTCAAGACAGAGTGGTATTGGCATAAGGGTATATGCATACATCAAAGCAACAGAAAGTCCAGAAACAGACCCTCGCGTATATGGTCGATTGAATTTTGAAATGGTGTCAAGGTAACTCAATGAGGAAAGTGAATTATTTTCAATGTATGACACTGAAAAAACTGGATATCTACTTGGAAAAAAATAAACCTCACACCATATTTAAAAATTAGCTTAAAGTCAATAACAGACCTAAACTTTAAAGCTAAAACTACAAAACTTGTAGAAGAGAACACAGGAGAAAATTTTTTGCAGCTTTAGTGTAGGTAAAGACTTCTGGCACATAAAAACAAACCATAGAAGAAATCTGATGAATCGGACCTTGTCTTCCTCTGGGTTCTTTAGAAGAGCAAAGCCAGTGAGACATGTACATATATGTGTATGTGTCGGTAGAGAAAGACTCACAGCGATCCCATAGGACAGAGTAGGACTGCCCCATAGGGTTTCCAAGGAGTGGCAGGTGGATTTGAACTGGCAACCTCTCAGTTAGCTCTTAACCACTGAGTCACCAGGTCTCAAAGAGAGAGAAAGAGATAGATTTATTTCAAGGGATTGGCTTACATAATTGTGGGGCTGGCGGGTCCAAAATCCATAGTTCAGGCAGCAGGCCAGAGACTTCTGCAAGCTTACACCCCATGATCGGAGGTCAGGCAATGAGAAGAGTACAAGGTCCAGAGAGAGCAAGTTTTGCCAGAACATCCACTAATATACTAGAGGCAGACCACACCTCCGAGAAAATGCCCCTTTCAGCTGATTCGTTGATCGCGTCAGATCACATCATAGAAGTTGTTTACATTCCATTCCATTACAGAACAGCGACCAGTTCAGTACCTGTCAAACCACGGAGGATCATAGCCTAGTCAAGTGGACACAAAAAATTAACCACCACAGCCTTCAGCACAGTTAAAATGTCTGCAATTAAGCCTTCGGTTGCTAACCAAAAAGTCATCAGTTTGAATCTACCAAGGCTGTAAGTCTTTACAGAAGCAGACTGCCACATCATTCTCCTGAAGAATGAATGATAGGTTTGAACCACTGACCCTTCTGTTAACAGTTGAGCTCTTAGCTACTGCACCATCAGAGCTGATGGAATGTGAGAGAGTTGGAAATTCGTTTTGTTTCCTCCTATATCTGCAACATCTGGAATGGAAACTTCCATGTAATAAGCACTCAATAAATATTTACTGAATAGTCAATGTATTCCATCTGAAGGCATATGTCAAACACAAACACACTATATTTTCTTTGATCTGAACTGTAGTATCTCTCTTTATGGCATGAAGTTTTATTTTTACTCTGTCTTCATTCCCTAAAACAATCACTCTGCCTCCATCACTTCATTGCGTGACTTTGCTGGAGTTAGAACGTGTATGGTACGAATGCTTCAACAGGCCTTCCATCATGGTTTCCTTCCCACTGAGCCTGTGGACTCAGTCCTGCTCTACCCAGAACTCCAAACAGACACCACTAATTAATTGGACTTAAGGGGAAATGTAAAACCTGTTTATTATCCTGGATGTAAATTCAACTCTCCTTGGTTATTGCTTTAGTCTTGATTTCAAAACTGGAGGCAGAGCCAAGATGGTGGAATAGACAGACAATTCCAGCCAGCCCTCTTACCAAAAAGACCAGAAAAAACAAGTGAAACAAGTATATTTATGACAAGTTAGGAGCCTGCACATAAAGGCAAGCATAGAAAATGAACTGAGGGGCAGGGGGAGGAAGAGACGGTTCAGAAGCAGAGAGGAGTTACCGGACTTGAATCGCAGGGAGCCCCCAAGCACCATTCCTGGGAGCAGCTGTGGCAGGCTGGTACTAGCATTCGGCTGCAGTTTCCTCAGGGAGACGCAGCCAGCCACGCTGCCTACTTACACCTCCGGAACCAGAGAAGAATGGTGCTCTTGGCAGAAGCTAATTACTTGCATATATTTTATGGCGCTCTCCCCGCCACCCTGCTTCCAAGCTGGCTACAGCAGCGGATTTCTCTGGGCCTGAGATAGGCCCTGTTGAGCGCCTACAGCCATCTTCTCGGCCTTGGAGAAGAAATAAATTTGCAATGGGAGGAAAAGATAATTTTCAAGCTCCACTAACTGGTGGAGCTCAGGACAGAAGCGGCTCCTGTCCAGGCATAAATGGTCTGTGGACTTTGAGTACCTTTCCTCTCTGTATGGACCTGTGTGGGCCTATATCTGGAGAATAGGCCCTTACTGGCAAATTCCAACCATTTCATCTGTGTGGCAGAGAGGTGGGTGTTTGATGTTTGACATTGCTTTGCCTATTAAGCAGGGTCCTCACCTACCCATATCAGGGGCCTAAGGACGGGTAGCTTCACTCAGGTCACCCAAATGCCCCCGACAGGTGTCCAAAGATAGCTGGCACCTCCCAGTCCTCACAACCAAAAACATTGGGTGCCCACGGTCCATCTGCAGAACCCACCCACCTGTACGCTCTAGGGAACAGGGACATGCTTCCCTCAGAGATACATGGGGGATGATTCTTAGCCCCCTGCCTTGTTCAGAGTGTGACCCCCCACTTCAACTAGATACCCGTACCTACACCAATCACCCCTGCCCCTCTAAGACTGTAGGACAGAGCCTGTACCACACACGTGATGATCAGCTACCTGGATACCTAAGCCGAATTCATACAGGAAAAGTAAATGGACTCCTAGACTGATATAATTGATAACAGCTCTAGCCATCTGGAGACAGGATGTCAGAGCTCCAAAGGTGAAAATAATCAAGCTAGCTCACTCAAGCAACCCATTGGGACATATCAAAACAAAACAAAGCAAGAAGCTATGACACAGTAAGCAAACATAAAATAAACTAATACAATAACTTAGAGATGGCTTGGAGACAACAGTCAATATCAAGTCACATAAAGAAACAGACCATGGTCGTGTCAACAAGCTCTCAAAACAAAGAATCAAGAGATCTTCTAGATGAAGGTGCCTTCCTGGAATTACCAGAGGCAGAATACAAAAGATTAATATACAGAACACTTTAAGACATCAGGAAGGAAATAAGGCAATATGCAGAACAAGCCAAGGAACACACAGATAAAACAATTGAAGAAAATAAAAAGATTATTCAGGAACATAATGAAAAAGTTAATAAGCTGGGGAAATCCATAGGCAGACAGCAATCAGAAATTCAGAAGATTAACAATAAAATTACAGAATTAGATAACTCAATAGAAAGTCAGAGGAGCAGAATTGAGCAAGTGGAAGGCAGAATTTCTAAACTTGAAGATAAAGCACTTGGCACTAATATATTTGAAGAAAAATCAGATAAAAGAATTAAAAAAAATGAAAAATCTTAAGAATCATGTGGGACTCTATCAAGAAAAATAATCTACTAGCGATTGGAGCACCAGAACAGGGAGGGATAACAGAAAATACAGAGAGAATTGTTGAAGATTTGTTGGCAGAAAACTTTCCCGATATCAAGAAAGATGAGAAGATATCTATCCAAGATGGTCATCGAACGCCACATAAGGTAGATCTTAAAAGAAAGTCACCAAGACATATTATAATCAAGCTTGCCAAAACCAAAGATAAAGAGAGAATTATAAGAGCAGTGAGGTATAAACGAAAAGTCACCTACAAAGGACAGCCAATAAAAATAAGCTTGGACTACTCAGCAGAAACCATGCAGGCAAGAAGGCAATGGGATGACATATTTAAAAAATTGAAGAAAAAAAATTGCCTGCCAAGAATCATATATCCAGCAAAACCATCTCTTAAATATGAAGGTGAAATTAAGACATTTCTAGATAAACACAAGTTTAGGGAATTTGTAAAAATGAAACCAAAACTACAAGAAATACTAAAGGGAGTTCTTTGGGAGTTAGAAAACTAATAATATCAGGTATCAACCCAAGACTAGAACACTGGGCTGAGCAAACAGAAGTCAACCCAGACAGGGAAATCCAAAAAACAAAGCAAGATTATTAAAAAAAAGCTCAAAACAGGGTAACAGTGATGTTATTATATAAAAGAAGACAACATTAAAATAATAAAGAAGGACTAAGAAATGTAATCATATACCTTCCATATGGAGAGGAAGATACGGTGATACAAAGAAATAAAAGTTAGGTTTAAATTTAGAAAAATAGGGGTAAATAATAAGGTAACCACAAAGGAGACAAACTATCCTACACATCAAAAAATAGAGATTCAGTAGAAACAAAATCAATCACAATGAATAAGAGGAAAGGACAATATATAAAGATAATCTACTTAGCACATAAAATTAAGTGGGAAAAAGAAACTGTCAACAACACACAAAAAAGACATCAAAATGATAGCTCTAAATTCATACCCACCCATAATTACACTGAATGTAAATGGACTAAATGCACCAATAAAGAGACAGAGAGCAGCAGAATGGATTAAAAAACAAGATCCGTCTATGTGCTGCCTACAGGAGACACACCTTAGACTTAGAGACACAAAGAAACTAAAACTCAAAGGACAGAAAAAAATATATCAAGCAACCGAAACCCTATAGGAGAGAGTAGACTTGCCCCATAGATTTTCCAAGGAGCTCCTGGTGGATTTGAACTGCTTACCTCTTGGTTAGCAGCTATAGCCTTAACCACTACACCACCAGGGTTTCCATATCAAGCAAACAGCAATCAAAAAAGAGCAGGAGTGACATTCTGAAAAAATAAGCTTTAAAGTTAAATCCATCATAAAGGATAAGGAAGGATACTACGTAATGATTAAAGGGACAATATACGAAGAAGATATAACCATATTAAATATTTATGCACCAATGACAGGGCTGCAAGATACATAAAAAAACTCTCTCAGCATTGAAAAGTGAGATAGACAGTTCCACAATAATAGTAGGAGACTTCAACACACCACTTTTGGTGAAGGACAGCACATCCAGAAAGAAGCTCAATAAAGACACGGAAGATCTAAATGCCACAATCAACCAACTTGACCTCATAGACATATACAGAACACTCCACTCAACAGCAGCCAAGTATACTTTCTTTTCCAGTACACACGGAACATTCTCTAGAATAGACCACATGTTAGGTCATAAAGCAAGCCTTAGCAGAATCCAAAACATTGAAATATTACAAAGCTTCTTCTCTGACCATAAGACCATAACAAAAGAAGAGATTGAAAAGGTAATCAAAAAACTCCCAACAAAAAAAAAACCCTGGCCCTCACGACTTCACTGCACAGTTCTACCAAACGTTCAGAGAAGAGTTAACACCACTACTACTAACAGTATTTCAGAGCATAGAAAAGGATAGAATACTCCCAAACTCATTCTATGAAACCAGCATATCCCTGATACCAAAACCAGGTATAAAAAAAAAAAAAAACACACAAAAAAGAAAATTACAGACCTATATGCCTCCTGACCTTAGATGCAAAAATCCTCAACAAAATTCTAGCCAATAGAATTCAATGACATATCAAAAAAATAATTCACCATGACCAAGTGGGATTCATACCAGGTATGAAGGGATGGTTCAACATTAGAAAAACAATGTAATCCATCCTGTAATTAAAACAAAAGACAAGAATCACATGATTTTGTCAATTGATACAGGAAAGGCATTTGACAAAGTTCAACACCCATTCATGATAAAAACTCTCAGCAAAATAGGAGTAGAAGGAAAATTCCTCAGCATAATAAAGGGCATTTATACAAAGCCAATAGCCAACATCATTCTAAATGGAGAGAGCCTGAAAGCATTCCCATTGAGATCGGGAACCAGACAAGGATGTCCTTTATCACCACTCTTAATTGAACATTGTGCTGGAGGTCCTAGTCAGAGCAATTAGGCTAGATAAAGAAATAAAGGGCATCCAGATTGGCAAGGAAGAAGTAAAAGTATCTCTATTTGCAGATGACATGATTTTATACACAGAAAACCCTAAGGAATATTCAAGAAAACTACCGAAAACTAATAGAAGAGTTCAGCAGAGTATCAGAATACAAGATAAACATACAAAAATCAGTTGGATTCCTCTACACCAACAAAAAGAACATCAAAGAGGAAATCACCAGGTCAATACCATTTACAATAGCCCCCAAGAAAATAAAATACTTAGGAATAAATCTTACCAGAGATATAAAAGACTTATACAAAGAAAACTACAAAACACTTCTGCAAGAAACCAAAAGAGACCTACATAAGTGGAAAAAGATACCTTGCTCACAGATAGGAAGACTTAACATTAAAAAAAATGTCTATTCTACCAAAAGTGATCTATACATTTAATGCAATTCCAATCCAAATCCCAAGGACATTCTTTAATGAGATGGAGAAACAAATCACCAGCTTTCATATGGAAGGGAAAGAAGCCCCGGATAAGTACAGCATTACTGAAAAAGAAGAACAAAGTGGAAGGTCTTACTCTACCTGATTTTAGAAACTATTGTACCGCCACAGTAGTCAAAACAGCCTGGTACTGGTACAACAACAGATACATAAACCAATGGAACAGAATTGAGAATCCAGACATAAATCCATCCACATATGAGCAGTTGGTATTTGACAAAGGCCCCAAAACAGTTAAATGGGGGAAAAGACAGTCTTTTTAACAAATGGTGCTGGCATAACTGGATATCCATCTGCAAAAAAATGAAACAAGACCCATACCTCACTCCATGCACAAAAACGAGCTCAAAATGAATCAAGGACCTAAATATAAAATCTAAAACGATAAAGATCATGGAAGAAAAAATAGGGACAATGTTAGGAGCCCTAGTACATGGCATAAACAGTATACAAAACACTATTAAGAATGCAGAAGAAAAACTAGATAACTGGGAGTTCCTAAAAGCCAAACACCTACGCTCATCCAAAGACTTCAGCAAAAGAGTAAAAAGATTACCTACAGACTGGGAAAAAATTTTTAGCTGTGACAATTCCGATCAGCATCTGATCTCTAAAATCTACACGATACTGCAAAAACTCAACTACGAAAAGACAACCCAATTAAAAAATGGGCAAAAGATATGAACAGACACTTTACTAAAGAAGACATTGAGGTAGCTAACAAATACATGAGGAAATGCTCACGATCATTAGCCATTAGAGAAATGGAAATCAAAACTACAATGAGATTCCATCTCACTCCAACAAGGCTGGCATTAATCCAAAAAACACAAAATAATAAATTTTGGAGAGGCTGTGGAGAGACTGGAACACTTATACACTGCTGGTGGCAATGTAAAATGGTACAACCACTTTGGAAATCGATTTGGCGCTTCCTTAAAAAGCTAGAAATAGAACTACCTTATGATCCAAGAATCCCACTCCTTGGAATACATCCTGGAGAAATAAGAGCCTTTACACAAACAGATGCATGCACACCCATGTTCATTGCAGCTCTGTTTACAATAGCAAAAAGGTGGAAGCAACTAAGGTGCCCATCAACGGATTAATGGATAAATAAATTACTGTATATTCACACAATGCATCGATAAAGAACATTGATGAATCTGTGAAACATTTCATAACATGGAGGAATCTGGAAGGCATTATGCGAGTGAAATTAGTCAGTTGCAAAAGGACAAATATTGTATGAGACCACTATTATAAGAATTTGAGAAATAGATTAAACAGAGAAGAAAATATTCTTTGATGGTTATGAGAGAGGGGAGGAAGGGAGGGTGGGAGAGGGATATTCACTAATCAGATAGTAGACAAGAACTACTTTAGGTGACGGGAAAAACAACACACAATACAGGGGATGTCAGCACAACTGGACTAAATCAAAAGCAAAGAAGTTTCCGGAATAAACCAAATGCTTCTAAGGCCAGCATAGCGGGGGGGTGGGGGGGGGGCTTGGGGACCATGGTTTCAGGGGACATCTATGTCAATTGGCATAATAAAATCTATTAAGAAAACCTTCTGCATCCCACTTTGGAGAGTGGCGTCTGGGGTCTTAAACGCTAGCAAGCAGCCATCTAAGATGCATCAGTTGGTCTCAACCCACCTGGATCAAAGGAGAATGAAGAACACCAAGGACACAAGGTAATTATGAGCCCAAGAGACAGAAAGGGCCACATAAACCAGAGACTACATCAGCCTGAGACCAGAAGAACTAGATGGAGCCCGGCTACAACCGATGATGCCCTGACAGGGAACACAACAGAGAACCTCTGAAGGAGCAGGAGGGCAGTGGGATGCAAACCCCAAAGTCTCATAAAAAGGCCAGACTTAATGGTCTGGCTGAGACTAGGAGGACCCTGGTGGTCATGGCCCCCAGACCTTCTGTTGGCCCAGGACAGGAACCATTCCCGAAGCCAACTCTTCAGACATGGATTGGAGTGGACAATGGGTTGGCGAGGGATGCTGGTGAGGAGTGAGCTTCTTGGATCAGGTAGACGCTTGAGACTACGTTGGCATCTCCTGCCTGGAGAGGAGATGAGAGGGTGGAGGGGGTTAGAAGCTGGCGAAAAGGACACAAAAAGAGAGAGTGGAGGAAGGGAGCAGGCTGTCTCATTAGGGGGAAAGCATTTGGGAGTATGTAGCAAGGTGTGTATATGGGTTTTTGTGTGAGAGACTGACTTGATTTGTAAACTTTCACTTAAAGCACAAAAAAATTAAAAAAAAAAAAAATCTGGTCAAAGCACCTAGGCTGTGTCACACCCTGGCTGTGTGGTCTTGGGCAAACTGCTCAATTTCTCAGCTATCAAGTTCCTAATCTAAAATGAAAATAGTATTTTCTAGCTCGAATGGTTGTTTTGAAGATTAAATGAGAAAAATTTATAAAGCGGTTAACACATATTTAAGTGCTTAATAAATGCTAATTTTTCTTCTCTTTAAAAGCCCATTTTTAATTGTCTGATTCCGTTTATAGAAAATGTCCAAAATAGGCAAATCCATAGATACAGAAAGTGAATTAATGGCTGCCAGAGGTTTGAAGGGTGGTGCAGGAATGGAAAGGGGCTGCTAATTCCTAGGACTTTCTTTTTAGGGTGATGAAAATACTCTAAAGTTGATTGTGGTGGTAGTTGCACAACTCTGAATATATTAAAAACCATTGAATAATACACTTTAAATGTGGGTTTTTTGATATGTGAATTTTATCTCAATAAAGCTGTTACCAAAAAAAAAAAAAAAACTGGCCAACAAACACGGGCCCATGGGGTCCCGTGGAGACTACACGCTCCATAAGGTTCTTCCCGCTTTGTGGGGAAGGGGAAGAAGAGGCAGAGAGCAGGCTACGAAATGACTGCTGCGTATTTTATTAAGATCCCAGGGGACTGGTTTAAAAATAAAACTTCCAGTCCTCCTTCATCATCTGTGCTTTATAAAATCTCGACTTAATTGTTTCACATTCCTCTGTAGCACCCTGAAGTCTAATCAATCACAGATCTCAAAGGCGTCTCAAACCCTACAAATTGCTTGCTTCCTTGGATATAATGACAGCCCTTTGCAAATGCTTCTCTTAACCTTTTCTGAAGTTGAACAGACACCACAAGTACAGCGAAACAGAGCTTCCAGGAACCTCTTGCCCCTAAAATCAAAGTGCTAACTAGGGTCCATAGTTGCGATGAAGTTTCTGGATATAAAATATTTACTATTGCCAGGGGATCTCCACCAGGACAGGGAAGCCCTAACTGAGGGGGAAAATAAATCTCAGAAAAAGCCCCTGCACACCCTGCCAAGTGGTCGAGACTGCGCTTTGCTGGTGATAAGCTTCTCCGATGGTCCAGGGACACACCAATCCAAGTTTTCTTTATGATCTCTGGTCACACTGCTCTGGTACTTGCTTGACAGATAACCAAAACCTACTGATGTGGACTTGATCTGACTCATAACGACCCTACAGGACACAGTAGAGCTGCCCCATAGGGTTTCCAAGGCCGTAATCTTTACGGAAGCAGATTGCCACATCTTTCTCCCCAGGAGCGACTGGCAGGTTAGAACTGCCAACCTTTCCATTAGCAGTCGAACACTTAAACGCTGTGCCACCACAGCTCCTGCTAGACAGGTAAAGGGTTTCTATTTTAACTCCTCTCCAAAGACCAGTTCTTCAAAACCTGAATCTTACTGTTAAGTTGAGGAGGGAGATCTACCTGTTATGCAGAAATGACTTTGAAAGGAGTCTTTTTTCTCGAGTACTTTGTACAGGCCTGTATGTAGCCTGATTCTTTAAGACATTTGGGCAAGTTTTCAAAATACACACTGAGTTAGTACTTTAATTTTGAATCTGTTGGTGTTTATGTATCTTTGGATTAAGGGATGTGTCCCTGTGTAGATGTAATTAAATTCCATAAGCTCTCAAATTTATTCTGGCCCAAGGGAAGAAGGTTACCTGGGATTTTCATTAACATTTTAATTAGCCTTCTGGTGTCTTCGGACCCCTGATGGATTAGTTTTGTTTTTAAAAGAACAAAGGTGTATCTGTTCATTGTATTCATTACAGACTGAACGTCCTTTATGAAACGCCCTCAACTGCTTTGTAGTTGTATTTTTTTATTTGATTTATCTGCTATTGTAGCCTTGAAGAATTGATAGAATGTTTTAACATCAACAGGAAACAATGCTTAGCAGACAAATGTTGCCTTTTAACATTGAACTGTCTCTTATTACTACACTTTTTTAAAAAAAGTTCAATTAGTCTATATTCTCACATGAGTTTTAATTGTATTGGTGCTTATATCAATGTTGTTGTGTGCCATCAAGTCAATTCCGACTCATAGCGACTCAATGTGACAGAGTAGAATTGCCTCATAGGGTTTTCTAGGCTGTAATCTTTACAGGCGGAGACTACCACATCTGTCTCCAAACCTTTCCCCCTCGGAGCAGCAGGTGGTTTCGAACAGCCAACCTTTCAGTTAGCAGTCAGTGCTTCACCGTTGTGCCATCAGAGCTCCTTGTTTATGTCAATAGGCATTTTGATTTGATCCGTTAAAATTACAGTATAAGGAAGCTTGTTGTTCTATTGTTTCTACTACAGATTTGAATGGATAGAAAATAACTTTTGAAACACATAACTTGCAAATAAGGGAAAACTGATTATCATAGAGTTAGCCTTGAAGATGGGCAATATTGTGCCTTCTAATTCCAGCAATATAGAAAGGGATTTCACTGTATTTGTTTATCCCGTTTATGGTGTTTTGTCAGTAGACGGTCGAAAGGTAGTGATATATGAAATCGTTTTACTTCAGGCTGGGCTTTTGATCCTGAACTTTGTGAAAGTCGGAATTCAGTTGCAATATAACGCTCCTTCTACTTCCAACGTTTGAGACTCTGAGGTTATTTTCCTCCTCTGATAGTCAGTCTCCCTGTCTATGAGATGTGGATAACCTTCTTCCGAGGATGTAATCAGATATACGCGCAGAAACAGAAAGCAGACAATGAAACATGGCAGTCGCTCTTGTCTCCTTTCCTTTCCTGACTCCTGTCCTCAGACATTGCCCCGGCTCTTCTCTCTGCTCCCAGATGTGGCTCCTTTCCAACATTCAGGTCTCAGATCGGACGTCACCTCACCAGAGAGTAACCACCCAATCTGAAATAACCCCCACCTCTAATTAGTCCCAACCATTTTATGGTGCTCTAAGCCCTCAAGACTAGACACAATTACCTTGTCGGTTTCCTTGCTTATTTTCTGTCTCCTGCTTATTAAAGAACTGAAGCTCCTGGAGAGTAGGGACTTTGTTTTGTTCATCAGGGACTCCCCCTCCACCCCCCCCGCCCCCAGAGCCTAGAACAAGTCCTGACATATAATAGGCAGTGAAATGAATGACTACATGGTGATCACCCCTTCTTTCCTTTAGCAGAGTCCTTTGGTATCCAAAAGAAAGGCAGAATCATCTATTTAGGGTGGTATTTTCCAATAAATAGGGGTCCCTGGGGAGTGCAAAGAATTAAAACTGCTTGGCTGCTAACCTAAAGTTTGGAGGTTGGAGTCCATGCAGAGGCACCTTGGAAGAAAGGCCTAGCGATCTAAAAAAATCTGCTTTTGAAAAATCAGCCATTGAAAACTCCGTGGAGCACTTTTCTGCTATGACACACGTGGCATCTCCGTGAGTTGGGGTTGACTCATCGTCAACTAGTCTGGTTTTTTGTGGTTGCCAATGAATAGATTTCTAAAGGTTAGTGAGTAGGTGACTGAAGGGCATTTCCCTTTATTTGATCGTGCTGATGAAAAGTAAAAATAATACCCGAGGCGAAATATTTATTTTATTCATTCTCTCGATGAACATTTTTGAGTTTGTGTGCCAAAGGTCCCTGGGTGGCGCCAAGAGTTAAAACTGT
This sequence comes from Loxodonta africana, assembly GCF_030014295.1. NCBI lineage: Eukaryota > Metazoa > Chordata > Mammalia > Proboscidea > Elephantidae > Loxodonta > Loxodonta africana. The sequence continues at coordinate 72,209,270 of NC_087364.1, read as the reverse complement.
GAATCACCCCAGTGCTGCCACAGAAGGAAGGGCTGGCGATGTGCTTGCCTAAAGGTTACAGCCGAGGAAAACCCATCGGGAATTCTGCTCTGCAGCAACGAAGTCTTCGGGAGTCGGAATGGACTTAATGGCAGTTTTTTTGTTTTGTTTTAATATTATTCTTATTCTGTGCTAAGGATTGTGCTAGCTGCTGAGGTTAAGGCTTGTAAGACAGAGTCCATATCTTTAAAAAGCACCTAATGGGCCCAGTAAGCCCTCTCTGCCTTTAATCTGTTATTTTAAACCATCTATGTTTTTATACCTTCAATGTTATTAAAATGCTAAAACTACTATATAAACCCCATTCTGAGGGATTCTGTGAAGTCCTCGGGTGGTGCAGACAGGGAACATGCTCAGCCCCTAAAAGAAAAGTTGAAGGTTCCAGTGCAACCAGAAGTGCCTTAGAAGAAAGGCCTGGCAATCTGCCAATCTGCTTCCCAAAAATCAGCCTTGGAAACTCCGCGGAGGGCAAGTCTGCTCTGTGCCCAGGAGGCCGTCGGGGGTCGGGCGCGGCGCAGAGGCAGCTGGTGCTGGTGGCGGACTCCGGAGAAGGAGGCCTAAGGCAGACGCCTTGAAGCAGTGATAGCCAAGCTGGGCCTTACAGACTGACCTGAGGCTCTGGGCGGGGGGGGGGAGGGGGAGGGGCCGTCAAGCGGTGCGACTGGCGTGAGCAGTGACCCAGAAGGGCCCGGGGTCTCTGCCTGTGCTGAGCAGTGACCCAGAAGGGCCCGGGGTCTCTGTGTGTGCTGCGGGGAGGGGAGGCAAGGGACGTGTGGGGAGGGATCAGCCTTCAAAGCTCAAGGAACACAGAAGGAAGTACTCAGAGGTGGGACTGGAAGAGAAGCTGGAACCATAAGGAGCCATAAACACCAGGCACAGGGCTGTGGATTTTACACTGTAGCCAGTGGGGAGTGTAGACTTGATCAAAGCTGCATTTTAGAGAAGTTATCTCGACGGTCTTGCACCAGAGGAATAAGAGAGAAGAGGGAGAAGAGTCTTTGAGAGCTTAGAGCAGGAATCCTTTCAGCAGTCCAGGCAATAAATCAGGATGCCCTGAATCAGGGCAGTGAGACAAGTTTGGGGGAAATTCAGTGGGGTAGCACTGCCAAACCAAAGATGCCTCTGGAAATCACTGTGTGAGCTGACAAATACAAGAAATGCCAAGAGAAGACTTGAAGTTTAGATAATGATTTTAGGTAAGTTTCCATAAGACTGGAAGTTTAGGTAATGAGTTCTGGCTTGTCGAAGTTGAGATGCCTGCAAGATACCCAGGCTGATAGATCTGTTGGGTGGTTAATACTGGAATCAATGTCTGCTAAAGTTACGGTTACTATCCAAGCGGTCCGATGGCACAGATGAGCACAGTGAACTGGTTGTTTTGTAGGGAGACATACAGGAAGAAGTAAGAAGGAAACATCATCAGCGTCCCCCTGGACATATGTGTTCCTACGACTTACACCAGATACCAAGAGAGCTGGATCAGGTTGCTGCCTAATAGACTTACTTTTCTTATAAGGGAAGGAGGTGTCTGATTCTGCCATAGACCTTGAGGACAAGTAATGATAATAATAATTTGATATGCAGATAACAATCATTTATTAATTGGTTAGAATGGCTAGGCACTAACTCACTTCACCTTCATTTTATGAAGTAGGTATGTTATTATTATCTCCATTTTATAGACGAGGAAACAAACATATGGAGAATAAGTAATTTGCCCAAGTTATTTATGTAGCAAGTGAGTGGTGGAACCTGGTTCCAGAGTTCAAGCCTATGTGACTTGCAAAATCTGATACCTGGTGTCTGTTCATTTCTATAAACATCTGATACTACTCACTTTCGACTTTGTTTCTCCTTTTGTCTACAAATTTCCAGCATTCCCCCAAATTCATTTACCCTGCACTCTGAGGCCAGATTTCAGAGGAACAAATCAGAAACCTATCACAGTTTATCTCCAGCCACCTTGAAGACTAAGGTGCACCTGACCCGAGCCATGGTATTTTCAATCGCATCATATGCATGTGAAAGCTGGACAACGAATAAGGAAGACCGAAGAAGAATTGATGCCTTTGAATTGTGGTGTTGGTGAAGAATATTGAATATACCATGGACTGCCAGAAGAATGAACAAATCTGTCTTGGAAGAAGTACAGCCAGAATGTTCCTTGGATGCAAGGATGGCAAGATTCTGTCTTACATACTTTGGACATTTTGTCAGGAGGGATCAGTCCCTGGAGAAGGACATCATGTTTGGCAGAGTACAGGGTCAGCGGAAAAGAGGAAGACCCTCAACGAGATGGATTGACACGGTGGCTGCAACAAAGAACTCAAGCATAACAATGATTGTAAGGATGGTGCAGGACCGGGCAGTTTTTCATTCTGTTGTGCATAGGGGTCACTATGAGCTGGAACAGGCTCGACGACACCTAACAACAACAGTGAAGACACAGTCGGCTGAGCCGACGTTTTATGCCAACACTTTCCTGCTCTTTTTTTTTGTCCTCTACTGGCAGGCATGTGGTGGCCACAGCTAGGTGGCAGCTGGGTTGGTGGTTTTCTCTCAGAGCTGGGGACAGAGATGTGTGTGGCTACTATCGCACTCCACTTTCCAGCAAGCTGCGTTTCTCATTGTCTACCCCTGGAGGCCGGACCTGACAAGCCCGATCTTCCTTCAAATATTTGGACACAGCCTTGGGGCGCGGTGGTTAAGCACTCGGCTGCTAACTGAAAGGTTGGCAGTTCACGGCAGCCTGCTCCGGTAAAGATCACAGCCTTGGAAACTGTGGGTCAGTTCCACTCTGTCCTGTAGGGTCACTGTGAGTTGGAATCGACTTGAAGGCAACCAGTATTATGTTCAGAGATACTATTTTGTCCAACCATAACAATTCTACTTCTTCAGCAATTTCCTGTGTGGTATGGTTTTGAGTCACTTTAGAGTCCTTCCTGCTTTCCCAAAAGTCTCTGGTGCCGTGCCCCTCTGCTTCATCCAGTACCGGTTCCACCGTGGGTAGGACCATTGTCATTTCTCGTTGTAGAGAAATTCCAGTGTTTATGGTTTATGCACCTATCAGTCTGCACCTTGTTAGAAAGTTTATCCTTGTGACAAATTTCCCTGTTTCCATGTTACTTTCGAATCTCTACATTTTAGATCGTCAAATTAGGACAACATCTCTGTGAAGAGTATCAACAAAATGTTGATAATACCAGTTATAATATTAAAAAGTGAGCTAATATCAATGTTTAAGAATCAGGCTGAATGACTTCAATATCCTTCTTTCTGTACAAATTTACTGTTCTCTCCTCAAACTGCTGGGCTTATTTATCATTTTTTTGTGCAAACATGAGTCATTGTATGTAGCAAATTGTGAGTCATTGTATATAGCAAATTGTGAGTCATTGTATATAGCAAATTAAGCACAAAGTTGGGGGTGATGAAGAACCGCCCAAAGTGAAATACTAACAGCATAGGATGTATCGGTGTAGATAAGACTCTTAGGCTCCACATGAATTTAAACTGTCTATCATTTAAAAAACATGCAACAGAACTACTACTTCAGCCAAGAGTCTACGTGGTGGAAGCTCTCCCACATTCATGCAGGCATCCTTCCCCTGGGTTTCAGAGGAATAAGCCCCCAGTCCATCACAGTGTATCCGAGGCCACAGCACGAGCACAGCCTGTGGAACAAGGAACCCCACTCTTCAGTCTTCGGCAATGACAATCAACAACCAGAGTCACGGCCAGTCAAGGGGCCACGCAATTGCTCCCACACCACAAACCCCAACACTTTTACATTTCCACCACGTTCCACATATCCCCCACTCCAGCTTTCTGACTTGTTTCCAAAGAATGCCTGTGTGTCCTCTCAGTGTCCTCTGAAGCTGTAGATTCAAGGCTGAGCCCACTCACTCCCTGTTTTAGTCACCTAGTGCTGCTATAACAGAAATACCACAAGTGGAGACTTTAACAAAGAGAAATTTATTCTCTCACAGTCTAGGAGGCTTGAAGTCCAAATTCAGGGTCTCAGCTCCAGCGAAAGGCTTTCTCTCTCTGTCGGCTCTGGGGGAAGGTCCTTGTCATCAGTCTTCTCTGGTTAGGAGCTTCTCAGTGTAGGGGCCCTGGGCCCAAACGATGCGCTATCCTGGCTATTGTTTCTTGGTGGTATGAGATCCTCCATCTCTTTGTTCGCGTCTCTCTTTTATATCTCAAAAGAGATTGATTTAAGACACAATCTCATCGTGTAGATTGAGTCCCGCCTCATTCACATAGCTGCCGCTAATCTCATCTCATTAACATCATAGAGGTAGGATTTACAATACATAGGAAAATCACCTCAACTGACAAAATGGTGGACGATCACACAATATCCGGAATCCTGGCCTAGACAAATTGATACGCATTTTGGGAGGACACAATTCAATCTATAACACTCCCCCGAATAAAGAGTTTAGCAGTCTTGGGAGTCGAGCTTTACTTTCTAGGCACGTGGAGATCCTGCTTTTCATCACCCAGACCACCTCAACTCTAAGTTCAGGGCCGCATTTCCCTGAAGACCAGCGCATCCTTTCCTTTGCCTTGGCTCCTCTGCTTCTTCAGATCCTGCAGCCTGGCTCCTGAGAGAGCAAGAACAGTCCACTTTCTCTGACCCTGCCCTTCTCTCTGAGCAGTCTTCAGTGAATACATCTCAGAAGTTGCCCAGTGTAATGCACTTTACGGTAGCAAATTCACTCTTCTGTTAATTTTCAATCTGAACCATTTTTCAAATAACAAAATCTTACCCAGCAATTCCAAATGTAAAGACAGAAAAGTGGAGGCAGATTGGGATGTTGGGTGCTGAAGTCTGTATTTGGTCCCTCCCCTGATTGATAATGCCCCACAGAAAACCAAAAACCCTGCTGCCTTTGAGCTGATTCCAACTCACAGTCAACCCTATAGGATAGAGCAGAACGGCCCCATAGGGTTCCCAAGGCTGTCATCTTTACAGAAGCAGACTGCCACCTCTTTCTCCCGAGGAGCAGCTGGTGGCTTTGAACTGCCGACACTGGGGTTAGCAGCCGAGTGCTAACTGTGCCATCACACAGTTTAAGAAGTGGGGTAGGGTAACAGAAAATACAGAGAGAATTGTTGAAGGTTTGTTTGCAGAAAACTTCCCCAATATCATGAAAGATGAGAAGACACCTATCCAAGATGCTCATTGAACCCCACACAAGGTAGGTCCCAAAAGGAAGTCACCATGCTGTTGGCTGTAAGGACTGGGAGGCACCGCTTATTCTTGGACCCCTGCTAAGCCTATGTAAAGACTCATTTTTTTCCTTCTCTCCCTCCTTTCCTTCTTTCCTTCTTTTTTTTTTTAAATCCATATAGCTCCACTTTTAATTTGAAGTCATAAATTCTCCAGCTTATTCTGAAAACATTTTTTTTTTGCAGGGGGAGGTCTCTTTCTCCTTTGTTAACTAATCCATTAGCTTTTTCTTTGGCGTTCTACAGAATGCCCTGATGTTACTTGATTTCAGAATATTTCCCTGTATGTTTAATTTTTTTCAGCATGTGTTTACTGAACATGTACTGTGTTCCAGACGCTAGAACAGAACAGTCAAAAATCTCTGCCTTCCTGGAGCTCTCAGTCAAGTGGAGAAAAGCTAAAGGTAAGGACAATGAATAAGTAAATTATTTATTAGAATGTCATAAGTGTTAGGGAGAGAAGAAAGCCAGCAGGGTGACTAGAGGGTCTGTGAGGGGTGGTTTCTGTTTAAATCCTGTGCAGAGACGGAGGTGACCAATGGGCAATTCTTGGGGAAAGAACATTCCAGGCAGGGGACCAGCTCAGGGACACAGACCCCAGGTGGTAAGGGGTCTGGCAAGCTGGAGGATCGGTAGAGAAGCAAGAGTGGATGGGGTGGTTTGAACAAAACTGAGAGCCGGCGGAAGATGACTTCGGAGAGGTCATGAGAGGCCAGTCTTGCAGGGCCTTGTTATTCCATACAAGGACCTTGGCTTATTCTGAGTGAGAATGGGAAGCATGAGAGAGTCCTGAGTGGCTGATGACAAGCTCTGATTTATACGGCCCTGGTGGTGCAGTGGTAAAGCACTCAGCTGCTAACCAAAAGGTCAGCAGTTCAAATCCACCACCCACTGCTTGGAAACCCTATGGGGCAGTTCCACCATGCCAATAGGGTCTCTTTGAGTTGGAATTGACTCGCTGGCAATGAGTACGGGTATACTTTTCAAGGATCTTCTGGCTGCTGGGTGGGAAGAGGCCATAGCAGGGCAAGAGTGGAAGCTGGGAGGCCAGTTTGCAGGCTATTACTTTAGAAAGCCCACAACTCTTCAGTTCATCTCAGTGAATACACTGTTGGCCACTTACTGTTTCCCAGGTGCTGGGATGGGTGCTGGGGAGATGATGGTCAGCAGGATTTGGCCATCAGTATTTTTTTTTTAATTAGTTTTCTCTACCCCAAGACTTCCTGTTCATTTCTAGACCTGTATACATTCAGCAGTTCCTGTAATCCTCTTATCCTGTCGTTCCCACTTCTAGGGAAGAACGGATATTTGAAATTTTCTATTCTTACCTTACTTAAGAAATCTTTGAATATATTCAGCTACTCTAAAAAAAAGGCCATATCTTTTAGACAAACTAATTTCCTAGAGTCTTTGATATGGAATTATGAAACATTATCTGCTCTAGCAGTTTAGATAAAAAATCAACCCAGAAAAAAAGAAAGAAATTCTGTTGTCTAATGCATGGTTGCAAGGCGGGGGTTCACTAATTAGCAAAGCTTAGCAACCTCCTGCTTTGACGCACCCAGGGAAGGAGGCGTGGCTGGTGGAACCGTCGCAAGATACGGCGCAGGCTTGGGTTTGCAGCATCCCCAGTGATCCATCTTGTGACGGTGAGCACATCATGCCTAATCGTCAGCCACCCTGGGCCTCAGCCTCATCCACAGTTAAATGGACACGGGAAGAAGCCTCGCTCTTCCTGCCTCAGGAAGCTGTGCTTTGGAAAGAAGAGTCGGTCTGAGCATGTGCTTTGTAAAAGTGCTCAGCCCAAGTCCTCTGGCATTGTTTTCCAAACACCGCCTAGCCTCTATGGGCAACTGTTTCAGAGCTTTCCAACTTCTTGAGAATTCTGTGTCCAAGCATGTTGTTGTCAGCTGCAGTCGAGTTGCCCCTGAATCCTGGCGACCCCATGCACAACAGAACAAAACACTGCCCTGTTAATGGGTTGCGAAATCCCCACGATTGGTTTCGGCTCAGACCATCGTGATCCGTTGGGTTTTCATTGGCTGATTTTTGGAAGTAGACCTTCAGGCCTTTTTTTCTAGTTCGAGTTTGGCAACTCTGCGGAAGCCTGTTCCCATCAAAGCAGCACGCAAGGCTCCCCGCAGCCTGTGCTCGAGGTTCACTGGTCGGGAATAGAACTCGTGTCTCCTGCATGGAAGGTGAGACTTCTACCACTGAACCACCACGGCTCCGTGTCCAAGCACAGGCTTTCTTAAATGTTCTCTTATATGTGCATCCCAGAAGGCTTCCCTGTTTGATTCTGACACTGGGAAGTGGGTTGTTCAGGTTTTTGCTGCTTGCAAGTGACGAGATTGAATGGGTGTCTGTAGAGGTGGGTTAGCCTGTTCTGGTCTCAGGCTCTCAAAATCTCTGAAAGACCAGGGAAACCCTTGAAAAAGGACGCTAAACCTGGTCACAGATCCCACACAGATCCTAAGGACTGCTTCTGCAGCTCTGTCCTCATAACCACAATTTGCCCTGGTGGGAACGTGGTGAATACAGGTGGGAGGTAAGAGAGAGAGCTCGTTAACTGCGCATTGACCAAGGAGAGGAACATGGTCCAGAGAGCATCCACCTTCACCACCCACCTTCACCTCCCATTACGTAGAGCTCGAAGAATTGTTACTGTGTATTACTCAGCAAACAGCAGTTTGATTCCTAGGCTCTTATCTCTGTTTCTACTTGTCTTTAGGTTCCTACAAGTCCAAAGAACCTAATTAATTAACCTAACAAGTGTTTATTAGGGACCCACTGGGTACACATGACTGTGTAGTACTAGGTGTGATACCAAGGATTTCGTGATGCCGGTTTAAGAGTCATTAGCAGGGGCGGGTTACCCTCTAAGCAAGATATGCACGGGCTTACTTGTGCTTACTTACTAATCTGTAGTGCACAGTTTCACCTGTGCAGATTAGCAAGCAAGCACAAGTAAGCCTGTGTGTACCTCACCTAGGGGTTAATCCGACCCTGGTGATTAGCTATTAATAAAGTTCTTTATGGGATATAATAATGAAGGAGGAAAAAATTATGAAAATTTTGTAGCATACCATTTCATGAAAAAATGAATCTGCTAGAAGAATTCATGAAGTCCTATAAGCACTAATTCATGTAATTAAAATTACAGGGCCCATTGAAAGTCTACTTCGAGGAAGTTGGGTGTGGAGCACTGTTAGATCGAAAGTATGTTGTAAGATAATACTAAACTTTTATGTGCTATTAATATATTAATATAAGGGAGGCTTACAATATATATTGAGGAAAAACCAACCACTTTTGGTTTTGAATGGTAGAAAATTCGGGGGCCTTTGGCAACATTGAGGGTAACAAACAGAATAAGATTAAAGAAAAAGAAAACCCTCAGATATGTAAGTTTACTGTGCTCGTAAAAAGCATACCCGTATTGAAACGCAGTACCCAAGAACATATCAGTATGGTCGGTGACAGTAGAATTAAAACAATGACTTGATCTGAATTTTAAAAATAGCTACACGGAAGAATAAAGATCACCATGTTTAATCTTTCAGTTTCACCAAGGAAACTCAGAGAGGTTAAGCCACTTGCCCAATTTCTCTCAGGAAGCAAACGGCAGGACTAGCCCGGACCTCCTCAGCTCCTGCTGGGGTTCAGTGCTCCTTGCCTCACCCGCTTCCTTGGCTTGTTGGAGTTGCCTGCAGGCTTGTTTCCATGCGCGTGATGGCACACTCCCGCTTACTGAGCAGTTGTATTTAGTTTACGTCCATCATTTGGAACCATTTTCACAGAAATGACAATGAAGCAGGAGCAAAGCTATCAAAGCAGTTTTACTCTGTGCGGGTGGTTTCCTGAGCGGTTTTGTCCATTGACACTCTAAGGAAGCTTACCACATAGGCCAGATGATAGGAACAATTTTCACCTACAGAAATTTGTCTAATTTCTCATATTAAAGGGCTTTTTTTTTTACTTGTTGCAGAAGCGAACACAGCTAGACCCACTTTACTGTACCCACCGCCTTCCTTACTTACAAAGCCGTGATTGTGAACCTTTGAAACAATCACTTAAATATGTGTGTGTGGGGGTGGAGGATTTGCAAATCAAATCACATAGTTCAGCTAAATATAACCTTTGTCAGCAGAAGTAACTTGTGAGCGAATAAAAACTACGGGTTAGAATCTACTGTGGACTGTAACATGAAATAGCATCTACTGTTCTGGCTAAAGTGCTTGGCTGCTAACTCAAAGGTTGGTGGTTTGAACCTACCAGCTGCTCATTGGAGAAAGATGTGGCAGTCTGCTTCTGTAAGGATTACAGCTTTGGAAACCCTCTGCCCTGTAGAGTCCATGTGTGTCAGAATCGACTCCTTGGTAATGAATTTGGCTTAGGTTTTGGTTCCTATAGAATTTTCAGACTAACTGTGACCATTATACTTCAGTCCAGAACCAACCCAATAATGTAAAACTCTTGAAAAAAAATGACCCCTTGTTGTAGGGTAAAAACATCACAGTGTTTAGTAAAACAGAAAGAAAATTTTTTATCTGGCATGTATTCAAAAAGGCAAAAGTGGGAAGCGGGTAAGCATGCTGCCAGAGGAATGCCCGAATCTAAGGAAATTACAGAATAGACAAAAGTGGGAAAATGGACGAGCATGCTGCCACAGCCATGTCTGCCCGAGTCCAAGGAAAGGTACAGATAGATGGAAAAAACCACTGAAACGTCACCTTTTCACAGATGGGTAAGAAATTGCGATCCTAAATTTTGAGTCATCCTTCTTAACAATCATTGATACAGGTTTCAGTAAGGACAGTCAGGAGGGTCTTCGTTGGCCCAACAAATTTTCTGTTAACTAAATGCTAACAGAAAAAGAGTGGAAAATCTTTCGTGTTTTGGCTTAAGTGAAAGTTTCCCTAAAAGATGTTTTCCAAGACTATTCTATTTATTGTCTTTATACCTCAGAGCCCAGTTGATGTGTCCTTGTGAGACCTTGTGAGCCCAGCTCCAGCTGGGTCACTTTCTCTGTGCTCAGGAACAAGGAATAATGACTCCCATATTATTTCCCAAATCATTGTCTCCTTTTGATTGGAGATTGGAAATAACACATCCATGATCAATACCTGGACTTAGTCAAGCACCTAGCTGGGGACCATGGCAGGTTCTTTAAACTCACGGTACTGGTTTTCCACTGGACACCACCTGTGTTATTAAGTAAGGGTGACGTTCTCATCAATTGCATTGCCGAAGTGAGCAGACTCAATGTACATCAACATTTTAGCCTGAGGCTTTTCTTATGCCTTAAGTATGTAAGACAATAGAATATAAATTTTATCATGCCTATTTAATACTATCAGGGGAAACCCTGGTGGCAGGTCAGCAGTTCAAATTCACCAGGTGCTCCTTGGAAGCTCTGTGGGGCAGCTCTCCTCTGTCATAAAGGGTTGCAATGAGTCAGAATCAACTTGATGGTAATGGGTAATACAATCAGGATGCAGGCTAAGGATATCACTTTTCCTTTTGATAATGATCTAGCCCATATACTTATTCCTGAGGGTAACCAACCAAATAAATCTGGTGTTCGTAAGAGTGTTAGTATATAACCAAGTAGCTTGCTGTCTAATTCTATGTATGTTCTCTTCTCCTTCTCCTGTGTTACTTATCCAAATGCAACAAGAGGTTTTTGCTACAGCACAAACTATACTTTCTTGGGATAAGAAAAAAAATCTTAAGGCTATTTTGTTACCTCATGTCACCTTGGCTTATGAAGTCAGAGATCACTGTTGTGTTCCCATCTCACTAGTAACTTCATCTGCTATTTGTCCCATAGTAATTGATAAATTTCTTAAAGATTTTTCCAATTCAACTATAAGTGGGAATTAAAGCTCTTAGAAATGACCAACCCGAACCTGAGTGTTATACCAATGGACTTTCTTCTGACCCTTATTTTACAAAGGGTAACAGATTAACATTACCTTTCCAATATTACAAGCATCATTGCTATGAATACCTAAAGGTAACCCTAAGGTTTAAAAAGTGCATTGCCCACACATTAGTCAGGAGTCTAATCGAGAGATTGCCCATGTAAATTCACTATCAGTTGGAAAGGGATCGTCTAAATAAGTGTAGTTGGATCTACCATACAAAAACGTATATCCATAAAGCACACAAAGTTTGTCTAGAGAAAACAGAAGGTATAGAAAAATTTACATGTGACAAACTAGTTAGAGAATTTGTGATTAGCGAGATAATACAAGATGGACTTCTGTAGGAGGTCTCCAGTTAATCTCTTTAAAACATAGTAAGTGTTCTTCCTGAGGGCAAGTTGCCCCTCCTTGGTTTACCTATTAACAGTTCTGGGTCACTTTTTCAGAAGAAGTGGGACCTAAGATAAAATGGAGCCTGATCTCTTCAGAGAACTTTGTTTCTTGAAGATACATACATTCTTGCATAGTAAGAGAGAGTTTGACTACAAACATGGGACAGGTATTTCATACAAAGTTGCCTTGAAGACTGATTCAACTATTTACTGATTTACCCTAAACCTAATACTCAATCTAATCTTTGGAGTCTGTTTCCCAAAACTGACTGAATTCTTTAAAAAAAAAAAAAAAGAAACACAATGCCCAGAGCGAAAAGTTTTACTAGTTTATCTGGACCATTGTTTGACTTAAATTGGCTTCAGGAACCAGTTTTTTTTTCTTTCTCAAAACTCAAGGTTCAAAAGGACACCCAAAGGTGATGGCCTGTTTGGGTTGCCCCAACCTCCATGAAAGCCAGAAATCTGGATTCCAGGAGAATTACATACAACTCTCTCATGGTTCCTTCCTTTGGATCATGATCTTGCTACAGAATCTTTGATCAAAAACATTTAATAAATGGTAGTTGGGCACCATCTGGTTTTTAAGATCCCAGGCACCATACGGCAAACTAGGAAGTAGAATAGAAACACTAACAATGATATTAGCCCAGTTGTCTGAAATAACCAGTGAAACCATGACTCTAAGGTCTTTGAACCAAGGAAACAAATCTCGTGATGTTACCTAGTCAGGGTCCACGCCCTGGAGCAGTCGAGCCAATGGAACATATTCCACGTCAGGAAGAGTGAGAAACTTTATTAAGGAGATGTATACAACACCGGCGACCCAGCAGAAGCGACACAGGCTGTCTCTATGGAGTCCCAAAGAGCAATTTTACATTAGAGCTTATACAGAATTTTACAAGGGTTAGAAGCGTCTTTGGTAGTCGGCAGGTGGCCTGGCCTGAGGAGTTATGCATTATAAGATAGTGACAAAAGACTGTTTATCAGATTAAAGAGATACAGGCTGTACATCTCTTTATCAGGCCAAAGATATACATATCAGACACCTAGGCTCTGATTTTCCTGTGGGGAGCTTGTAAGCCACAGGTGGTAGGACAGAAAGAAACAAAGTGATTTGCATCAGATTAAAACAAAGCATAAAGTCATTAACATTAGGTCAAAACAAAGTCATTAACAGAGGTATGTGGAGGAGGCAAGCAGAGAAAGGAGAAAAACTTACAGGTTCATCATGGCCTTAGTTATGTCAAGCTCTCAGTCACCCATTTTGAAGAAGGAGAAAATATGCTGGGGAGTATTAGGGTCACAAGCAGCATCAGTAACTGCTTTTCATGTGCCTCTGTTTTCTGCAAAACCTCAGGTTGTGTATTATTAATATATAAAAAAAATAAATACAGCAACATTTATCTCTTAAGGCACAAAACCATTCCTTGAGAGAGTAGGAAATCTAATGCTATTCTGATTTGTAAAATAATAGCTCAAATTTCAGACACTTCTCTGGTTTTGATATTTACAACTTTGCTATGTTTATGAATTAAAAAAAAACAAACCATTGTCGTTGAGACGATTCCGACTCATATCAACCCTATAGGACAGAGTAGAACTGCCCCATAGAGTTTCCAAAGAGCTCCTGGTGGATTTGAACCACCAACCTTTTGGTTAGCAGCCACAGCTCTTAACCACTATGCTGCCAGGGTTTCCAAGTTTACTGGTAAAAAAAAGACCTTAAAACATCAGCAATATTAATATTCCCACATAAAAACCATAGTTTTTTTTAGTTTACTTGTGTTTTATGTAGCTAATTTCTGTTCCACGTGATTCTGGATCAACCTCAGTCTGCGAACACATCAGCTTCTGCAAAGGAGTTCTGGAAATCTTGATTGAGTCTAGTCAGCCTTTTTCATAAGTCCAACATAGTCCATCTTTTTGATTGAGATATTCTGGCCAAACTTTTTAGAAAATCAGCAAAGTAAAAACTTATCTGCAGATCACAAAACTTAATTTGGCCATGATTAACTTATAAAAATCATATTCCAAAGAGTGAAAGACCTGACAGAAATTACAAGCATAACATAAAGGCCAAATACAATCAGTTTAAAAAAAACTTAGATAAAAATATTTATAAATATAACCATTAACCGTATTTTAAAGAACTTCAGCTATAATACATAATAATCTTGAGACATAATACCAGAATACACCGAGAATATACAAGTCTCTAAAAACGTCACAGGTAAATGATGTGAACTCCCCAATCAAACCATTGGCTTTGATGATGCTAGATTCAAAAAAATAAAGTTGTGACCAAGTTAACAATAAAGAAATAATAATAAAATTATGACATAATATTATGTGTTTGTTGTCTAATATTGGGCAAAAACACAAGAGGAAATACTAACATAAATTTTAACCCAACGAGAAGGGATATTATATACATATATATACCCTTTATCTTGTGGCATAAAAAGCAAAAGTATATAAACTTAAATTATGACAAATATCTATTAACTCAGTTTAACATTAACATCGATAAGTTACCGAAAAGGTCTTGGAAATTATTTTAAGTGTGTATACCACAGAACATAAGAGTAATTGAAATAAAGCTTGTTTAAACATTCCAAGTTTTCATTCAATCTTCACTATTTCTCATATTTTTCCCAATCTAATTTTAGCCCTTAAAGATTTTATCAGCTGGCTTTGGAAATCACAAAGTCTCTGCTCAACTGACCAATTCATTGATATGGATATAACCTTAAGTCTCTGGCTACTGTTGGAAACATTTTCCCAGGCCATTTCAGGTGTGTCTCGCTGTGATTTCTTCAAGTTCCCCTACAACGGACAGAACTTGTTTACAGTTCTTTTTAAGATTGGAATCCATCCAATTTCTCTTAACTTTTTATAGCATAGGAGCATTTTTTTCTTATCTTTTTGTCTTAAAAGTGTCTCCACCTAGTTGGAAAGGGTCTTTCAAAAACCTTCCCTGGAGCTATATGACCTTGGAGTCTAGGGACTGCGGAGGCCTGATTGTGTCCCTCCCTCCCTATTTTTCAACTTGTGGTGGAAGACAAGATTAGGTCATCCAGTTCATTTACATATATTTAAGTAGACCTAGACATTTTGAAAGGCAAAAGATAACTAATTTCCCTTTTACTGTTCTGGAACTGCTACTTGAAGACAAAAGTATCGTTTTTCTTTAAATAAAACACTTCATACAATATCTAGCTTAAGTCACTTAGAAACCTTTTGCTTCTAAGATTGACATACAGAACATAAAGATCTTGGTGTACTTTTCAAGTAGACCAACTTATCTCAGAGTTTCTCGTAGTAGCTATTCAAAGCCTAAATCATAAGGCAGACACAAGATGCAGTTTTTCTGGACAAAGAAACAACTGAGGTTCTAAGACAGCCTTACAGAACCAACAATTGTCAGCCATAGCCTCTAATCTGATACAAGACAGGAACTTAGAGACCGGAAGCAAACTCTCAGAACAAAAGCAGACACTCACTGGACAACAGCACACAAACACAGATACGGGGATTCTAGTTCTTAAAGTGTGTGTAGCAATTTTTGGTAACAACGACTCCATTCAATGAAAAAAAACAGATCCTAGATAAAACTTACTAATTTGCCAGAGCTTCTTTTTTTTTTTCAGATGGAGGATTAGACCTTTTGACAAAACCAGGGCATCAAGCTCAAGTTCCCTAAAGAGGAAGACAACGCAGATCGAAGCTCATTTTCCCAGAATGGTCACTGAAATTCCAAATCACTTCCAGTGTGCTCAGTTTATAGAGTTTGTAAATGTGAACCCCAAACCAGAGTCTCAGTAACGGGGGGAAATCCAGGCTCATTGATCAAAGATGTTAAGCTCTAAGGTTCAAGCTTTTGGTTTCCTTATTTTTGAACTTAATTCATTCTGCTGGCTAGAGACCTAAAAAAAAGAAAAAACCAAACCCACTGCCGTTGAGTCGATTCCAACTCCTAGCGACCCTGTAAGACAGAGTAGAACTGCCCCATAGAATTTCCAAGGAGCACCTGGTGGATTCGAACTGCCGACATTTTGGTTAGCAGCCGTAGCACTTAACCACTACGCCAGCACGGTTTCCAGTCTGTTATTATAGACCTTAAATACCGTAGTCCTTCCAACTGGAAAGTATTTTAAAGCTACTGATGATTTTAACTTGAACATTGTGATTCTTCATTGAGAAACTATATCATACAAAAAGGTATGGAACTACCACTTCTTTCTTAAATCTCATTAACACAGGTCAGGAGCTGCCACCTGCCCCTGAGAATTTGGCAAAACAGAGCACTATTTTCCAGGTTTTCTCTGAGCCACAAAAAGAAACCTAAGCGGGAAAGCTGCAGGGTTTGGACAGTGCTTTGCTGAGACCAATCTGTATGTTCTTTGTGCTAGAGTTTGGCTTGTGAGTGGCAGGCAGCCTAGTGCTCTAGCCTCTCTCGCGACCACCTTGTCCTGTCACCAGAGACTTTAACGCTTGTGATGAGCGCTGGCGACTGCCCTAATGGCTTTTACTGGTCGACCTGTGCCGGAATTTTTCAGGCTTTTTTTTTTTTTTTTATAGTGACTCTAAGCTCTTTGAAAACAGAATTACCTCTTTAACGTTTCAGAGCTTCTGGTTTCTTTCTTTTTGAACTTCATTCTGCTGGCTAGAGACCACTCAGAGCCCAGCTGATATGGCCTTGGGAGTCCTGGCGAGTCACATTCTCCATACTCAAGAATAGGGAATAATGTCTCCAATATTATTTCCTAAATCACCCTAGAGATAACAAAAGCGCCCTTCAAATTTAAATGTGGTTCTTAAAAATGTAAAAAGCAATCTAAACTAATGGAGGTGGAACAACTTTGGGGCACATCCTAGAGAGAAGACAGCATTTTGTGGGAGACCCAACCACGTTTACCTACACGTAGAAAGCAACCAACCACCATTATCTTTTCTGGTCAAGGATAATATTACTTCTTATACGGTCAAAGCTGGAACTTGACGGGACCACCTTGTTTTTCCGGGTCTCACAAGTTTTCTGGCTAGTCTTACAACTTTTCTATTGCTCTCTATCAGTAGAAAATATTTGAGCTTTCCTTCTCTTACAGGTTTCTGCCTTGCATAGGCTCTGGCTTTCACAGGTTTTACTATATTAGTATCTGCATACCAAAAAAACAAAAAAACCAAACCTGTTGCTGTCCAGTCGACTCATAGCAAGCCTATAGGACAGAGTAGAACTGCCCCATAGAGTTTCTAAGGAGCAGCTGGTGGATTTGAACTGCTGACCTTTTGGTTAACGGCTGAGCTCTTAACCACTCCACCACCAGAGCTCCAGTATCTTTATTCAAAACCCGCTGCTGTTGAGTCGATTCTGACTTGTAAGGACAGAGCAGAACTGCCCCGTAGGGTTTGTATACCATAAAAACCAAACCCATCGCCCTCAAGTCAGAATTTAAAAAAGAAGAAGAACAAAAAACCAAGCCAGTTGCCCTTGAGTTGATGCTGACTTGTGATGATCTTATGTGTGTAAGACTAGAACTGTATTCCATATGGTTTTTGGTAGCTGATTTTTTAGAAAGGAGATTGCCAGGCCTTTCTTCCAAGGTATTCTGGGTTGACTTGAACCTCCAACCTTCTGGTTAGCAGTTGAATGTGTTAACCTGTTACACCAGTATCTTTGTCTTCTAGGCAGATTACAGAGAAGACAGAGTTAACCTTTATAATCTTTTATTAAGAGCAACCCAGTAATTAAGGAAAATATGGTCTTTTTTTCATAAGAGAGAAAACCAAAGTTTAGTTTTGTGTGCTATTTGATATTAAATAACTTAAAAATCATAAATAAACCTATTAAATCTTAGTTTTAACTATAAGAAATAATATTTTTTTTCCGGTACAACTTTTTAAAGTGGCAAAAAAAAAGAATACATTTCTTAGCCGACTCGTGTATACATATATCTTCTGTGTGGCATATATAAAAATAGAAAGTAAAAGCACAAAAACTTAAACTATAATGAATATTTATTAATTATTTCACTTTAGGATATCATCCCAATGTTTTAATTTATCTAAACCAAACCAAAAAACCTGTGCTGTCAAGTTGATTCCGACTCATAACGACCCTATAGGACAGAGTAGAGTTTCCAAGGAGCGGCTGGTGGGTTTGAACTGCCAACATTTTTGGTTAGCAGCGAAGCTCTTAACCACTTTGCCACCAGAGCTCCATTTTTAGCCTATATACTACAAAATATAATTACCGTTGAAATTAAGTTTGTTGGAATTATAACACAATTTAGTTAACCCAAACATATTGTTTGGATTTTAGATATACAGTAGTTTGTTTTACCAGTAAACTTGTATAAGTTAGTGAAAATAAATCCAAGAGGAAAAAAATATACACTTATAATTAATAAAGACAACTCAGAGAAAATTCAGCTGTTTTCATGAAACCAAAATTATTAAACTAGTCTAGTTTGTCAGAGATTTATTTAAATTATGTGAACTTGAATTTTGTAAAAGTTTCTGGTTTAGTTTGTATAAAAAACCCAATTAGTTTGTATAGTACCTCTTTTTTAACACTGAAAGTACTTGAGTTTTAATTTTTTTAATTTTAGGGACCTTTAGAAATATCTTATTCATATAATCACTTATTTATCTCTAAAACAATTAGAATAAATTTCTTGAAGAAGTGTTACAATTTAATATAATACCATCCAAAGGAAGGAAAATATTATATTTATAGGGTCGCTATGAGTTGGAATTGACTCAACAGCAATGGGTTTGGTTTTTTTAGTTTACTTCTTGTGCACTTTAAAGACTCTTTCAAAGAAGCAATTTAGATTTTTGTTTTTGTCTTTTTGAGGCCTTGTTATACCAATGAAAATAATCAATTCACTTTTTTTTTTTAGTGCACTTTTTAAATGAACCAATTTATATCAAAAAGTTTTCTAAGTGGCCACTGAAGGACTAAATCCTTTTTAGTGAAACTACATCATTTAGAAAAATTGACACAAGAATTAGGAAGCATATTTTTCTGAAAGAGAAGAGGATTGAGACTTAAAATGACCCCACCCCATGAAAACTGACAACCAGGCCCCGAGCCTGATGGCAGGCAAGAAAACCAGACAGAACTCTCCGTGGATCAAAGCCAAAGTCTCAAAACAAAAATGAGACATAAGGAGACCAGCACAACTTTAGACAGCAGCACACTCTTAAATAGCACGACAGAAAGCAAATCAAACAGGAACCCACTTCCCTGAAGTAGCTACTACAACTCCAAGTTGATTTTGATAAGGTCGACCCATTTCTGCAGAAAAAATAGGTTTTAGATCCATAATTTTATTTACTTACCAAAGTCCCAGATGGTGGGGCTGCAGACCCTTGAACTCAGCTGAATCCACTTTTTAAAATCTACCTGAGGCCTACATTGGGCCCAGTCTAACTCTCTTTATCAGACCCAGTCCAATTTCCCTTAGTCCAACAAGAGTGTTTGAATAATCAATAACAAAACCCAGCCGTCAAACAAAAAGTTCCTCAAAATGGCTACTGCAGAGTCAATCTCTGGTGTAGTTAATCCACTTTTAAGAAGCTGCAACATGTGACTCTGGAGTGAAAACAACACAACAAATGGGTACTCCATTCCCCAAAGTCACACTACGAATTCAAGTCGTCTTTGGTATAGTCAATTCACTTATTCAAAAACCTACAACTTGGGCCTCTATACTAAGACGTAAGAAGCAGGGATTAGGGGGGCTAGCAGAAGGAGATTTAGAACACAAGTGCATCCTTAGAATCCCTAAGGCAGCTATACCTAAACCGAGGTCCCTGTTAAAAGGCTGTCTGCAACAACATGAAATAGAACACAAGGGTTACTCGCCGAGATCACTTCTGGGCTGTACGCTCAAGCCATGCCTAGCCTGAGTTGTTTTAATAAATCTGGGAGCTCAAAATGCAAAGGGAGTGGAGCTCAGACTTGGGAGAGACGAGATGTTCCCCTGGGACCCCATAGTTGGCAAGGGGTCAGCAAACACAAAGGGTCACTCACCGTCCATGGAGCCGGTCAATGGTCTTCTTCTTTGGACCCCTCTTCTGACACCAAATAACTGTCCAAAATAAACAACTCAGAACACCATTAACAGATTGCTGTTCAGGTTTAATACGCGACTAAAGTTGGGCAACGTGTCATTACTAGGTAAATCAGTGCTCCAATTAATTAAGATTTTTTTTGTTTATATATAATTTTATCGGGAAATTTGAATGGAAATTTTTGGATTGGTTGATGATTATGTCAGAACACATAAATCTTTTTATTATTATTATTGTACTTTAGATAATGGTTTACAGAACAAGCTAGCTTCTCGTTAAACAATCAGTAGACATATTGTTTTGTGACATTGGTTACCAACCCCACTACATGTCAACACTCCCCCTTCTCGACTTTGGGTTCCCTATTACCAGCTTTCCTGTCCCCTCCTGACTTCTAGTCCTTGCCCCTGGGCTGGTGTGCCTCTTTAGTCTTATTTTCTTTTATGGGCCTGTCTAATCTTTGGCTGAAAGGTGAACCTCAGGAGTGACTTCATTACTGAGCTAAAAGGGCATCTAGGGGCCATACTCTCTGGGTTTCTCCAGTCTCTGTCAGACCAGTAAGTCTGGTCTTTTTTTCAGACTCTCTTAAAAGAAAGCAATATGTGTGCAAACATTAGCAAAGCTTAAATAGGAACCTTATGGAGACAATCACAAAATCAGCGAGCCAGAGTTGTAAGACCTCTGGGGTCTTGGAAACAAGACATGTTCATTAACCTTCTATTGTCTTCTGAAAGAGTAGGTTTCAAGTGTGTCAGTGAGTCTGATCACCTAAGCACAATTACGTGAAACAAGACAAGGTGCTTATAAAGGTTAGTTACAGTTTAAGGCATAATTACAAGCTTTAAAAATTATATAAATATATATATAATATCACATATATCAATATATCATATATATATAAGACTATATAGCACATCGGTTTCTAACTTTTAATAAGGTAACCTTTAGTGTACTAGGCAAGAGAACTCTCTTTGTAACCCATTGCCGTGAAGTTGATTCTGACTCATAGGGACCCTATAGGACAGAGTAGAACAGCCCCCATAGGGTTTTCAAGGAGCGGCTGAAGGATTTAAACTGCCAAACTTTTGGTTGGCAGCTGGGCTGTTAACCAGGCTGTAAACTTATAATTTTATTTCACAATACTCAATGGTGAAGAAAGCATCTTTCTTTGCCTCATGAGTTTACATTTTAGGGAGCACTAAACGAGAAGGAAACAGAAATAAATAAAATAATTGAAATTTTTAATGAGCTTGGTGAAGCAAAGACAAGGGCTGAGTTAGAGAACACTAGGAGAGAACTTGTTTGGAATGGGGTGGAGGATGGTTTGAGGAAATAAATACAAGCTAAGACCTAAAAGAAGATGATGAGATGATGTAGTTGTGGGGACGTGTGTCGGGGGAGAGTCTCAGGTAGAAAGAACAGTGTGTTCCCAGTTCCTGGGGTATAAAATGTGGAGTGAGGGGGCGAGTGGCAGAGATGAGATGAGATAGGTAGCTTGAGATCATCATGGCTTTGCAGTCCAGGGTATAGGGGCTAGATTTTCTTCTCCACAGGAGGGTTTTACACTAAAGAGCAACACTTCCATTTACCATTTGCATTTTAGATGGGGGAGTGGTTTGGAGGCAAAAGAGCAGAGGCAGGATGTCAGTCTGAAAGCTGTGCAGAGATCTGGGCACACAACGAAGCGGATGTGGACTTGGATGGTATCGAGGGGGTGGACAGAAGTGCAAATTCTTTGGGATTGAGATAGCTTGGTGATTGGATGCAGTGGCAAGGGGATGAGAGACAGAAAGAAATTGGGATGACTCCAGGGGATCAGGATTGAGTATCTGGGTGGATGGACAAGCCATTTATTGATAAGAGAGAGCTGGGGGGCGTGCTTAGATCGTACTGGACATTTTAAGATTGAGATCTCTGTGCTACGTACATGTGATGACAAGCAGACAGTTGGGTATGTGAGCGTGACGTTCACAGGAAGTAACATGGTGGGAGGTATAAATTAAGATCCATCAGCATAAAGATGGCACTGAGATTCTTGGGAACTGATAAACTCTCCAAGGGCAGGGAAAAGGACAGAGAGGAAGAGAGGTCACAGAATGAGAGAACTCGGCTGGAAGCATGGCGTCTCAAGGAGGAGGGGCTGATGGATGGTGTCCATCAGCCGTGAGATGAAGATGGAGCTGGCCCTTGAGCCTGAGAGGCATTGTAGCGTGGTGGTCAAGAGCTGTGATTCTGGAGCCTGACTGCCTGGGTTTGAATTCTGGATCTGACCTTGGGAACTAAACAGATGATGCTCCCTGTGCCATGTCAAATGTGTGTTAACAGTAGTTCTTACCTCCGTGGGGGTTTTGTGAGGATGTTGTGACTTAACGCACATAAACCCCTTAAGAGTGTGCCTGGTACATTCTGTTCTACAAATATTTATTGAGTGTCCACTGTATGTCAGGCACAGTATATGATGCTGGGGAGATAGATGTGGACAAAAATCATCTATCCTTATGAACAGAGGGGACACAGACAACAAGCAATTAGAAGGTGACAAGCACAAGGAGACGGAGCACCATAAAGATGAGGACAGTACGGGGTGGGCGAATCATTTTGAATAGTATCTGCCTTGGAGGAAGTATAGACAGAAAAGTCTTTAGCAGCTATGATGGCAAGACTTCATCTCTCTTACTTTAGACAAGTTATCAGGAAGGACCACTCCCCAGAGGACATCATGCTTGGTAAAGTAGAGGGTCAGAGAAAAAGAAGGCGGCCCTTAATGTGATAGACTGACACAGTGGCTGCAACAATGAGTTCAAGCACAACAACGATTGTGAGGATGGCGCAGGACCGGGCAGTGTTTCGTTCTGTTGTACATAAGGTCACTATGAGTCGGGACCTACTCAACGGCACCTAACATCAACAAGTCAGAGATGTAAGGAGGAAAACCTGCAGATATCTGGGTGAGAAGCAGTTCGGCAGAGGGAAGAAGCAGGAGATTTCTGGAATGTTCAAAGCACAGGGAGGCTTTTTGGCATGGACCACATGAGGGCAGAGGAAATATGATCAAAACCATATGCTCTGTTATTACGGTTATTGGTACTGGTAACAAAGAGGGCTTAATGACTGACATGGTTCAGTGTATAAGCCAGACTGAAGGAGGGGAGAAAGGAGAGAAAAGTTCAGCTCTGAAGGAGGGCAGAGAAATGGGGTGGGACCATGGTGCTTATTATCTTGTAACTGGCTATCAGCAGCTGACTGTGAGGGTTGGACTGGGATGAAGAGGGTTTGAAGACAGAAATCAAGGGAATGTTTTTTGTTTTCTTTTAATGGGAGATACAAGAACACGTGCTTGTGCCGACAAAAACAAGCTAGTCAAAAGGGAGAGGCTCATGGCGAGGGGAAAAGGGTGGATAACTGAAGAAGCAGCTCCTTGGAAAGGTGAGAGGAGATGGGATCCAGAGCACAAGAGGTGGGTTGGCCTTTCACAAGAGCCTGATGGAATAGGCTGGATCCCCGGAGAGGAGGCTAGGGTCCAGGGCAGGCAGTCTGAAGTTGAGATGATGGAAAGAGTGAAGGTGCTCACCCCTACGGCTTCTGCAGATGTTGAATGAGGTGTTATCAGAGCCTGTGAGGGGACGGCAGGGACGAGGAGGATTTGAAGACAGAAAAGGATTGAAATTTTTTCTTGGGAGTTGGAGAGACAACATGGAGAAAAGTGGAGGAGATTGCAGGGTCCTATTGAATATCCAAAGGAGTCTTGTTGCCTCAATGGGTAATCACTCAGCTGCTAACTGAAAGATTGGCTGTTCAAACCCACCCAGTGTTTCTGCAGAAGAAAACACCTGGTGATCTGCTCCTGTAAAGATTACAGCCTAGAAAACCTTATGCGGCCTCTCTACTCTGTCCTACAGGGTCACTGTGAGTCAGAATAGACTCGACAGCATACAACAATTAAATATCCAGGTGCCCCTGGGCGGCACAAATTCTTATGGCCTTGGCTACTAACTGAAAGGTTGGCGGTTCGAATACACCCAGAGGCATCTTGGAAGAAAGGCCTGGCTATGTACTTCTGAAAGATCACGGCCACTGAAAACCTTATGGAGCACAGTTCTGCTCTGACACACATGGGGTTGCCATGTGTTGGAATCAACTTGATGGAAACTGGTTTGATTTTAGTTTTATTGAATATTGATTCGAGGTTTCAGATCATGAATTAAAAATGAAACTAGTTAAAACTAGTTAGTGAGGTGTAACTGCAGGAGCTAGCTTTGCCTTCTTTTTTGACCCAAACCAGCTTCTATCTGAAAGAAATCATGGGAGGGGGGGAGGAATTTATCCCACAGGAAAACAAACAAAAATCCAAGACAGCAAAAAAAAGTAAAAGCTCTTTTAAGTTGTTTGTTTTTATAGAACAATATACATATCACATATACAGACCTTTCACGAGCATTACGAGGAACTTTGGTATTTAAGCACCAGGCAGACATTGATCTCTTCGGATAACTTGACAAAAATTACCATATACCTTGTAGAGGTGATGACTTCCTCCTTTTTAAAAAAGCACAGACAAAATTAACTACAGTATAGCTGTTGTTTCTCGGCATTCTAGCAATGAGCGCTCTTAATCAACTGATGCACGAGTCTATCAAGAGCGCAATGAGAATGGATAATGCATATTGTTGTTGCTAGTTGTCACCACGTCAATTCAGACTCACGGCGATCCACATGGGCAGAGCAGAATTGCTCCGTAGGGTTTTCATGGCCATAATTTTCCAGACGCAAATTTCCAGGCTTGTCTCCCGAAGCACCACTCGGTGTGTTCGAACCACCAGCCTTTTGGCTAGTGGTGGGATGCTTAATTGCTTGAGGTACCCAGAACCATATATATAAAACAAAACCCAAACCCGTTGCCATCGAGTCAATTCTGACTCATAGCAACCCTATAGGAGTAGAACTGCCCCATAAGGTTTTTAAGGAGCAGCTTTTGGATTTGAACTGCCAACCTTTTGGTTAGCAGCTTAACTCTTAACCACTGGACCATCAGGGCTCCCATACATATAGTACATACTCATTAATTCTTAGATTAACCAGCACGTCCAGGTTCCACATAATGTCATATAGCAAAGAGTGTACAACATTTTGCTGACATTTTCAAAGAGATACCAGAGAATCATGTCGGGAGGGGAGAAGCTCAGAATACGGTGTGACTGTTTCTCTCGGCTGAAAAGAAAAAGAACATGAAACTCATAAATTAGCAACAATTATGCTTTTCTGCGATGTGACTAGGCTCCATGAGATGTGTATGCTTGTTACTCCCTCACAAGTTCGTTCCTCACTGCTGGCAATTGTATTAGATATATTATTCAGAGTTATGAAGGAAGAAAAAAGATTTTTTTCATTGCTAAACTTAAGGGAATGAAAATCCCCTTTTCCTCCCTTGTGTCTCATGGAGCAAATCCAAGTGAGTAACACTAATTGACCCAAAGGGAGGTTTGAGTACAGTTCAGAACTGAGAAGCATAAAGAAAGATGAGATATAGCTCTATACCTCATTTCTTGACTCAAAATAAGCTTTTTCAGTCTCCTCTCCTAAAGACCTCAAACACAATCCTACCATTGTTTTCATTTTCACTTGCTTTGCCATCCGTCAAGTTTCTATATTCTCACCCCAACTCTACAAGACTCAGCCAACTTTAAGCTTTAGAATTGTAAGAAAAATTGAAGCAAATATAGTGTGTATTGTGATTGCATATTCCGGACCTTCATTTTCGAGACTATCACTCTTTGTAGCATGGGGTAGACAGGCAGGAAGTAGGAGCTAAGATGGGCCCTGAGACAATAGGATTGGCACTAGAAGTACAGTTGAGGTAAGCCTGGCATTCAGTCTAAGGAGCTGGCTGGCTTATCTGTGATTCAAGCCACACTACGTTCCAGGGTTTCTATCAGGAGGTGGACGCTCAGTGAGGATTCTAGGTTATTGTCAATACTTGGTTATCTGGTCATTTGGACAATCCTTCTATAGATGTACAGAACGATACTCCAGACTCTGAGAAGAAGAAACACAAGCCAGGAACAGTAGGCATCGGCTCCCCCCGTCCCTGAGTGTTAGTCAGGGTTGAAACCAGGACTCCACTTGGGGAGGAACTTAAGAGTAGAAAACAAAGCAGATGACAGCTATGGACTGGTCAGGACAGGCAGGGAGGAGGATTGCAACTCAGGGCCTCATGGACGTGGTTAGCTTGGTTAGCCCCAGGTCCTTGTCTGATCAACAGTGAAGGAAACATAAGGAGCAAAGCAGGAGCCCAGTGCCATGTTTCTAGGTTATTATACTGCTCCCATATTAAAGCACAGAAATTTTAAGAGTGAGCATAAAGCAATCCCCTTTCTAAGTTTTATCAATGTATTTATTACTACGATTTACTTTTATAGAGAGATATTAGCATTTATTAACGACCTATTATGGTCCAGAAACTTTAAGTAGCGTGATTTCTTTAAATTCCAGGTATTAATTATTTTCATTTTCACCAAAAGACACTGAGGTTCACAGAGGTTAAATAAATTGCTTAAGGAGACAAGCCGAAATTGTGAATCAGAGCCCTGGCAAGCAAAGCCCGTGATTTTTACACTATGCCACGTGGACCTTTTTATTGGGTAGTTTTGGCTGGTTTAATTTTGTCGTGCACCCAGGGAGCCTATGTGTATAGTTCATTTAACTTGTAAGAGTTGCTTTTCTACCATTTTGATATTCTGTGGACTGTAATGACAACGAGGATGTCCTTGAGGCAGAAATGTCCTCTTGTGCATTCAGCTTCACGGAAACCGATACCCAGCCCACGTGACTGACACTCAGGGGTTGACTCTGCCACACTTCAGAGAGGTTGACAAATTGCTAACAGCTGTCTGGGGTTAAAAAACTGATCTCTGAGAGCTGACCCTTCCTTGTTCCCTTTTTAAAGAGACAAGTGTGCCTCCTTTTCTTCTGCGCTCCTAATGACCGCTCTGCTCTGAAAGGGTCCTTGCACTTATCACCTGGTCTCACCAAGTATTTCCACTTTTCTCAGACCTAACTCCCGTTTGTAACCATGACAGAGTATCTTCTCATTCCTTCCACACTTTTTCAGATAGCACAAGAGATATTATTACATCTGTGTTCAAATAAGACATTCTACACTCAGAACTGCTTCCCTATTATTGCATTTAACTGGAATGGGTGACCTATTATCTCGTGGGGGAAGAAAAGGACTTCTGCATTCAGTGTAAGAATGTATTGTGAACTCCTTAATGTCGGTGATTTATCTGATGATTGAGGCCAACTGATGTCAGTGGTTTTCAGGACATTCATATCAGGGAGAAAAAAAGAGATGCTACTAGATATATGGAAATACAGTTATTATATAGACGAAAGAGAGTTTTGAAGTTCACCATCTCTAATGAACAAATATACAAGATCTTAATTTTATCCTCACCCAACTGTTTATGCCAGCCTTGAAATGCCTCTGATATGGGTATCGGTTTACTAAAAAAGTAATTAAAAGATTAAAAAAAAAACAAAAACCAAACCCCTTTGCCCTTGAGTCCATTCCAACTCCTAGTGACCCCATAGGACAGAGTAGAACTGCTCCATAGGGTTTCCAAGGAGCAGCTAGTGGATTCGAAATGCCAACCTTTTGGTTAGCAGCCTGAGCTCTTAATCACTGTGCCACCAGGGCCCTGAATTAAAAGATTAAAAAAAAAAAAATTAGTAAATAAAAATTCTTTATTTGCTGCATTTTTTTTTTTTTCCTTTTTAATTCCTCAGAATACTCCTGCACAGGAACCTAAATTTCTTTGCTTCTCAGAGTTGTCTACTATAAATACCTAGTTTCTAATTTAGTCAGGCTGTATAAAAGTCTTCAAACCATGACAATTTATAACTCATCTGGCCCACGTCTGGGTACTGTTTAAGTGACTAGTTGTCAAGAAGCCACACGACAATAATTACTCTATGTCACACTGTGACTTTCTAAAACATTTAACAATTTTTTTTAAAGCGGTGCTAGAAGATAAATACATTGTTTGAAGGACATCAGGCATCGCCATCCTTTTTTCTCAACACAAGTTTTGAAGAGGCTAAGGATTCCTATAAAATAACAAAGGTTAGAGCTTTTCATCAGGTCATAGTAGTTGTAACTGTGCTAGTATAGTATAGATAAGAACCTAACCCGTGTCTGTGAAGTCTCTCACCGTGTCTTAGCCATCTAGTGCTGCTATAACAGAAATACCATGAGTGCATGGCTTTAACAAAGAGAAATTCATTCTCTCACAGTTTAATAGGCTACAAGTCCAGATTCAGGGCATCAGTTCCAGGCGGAGGCTTTCTCTCTGTCAGCTCTGGAGGAAGGTCCTTGTGATGCATCAGTCTTCCCTTGGTCTGGGAGCATCTCAGCACAGGAACCTCAGGTCCAAAGGACATGCTCTGCTCCCGGCACTGCTTTCTTGGTGGTATGAGGTCCCCACTCTCTGCTAGTTTCCCTTTCCTTTTATCTCTTGAGGGAGAAAAGGTGGTGCCAGCCACACCCCAGGGAAACTCCCTGTACACTGTATCAGGGATGTGACCTAGTGAGGGTGTTAAAATCCTACCAAAATCCTCTTTAACATAAAATTACAATCACAAAATGGAGGACAACCACAGAATACTGGGAATCATGGCCTAAGTTGATACACACATTTTTGGGGGGACACAATTCAATCCATGGCACACCTGTACTGTACAGTAGAAGTATAATGACAGCCACATACGTGATTTTTTAAATTTTCCAGCAGCCACATTAAAAAAAAGGAAAAAGAAACAAGTGTAATTAATTTGAATAATATTTAACCTGTTATATCCAAAATATTATTACTTCAACATGTGATCACTATTAAAGATTATTAACGAGATATTTTAGATTCTTCTTTTGTGTATTAATCTTTGAAATTTGGTTTGTAATTTACACTTTGGGCATCTCTCTATTTGGAGTGGCCATGTTTAAGCACCAAATGGCCACATTTAGCTAGCGACTACTGTATTGGACAGAACAGGATTATGCAAAGAGTAGAGGAAATTTATTAAAAAGAAGTAAGAACACTTACTCAGAGTTCCCCCTATATTAAACAGTTCTTTTCTATTTTATTAAACTCTATAAATATTTCTTGAACCACTGCTAAATTCAAGACAAGTTTCTGGGCCAATGAGGATGAACTATATATGTTTTTGAAAGTAAAAGAAACCAGTTCCTGCCTTCAAGGACTCTGCTATCCAGTGGAATATAGAATTACTTCAGGCTGGACTAACATTTACTATGCAATGGACATGCGCAGGCATAGTGCTGGTCGATTGAAATTTAATTATTCCCTCGATGTGAAAAACAACACTGAGGATTTGTTCTTGCAAAATTTCTGTACTATATGAAAGCAAAGAAAGAATATTTCTGAGCCATGTGTTTGCTCCTATGTGTCACAAGAAGGATGATAAATTTTAAATGCACTTTGCGAATATCTAAAGTTAGGGTCAGAATATTATTATACTCCATTTTCAAATCACTCCATTATTTAATAATTGTCTTAGGTATCTAGTGCTCCTGTAACAAATACCACAAGTGGGTGGCTTTAACGAAGAGAAATTTACTCCCTCACAGTACAATAGGCTAAAAGTCCAAATTCAGGGGGTCAGCTCAGGCGAAGGCTTTCTTTCTCTGTCGGCTGTGGAGGAAGATCCTTGCCTTCAAGCTTCACCTGGTTAAGGAGCTTCTTAGGCTCAGGGACCCTGGGTCCAAAGGATGTGCTCTCCTTCCAGTGCTGCTTTCTTGGTGGTTTGAAGTCCCCCTGTCTCTCTGCTTGCTTCTTTCTTTTATATTTCAAGAGATTGCCTCAAGACACAATCCATTCTTGTAGATTAAGTCCTGCCTCACTAAACCAACTGCCTCCCAGCCTCCCTCATTAACATTGTAGAGGCAGGATTTACAACATATAGAAAAATCACACAATGCCGGGAATTATGGCCCAGCCCATTTGATACACATATTTTTGGGGAGGCCGTAATTCAATCCATGACAATAATTTATCTGTAAGTTCACTCATGCATTAATGAGGAAATTTTTATTCAAGCCATGGTGGCTAGCAAGGAGTCCAGCATAATCTAGGCAAAGAACTAGAATGTGTTGAGTAAACGAAAGACTGCGTTCTGGAAGACACTGTGTTAATCGCCATGAGGAGTACAATGACTGGACACAGAGCCCGCTCTCAAGACACTTCTATTTTTAGAAAAAAAAATGAAACATAAGCAGCCAAATACTGCAAAGGAGAAGGTGACAGGTATTAGGAGAGACAGAGGGCGCCTGAAGAGCTTATCAGAGAGAAAAGAAGCAGTTGGCAAGTGAGTGCTCCGCTTTGAATTTCCAAATTATATCCTGACCTTTCATTTTGAACAGATGCAAAAAATAAGTATGTTATTTGTACCATTTTCAGAGACCCACCACGCTTCCTTTTTTACTGAATGAGTCTTGTTCTACCCTGCTTCTCCCCCCAGGAAGGTGTCTGAAGGCGAGAGAGGAAGAGGGTTTAAACGTCCTCATCATAATGAGAAAAAGCAGAGTTTGTGGTAAAACAAACAAACAAACAAACCCATTGCCATGGAGTAGATTCCAACTTATATTGACCCTATAGAACTATAGAGTAGAACTGCCATATAGGGATTCCAAGGAGCAGCTGGTGGATTTGAACTGCCAACCTTCTGGTTAGCATGCCAACACTTAACCACTGTGACACCAGGGCTCTGAGTCCATGGTACTAGGTGTTAATATTGACAAGGCAATAACAATTTACCTAGGATTATGTTTCTGGAGTGGTGGTGGAATCTGTGTGTGTGGTGGGGGAGGAGGGTAACAATCTTTGATTCCTAAGAACAGTGATGGGTAGAGTCTAACATACTAACTTTCTTTACACTTCCTTTGTCTGTAGATTTTCTTTCAACAGTGATAGGTGTTGACTTATCAGAACTGCTATCCTAGGAAGAAGAAAAAAGGAAAGCACAAGCTAGGGAAAGAAAGACAAAAAGGGTAAGATAAGGAAAAAAGAAAAAAAGATAAGGAGAGCTAGTAAAAGCTTGGTTTTTGACAAATAACGACTCCGACAAAAGCAGTATGATAGTACAGATACATGTCTACTACATCTAGTAGACACACTAAATATTTGTTGAGTGACTGCAAACCTAGAGTCTCAGTACATATCCAACCAACTCAAACTACCCTTAAGGGAGAGCATTCCTATGTACTAAATCTGTTTAATAGTGACATTTATTGAGCACTTACTATATGCAAGAACTTGGGCCAAAGGCTTTCCACATTCTGTTCATGAAATCCTTACAAGAACCTCATAAATGAGACACTATTAACATTCCATTTTGTAAGCAAGGATTTTTTTACTATATGCAAGAACTTGGGCCAAAGGCTTTCCACATTCCGTTCATGAAATCCTTACAAGAACCTCATAAATGAGACACTATTAACATTCCATTTTGTAAGCAAGGCTTAGAGAAGCGTAGAATATCAGTATCAATAGCACAGTATTCAGAGATAGAGCTAGGATTTACAGTTCTATTTGACGGAAGTCTTAGCTTCTATAGTAGGCATTCTCACAGAAATGAATACCAAAATGAAGAATGTACTTATAATATAAGGCTTCTTCAAATGAGGTGGCAACATTTGACTTGTTACCTCCTTGTTATTCTCCATTCTATGACCTTAAACTGAGTATTTTCAATTTATCTGGGTGGTTGTGGTATTTAGATCCTAAAAAATTATAATTAAGTATTTTTTATGGCAAAAGATGTTTGATATTTGTTGGGGCCATAAAGCAAAGGAAAATAAATCAACCTGGCAGCAAGAAATGTCCTATCGAGTCCTCTTTAGGTTTAGGTGTTTTATCAGATGAAACGTGGAACATTGCTGTCACGATTAAGATTGTGGGTCGAATTGGCTGGGCCATGATTCTCAGAGTTTATACGTAATCCCCCCCGTGATGGGGTCTGCTGTGAGTAGACAATCAGTTGCAAGGGAGCTCCCTTGGGTGTGTGACCAGCATCCAAATATAAGCAGATGTTCTGGCTTTTACCTACATTGGGCCCTCCAGCTGGCTCCTGTTCATCTGACCTCCAGTTCTTGGGACTTGAGCTAGCTACTTACCTGCCAATCTTGGTATTCATCAATCTTCAACGCCTGTGAGCAAGGGCCCTTCTCTCTGACCTGCCGCCTTGGGTTTGCCACCTATGTGAATCAAGAGAAGTCTGGCAGTCTTGCCTGCCGATCTTGGGATTCGTAGATCTTCACAGCCTGTGAGCAAGAGCCCTGCTTTCTGACCTGTTCATCTTGGTTTCACCAGCCCCTGCAGCTATGTGACTCAGGAGAAGCCTCTGTCTTGATCCACACATTTGGATGTTCCAGCCTCTACAATTGTGTGAGCCGCTTCCTTGGTATAAATCTCTCTCTGTATATATTTATACACTTTACTGATTTTGCTTTTGTGGAGAACCCAACCTAGACAATTACTTTAAAACTCCAAGGCTGAGTGGAATAACTTACCCACTTATCAAAAGAGATTGATGTTAAACTATGTCTTTTGCAGAAGTCATACTCTGGGAGACAATGTTTCTCAATTTCCATTTTTTTTAATTGTCCTTATTGGCTGGTCCTAAACTTTTCTTTGGAATATATTAAATTTGTATTTTTTTCTTAAAAAAAAAAAGGTATCAAGTTACTAAGTTTAAGTGTGACTTATCTAAGTTTTGTTAGAGAATTATTGCAATAACTTTGCCATGGTGTATTTTTTCATAACTGGATAGTCTTATTAAACTAAGAGAGAGACTGTCCTGTCTCCTGATCACCCACACAGGAAGTATCCAGGGCAGTGTCAGTCCATATACAATATTTCTTTAAAAGGAAAGAGGAAGCTGGTTATTAAAGACAGTTTGAGAGGAGTGCTATAAATTCTTTAGACCATAAAAGGCTACTTATAGAATTGGAGAAACTACTACTCACAAACACACTGTACCAACAATTCTTTTTAATCTCTCAAATCTCACCTCAACATTTATGTATCCACTCAAACCTAAGAGTAACATTACTAAGAGAAGTAAATAAACAAAGGAAGTAATTATCTTCAACTCAGCCTCAAATACCACTTCAGGGTGCTGAATACACATTGAAGCACTAAGTATGGGGTGCAAGTGGGCAGTTTAAATGCAGATAAAGCATAATTATTTTCTAGGCTACTTGACCAGCACTGCCTAAAAAAATGTTCCGTGGAGAAGAAGAAACATTTATCTCCTGGAAAAGAGGTTTATAGGTTCTCATACCAGTTGCCGTCCAGTCAATTCCAACTCCTGGTGACCTCATGTGTGTCACAGTAGAACTGCGCTCCACAAGGCTTTTAATGGCTGATGTTCTTGAAGCATATCTCCAGTCTTTTCTTTTGGGGCACCTGTGGGTGGACTTGAACCTCCAACCCTTCAATTGAGCTCATTAGCTATTTGTCTACCTGAAGACAAAAAAACCTGTTGCCGTTGAGCCTATTCCGACTCATAGTGACCCTGTAGGACAGAGTAGAACTGCCCCACACAGTTTCCAAGGAGTGCCTGGTGGATTTGAACTGCCGACCTTTTGGTTAATAGCCGTAGCACTTAACTTCTATGCCACCAGGGTTTCCATCCGAAGACAAGGGTTTTCATAGATTATGTTTTTAACCTAATTTCTTTGCACTCACTAGTGTGTCAGTGTGCCTACATTTTCATGCCTGTTTTAGTTCCTCTGCTTTTATGCCCTTTTCTCTTCCTAATGTCCTAGACTTAATGCTTCCTTCCTGTTTTCCACATTATCCTCTCCACTCAGACAGCACTGGGTCCTCCCTGTAGTCCTCCTGTAGCACGGCCTTCATACCAGTGCTGTCGGGCTTGAATTCAGTGCTCTGTAGTTCGCTAACAGTGGCCATGTCTTTCATGGTGCATGGAGCAAAGGAGAAGCTTTGTAGTATATTTTAACTGTATTAAACTAAAATAAAATTGTAAGAAATCCATTCAAGGGTAAAATAGTAAAATACACACACACACACACACACACACACACACTAAGCCTTGAGCTATAATAATATTGATTATCATCATCATCAACCAAACAAGGCCATTTATCTGTTTTTAAAGTGATAACAACTGATTAAAACTATGGCCTTGCAACTGAAGTGACAACGTTAACGTTTTCTGTTTTTTCTCTGCAGAAAACGTGCTAAGAGACAAGGAAAGAGGTTCACATTTCTAGAGGAAGAGTCACTGGCAGAGGTCCTTGAGCTGCCTTAAGGTTATTGTATTTGTTGGATAGAAGCCATTACAGTAGGTGAGGAAATGGGTCTTCCATATCACTGAAGTCAACCATATATGAAGCCCCTAGTAAGTGTACAAATAGTCCTTCCATTCCTTATTCCTCCAAGGTTTGTTTGCTCCAGAATATTAAGGAGCTATATCATGTAGGCTTGCTATTAAAAGGCCTATTCTAAGGATTCAATATGGCGTTCATGAAGAGTATTGGATATACCATGGATATACCACGGACTGTCAGAAGAATGAACAAGACTGTCTTGGAAGAAGTAGAGCTAGAGTGCTCCTTAGAAGAGAAGATGGTGAGACTTTGTTCATGTACTTTGGACGTGGTATCAGGACGGATCACGCCCTGGAGAAGGACATCATGCTTGGTAAAGTAGAGGGTCAGCAAAAAAGAAGACCCTTGACAAGATGGATTGATACGGTGGCTGCAACAATGGGCTCAAGCACAACAATGCTTGTGAGGATGGCACAGGGCTGGACAGCGTTTCATTCTGTTGTACATGGGGTCACTATGAGTCCGAACTGACTCAATAGCGCCTAACAACAACAGCAGCAATTTTAAGGATTGATTCTTCTGCTTATTTAAAACTTGTTGTTTTCAAGAATAATGCTCTTTAATGGACAGAAATATTTCCATAACAGCTCTCCTCCCCTCTTCTTCATGAATGATGGTGAATATATGTAGTTTGTAAGCCTTACCTGTGTTTTAACTCTTGAAATAATGCTTTGTTGCCGCTGATACTTAGAAATACATGAGCTGATATCCTGTAACTGAAGTCAGACACAAGTAGCATTTGATTAAAGCTACTATTAAGACTGTATAAGATACTTTGAGAAAACCATGTTTTTTAATGAAACAAATTAAAATATACATGCCATGAATTTGATATTTCCTTTTGATTTAAAGAGAATTATTTTATATATCCGTGTATATAGTAGAACACACAGGGGCACAGTTATGAAAACTTTTTAGCCATAACCAAACACCTTGAGGGACTGAGTCATTGGGCTTGAGGGCTTCGGACCATAGTCTCAGGGACATCTAGCCCAATTGGCAGAACGTAGTCCATAAAGACAATGTTCTACATCCTACTTTGGTGAGTAGTGACTGGGATCTTAAAGCTCACAAGTGGCCATCTAAGATAGAGCTATTGGTCTCTTCCCATCTGGAAAAAAGAAGAGTGAAGAAAATCAGAGTCTCAAGGTAACAATTAGTCCATAGGACTAATGGACCACATAAACCAAAGCCTCTGCTAGCCTGAGACCAGAAGAACTAAATGGTACCTGCCTACCACTAATGACTGCTCTGACTGGGATCACAGTAGAAGGTCCTGGACAGAGTAGGAGAAGAACATAGAACAAAATTCAAATTCATAAAAAAGACCAGACTTACTGGCCTGATAGAGTCTGGTGAAACCACTGAGACCATGGCCTTTAACCTGTTGCCGTCGAGTCAATGCCGACTCATAGGGACCCTATAGGACGGAGTAGAACTGCCCCATAGAGTTTCCAAGGAGCGCCTGGTGTTTTTGAACTGCTGACCTCTTGGTTAGCGGCCGTAGCACTTAATCACTAGGCCACCAGGGTTTCCCTATGGCCCTTAGACATCCTTCAAACCTGGAACTGAACTCACTCCTGGAGACCACCTTTTGGCTAAACAGTAGAGAGGTCTATAAAGTGAACAATAACACATGTGAGGAATGTGCTTCTCAGAACAATCAATCATATGAGATCAAAGGGGCAACATTTGCCCAAAAACAAAGTTCAGAAGGCAGGAAGGGGCAGGAAAGACATGCAAAAGGAAACAGGGAACCCAGGGAGGAAGTGGGTAGAGTGCTGTCACATTGAAGGAATTGCAACTAATGTCATGAAACAAAATGTGTATAAAGTGTTGAACAGGAAACTAATTTGCTCTGTGAACTATCATCCAAACCCCCCCAACCCCCTCACATACACACAAAATAATAATGATAATAAAGAGAACTATTTTAGGTGTTTCCTGGCAATCTGTCCTCATTTGTTCATTATTTATAACACTAGTTACTGTCTTTCGTAGATACAATTTCATTCCCAGTGGCACTGGAAACACGTTCTGCATAAATATTGGCAGGAACAAGGCATAAATACTTGAACTTTGTTCAGTGAAAACATAGCTTACGTTGCGTTGGGACACCAGTGAACAAAAACAGCTTGGTTGCTTTTTATACTGCTCCTTTGGTGTTATAGTAGTAAATCTTTAAAACAATGGGCCTTAACTGGCAGATTTCTGGATATGTTCAAGAAAATGCAGAAGCAAGGCAATCAATTTGAGGCAGGCAGTTACTTCCTCACATTCACGGTATTGGTTTTTGAACCACCTAAGTGTTAAGACTTTCAGCTGAGATGCAGTCATCCTTGTACAATCAAAGTAGGGAGAAGTTAGTGATGAACACTGATATTATCATCAAACATAATTATTTGGAAGAATGTTTTTTCAAAATAATATTTTTATTTATTTTAGACATATATAATTGAGACAGAATCTTATAAAGTCGGGGGGAGAAAAACCATACTGGATCATCTTCTCCAATTATCCCAAGAGTAATGAGTAACGCACCCGAGTTTAGAACTGAAGTGTCTGAAACTCCAGCGCACTTGTTCCTGTGCTACGTCACATAATAGTCAGAAAGCCACTGGAAAATGGCCATCACAACTAAATTGCCTATGTGCTATTGGTCCAGTGTCCAGTGACCAGGTGACGCGGTGGCTCACTGTGCATGTTGGATCTGGGCCCAATCTGATTAGCCACAGGTAATAGCCATCAACCAATTTCGTTCAAGGAAAAGACCAAAATCACTTCTTTTAAGAAAATGTAATCACCTAGCACTGGGCTGGGGTTAACGATTGTTAACAAAGCACGGCACTTTGAAACCCACTTCTGATTTATTTCTCATTTAGATAATCTTAGGTTTATTTCCAGTTGGTGTGGCATATTAAATAGCTGCTCTGCTCCTACCTTAATAAATATATGTTGAATCTGTTAAATAGATGTAATTTATTTATCTTTGTAGTTTCCCAAGTACCTTACACACGTCTCTGCATATGAAACATGATATATTAATAGTGGTTGAATTCAATTGGTGGGGACTTCTTTCCCTCTCTTCTTGCCCTCTCCTCTCTCGTTTCTCCTCCTTGTTTTCCCAGTCTTCTTCAACTCCTTGTTCCTCTTCTTTAATAATAAATTATTTTGCTGAAGCCATCCCACCAATTACCCTAAAAATTTAGTTTCTTGTGATTTCCCAGCAGTTTCACAGGGTCAGTACATGTCACGTTGGGCAATTTTTGAGAAAATGTCAGTTAGCCCTTATAAAGCTCAGCTTTTTCGAGTTTAGATTTAGATCCAGGAAACTTGTTAGTGCTGTTGATAGAAATCAGCTCTCAGGTCCAATTTTCAGTTCCTTTGGTCACTTCATACTATCAGCTAAGTAAACACTCCTGCTGACCGGGCCCGTCACATCTGCTCCCCTGCCCCAAGTCCAGAGGTCCAACGAGGAGAATGCAGAAAACCACGCCTTGCTTGGCCAGTGGGGAGACTGGTGTAGGCATTACTCCACCTCCCTTAGCGGTGGCCGAGGGCAACCGGAGCTGCTGGCTGCGCTGTCCTTCTGCTCCTAGATGGGTTTAGAGACAGATGACTCTTGGGAATCTCCTAGCAATGAGGCTCGGTTTGAGTCTGTACAGACTCGTGCGAAGATACAAAAGGGCTCAGTAAATGGCTGTGGATGGAGTTACTGAGCATGTTCGCTGGACAGTTTACAAGAAATGTACATGTTTTTGGCTACACTGTCAGTATTTATTATCTGCATGAAATTTTTTTTTTTTGGTTGACTATAGCCTTGAGGACTCTGTAGATAATAATATATTTTCATAGTGTTTCATAATCTGTGGATCACATTGTTGTTTATTTTCTTCTTTAATTTTCACTAAATCCTATGAATAGAGGTGTCATTCTCACATAAAGAGCATACAGATAGGAGATTTATGTGTTTTACTAGAAGTCCCCTAGGGCTTTTTGACCATTTGGTGTAATAGGGTCACTTTGAGATGGCTCTCTCTCTCTCCATTCATTCATCCCTCCATCCGTCTATCTATAGACATATACATGGCAGTGGCGGTTCAGGGGTTGAATACTCACCTTCCACGTGGGAGACTCGGGTTAGATTCCTGGCCAATGCACCGCATGCACGGCCACCATCTGACTGTCAATGGAGGCTTGTGTGTTGCTGTGACACTGAACAGGTTTCAGCGGAGTTTCTAGACTACAATGAACTAGGAAGAACGGCCTGGCAACCTACTTCCAAAAATCAGCCAGTGAAAACCTTATGGATCACAAGGGTCCAATCCCATTGTGCGTGCATGACATAAGTCAAGGGCTGACTCAACAGCAGCTAATAACGACAACACACACACATGCAAACGTGACCTTACATAAGGTGAAGAAGTTTTTACTCATCTGTTATCAAAAAAGGTACACGGCATGTTCAGGCAAATAATGCCCACCTCTGTGTTTGTTGACCGTCTACACCCTACCCCATGAAGTATTTTCCTAAGACTTTAGGTAGCTCACCATTTGGATCCTTGAGGGAAGTCTTGGGACTCATCTATTTTCCTCAGTCTCTTAGAAACTAGGGTGCACTGAGACCCTTCCAACATTCAAATCTACCCCTATTCTGACTCTCATTTTCTCATCTAATAATAATAATTATTATTTTTCTATAGAGATACTCTCAGAATTGCATGAAATAATATAGATAAGGTGCCTGGGATGCAATAGGTATCAGCAGGGTCGATTTCCTATCAGGATTACTTTGTTCCAATGCATCTGGACAATCTTTCATGAACTCCTCATAAGGAATAACACCACTGGAGAGGTAACCAGTTAATGATGCTCTTTGTGGCTTTTGGAAAAGAGAAAAGTAACTGGTCCAGGCCAAAATCAAACCTGGAATTCTGACCTTGTGAGCAAACAGCAAAGAAGGCTGATTGGTCACAGACTTGAGGCGGCTCACCATTTGGATCCTTGAGGGAAGTCTTGTGCCTCAGTACACTCACCTCGTGCAAATGAAACAAAAGTAAGCCATTAAACAAGTTGAACAAGTGTGGAACACACCAGGGGCCATCTTCTGTCTCATCTCGCTAAGTACTCTCACCCTGAAAGAAAAGTTTGACTGTAAAAAGAATTGACATAGCCTCTTTGGAAGAAAGTTTAATAGAAAATCCTTCCCTATAATTTATTGATGGCCATGAGTGAAATTTCAACCACCAGTGGAAATTTAACCGTGGTTATCATTGAGTGATGGTAATTGTGAGTGATTTTTCATCTTTGCTTCTTTCTGGTTCTATTTTCTTCAACAAAAAAAGAAAAAAAAAATATATATATGATATAGTGGGGACAGTCAATCAATACATGTGGGGAAAACATACTGTCTGAGAATTCTTTTGGGATAGAATGAAAACACCTCCACTGAGTTCTTAAGAATTGCTTTTCACAGAGGGTGTCATAGATTGAATTGTGTCCCCCAAAAAGACATGTTGAAGTCCTAACCCCTGGTACCTGTCAATGTGACTTTGTTTGAAAATAGTCTTTGGCAATGTTTTCAGTTGAGTTAACATGAGGTCATACTGGAGCCAGGTGGGTCCTAATCCTGTATGAGCGGTACCCTCATAAGAGATGAGAAGAAACGCTGTCTGAGGAACCATGCCATGAGAAGTTGCTTCCACAAGCCAAGGAATGACTGCAGCTACCAGAAGCTGGGAGAGGAAGGATCTTCCCCTCAAGGCTT
The DNA here is from genome assembly GCF_030014295.1 of Loxodonta africana. NCBI lineage: Eukaryota > Metazoa > Chordata > Mammalia > Proboscidea > Elephantidae > Loxodonta > Loxodonta africana. Next base: position 72,169,391 of record NC_087364.1, on the reverse strand, counting down.
CAGAGGGAGCTGGGCCTGACTAGCACATTGATTTGGACTTCTAGATTCCAGAACTGTGAAAAAAAATTTTCTGATTTTTAAAGCGACCCCCATTATGGTGCTTTGTTACAGCAGGTCTAGGAAATGAATACAGACAGTAAATTCTTTTGCCCCATGGATGTGTCGAGCCTTTTCTGCTCAGAAGTTAGATTTTTTTTTTTCATGAACCAGCTCTTTCTGCCCACCCAGCATAATCCGTAGGGTTTCTATGCAGCTGGCTTTCCCTGTTTTTACTCTTGAATGGGTAGCTTATTTCTTTCCAGCAGTTCTTTTTATTTTTTATCTGATTGACCCAAAATGGGTGCAGATGTGGTAAGCAGATGCTGAAAGTTGAATATTATTTTCACCCTGAAGAAAGACCTGATATAAGCAATTTCAGATTGTGTGAATTCTTGATTTCACGGTGGCCTTCCAATGCTGGTGCCGTTGCCAGTGATAACAGAAACCAGGAAGAGACTTTGGGAGGTAAACCACAGGTTTATTTAGCTCCCTAAGGTTTGAAGACCTCGTGTGTTCCTTAGTGTGTGATCTTGTGAAATTCACATGATGTATGATATTTTCCCTGTATTTTTCAGTGTATACCTGTGAAAACCAACTTCTGTTATTTGCTTATTTACAACAAAGATAGCCCATTCAGGCCAATTCTAAATTTTGATTTTTCTTTTGGATCTTTCTAGTACCTTTCTGTTACCTGCATGGTATATTGAAGAGCCATTAAACTGGGAGCCAGAATCTGCATGTTTCCCCTTATTTTGTGAAATAAGTACATACGGCAAGTCTACAATTGCTGAAAAACAAGGATAATGTTATCTTCTATCTAGCCCTTACACACAATTGCTAGTCATGCTGGTCACAAATTGCTTTTCAAGGCTTATGGAAAACATGTTATTAAATAGTTAGGGTGACTTCATTTTTTGTCTGAGGCCTCAAACTCTTCATTCCAGAGATTCTTAGGCAGAAAATTTTCATGTTCCAACACTTAAATTTTGTTTTTGTTTTTTAACCTGGGGAAATGAGTAGATTTCTTTCTTAACAGAGGATAGTCGACGAACCTATTGAATTAGCACGTTTCTTCATAGCTGCAAGCATTCAAGGGCTAGATGGAGGCACCCGTTCCTCCATTTATTTAACAAAAAGGTACTGAGTGCCTACCATGCCCAGCACTCTGCCAGAGGCCACAGGAAAGTGGACAATTAGAGAAACACAGCCTCATATCAGTGTGGAGACGGGCAAATCAGTAATTCCAGTAAGAGCGGCTTGAAGGGAAGACCTTAACCTAGACCTGGAGGTCAGGAGAGGGATTCTGACAGGAAGTGAGGTCCAAAAAATGAGCAGACATTATCCGAATCTCTGTAGCCATTGAGAAAGAGACAGTATGTGTGCGTGTGGGTTATGCAGAGAGAGACGGAGAGAGAACACGTGTGTGCGAGCTTGCTAGAGAGAGAGAATTGGCTAACGGCTTAAGTCTACATCTGGAATGAATTAAAATAACACTAAAAGCTGGTAGGAACACACTTCTGATCACCATTAGACTCACACCAGCTTACTGGCCAGATTCAGTGTTTGCTTTCTGGGAACACATAAACAGAATTTAATAAATTTTTCCTTAGGGGTAGGAGAAAGTTAATAGGCCACTAAAAGGGCCTAATTTACCTCCCAGGATTAGATTACTCAGAGTTGAAATAGGGCAGTTAAGATGCAGATACCATGTTTAGAAGTTAGAAAGTATGCTTAGTGCAATTCCAAAAGACCACAGTCTTCCGGGAAGCACTGGACTTTGTTCAATGCACTGAAGTTTTAATTTCTCAGGACCCTCACACCTTGGTTTCAGGTAAAAAGAAAAGTAAAAAGTCACGCTGGTTCTGTTTTTCAGTCTGGGACACATTCTTGAAAGTATTAGATTGTTTGGTTTGGCAGTACAAGGATCAAATTCACGTTGTGAAAAGTAAACGTGATGATCTTTTCACGATACGTCTAAAGTTTCTTTTTGTTAGCTCGAAAGGAATGAGTCATACTGACTTCATACGAGGAAACCACGTTCTAAGATAAACTCTTAAACCTTAGATGGTCCTTCTCGGATTCTTTGGCGTATTTTCCTCATTTTTCAGTTGGACCATTGTACAACAACTTTTCTCACATACCTCAGAGCCCAACTGGACCACTCGATGGAGCTGGTTCTAGAAGATAGAGTGCCCCCTTAGCTTATTGTAGCAAGAAAAGAGACCAGGTCAACATTAAAACAAGCTGGTTTGATAGGGCTCTGAAGGCCCTTAAAACCTTTAAGATGCTTAAATTTCAATTCAAGGACTGGGGCATGAATTTATTTAAAGTATCCAAAAGACAGAGGATGCCTCTGAGTGGTCCTTCAAACTTGGGATTTATTCATTCATTCGAGAGATATTTACTGAACACCTACTGTATACCAAGCCCTCTTCTAGGTATAGTGGTGTGGCTGAAAGCCTAGAAGTACCCAGTATGGAGCCAGAATTTCAGTAACATGAGGCAAACCCTGCCCTTATTTTCAAATGTGGCACAGACACTCAGTAACCCCATGATCTTGAACAAACCTCTTCTCTCTGATCTGTGGTTTTCATGTTCCTTAATTGTACCTGCCGATATCTACTTTCACCAGACAGTTGGTAAAAATTGGATGTGATAAACTAAAGTGGGGGCTGCAATGTCAGAAAAATGTGAAACAGAACCTCAAATTCTTAAAAAAAAAAAATCCAGAATTACTGTGCTGGTTGAAACCAGTGGACTCCCTGAGACTGATGGCTCTGAGATAGTCTTTAAATCTTGAACTGAAACTATCCCCTGAGGTCACCTCTTAGTTAAATAACAAACTGACTCACAAAATAAAGAATATCACCTGTGAATACTGCGCTCCCTTAAAAAATTATCCATATGAGACCAAATGGTCAACAATTACTTAAAAAAAAAATACAGATGAGAAGGGAAGGAGGTAGGGAAACTAGATAACTGGAAAGAGAACAACTAGAATGGAAATGAGAACGTTTGAGCATTGTAAAGAACGTAACCAATGTCACTAAACAATTTATGTGAAAATGGTTGAATGGGAACCTAATCTGTTGCGTAAACTTTCACTGAAAACACAATAAAATACTACAATAAAAATAAAGTGGGGGGCTCCCCTCTGTGAGCTCTGCAGATGCACCATTGTCAGGAAGTATCTTTCTGGGGTCAGCCGACCAGTGGGCAGCTGTAAAATGGTAGCAGCAGTAATAGTGTCAGACCTTGCCTAGCTTCACGGGGAATAATGACCAGGATCAGCCCAAAGCTGATTCCCATGAGGCAGAGGTCAGACATACCTCCTCTCTCACCTTGCAACAATTCTGACACCAGCCAGCCCTCCTATGGCACCCTCTATTTCTCTTCTGAGTTCGATAATGCATTGCAGTGGCCACACAGAATTCACAGACCATACTTACAGTTAAGTGGTTTATTACGGAAGTAATAGGGTACAACTTGGGATCATGATCAGGAAGCATGCAGGCAAAGTCTCCCTTCCGCAGTGCAGGACAACTCTCTCAGCTCCTCTCACCCACTGAGTACAAGCTCCACTTAGCCCCCTGAGAACAGGCTCCTCTCAGCCCTCTCTGGACAGGCTCCTCTTGGCCCTACCATACGTCACCACCAATTCTGCTGGGGATGCCTTCTGGGTCTGTTGCTGCCAGCTCTGCCACTGGGCCCTTCTGGGTCTCTTGCTGTCTTCATTGTTATAGCCCTTGACTGGTGTTACAGCTCTTTTAGGAGGTTCCTAGCCTCCTTCTCTACTTCTTCTCTCTTACTTCTTTTTTCAGCTTTTCTTCCTGCTTTTCTCTCTGTCTCAAAAACTTCTGTGGGGCTGGTTGCATATATATAAAACTCCTTGTCAGTTTCAAGGTATGGTCCCTCCCAGTAAAGCTACAAGCTGACTAATTCTCCTCTGTAGGCCACAGACACTTCATTTGCCTAGGAGGCTACAGTCACCTCATTTGCATAGTCCATAGTTGCTTCATTTGTGTAGCATATTGACCAATCCCTACAAGGTGCATAGCAATCACAGAGCAGGCTGCAGCCCAGGGCCAGACAAAAAGTCAAGTTGTTTATAGCTTGACCAGTGATATGAATTGAATTGTGTCACCCAAAAATATGTGTCAACTTGGCTGGGCCATGATCCTCAGTATTATGTAATTATCCTATGTACTGTAAATCCTAACTTCTACAAAGTCAATGAAGCAGGAATAGAGGCAATTATGTTTATGAGGCAGGACACAATCTACAGGATTAGGTTGTATGCCTAAAATATAAAAGAGATTAAACAAGCGAGCAGAGATTGGGGGACCTCATTACCATTAAGAAAGAAGAGCTGAGAGCGGAGCTTGTCCTTTGGACTCAGGTTTCCTGTGCTAAGAACCTCCTACACTCAGGGGAGGATTGATCTCAAGACACATGGAGATCTCCAAGGAATGCCAGGCTCACAGATGTTAAAAAGAGGCAAGGACCCTTCTCCAGAGCCAACAGAGAAAGCCTTCTCCTAGAGCTGGCTCCCTGAGTTCAGACTTCCAGCCTCCTAAACTGTGAGAGAATAAATTTCTGTTTGTTGAAGCTTGTGGTATGTCTGTTACAGCAGCACTAGATAACTAAGACTTCCAGGAAATGTCAATCAACCTGGACAAAAGTAACAAACACTCTGGGGTAGAAAACTAGGGCAAAAGTAACACCTCCGAGCTTAGGGGGAAAATCTCTCAAGCTGTTTTTCCAAAGAACCAAGGAAAAGGCCATGGAAAGAAATTCATTTTGCCACAGCAGCCTGGGGTTTTACCTTCAGGAGTCAATTGGTGAACTCCTATTCTGATACTGTAGTCTCTGGGGGCTGCAAACGTTTAACGTGTTTGCCTGCTAACTGAAAGGCTGGGGTTCGAGTCCACTCAGAGGCACCTTGGGGGACAAGGCTTGGTGATCTAATTCCAAAAAATCAGCCGTTGAAAATCTTGCAGACCATAATTCTACTCCAACACACATGGGGTCACCATGAGTCAAAACCGAGTAATAGCAACCGTTTTTTCCTGGTTGACTCTAACTTTCAGGCCTTGGCTTCAACATGGCTTCAACGTGGCTTGTTCCGGAAGCTTTCCCTGACACCTAGATGCCATTGATATGCATTCCTATAGAGCCCTGCACTGTCTCTGTCTGATCGGCTGAGGCCTATCATAGCAATTTCCATGATTTATGATGATTAGCTGTTTAATACATTCACCTTCTTGCCAGATTCTAAGCTTAAGTCTGCAAGGACTGGACCAGTTCTTTCTGTTTTAGCTCCAATGCTTAGCAGAATCTATTCATTATTGTTGAATAAATAAATGAATGCATGTTTGTGTCCTTATTGTTGTTAGGTGCTATCGAGTTGATTTCGAGTCACCATGACTCCACGTGACAGAGTAGAAATTCTCTATAGGGTTTCCTGGCTGTAATCTTTTTGGAGCCCTAGTGGCTCAGGTGGTTAAGAGCTCAGCTGCTAACCAAAAGGTTGGCAGTTCAAATCCACCAGCTGCTCCTTGGAAACCCTATAGGGCAGTTCTACTGTGTCCTATGGGGCCACTGTGAGTCGGAATCGACTTGACAGCAATGGGTTAATCTTTATGGGAGCAGATTGCCAGACCTTTCTCCCTGGGAGCTGCTGGGTAGGTTTGAACCACCAAGCTTCTGGTTAGCAGGCACTTAATCGTTATGTTTCTAGGGTTCCTTGTATCCTTACTGAGGCCTGCTAAAGAGGGGCTTGAGGAGCTAGGAAAGGAGCACACTTTGTCTATAAGTTTGCTACGTGCTTGTACACATATGATATCATTTAAACCTCATGGCATTCTAAGTGGTGGAAGGACAAACATTTTGATTCCTGACTGCTGATGAGAATGAGGCTCAGAGATGAAAGCCACATGTCTGTGTTTGCACGGCTAGAAAGTGAGCGGACTAGACTTGGAACTCAATTTAGCCTGACACCAAATCTATTGTTCTTTTCTTTCAATCACAGGGTTTCTGAGCACTGAGGAACTGTTCTGAAATGTAGTGCAAAGGCAACTGTGATAAGAGCCACCTGGAATTTGATCTTTAAAGATACCTTTCTTTTTCATTTCTATCTGCTGTTCTCCTCTTATCAGATAAAAACAGCAGCTGCTACTGGTGCTGTTGATTGGGATTTCTGTTTGAAATTGAAATCTTGGCCATTTGTTCTCCCCTGTTATATATTACTCTGAAAGGAAACCTATTTTGTTGCTTTTTTTAAAAAATTATTTTTTAAAAGGTAATGCATGTGCATGGCAAAAATTTGAACAATACAAAAAAGTGTTTTGTTTTTTTATCATATGGTGGCAGGCTGTTTCTAGATCTGTACTTTGACGTTAAACAGTATGTCTTCAAGATTGTTCCATGTTGGTTCATAAAAATATACATTTCATTCTTTTAATGATTTACATAGCATTCCATTTAATGTGTAACACACAAATGACAGATTTCATAATATGATAAATGCAGAAAAAAGTAATCTAACATCAGAATTGACGATGTTTTAGTGAGTTGGGTCTGGGGACTTAAAAGGCTGTGAGTAGCCATCTAAGATAGTCCACTTGTCCCTCTCCATCTTGGAGCAAGGGAGAATGAAGAAAACCAAAGACACAATGAAGAAAACCAAAGACACAAGGGAAAGATTTGCCCAAACAACTAATGAACCACAACTACCACAGCCTCCACCAGACTGAGTCCAGCACAACTAGGTGGTGCCCAGCTACCACCACCACTGCTCTGACAGGTATCACAATAGAGGGTCCCAGACAAGGTAGGAAAAAAAAAATGTAGAACAAAATTCAAACTCACAAAAAAAGACCAGACTTACTGATCTGACAGAGACTGGAGAAACCCCAAGAATAGGGACTCCGGACACCCACAGTGCTGAAGTCACACCTGAGGTTTACCCTTCAGCCAAAGATTAGATAGGCTCATAAAACAAAATGAGACTAAATGGGCACACTAACTCAGGGGAAGGGAGGAGAAAGCATGAGGGGACAGGAAAGCTGGTAACCAGGAACCCAAAGTGGAAAAGGGAAGAGTGTTGACATGTGATGGGGTTGGCAACAGTCCCGGATTGAACTGTGCTCCCCTCCTCATATCTGAAAACTTAGCTGGGCCAAGAGTCTCAGTATTGTGTGATTGCCCACTATTTTTCATCTGATGTGATTTCCCTGTGTGTTGTAAATCCTATCTCTATGATGTTGATGAGATGGAATCAGCAGCAATTATGTTAATGAGGCAGGACTCAATCTACAAGATTTGATTATGTCTTGAACCAATTTCTTTTGAGATATAAAACAGAGAAGTGAGCAGAGAGACATGGGCTCCTCACACCACCAAGGAAGAAGGACTGGAGCATAGCGTGTCCCTTGGACCTGGGGTCCCTGTACTGAGAAGCTCCTCAACCAGGGGAAGATTGATGACAAAGACCTTCCACCAGAGCCAACAGAGAGAAAGAGAGCCTTCCCTTGGAACTGGCACCCTGAATTTGGACTTTTAGCCTACTAGACTGTAAGAGAATAAATTTATCTTTGTTAAAGCCATCCCCTTGTGGTATTTCTGTTATAGCAGCATTAGATAACTAAGACAGCAACCAATGTCACAAAACAGTATGTGTATTGATTATTTATTGAGAAACTAATTTGCTCTGAAAACCTTCATCTAAAGTACAATAAAAAGTATATTAAGAAAAAATAAAATAAAAAGTTATAGTTGGAATTAAAAAAAAAAAGAATTCACAATGTTTCACCTGGTGAACACAGGACTAAGTGTTATTTTACCATACGTTAAGTCAAGGTTTAAATCAAGCAAAGTGGCTGGTAAAAATAGAATTCCCAGAGAGCAGGAGAGGGCAGTATATATTTACGCTGAAAATAAATAAATGTATAGAAGTTCCGTCCCTTTTATTGTGAATCATTTGTGGCCAAGTATCACTTAGAATACTACCACAGAGTTTTAGAGCTAAGACTGACTAGATTTTAAGAAACTTTTGTTTGTGTGTGTGCACGTGACTTTTTCTTGAAAAGTAAGTTTCTACAGAGGCGTACTAACCCTTACTTATTGATCACCTATTGGGGGCTGGAATATTATGAGCATTTTACATCGTTATCCTATTGCTTACAACCATCACAGAGATAGGTACTGTTATCACATTTACTTTACAGTTGGGGAACTGAAACCAACGACTATCTGACCCCAAACCCTCTGCTCCTAACTGTGGTACGCTGTACCATCTACTAGATGTAAAATGACGAAATTCCAGGAGCGGTCTCAGCTCCAATCGCTGACCTTGGAGGCCTTTAAAGGGGCTTCTTTAAACCTTTGGGTTTTCAGATCATGTTTCAAAATCCTCACAGAGCCCGTGCCCAGGGCAAATAATCAGCTACTACTCACTGGTATAGTTGTACCAGTTTTGAGAATAGTAAAATATTTCTGAACAGGTTGGTAAAGAACCATTGCGGGGGCCCAGTTTGTCTCTGGAACATTCTGCTCCTCCTCCTAACCTGGAAACTAAGAGTCAATGCCTGGCACACACCAGAGGCCTCCTTTAGGGAGCTTGCTCTGGTTAGCTACCCCTATTTAACTGGTACCCTAATAATGGGCATTTTGTTTGTTTCCAACAAACTTCTGCAATGAGTTTTCTTGTACTCGTGTCCATATGTTCATCTGGGGATATACTTGTAGTAATGCCTTTCTAGAAATGAAATTGCTGGGTTGGTTAATTTAGAAAATAACTACGTGTGTTTTAGCGCTCTTCATAAAATAGCATTTTCTTTTTTTATTCGTCTAAGCAAACCTACACTTGTGGAAGACACTAGGGTGTTGGTTGGACTCTTTCTGGTCATTTGACAGTATCAGCTATCTTGCCTTTGAAGGAGAAAAACGTCTCAAAGCAGAAAATATTCCAAATGTATTAGAGGGAAGTAGCTTGAACTATTCCATCCCCTGAAAAATGAAGCGCAAAGCCACAAACAGCAGAATGTGTAGCCAGCTCTGACAATGGCCTTGGGTGGGAACAAATCTGCAGAGCTCCATGGCCGAGAATGGAGGCTTTACATGATGCCATTTCCCTACGGCATCCTCTGCCCACAAAGCTCATCATGATGACAGTTTTACATTACGTTCATCCCGTCAGGTCATTACTGTGCCTCCGTGTGGAAGTTTTCTCTTTCCAAAGGAGCAGGATCATTCACCACAGGAGCATGGTATGGTTTTGCCGGATGCCAGATGCATTAGCAAATGGGGTTCCATGTACACATTCATCAGTTCTGGCTAGTGCTTAAAGAAAATCATAAGGATGTGTCTCTGGAAAATACTGGTGGGCACTGAACATATATTTTCAAAATTGTCCAGACAGATATATGGTTCACTTAGTCACCGAAGAAATTTAGAAATAAAATAGCTTTTTTCAAAAGCTAGCTCTTCTTGACTATAAATTGAAAAAGACCAGAAGCAGAAATTCTCAAATGTGTCAGAATCACCTGGAGGGTTTGTTAAAACACAGATTATTGGTCTCCGCCCTCAAATTCTGGACTCAGTAGGTCTGAAGTGGATCTAAGATTGTGCAGTTCCTACAAGGTCCCAGACATCGCCGATGCCTCTGGAGAGGGGAGCATGTTTTGAGGACCCCTGTTCTTGACCAGTCTTTTACAGACGTTACCAGTCCCAGTTGTGTGGAGCTGCCCACGACTCATGGTGGCCCCACGTGTGTTGGAGTAGGCCTGGGCTCCATAGGGTTTTCTATGGCAGATTTTTTTGGAAGTACATCATGAGGGCTTTCTTTCAAGGTGCCTCAAGGTGGATTCAAACCTCCAATCTTTTGGTTAGCAGCCAAGCGCGTTAATCATTTGCACAATTACAAAACTTTAAGGCACATACGAATCTCCTGAGGATCTTCTTAAAATGTAGATTTGCATTCATAGGTCTAGGGTGGGCCTCAAGATCCTGCAAATTGAACAAGCTCCCAGGTGATGCTGATGTGGCTGGTCCTTGGACGACAATTTGCGTGACAAGGTTCTATTCAAAGTATAACACATTTTAATTGGTTGATAAGTTTGTGTTTTCTTGATCAACAGGCAAAAGTAATTGAAGAAATGTATGGAGTTTTGCAATGGCCCTTGGTTTCTCTGTCAAATGCTTCTAAGCTTTAGGAAAGGGCATAGCATACCAGCCCTGGGTTTTATGTCTTAAGTAAATAACTTAAACAGTCTAAACTTCAGTTTGTGCATCTATGCAGTCTCAGTGACCAAAAGTATTTGGTGCCCAGTTTCTATTTTCTGGCAAATAGTTGAAAACACATCAAACTAGGTCTCAGCAAAATAGGGAGGTAGAAATTATGGGTCAAATTGATTAAGTTTCCTGAGCAAGAGGGACAATTGGCCAAGTTAAATTAAAAGGCCTTGGAATCAGTTTCAAGGTATCAGCACCAACAAGGTGAGAGTAGATTACAAAGGCTATAAAGGAGAGAAGGAGATACCCTATGATTTGGTGATTGTGACAGTGTGCTAGGAATAGGGTGTGGCCTATCTGGGAGCTGAGAGTCCACTGGGGGCAATTACCTGTATACCTAACTTCTCTAGCTTGGAACTTTGGAGCAAGAAAGTAAAGGTCTCTCAGATTCGTGAAGCAAAAGCTTGATAGGGAACTTTGACCTGGTTCAGGAAGTCCTCAGTTTCCAGGATCCAGTCTCCATGTTGCCACTTCAAGTAGCCATTTATATGGGTTCAAACTGGGGTCATGAAGTTCTGGGGAACTGAATCACAGGACCACAGCATCTCAGAGTTGGGAAGAACCTTAACAGTCATCCAAGGTCTTTTCCCCTTTGAGACACTGATTCAGCCCTAATCAAACTCACCAGAGATGGCGAAACTCATCTAAGATAACATACGCTAGGTATCAGGACGCTCACACCGAAAATAAGAAGTAACTCTGACTAGTATTAAGATACCTCAGAAACTGAATGAGGCATTTGGTGAGCATGGAATCAATTAGTGTTAGGGGAGATGGGAACATTTGTGTGACATTTTACCCAACTCTGGAAGAATCTGAGCACTAAGTTGTTCTCTTACAAATACTACAACTGTTAGCCCTAGATTTTCTGAGCCAGACCTTCTCAGACTAATGCCATAATTTTGGGTTTAGAAAATATATAGTCAGCATAGCTAGAGAGCTCATCTTCCCAGGGGGTGATGGCATCTCTTGTCCCCGAGAGTCTCCTTATGTCCTCTGGAGAGGATGGCAGCCTGTGTAGATTCCTTCTGCCCAGCTTTCCTGACTCTGGACTCTGCACTGATACCTATACTTTGTTTGAGGCCTCACATTAAACACATGGCAACATCTTCAAACCTCACACCCCATATAAGTCACAATTCTGTGGGCTCAGAAGAAAGGTTAGCCTGTAGTGGTACAAAGGATGAGATAGAGACTTTGTTTTGAAGAAATACAATTTCATTACTCTCAAACACCATGGGTAAATCATTTAACCTCTCTTGACTTAAAACAGTCTATGAAAGCTTGAAGGTCCCTAGGTGGCAAAAACAATTTGGGCTCAACTGCTAACCTAAAAGTTGGCGGTTGAGTCCATCCAGTGATACTGTGGAAGAAAAGGTTTCCGTTAAGATTGCAGCCAAGAAAACCATATGAAGCAGTTCTATTCTGTAACGTGTGAGGTCGCCATGAGTTAGAATCAATTCAACAGCAACTAACAATAGAACGACGGCTTAAAAGACCCATGGCCATTCCCAAAATCTGAGTCCCTTCAGTTCCCCTGCCTTTGTTACCCTTTATATAACTATCTAACCAAATCTAGATGGATATTAATGTGCTCAAGCTTGATATTTACCTGTGTGTATAATCAAAACATAATTATTCATTCATTAATGGGTTGTTTATTTAGTGAGCATTTGTTGAACCAACCCCAATGATGTTACTCCATATACACAATGTTAGGTACAAGGGACACAAAAATGAATGCAGCATGGTCCCTGTCCTGAAGGAACTCACTGTCTAACCAAAACCAAACCCACTGCCATTGAGTCGATTCCAACTCATAGCGACCCTATAGGACAGAGTAGAACTGCCTCACAGGGTTTCCAAGACTACCTCATCTTTCTCCTGTGAAGCCACTGGTAGGTTCAAACCACCAACCTTTCAGTTAGCAGCTGAGCACTTAATCATCTTGCCACCAGGGTTCCACTCACTGTCTAGTGGGGGAGATAGACATCACATTTTTCATTCATTCATTCCCAAAATAGGTATTGAATTCCTATTATACATCAGCCACTGTTTTAAGCACTGAAGAACTTACATTCTAGTTCAGAGAGGAGGGTAAACCCTGGTGCTGTAGTGGTTAAGAGCTACAGCTGCTAACTAAAAGTTCAGCAGTTTGAATCCACCAGGCGCTCCTTGGAAACTCTATGGGGCAGTAAACAAGCAAAAAGACAAATGAGATAACATTGGTGATAAATGCTATAAAACATTAAAGCAGGGTAATGGAACCAGGTGGTCAGAAAAGTTCTTTCTGACCTGTTGTTAACAGAAGCGAGACTTGAATAATGAGAGGGACCAGGGCATGTGACAATTTGGAGAATGATCATTCCAGATAGAAGTAATGGGTGCTAAGGTCCTAAGTTCAGAAGAAAACAAACAAATAAACAAACAAAAAACTCATTGCCATCAAGTAGATTCTGACCCATAAAGAACTTTTGGACAGAGTAGAACTGCCCCATAAGGTTTCCAAGGCTGTAATTTTTACAGAAGCAGGCTACCACATCTTTCTTCTATGGAGAGGCTGGTGGGCTTGAATGGCTGCCTTTTTGGTTAGCAGCCAAGCACTCAACCACCGCCCCACAAATCCAGAAGAAACACCACGTATTCCAGGGAGAGAAGGTAGGTGAGGGAGTCTAAGGGTAATGACAGAGAGTGACATTGGGAACAGATAAGTGATAAGAGATAAAGAGAGATGGGGGATGTGTAATTAGCTGAAATGGCAGGGGAGCGTGGGGAGGTTTCAAGGAGGTGGCGGCTTTTGCAAAGTCTTTAAGAGTCGGAGCCTCTGACCTTTTTTTTCAGGGTGTTTCTAAGACTCTTACCTAAGGAGACTGGGGGAAATGAGTGAGCCGGGAGCTGGGCTGGGAGGGTAGCGATAGGAGGCGGAGCTGCCTAAAGTCTCCAGGTTCTTATATGCGTTCTCAGAGATGAAAATGTCTAAAAATAGTTTGCCTGCCGAGAGAAACAACTGCCTAATCATTTTACACAATCAGTGCCAAAGATATACTTTAGCTGAATCTTTTTCTGAGTGATCACAAATCTCAACTTAGCAAAGTCTGCATTAATGAGATGTTCATCTAGTCACGCCCTTTTGTTAAGGAAATTAAGATCTATGCCAAAAAAGCCTTTTCCTTAGCAAGGCCATCTAATGTTTTACATGTCTTTGTTTTCCTTTTTTTAATTGATATGTTGTGCTGTGCATTTTCTCTTTCTTTTTAATAGAAGTGTTTAGAGATAAAGCGTAAAAAGAAAACTTAGTCGTCTTGACTGGTCCTTCCTGATAAGGACTAGGGGAACTTTGGAAATGTTAGCTACTTTATGGAGAGAAATAATTTAATACATTAACATTTAAACTTAAAAATCAGATTTAATACAACATGGGCCTAAAAACTAGAAGTACAATTACGAAAGAGTGTGTGTGCGTGTGACAGAGAGAGAGAGGGAATCGTGATATTTTAAGACAATGAATGATTTAGGTGTGCCCTTGAGCCTTGGTGGCACAGTGGTTAAGAGCTCAGCTACTAACCAAAAGGTTGGTAGTTTGAATCTACCAGCCACTCCTTGGAAACCAATAGGGCAGTTCTACTCTGTCCTGTAGAGTCACTCTGAGTCAGAAGCTACGGCAACATCTTTCTTGGGTTAGAACACCACCGTTTCCCCAGGATCTTGTTGTTCCTCATTTTTGAGATCTGCTGGAATCTTTTTGTACCCAAACAAACACACAAACAAACCCTTGATGTCAAGTCAATCCTCACATGGGGACCCCATGGGTTCTAGGGCAGGCCTGCCCCACAGGGTTTCCTTGGCTGTTGTCTTTACAGAAACAGATTTGCAGATTTTTCTCCTGCGGTGCTGCTGGGTGGGGTTTGAACCACCAACGTTTTGATTAGTAGCCAATTGCAAGCTGTTACCTAGTGTTTTATCGGTAAAAACAAAAAAGTAATAGAAGTCATTTAGTATCACTGTAAACCATCTGAGGAGTCTCTGGGCTGTGCAGTAAAACTGCTGGGCTGCTAACCAAAACTTTGGAGATTCAAGTCCACCCAGAGGCACCTTGAGAGAAAGGCTTGACAATCTACTTCTGGAAAATTAGCTATTGAATACTGTGATAATTAAGGCTGTATGTCAGCTCGGCTGGGCCATGAGTCTCAGGAGTTTGGCTGTTATGTGGAAGTATATAATCACCCTCCATTTTGTGATCTGACGTGAGCAGCCAATCAGTTAAAAAGAGATTTCCCTTGGGGGTGTGAACTGCTTTCAATATGCACTACACTCACTCCTCACTTTTGGACATAGTTAGGCCCCAAAGACCAGGTCGTTCTGCAAAACCGGCATTATGTGAGAATTGGGCGGCCATGCTGCATCTTTGGCGCTGGTGCCTCCCCTAGTCTTTCACCCCTTGTTGGGCACCCCTGGTGCATCTTGGGATGAGCATGTCCCAGCAGGGTCACTCTTCCCCAACGCGCCTTTTCCACCACCGTGGAGCTCGTGGGGCTTGGTCGTGGTGGTCAGGTGTTGCCCACTACTTGCCCTGGGTGGGAACCCTGTTCATCATCCATCTACCCTGGTCCCATCTCCTGGTACCTTTAGGCCCTCTCCCAGCTTCCCCCATCAACCCACTACCTCACATCATCCCACATTGCCCTGCACCCTCTGTGACCAAACCAAGAGGTCTCAGATTAATGGAAGAAGGCATCCTGTGGCCAGTCAGTCACCATCCCTTGCATGGCCCAGTCATTGCAGGGGCCTTTGGTATATCATTCAGGATGGACCGTGAGGGTGACCCAGGCCTGGCTGTGGCCCCATGTGAAGCCCAGACCATCAGTGGTGCTGCCTGAGAATTTTTTTCAAAGTTGTTGCCAATGCAAAATGTCAGATAATGAGAAAGTCATTCAGTGAGGGGCAGGTGTGTACATACAGATGTTCTGGCAAAGCTCACTGCATCTGACTCGTCATCCTCTGACCTCCGGTTCTTGGGACGTGAGCCAGCAGCCTGCTGCCTGAGCTGCAGATTTTGCGTTAGTCAGCCCTGCAACCACGTGAGTCCGGAGAAGCCTCCAGCCTGACGCCTGACTCATGGATTTGGAACTTGTCAGTCCCACAACTGCCTGAGCCAGTTATCTCTATATTTATCTCAAGGAAATGGCTCATGCAGCTGTGGGGCCCATTTCTACCCTGACACACATGGGGTCGCCATGAATTAGAGTCAACTCTACAGCAATTTTTTTAAACCATCTGATATGTTCAAATTTCAAAAAACAAAACAAAAAGCAAACCCACTGCCATTGAGTCGATTCCAACTCATAGGACCCTGTAGGACAGAGTAGAACTACCCCACAGCATTTCCAAGGCCGTAAATCTTTACAGAAGCAGACTGCCACATCTTTCTCCCCAAGAGTGGCTGTTGGGTTCAGACCACTGACCTTTCAGTTAGCAGCTGAGCACTTAACACTGCGGCACCAGGGCTCCAATATTCTAAGAAGAACGTGATTCTACATTTTATAACCCTCCTTGAGTCTGCCCTTGCCCTTATCAATGAAACCAACAACAGAGCTAGTGTTGTCTCTTGCTAGCTCTGACAGACACAGGTAAGGGCATTATGAAGGTAGATTTCATAATTAGTTAAACACGAACTACTTAAATACAGCCAGAGTGCTCCCTGGAAGGGAGGATGGAGAGACTTCATCTCATATACTTCGGACATGTTATCAAGAGGGATCAGTCCCTGGAGAAGGACATTATGCTTGGTAAAGTAGAGGGGTCAGTGAAAGAGACGAAGACCCTCAACAAGAGGGATTGACGTGGTGGCTGCAGCAATGGGCTCAAACATCGCGATGATTGTGGGGATGATGCAGGACCAGGCAGCTTTTCGTTCTGCTGTACATGGGGCTGCTGTTACTTGGAACTGACTGGATGGCGCCTTATGACAACAAACCTGCATTTACCTCTGCTGCTTTGCATCCCTCTGCAGTCCTCTCAAAAACGTTATTTTTAACAAGGGGGACTTTAAATCTTGATATTTTGAACAATTGACATGGTGGTGTTTTTTTAAAAAATAAATTACATTTGTGTCCACAAGCCGAGGTTAGAAAAACATGTAATATTTCCTCTCACGTTTTATCTTTTAATAGAAAGATTAGAATAATAGCACTTCAAGTTCAACTCAGATAGCATTTTTTTAACCGTTTTTTTCTTAGTAGCCATATTTCTTGTTCTATCTTTTCTGCACACATTTGATTACTTTTAAAATCCCAAATTCAATACTCTCCCCCAGAGGTTTCCCTCATGGGAGATCGTGCATTTCCCAGGTAACGCTGCTCAGAGGCTGAAATTTTTCAAAGCAATTTGTTCGAGGTCGCACCTGAATTAATGCCATGGGTGCATTATACAGGACATTACTTTTTGAAATCCAAGACACGATCCAACCTTTTCAGCTATTCAGGGCCAACGTTAAAATACAAGTAAACGGTGTGACCTAAGATTTCAGGAGGGAGGCTGAGACTCTCTTTCCCGCTCCCCCCACTCACTGTT
This sequence comes from Loxodonta africana, assembly GCF_030014295.1. NCBI lineage: Eukaryota > Metazoa > Chordata > Mammalia > Proboscidea > Elephantidae > Loxodonta > Loxodonta africana. The sequence goes on along the minus strand of NC_087364.1, from coordinate 72,152,489 downwards.
TCCTCAGGGTTTAGCATTTCTCTATCACAGACTCTCAGGCCTAGAAGTCTGAGAAGAGAATGCAGATACTTGTTGTAGTTAGTTGCTGTGCGTCAACCTTGACCGGTGGCCAGCCCAAGCACAACTGGATCTGACTATTGTGATTCCTAGGGCTTCCATTGGCCGATTTTTGGAAGTAGATGGCCAGTCAGTCCTATCTTCCTGGTCGGTCTTAGTCTGGGAGCTTTTCCTGGACCCTATTGAGCATCACAGCACCATGCAAGCCTTCACTGTTGGATGAGCGGTAGTTGCTCTTGGGGTGCATCGGCTGAGAATCGAAACTGAGTCTCCACATGGAAATCAGAATTCTACACAGAACTACCACTGCCCTCACAAATAACCTGTATGAGGGGTTAAATGCAAAACAGTGACTAATCTACAACTTCTCCACAGAAATGTATTTATTTAGCAGATTGCTTAACAAGGCCTCAGGGAAATGAGCACGGATACCTCATAAGTGGGCGAGTATATATGAGAACAGTAGAGAAGGGAAAGCCCTAATTTTCTCATCCAGAATGTATGTGAGGGATTGGAGAGCTTCAAAGGGAAACGGGGAATGTCTGAGTAATTGGTAGGAGGGATGAGGACTCTTGACCTGCCTGTCTGACTCCATTTTTCTCTACACCTCAGCACATTTGTTCCATTTCTTGGAATGCCCTTCCTGACCCCCTTCACGGCCTCTTAACCAACTTTTTCCTACCTTCAAGTTTCAACTCAAACAGTGCTTATTTCCAGAATTCTTCTCTGACCTTGGTTCTCTTCCTCCCTTCTTGCATGGTTAAGCACTTGCTCCTCTACTTCCAGAACGTCACACCTGTCTCTACTGCAGCCAGCTCCCCTCACATATTTGTTTAATTCTGTCCCAGGCCAGATTATGAGCCTTTCAGTGGCTGGAACTAAGTGTCCTTTAGTTTTCTTTGGTGGACCTGGCACAGTTTTTCAATAAATACATAATAAGAGTGTTGCAGTGCACTGCTCTTGAATGTTTCCAGGCTCACTTTTCTTGGATATTTGAAGATAAACATGCCTTTAATGTTTTGTTAATTTTTTTTTTTTTTTTACTCTGAGTTCCTTTCATTTTTTATAAAGTGAAAACTGGATGGGTGGGGTTTAACATCATATTCATCATGGTCCTTGGCTCTCTAATGAACACCATTCTCTGGCCCTTGCCCATCTCATTCAGAAGGGACAGATGGCTGTGCCCTGCTTGACAGAAAGAGGAGTAGCCACTGGGGTGAAAAATCACAACTAGCCTTCACTTGCCAGGTACTACTTCCCTCTTCCTTTGCAGGAGACTCCTTCACCATGTTCTACATCTCATTTTACTGGTATCCTTTGAGATATTGTTCCATCGAGGTTCTCCTTTTTTCCATTATCTTCAGTCACTCAGTGACTCCCTCCCCTCCCCATGTAAATATATCCAATTCTCTTTTCTCTTTAAATAAATTAAAAAAAAAAAAACTCTCTTACAAACAAGCCCCCCCATACACGCACATACATCTCTGTTCTTCCTTCACGTCCACGCAGAAAACAGCAATCTCTACTTGTAACCTTACTTGCAATCTTAATTTCACCTTTCATTTCCTCCTGAAGCCACTGGATCATCCATGACCATTGAGAAAGCCAATTTTTCTTCATCTTTAGTCTTACTTACCCTCTGTTGCATTCGACTATGTTAGCCGCAGGCTCCATTTTGAAACTTTCTTCCTCCTGGGTTTTTTTTCACGTTCCACATTGCATACCTACCCAGTCTACTGTTGAGCCTACTCTTTTCCTGTTGGCCCTTATGTGTTGATATTTTCCAAGATTCTGCCGTTGGCTTGCTTCTCTTCTCACTCTACACACCCTCCAAGGTAATTTTCTTCACACACATGTCAACAACCAGCTATGCTGAAAGACTTCCAGATATCTATCCCAATCCAGACAAAACGTTGTACTCCCAAGCACCCAGCCTGGACTGGGAGTCATTCTTGACTTTTTTTTTCTCTCTCATCTCCTACATCTAATAGTTTGCAACTGACTGGGGAGAGGAACCTGAAGCTGAGTAGCTTCCTTTTCCTCACTCTCTCCTCCCGAAGGAGGCCGAAGAGCAGTGCTCTGCATTCCCTTGTGGAAGAAACATTGCCCCATGGCTTGATCAGGTTCCGGAGCATTTTTTGGACACTGCCTTCGTGGGGGAAGTGTACACGGGTATGGTCTTTTGAGGACATATTGTTCCTCTCAGGAGCCTAGGGAAGGCTCTGAGTCATCCTTCCGTATCAGATACCTGTCTCCTCTCCTTCCCATCCCCCCCCTTCCCCCTTTCCTCCCCCCACCCCCCAGTGTGGTCTTTCTGTACACTGGAGAAAGCATTTCATTTCTCAGTAGACTAGAGAGAGAAAGTCTTTCATTCTGCTTTTATTGTAGCTTTTTAATGTTGAACTTGCTTAAGAAAAGGAACTTCTCTTGGGGACTGATAATTCACAAGAGCTGTCTGCTGGCATTTGAGTCAAAATCCTCAGACAGAAATAGAATGGATCACTTTACCTTGCTTTATTGTCTATGTATATATTTTCTTCTGAGATTCATGGGGAGAGGTAGGTAGCCCCAAACACTACTCACTTATTCGTGACTCTCTGGTCCATATAATTTCAATCTCGATGTGTCTCCCCCTTCACCAGCATTGAATCTGCGCTAGCGTTGGGACTTGCTTTGGCCCATAGGATGTGGCTGAACAACAAGCTGTGCAACCTGAGACTGGGTCTCCAGAAGCCTTGGGCACTTTTTGATTTCTTGGAGTCCTGCCTCCGCCATGTGAACAACCCCTGGCCAACCTGCACAACCTCTGCTAAGCCTGGACCAAACTGAAGACCCACAGAATCATGATCTAAACCAAAGTTTCCCAACCTTGGCAGGATTAACATTTTGGTCCAGATGTTTTTTGTTTTCAATGCACAGTGTGATGTTCATCAGGATCCCTGGCCTCTGCCTGCTAGATACCAGGACTACCCCTCCCAGTTGTGACAACCAAAAATGTCTCCAGACATTGCTAAATGTCCCCTGAGGGGCAAAAATCACAGTCCCTCTCCCCCTGGTTGGGAACTGATGAGCTAAATAAATGGTTATTGCTTTAAACCTCTAAATTTGGGGTGGTTTATTATATAGCAAAGACTAACTAATACAGTTCCCTTCTTTCCAGTTCCACTGCCATTGTCAGGCCCCTATAATTTTGCTTTGCCTTAATTATTACCAGCTGCCTAACCAAGCTTCCTACTTCCTGTGGCTTGTTCCTTTAAGCCATCCCACACATTTCCACCGGAGTAGTTAAACAAATAAACACACAAACACAAATTTGATTATATCGTATCATGCTTACAGCAACTTTAGTGGTGTCTCATTGCCTACGTGGTAAAATTCCAAGCTCCTGGCGTACAAGGTCCTTCAACATCTAACTTCTGCTAGAAGGCTGGCCTCCCACTTCTCTCCCAGCTACACTTGTTTTTCAGTCCCATCAAGCTACTTGTTGCTCTGGAATATGTGTTTTCTCCTCATGCTTTTGTACCTGAGAGCTAAATTCAAGTTATTGTTCACACCCTACTTTCTACCACTTTGTATCCTGAAGGACCGACCTATTGTATGGGACTGATTTCTTCCTGGGTAGACTCATGTTTTACCAATCTTGGATTATACATACACAAATGTATGCATGTACGTATGTAAATACACACAGACACACAGAGAGAGTCTCGTGAGATTAGAACTCAAATTCTATGGTTTTAAAGGGAATTTTGAGGAAGTTTTTTTTTTTATGCATTGCCGTCAAGTCTATTCCAACTCATAGTGACCCTATAGGACAGAGTAGAACTGCCCCATAGGGGTTCCAAGGAGCAGCTGGTGGATTCGAACTGCTGACCTTTTTTGGTTAGCAGCCATAGCTCTTAACCACTGCACTACCAGGGCTCTGAGTAAGTTTTCAGTACTCCTAAAAAACATTTTATTAACTTTTAAAGCCCTTAAGAATAGACCTTATACAGTATATATTTGCTTTTTGTGGGGGGGCATTCACTATGCCGTTTTATCTTGGTTTGGTAAAATACTTTTTTTTGGAGGGGGGAAGGAGATTACTTCTCCACTGTATGAAAGATTCAGAGGGGCTGTCAATCAAGGTGTCTTGCTCTTCCCAGCCAAAGGTCAAGAATGAGGCCTATCAGCATCTTCTCCAAGATGCTGCCTTTTGAATAGAATTATGTGAAAGCCTAAAAAATGGCTGAAACTTTCTCCTTCCCATGATGGCCAATTAACCACTGCAACCTGGTCTAGTTTATGATTTTCCAAACAAAAATCAAACCACTTGTGTCAAGGGGATTCCAACAACGGGACCCCATGTGTTTCAGAGTACAACTGTGCTCCATAGGGTTTTTAATGGCTGGTTTTGGGAAACTAGATCTCTAGGTCTTTCTTCTGAGGTGCATTTGGGACTGCCAAACTTTTGGTTAGCAGCCAAGTGCTCAACCGTTTGCACCACCCAGGGACTCCCAAAGTTGTTGCCATCGAGTCGATTCCAACTCATAATGACCCTATAGGACAGAGTAGAACTGCCCCATATGGTTTCCAAAGAGCAGCTTTTGAATTTGAACTGCTGACCTTTTTGGTTAGCAGCCATAGCTCTTAAGCACTGCGCCACCAGGGCTCCTAGTTCCTGTTATTTATTAAGCTTAGTTCAGGCTTCTGTTTTATTCTGTGAGCTGCCTGAGATGCTCTCCCTGTATCTCCCCTTGTTTATGCTATTAGGACTTGTTCTCTGTTACTAGCAACCAAACAACCCTAACTGGTATTTCAGGCTACCTAATTCATTTTTCTCAAAATAGAAAAACAACCATTAAAAATGACTAAAGCAAGAATGAATAACAATAGCCAGAATGTCTTTTATGACCTTAGATGCTATCTTATTTATCGAGGGCTGCTATAACAGAAATACCACAAGTGGATGGCTTTAACAAACAGAAGTTTATTCTCTCACAGTCTAAGAGGCTAGAAGTCCGAATACAGGGTACCAGCTCTGGAGAAAAGCTTTCCCTCTCTGTTGACTCTGGGGGAAGGCCCTTGTTATCAACCATCTGCTGGATCTAGGAGTTTCTTAGCACAGAGGCCCTGGATCCAAAGGATACACAGTGCTCCCTGTTCTTCATTCTTGGTGGTAGGAGGTCCCTCTCCTCTCTGCTTGCTTCTCTTTTTTTATATCTCAGAAGAGATTGACTCAACACACAACCTACTAATCTTGTAGATTGAGTCTTGCCTCATTAGCATAACTGCCTCTAATCCTGCTTCATTAACATCATAGAGGTTAGGATTTACAACTACATAGCATAATCACTTCAGATCACAAAATGGTGTACAACCACACAACACCGGGAATCACGGCCTAGTCAAGTTGACACACATTTTTGGGAAACACAATTCAAGCCATAACAGATGCATTGACAAAGCTTCTATTATTTTTCATATTAAAGTAAGTTTTTTTTTTTTAAGTACATTCCAACTATGTATTTATCATAAAACTGTACAGCAAGCTGAGTCCTTTCCTGGTCCAAAGAAAATCTGAACTTCCATGAAACCAGTAATTGGATAGTGTAGACATCAATGGGTCTAGAAGCCCCCAACTACGGCATGCCAGTTGCTTGGTATGTATTACATTCTTGATGATTTAAATAAACATACAAGTATTCCCCCTGACTTAAGACAGGGCTCTATTCCAACAACTCCATTGTAAATCTGTTCTGATGTCAGTCAAATACCCCCCCTTTTTAAAAAAATTTTTCATTATTATTACCTTTTGTTATCAGTATCTTCATAAATCCAATCCTTATTTGTCTTTGGGGATTGGAAACATTATATATAAATTTGCAAATATATTTTAATAATACATAAACCAAAACCAAACCATTGCTGTCGAGTTGATTCCAGCTTATAGTGACCCTACAGGGCAGAGCAGAGCTGCCGCATAGGATTTCCAAGGAGAAGCTGGTGGATTCAAGCTGCCCACCTTTTGGTTAGCAGCCTGAGCTCTTAGCTGCTGTGCCACTACATAGATACATAAAAAAAATACACAGATAGTAAAAATTTGTTGCAGAGATGAAGAAGAGTGGGACAGCAATGGCATTTTTTCAGTTGTGGTAGTAACTCTGCTTGTGGAAGGTTCTGAATCATCAGGGTTATCCCTGGGAATGAGGATAGCATTTCCAGTCAGAAAATTACTGAGAGTTGTCTGTATGGTCCTTTTCTGTTTTTCTTCACATACTTCACGGTAACATCCACTGCTTTCTGAATCTGCCCACCAACTTTTGCAAAGTGATGAGCATTTGGGTCCATGGTTTCAAGCAACTGCCCTGATTTAGTTTAGAAAAAACTTTAGCTAATCCTTTCACTGTAAAAATTTTTGACAACTTCTCTCCTTCCTCTTCCTCATTATTTCTTTCTCCTTCAGCATTTCTTTCCTCTTCAAAATCCTTCTACACCGACTTCATTGTAGACCAGGCTATAGCCTGCTACAGGGCAGTGTTTTGAACAGTAATCATAAAGTTGAACATGTGTGAGTGAACGTCTGAGAATGATAACATCAGTAAACTATATGCTGCAACATTGTAGGTACTAAGGATATGATGTACGAAAAAAATAAACAATGGATGATCATAACCAAGGTTCATTGTAACTTGAATATGTCGTAAGTTGGGGACTACCTGTATATGACTTACACGTCATTATTTGATATTTTCCCTTAAGAGTCTCTTGGCATACTAACAATAGCATCTTTTCTTAAGGACTCTGAAAAATAGTGCTAACATTCATTCAGAAGACTCAAGACCCAGCACTTGTTTTTCCTTTGACCAACTGACATAGCTGACAAACTCCTTTGTGACTCTTTGAAAGAGGAAAGAGTAGCTTATTCATCTTTTTAATACATGGACCTAGCCCTTAATAAATTTTTTTTTTTTCCTGCTGGAGGATGCTGCTTACACGTACTTTAAAATAATAATAATGATTTAATTTGAAGATATGTCATAATTATAAACCTTTAGATCATTGTGGATTCCCCCAAGCCTGTTTATATTAATGAGGTTTTATTTTCTCTTTATTATGTCTTTATGAGCACTTACTAGTTTCTCCAAATATTTATAAATGCTATTAACTTATGTCAGACAGGGTGGGAAATCAGGTCGTTTAGACGTTATTTATGTTGTGTGCCACACACAAGCAGAAACGATGCCATAAATTTTCTTCCTCTGACCACATTAGAAATTCATTAGACATGCTTAGGTTATTGAGGAAAAAAAAAAAAAAGAAAGAAAGAAACCGTTGCCATCAAGTTGATTCCGACTCATAGTGACCCTATAGGCAGAGAAGAACTGACTGATAGGGTTTCCAAGGGGCAGCTAGTGGATTTGAGCTGCCGATTTTTTGGTCAGCAGCCCTGAGGATATTCTTTCAAGGTAGTTATTAGTGCTGCTCACCTGGCGTTTCCTGTTATCTCCTATTCTGGGCACTTGGGATTATACTTCCAGTTCCCACTGCCATTGCATGGGGCTGTTTGATTGGTTATGGAGCCCTGGTGGTGAAATGGTTCATAGTTCGGCTGCTAACCAAAAGGTTGGCACTTAGAATCCATCAGCCGCCCCTTGGAAACCCTATGGGGCAGCTCTACTCTGTCCTATAGGGTGGCTATAAGTCAGAATCGACTCGATGGCACGCAACAACAACAATGTGATTGGTTCTGACTAATAGTTGTGGGTAGAAGCAATAAGTGTTACTTCCAGGCCAGTCATTGAATAGCCAGCGGTCCATCACTGAGTGTGAGATGGTGGGTTCTTCTGAGTGAACACTACGAGCAGAGTAAGATAGACACATAGACTGAGCAAGAAATAAAACTTTATTTTGGAATTGACACCTCGACAGTTGGTTACTGGTTGTTTTACATCAGTGAGGTTTTGCTGTCACTGCAGCGTAATGTATCTTAGCCTGACTGATGCTCGTCTCTATTTAGGACAGTGCTTCTTTTGGAATACCTACCTTTTCTGCTAACCGTGTTGGACAACCAAGAACAAAATCCAAATACCCCAGGGCCTCTCTTGTCACTAGTCAAGCGTTCCTACCACAGTCTTGTCATTTTTTGTGAAAGTTGGCACAGCCATCTGCCCTCTGCTTTGCTCACCTCCACAGGCTGGTAAAGTCTCCTCAAAGCTTGAAAACGTCTTAGACAAATTCCCATCATCTAAAACTCCACTTCTAAAAGGAAGAATGGAGGGAAAAAAAAAAAAACTCTCCCACCCCCCCCACCAAATTTCTTTTACTTTTTATAATCCTTTCCTTTCGCCTAATAAGAGTTCCAACAGCTGAGATTGTTTTGTATCTTGCAACAGGAGGGGAGAGAGTCACATTTGTCACCTTTTCTTACCCTCAGATTTAGTAGATACTCTTCCTTTCTCCTGTGGTCTTCGTATGTCTAAGTTAGCGCTCTATTGCTGTTACCTTGGTCTTGATGTCCTCATCCTGAAGAAGATGAGAGTCATATGAACATATAGACAGAGGGTCACAGCAGGTGATTTTTCATTTCCAGCTTAAATCTTCCCCTGATTAAAAAAAAAGAACAAAAATTTACTCTTAGAATTGGTACTCAGACTAACACTGTTTCAATTGTTTTTATGAAATTTGGAGTGCGATAGCCTGCAGGCTATGTGTTTCCAGAGGGATTCTATGGCTGCACGTTGACAGGAGGTTATAAGAAAGCCTCTTTCTTCTACTCTTTCCATTTAGCTTGAGCTAAGTGGCCCTACAGAGACCAATGAAAGCATGTGCGCAGCTGGGAAGCAGGAGGGCTATGGGTCATAGGTAGTGAATGAAGCAGGAGTAACGTCAGTGCAAAGTATGCAGTTCAATAGTTTTTGCAAGCCATAGTGGCAGAACTGAGATGTTTTCGTTTAAAAAATTCAAGGTTGAAGCCCCCGTCTTCTTTTTTTTAAACAATAAAAAAAATTAAGACAACGATTCTGGGGAAAATAAACGTCTTCAGGATGTGTTATTTTATTTTATTTTCTATAATTTTGTTTTACTCTTTTTATGGAGAACTAGGCTTCTTAATTTTTTTTTTTTTATTTCCTGGAAAAGGTTGCTGTATAAGTAAAATGAAATAGTTCACGTATCTCTCTTTGAATGGTTGAATTGCTCGGAGTGTCCTGTTGAAAAATATTCTAAGGCTCAAGTTTGGCCTGGTGGTAAGGGAATACCTGTGTTGGCCAAGGGCTTAGGTGCTCTAAATTTATCATCCTTCTTCTAGAAAGTATCTGAGGAATAATCTATTACATTTCTGTACTTCAAGGGAGAAAAGGGGCTGTACTCTAGCCTCAAAATACAATTACTCATTTTTTCTCGTTCAACATCTCTAGAAAAAAGAGCCTCAATTGAACATTTTCTTCTGTCGCAGGATTTTTTTAGTCTAGAACTTCTGAAAGGTAAGCTAGAAGGCAACACTATGCAAGTTTTTAAAGCTTTTTCAGGAGTTTTTGTTTGTTTTTACTGAACTCTCACACAGAACTCCAGTACAGAGCAAGTACCAAGTGAGCTGTCTTCTTTAAAGAGGAAGCAGTGATCCAAGACCCAAACTCCCTAAATCCCCTCCCTCTCGTCTTTTGTCACCTTGAGGATCTCCATACGGCCCCACTAAATGCAACTGAAAACCTCAGTAACAATATTTGTGTTTGAGAAACTTGGATTTGAATCTTGTGTTGTTTCCTAGCTACGTAACCTTGAACAAGTGTTGGCTCACGTTAGCCCTGGTTATCTGTTAGATGGAAATAATAGTCCTTAGCTTGCAAAGCTGTGAGATTGAATTGAGGTACCCGAGCACAGTGCTACTGCATACATAGGTGCTCAACATAGGTAATTCCTCCCCTGCTTGGAGCTTTGTTGTTAGCTGTTGTCATGTCGGCCCCCGACTCATGGTAACACCGTGCACAATGGGATCAGATGGTTGTGATCCACAGGGTTTTCACTGGCTGATTTTCAGAAGTAGACTGTCAAGCCTTTCTTCCTAGCCCATCTTAGTCTGGAAGCTCCACTGAAAACTGTTCAACATCATAGCAACGTAGAAGACAGACAGGTGGGGGCTGTGCATGAGGTGTGTTGGCTGAGAACCTAACTGAGTTTCCTGCATTGAAGGCAAGGATTCTAGCACTAAAGCACCACTGCCCCCTGTTTTCCTCTGTTGCCCAAATCGGCCCTGATTTAGTCTCACACGGTGAAACAATAGATAAAACATTTTCTCCAATATTTTGTATTTTTCAAATTCTCACTAATAGGAATATCTCACTTTTATAAATAAAAACTAATTCAAATAAGCAACATCATGATAAAAAGAGAAAATACTGAAGTTGTCAAGGATCTCATTTTACTTGGATCCACAATCAATGCCCATGGAAGCAGCAGTCAAGAAATCAAACAATGTATTGCATTGGGCAAATCTGCTGCAAAAGACTCCTTTAAAGTGTTGAAAAGCAAATATGTCACCTTGAGGACTAAGGTGTGCCTGACCCAATTCATGGAGTTTTCAATCATCTCATATGCATGTGAAAGTTGGACAATGAGTACAGAAGACTGAAGAAGAATTGGTGCCTTTGAATTATGGTGTTGGCAAAAAATATTAAACATATCATGGACTGCCAGAAGCACACACAAATCTGTCCTGGAAGAAGGAGAGCCAGAATGCTCATGAGGCCAAGATAGTGAGACTTGGTCTCACTTACTTTGGTCACGTTATCAGGAGGGACCAGTCCCTGGAGAAGGACGTCATGCTTGGTTAAGTAGAGGGTCAGGAAAGAGAGGAAGACCGTCAGTGAGATGGATTGACACAGTGGCTGCAACAATGGGCTCAAATATAGCAAAAATTATGATGATGGTGTGGGACCAGACAGTGTTTCATTCTTTTGTACATAAGGTCACTATGCTTTGGAAAGGACTCGATGGCACCTTACAGCAATAACATTTCAAATAATTAATACCACAGTTTTAGAATTATATCATTGGTTTTTATTACTTAGCTGGCTTCATCATTTAATAAATGGTGCTCAATGTAACTTCTACAATTGCATAATATGTATTTAGGAAATTTTCTTCTTCACAAATGATTTGCTTAAAACTTCTTTCTTTATATATATATTCACATGCCACATAACGTCAGTTCGGGTAACGTTCGACCGTGGTCCCATGAGGTTATAACAGAGTTTAGAAATCCTGATTGGGGACCAGGATGTAGTGGACATAACTGAATGTAGTCCACTGCAACAGCTTCCCACACACGACACGTGTATCTCATGTCTCTTGTGTACAAAGAGATTTGCATGGGATGAAGTGACCAAAGAAGGCATGAATGGTATATGGAAAAAAAACACCGAAGCAGTATGTGCCCGACTTAAGGGATTTGAAAAGGATGACGAGATTGCAGGAATTAATAGAGCTGGCTGTTGACATGGTAAACGACAGCCTGAACCTACACAGTGTTGTACAGTATTAACCTACATACTACCTTGCCAGATAGATTAGCTGAGATACGGTACTGCATGTGTACAGTATCTTGGCTATTTAGTCAATACAGGTACACTACAGTATCCTCTGTAGCTTTGGTAAGCATATAATACGGCGCTCACACAAAGTCCAAATCACATAACATCCTATTTCACAGAATATATCGTGGATGTTAAGCAATGCATGACTGTACACGACTTCCAAAAGCTTCCAAGGTTATACATTGTTATGTCATTTGCGCATGTTCATGATGTAGAAAAAGAAACAGTGAAAATATGAAATTATAGCTTAATGTACTTTTCTTTACACAAAACTAGCCCAGCGAGTAGTAGGATGATATTTGTGAAGCCTGTCACTTTGTTTTTTCCTTTGCTCCTTCAACTTAACTGTCACAGGATGCTTTTTTTTCTTTCATCTTTCTTTCTTTCATCTTGGCGTATTCTTAGGACTTTTGCTATAATCATTAACTGGTGCAGGTTGGATCATGAATATGGTACAAGACTGGGCAACGTTTCTGTTATACACAATGTCTCCATAAGTCGGAGCCACTTCAACAACAGCTAGCAATGAGAATTGCAGGTTATTTAAAACTTGGCTTCATTATGTCTTTGTGATTTTTTTTTTTTACTCCACTCCTGCCCCCTGCTTTCCAATAATCTCACCTCAGTTCCCTTAAATGTTGAAAAGTTTGGGAAAAAGATTCAGTGAATAAAGGATAAAAGTTCCTAGAATGACCTTAAGAATCATTGTCTTATTTATTCATAGGATTATCAGATAGTGGTTTTCATGAGACTAATACTTGAAAAAGGTCCCCTTTGAAAACTGGAATGGAAAAGAGTTTACTATAAATAACTAAAAAATAATTACTTCTATCTTCTTCATCAGGGTATACATTATTTTAACCTGAATTCCCTGCTTATTAAAACCACAATCTTTGATGCTCTTCTTTTGTTACAGCACATAGGTGAGAGTTGAAGTGACCTTTTTGGCCATGGTGACTATGTTGTGAAATAAAATGCCTCTTCTATGTAATGGAAACAAAATAGTAATATAAAATAATATGCATAAGTAGGAGGAGATTAACAAAAAGATCAGCTTCTAAGATGACCTGGGAAAATAGGATGAGAGGAAAAAACTTAGTTTAGAATAAAAATTATGAGATTGGAAAGATCCGACATGAATAATTTTCAGCAACCAAAATCAAGTTTACATTCCCGACCCATTAGCTAAATCTAAAAGGGAACTTGACATTCTAACCCAAGTTGTTGCTTGAAGAGTTTAGACAACTAACTTTCTTTGAGTAGATATTTAGATAAGAGTTAATGAGTGTGTTTTACAGAAAATTATTTTCTCTGTGACATAGAATTTAATGGAAGAAACATATTTTCTAGAAAAACAGGCTCAAGGGAAAACAGCTGGGATTCTTACAGGCTGTAAATGAAGTGCCTGAAGGTAGCTTTAATATAGTTTGCTAAATGTTTCCAAAGAGTTGCCAACAGGTCTCCACGTCTGTAAACTAAAACACACGGAGTTTATTAAGGAAACTCAAAGCCGATCCAAGCTGGCACAGCATTTCTGGGCCATGGGATCCAATGAATTAAACTTTAGTCATCGCTTCCCAAACAAAGTGGAGCTGAGCTTATGTGGGCAAAACTTCCCCTGTCTCCACAGAGAGGGCTGCTTTTGAAGGTTCTGTATGGGGCCCAGGGGAGTTTCGATTTGAGAATCACAGGAAATGTTTTTTCCACCTTCCAATAAAATTGAAGGTTTGTATAATACGTCGATGCAGGCACTCTCGGACGGTTCTGCTTTACTAACTTATTCGTACGGTGAGGTAGGTCAGTCACAGTGGAGAACGATGGAGGGGTGTGCGCATGTAAAAAACTAATTAGTAATTACAGCCCTTTTTCAACCCTTCAGAGATGTAGCAGAGATGAGTCACTTGGATGTACATTTTGATGTTGCTTCTTTAAGGAATGTGTTGTTCACAAAATTATCCCAAGAGGAGAAAAAAGTCCTTCTACTTTACTAAAACATGTATAGACATTTTACTACCAGATTGGAAAAATCTCGGAGAAAGTTTCCGTCTGTAATTTTGAAGTTATCTTCGTTATTTCGCAGGTGTAATTTTCTTTATTCTCCATTTATGTGGGTTAATTTTTTTAAAAAAAGTATTTAAAAGTCTTTGGTCTTGGAATCAGAAGAGTTGTTTGACCAAAAACAAACTCCCCCCCCCCCCCCAAATCCTCTCTTTTACGCTTGTGGCTTTCTCTAGTACTTTTAGTAGTTAGACACTTCACACTTTGGTGGATTTTTAACAGCCTGTATAAGAAAGCAGTACTCCCCCCATAGGGTTTCCAGGGAGAAACTGGTGGATTAGAACTGCTGATCTTTTGGCTAGCAACAGAGCTCTTAACCACTGTGCCACCAGGGCTCCAATGAATGGGTAGTAGAAGTTTTTGCAAACTAGAAAAAAAATTAAGTTAACTTACCAATAAGAAGCTATAGAATGTTATAAATGCCAAAATGACAGGTATTCTACCAAATTTTGACCTCATACCCTATCAGTAAAACATTTGGAGTACGCACAATTAATACATGCATATTTTTTTTTATTCATACCACTGCATCAATTTATCACTTAAAAAGTACAAGAATAAATAAAGCATTCTCTCATACCTAATAAAGTGGTTAGGAGCCCTCGTGGTGCAATGGTTAAGCGAACGGGTGCTGAACAAAAGGTTGGCGGTTTGAACCCACCCTGAGGCTCTGAAGGAGAAAAGGTCTGTCGATCTGCTCCTGTAAAGATTATAGCCTAGGCAACCCTATGGGGCAGTTCTACTCTATTACATGGGTCTGCCGTGAGTGGAAATCGATACCTCTACAACAATAACAACAAAGGAGCAGAAGCAATCACGACAGATTGAGAAAGAAAGTAACGTAGCGTTTCCTTTATTCTGTGTTTCTTTCAAGATTCTAATACTAAAACCCATTGCCGCTGGGTCGATTCCAACTCATAGCCACTCTACCGGATAGAGTAGAACTGCACAATAATGTTTCCAAGGAGCAACTAGTGGATTCAAACTGCTGACCTTTTGGTTAGCAGCTGAGCTCTTAACCATGGCACCACCAGGTCTTCTTCAAGACTCTGGAGAGCCTCTGTAATGGGGACACAAGCGGCCTCTTTACCAGGTGAAAGATGACAGGGGACAGGTAGGCACTCCTCACCCCAGTCATTGGGCATCAGAAAGAATCACCTATGTGTTTTAAAAAATACCAATGCTTGGACTTTAGCCCCAGGGATTTGGTTTGAATTAGTCCAATGCGGAGGGAGGGAGTAGGCATTGGTATTTAAAAAAAAAAAAAAAATCCTCCCAGGAGAAATTTGTGTACAGCTGGGTTGAGAAGAGCTGCCATATATCCAGAATCTTCTCCACATAGTGTGGGCTCCAGTGAAAGTCCCCAGCAGGAAGTGGCCCAAGTGCCCAGCCCCAGAGATCTGTGGGTCATTACAAGGGCTGAGGGGACAGTGTGGAAGGAGTGTGTCTGCTAGAAATGACTGCAGTGCCTTGGGAAGGTGCCCATCGAAATCAGGAGAAAAAGCCATGCCCTCTGGGATGGTGGTGCCCAGCAGAGGTGGTACAGTGAAGGTAAGGCTGGGCTGGTATAACAGCCCTCGGAAGTCCTCAGAAGGGATGTCGCAGGGACTGAGATCCTGAGTGAGCAGGCGGGAGCTAGAACTATCTATTGCAATTTAAAATTAATGCCATTCCTATGTCATTAGCCCTCCACAGCCTGAGGATGCCTAGGGAGACTCAGGTTACAGCATTAATATTATAACAATAATCAACTTTTATAGAGAGCTTCACAATTTACAAAGCCCTTTTGTATACATTCGGTTACTTGATCCACACTTCATCCCTGGGAGGTGGTGGGGCAAATGCTATTAGTTCCATTTTCCAAAGGAAAAATAATGAAGTTCAGAAAAGCTAAATATTTGCCTGAGGTCATACAATATTAAATTAAACTCCAGCTTACGCCTTCCAATGCTCCATCTTCTTTTCCTTTTCACTCTGCCTTGAGCTGGTATAAAGTGTTTGCTGATGTACAGAAGGATGAATTTATACGGTTATTAATTTGTTTAGAAGTGGGGTAAATCCCTCTGGGGACTCTTTTAATTTTCACCGTGGCCAGAGCTAACATTCAGCCATGAAAATGCTGAAATCCTTCTTGATCATTTGGTAAATAGCTACTGTCTTGAGCCCCCGAGCTGTCCACCACCACAATTCCCACCACACCCCCTACCCCCAATATTCCTCTGGAACCTCCAAGAGCCTCTGATAATCCAGCAACTAAGAGGCTGATGTCTGGCACAGCAAGGGCACTCCCAGGCTCTGGCTTAGAGAGGAGACCGAGAGTGGGTGTTTGGGCTTTTAAATATTTTGTTGTTAAATATTTTAAAATATTATCTTTGACCGTAGCCTTCATTTTTAAATTCAGGTATTTTTACAAATTAATTTCATTGATCAAAATCAGGCATAGAGAATGGACAGAAAAACATGCATCCAACCGTCCTTCCATCCAAGAATTCATTCAGTCGGTGATTGAGCTCTTCGGATTCTGCCTCAATATCTATCTTCTGTCTCCTCCTCCACCCCAACCACCACTGCCTTAATTCCGGCTTTCCCCACCTCTTACTCAGACTTTTGCTATGTGTTCCCCACCCTTGTCTAAAACTCCCCTTCAGCTTGCTCTCACACTGCCCCCCGAGGGTTGCTTTGTGATTAGTTGCTGTTGACTGAGTAGGCTCCTGACTCATGACAACTCCTTGCACAATGGAACAAAACATTGCTCAATCCTGTACGATGCCATGATTGGTCGTGACCCAGGCCATTGTGATCCACAGGGTCTTCATTGGCTGGTTTTTGGAAGTAGATTGCCAGGCCTTTTTCCCTAGTCCAGATTAGGCTGGAGGCTCCGCTGAAACCTGGGCAGCATCATGGCAGCACGCAGACCTCATGGCACTGACAGACAGGTGGTGGCTGTGTATGAGATGTATTAGCTGGGAGCCACACCTGGCGTCATGCATGGAAAGTGAGAATTCTGCCGCTGAGTCCCCAGTGCCCCCTTAGTTCTAAAATTCAGATTTGATCGTGTCCCTACCTTTTTAGATTATGTCGAAGGCTTTATCAATAGGATTTTGTTCAACTTCCGGCCTGAAATGCAATGTCCTCTTTACTCTGGGTCAGGCTCTTCTCTTGAGCTTCACATCCAACTGAACCCAGCTCTTCTTTTATCTTATGTTCAGGCCACAGTGAATTACTCAGAGTTCTCCACATATGCCCTACTGATGTTTGCCACCACTGTGTCTTGTCTCAAGGGTCCCAAGGTCGCCTGATGAATACCACCACATTTCCTGGGCTTATCCATTGACCAACATTCCGACTCCCCTTTGCTCCACTTAGTTGTCACCCACTTCCTTTATGAACTCACTGTACTGCATGGGTACCTCTGTCAGAGCGCCTACGAAGCTTTGTCACACTTACTGGATTACGTGGTTCTGTCTTTTAGACTGCGTGCTCCTTGAGGGTCTGAACTCCGACTTGCAAATTTTACTATCACCAGCATCTACAATGGTATCTGACATTCTAGGTATTCATAAATGCTTATTAAGTGAATGGATCTGTTTGTTTCAAATCTATGAAATAGTCAATAGTGATATGTCTATAAATGTTAGCTGAAAGGCCCTACAAAGTGTTTTCCAAAGTGGTAGTGGTCCTGAATCCAGACGCATATGCCAACTACCAAACAATAAATTGGCATCTTAATAAAGTCAGCTAATAGCTTATTTGGAGCTGGGTAATCTCTGCAAAAATAGGGATATTATTTTCAACCAGGAAAGTGGTAGCATTAAGTTCTGGCAAATTCCTCTTTTATGTGGAGAGGGATTTTAAGCATCACCTGGATACTTAAAGAGAAACACATTCATTTCAGCCATTATTAGTATCTAGACCTGTGTCATAATTGGCTCTTTTTTTGTTTGTTTGTTTTAAATTTTTGCACAGGATCTGGTCTGTAAGGATAATTGCTAAATGGAATTTGAAAATGGGCTCCAGTAACCAAGATTGTGTGAAAAGCTATGCAGTAATAGGAACAAAGAGGAAAAAAAAATTTTTTTTAATTAATGTTTTCCTACTTTTCCAACTAGATGGGGAATTCCCCTTTTGGAAATTAAGAAAGGGAGGAAAAAAGAAAAGAAAACAATGCAAAAATGCCTGGCTAAATACCTAAGACATAAAATGGTTTAATTTTTTGTTTTTGAATACTGAGAGGCAGCCCTGGTGACACAATGATTAAGAGCTATGGCTGCTAACCAAAAAGGCCAGCAGTTGGAATCTGTCAGTTGGTCCTTGGAAACCCTATGGGGCAATTCTACTCTGTCCTATAGGATCTATATGAGTCGGAATCGACTGAGGGCAGCGAGTTGGGCTGGTTTTGAATACTGAATCACATCTTAATTGCTAAGATATAAACAACATTTTAACAGTCTCTTTGTGATTAGCCTACCTTGTAACCTTGAAAGAAACCTTGAAAGAAACCCAAAGCATGAACCATTTTTAAGTGAGTTAATAACTGGAATTTTTACCCCATTGGACTCCAGGATTAAGGAAGATGCTCCGGATTGTTTTGGAAGAAGATGGAATAATCATTTCTAATATCTAATCCACTGTACAAGGAATCAAGAAGTGTTCATATATGCACTGAAATGACTTCGCAACTTTTCTTATCTGCAAAGAGCCAACTCTGAAATATATGCCAAGTGATGTAGAAGGCTACATCACTTGGCATATATAGTACGTGTGAAAGAAGCTTGTGTATATAAACAGTTATGATATCACCATTGGTCTGTCAGTTTGTTGTACTGTGGTGGCTTGTATGTTGCTATGATGCTGGAAGCTATGTCACCAGCATTTCAAATACCAGTAAGGTCACCCATGGTGGACAATGTTCAGTCCAGACTAGAAAGAAAGGTGTAGTGATGGACCTCCAAAAATTATCCAATGAAAACCCTGTGGATTACAAGAGCACGTTGTCCAATATATGGCTGGAAGCTGAGCCCTCTAGGTTGGAAGGCACTCAAAATGCACGGTTGCTGCACCAATGGGTGCAAGCATACCACTGATGGTGAAGGTACCGCATGACCAGGCAATGCTTTGCTCTGTTGTAGATGGGGTCACCATGGTAGAAGCCAACTCAGTGGAAACTACCAAGGTTTGACAACTAGTGTAATATGAATTTTGAAATGATTTAATGGTTCGTTTTGTCAGAACAAGAATGAAGAACATGAAATAAGAAGAAAAAGGTAAGTGTATATTTACTTTTTTAGTTAAAACACATAGCCATGTTTTATAAGTGGTTTCGAGGAATTTAGAGCATTAGAGTGTATCCCTTATTGTACTGTGTTACTTGGACGAACAAGGAAATTGGTGAGCATGTTTTTGTTGTTAGTTACCATTGAGTTGTTTCTGACTCAGCGACTCTCTGTACAACAGAACGAAACACTGCCTTGTCCTGCGCCATCCTCACAATGCTTGTTATGCTTGAGCCCATTGTTGCAGCCACTGTGTCAATCCAGCTCGTTGAGTTTTTTCCTCTTTTTCAGTGACCTCCTACTTTACCAAACATGATGTCCTTCTCCAGATCCCTCCTGATAACATGTCCAAAGTATATGAGACAAAGTGTCACCATTCTTGCTTGGTGGGGTTAGAGAGTAAATTAGAAGACCAACAATTTTATTATTTGCCAACAGAGAAATGAGCAGATGTTTCCTAGTTCTAAGAGGTTTGCTAGAAGTAAGATTGGTTCAGAGGGAACCCCTTTAAGACTTGGGCAAAGTGAGGGTGGCTTAGGTTTACAGCCTTCCATGTTCACTCTTATGTCTGTGTTTTCTGTACCAATGTCTACACGTGCTCAAGCCTGACCCACAAACCGGCTGGTCGGTACTTTGGTTTCAAAGCCTCCCCTTCAAATGTAATCTACTACTTCTGAATTAAAAAAAAAAAAAAAATCAGATTAAAAGATCTGACAAAAGATAGTTTTCAAGTTTGTCACTTATACAGTACAGCTCACAAAAGCATTAAAATTAAATCACATTTATTTATAA
Source organism: Loxodonta africana (assembly GCF_030014295.1). Classification (NCBI taxonomy): domain Eukaryota; kingdom Metazoa; phylum Chordata; class Mammalia; order Proboscidea; family Elephantidae; genus Loxodonta; species Loxodonta africana. The sequence continues at coordinate 72,132,736 of NC_087364.1, read as the reverse complement.
TCTGGCGAGCAACCTTAATAAGAGGAAATAAAGTTGTATGGAGTTGGGACTAATTTGGAAATTCCAGGAGGTATGCAAGCATATATTTTTCAATTATTTTCTCAACCCTTTGAAAATTCTTTTCCAGACTTTAGATCATGCTGCCGGGGGTTTTGCTCCACCTAAGAAAATACCAAGAACCCCTCTTTTCACATTTTTGGGAAAACCACTGGTAGCTTGGAGTTTGATGATATCAGAGGAGAATCAATACACTAAACTGTAAGAGGCAAGTTCATCCACCCCTTTCCTGTTGAAACCGTCTCATAAAAATGGACAGTCTTCAATACGAGAGGAAAAAACCGCAAACGCCAGCAATTACAATACCTCTTCAGTTTTAATTTAAAAATAACTGAAGTTTTTGAGCAAGGACTACGTTTTCTACTAGCAATCCTATTAACTCCAACTCCATTATACGTCTCAAATTGTGAAATTGCGTTTTTTGAGATAGCACAGTAAGGTGGGCAAAGCAGAAGGCTGGGGGCCTTAGTCCCGATGCTGATACATGCTTGAACACTGCATGATCCTAGGTCATCTCTCTGAGCCTCGGTTTTCTCGTTTGTGAAACAAGAGTAATAATGCACACTAGGTCCCCTTCAGAGTGGTCGAGAGGCTCAGGTGAAACAGTGTTCGTGGAAGCACTCTGAGAGCTGAGGATGTGCTGTTCCCGCTAGGGAACAGGCAGGAGATACGGGCCAGCGCCTGGTGGTGAGATGGTGTCTTTGTGCTCAAGCTTCCCACACTCACAGCTTCCTGTGGGGCTCAAGTCTGGCAGCAAGGCAGAAGACTCGTTCCAGCCTCTGGCTTCCATTTCCGGTATCTCAGTTACCTTTTCCCATGGATTCAACAGAGGCTAACCTTCTGGCTGTCACTGCTCCCTTCTAGCTTTGTCCCTCTTGTTCTTTGTCTTGTGTTTCTGTCCCATAAAAAATGCTGATCATGTTTTCGAGACAGGTTATGTCTTTTTGGTCTCTCTGTTACCAATCTATGTATGTGTTTGGAGTAGAGGGTATGCAATAAAGCCTGAATTTATGGAGCCAACCAGACTTGAAGACTTCACTGATGAAACTATTTTCTAAACTGTAAATTCGATATACACATTTAAGAGATCATGTCAATGTGATTAAGAAAGGAAGCCCAAAGTTCATCCTTTTCTGAATTTCACCAGGCATCTCTGAGAATATTTGGCAGTTCTTGGAAAAGAGGAAGACCCTCAACAAGGTGGATTGACACAGTGGCTGCAACAATGAGCTCAAGCATAACAGTGATTGTAAGGATGGCGTGGGACCAGGCAGTGTTTCGTTCTGTTGTGCATAGGGTCACTGAGTCAGAACCGACTCGACGGCACCTAATAACAACAATAATAAATGATTAACACAGGAGGAAGTGATGTTTCAGTGGTAGAATTTTTGCCTTCCATGAAGGAAATACAGTTCAGTTTCTGGCCAATATACCTTATGCACAGCTACCACCCGTCTGTGAGAAGAGGCTTGCGTTTTGCTGTAATGCTGAACAGGTTTCAGAGGACCCTTTAGAACAACACAGACTAGAAGAAGGGCCCGGTAATCTACGTCTGAAAATCAGACAGTGAAAACCCTATGGATCACAATGGTCTGATGCCCAACCGATCATGGGGATACCACAGGACGAGGCAGCATTTTGTTCTGTTGTGCATGGGGTCGCCATGAGTCAGGACTGACTCAGTGGCAGCTAACTACAACAACATGATCAACTCATTTCAACAGTGGCCAAAAGGAGCCCTGGTGGCACACTGGTTAAGTGCTTGGCTGCTAACCAAAAGGTCAGCGGTTTGAACCCACCAGTTGCTCCATGGGAGAAAAATGTGGCAGTGAGCTTCTGTTAAGATTTATAGCTTTAGAAACCCTATGGGGTAGTTCTATCTGTCCTGTAGGGTTGCTATGATTTGGAACCATTTATAGTGGCCAAGGTCAGTGATGTTCGAAGTGAAGTGGTCCACGTACTGGTTGTTCATAAGCTGTTACTGGTTTGTGGAAAGATAAGTTTAGAAATTGAGAGTGGGCACTGAGATAGTTTTAGAGCAATTAGACAAAGTAATTCTACATTTGTTGAATCTAATAAAGATTAGCTTACTTTTTGTCTTTTTATTTCATTTTCCTTGTATTTTACAAAAGTATCCATCTGATGAATGAGAAATTAAAATCAGTAGGTTCTTTGCACAGATAGTTTGAGAAATACTGGTTTATGCTGTTACTTTTATTCTATTTCATCAGATATAACATTCCAGCAATTTAATACATTTTATTATTTTATAGAATCACAAAGGAAGAAAAAATGCTGCCAATTAAGCTATATACAATGCCTAGCTATCACTTAGGGTTTTTTTTAACTTATATTTATTGAAAGAGCTCTTTTAGACATTTGACATAATTTTTGAAAATTATGTATCTCTTTTATAGATATAAAAAGGAAAACATTAACATAGTAAATTAATAAATGTACTTCTTAAGCTTGACATTTGGACATGCTTAAACTTACTTTTCAACATAGAGTTGTTGAGGCCTGTGTTGTTTCAAAGAATATCATCCAATGTGTCATCAAAAATGTTCCTGTCATGATATTTCTTTAAAGATTTCTCCAATATTCTCTGCAGATTCTCTTTAAAAGTACTCATCTCACTATAAAGGGTCAATGGAAGGTTACGTGTATTTTAGGAGCAAGGCATAGCATAACCATTTATGCTTATAAATGTCATCTTTTCTTAGGTCCCACAGAGCACTTGGCTATTGCTTTATAAGAAAAAAATGCTATTGAGCTATCCCTTCAAAAATGAGTATTTGCTTCTCTACTAACAACTATACACTCAGCTGCTCTGTCTTCATGCTTTTCCTCAGACACAGTAACTTTCTGTTTACTACTGAGTTAGAGTGTAATCTTTTTGAAGGCAATTAAACCCAATGCATATAGAGCATCAACAGGGTATTTAACTCCTTGGAAGTGATGAGAGTCTGAAAGCTATGATTGAGCTCATGAACGCTTAGGCAAGGCAGACTGTAATCTCGAGATGTAATCATAGATTGTAAAATGCATCCTGATATCAGAGATGTTAAAATGTGGAAAGATTGTGCCTGTAAATTGATGAAATACGGTAATTTGGAATTAATTACTCTAAGAGTGAGTTGTCATTTTACTTTAATAATTTAGAGACACATAAGCTCATGATTAAATTCATTCCTAAAAGTAACCCTAAACTTATTTAATGCATCTAAACTTAAATACACCATAATTTGATGGTGTTGGCAAAGAATATTGGATATACCATGGACTGCCAGAAGAACGAACATATCTGTCTTGGAAGAAGTACAGCCAGAATGCTACTTAGAGGATGGTGAGACTTTATCTCACATACTTTGGACGTGTTATCAGGAGGGACCAGTTCCTGGAGAAGGGCATCATCCTTGGTAAAGTGCAGGGGCAGTGAAAGAGAGGAAGACCCTCAACGAGATGGGTTGACGCAGTGGCTGCAACAATGAGCTCAAACACAGCAATGATTGTGAGGATGGTGAAGGACTGGGCAGTGTTTTGTTCTGTTGTACACGGGGTCCTATGAGTCAGAACTGACTCAACAACAACATCTAATTTAAATCCATTAAATTTGAAGGGTATCTGCATAGAGATTGCAGGATGTTATTGACTAATTCAACTCACCCGTGACAGTTTGCTAACCATCCAAGAAATTTAATTTATTGAATTTCCTACTGTAAAGACAGTGTATCTAGACTCTTTAACAAATACTCAACAATCACTGTATGGCAGGCATTACTCAGAGCAGGCCATTAAGCTAGGTCTCCACTAGTTTCCCCGTTTGTAAGATGAAGCAATGAGGGCACAGAGAGATTATTAAGCTCTGTGGTCATGATCAAAACCCATATGATCTGTCCCTAAGTCCAAACTTTATGCTTTTAACTTATACAATGCTGCTTTTCAACAAGTGAAGTTATTTTGGCTATGCTTCTGGTTTTCAGATCACATAGTTGATTTAAAAAAAAAAAAAAAAAAACTCCTAGAACTTTCCAGAACTTGAGAGAACATAATGGAGGAAGAAAAAATTCTGAATTTAAATGCACAAACCATCTGGACTGGTCTTGAGTGTGAGTGGAAGCAGCTGACGAAAATGTGGCCCAATGAGAGCCTTTACCAACTCTTGGTAATAAATGCCCTTGGCAAACAAACACAATCAGAACACCAGTTTCTAGTACCACTGAAAGGAAAAATGTTGGCAGGGACTATGGAAATGTGGTGACTAGTAATTATTCAGTTGAAGGGAAACATAAACTGGGGCTTTCATAGTCTTCGGGTGCTCAGCAAAACTATAACAATGAAATATTTGTAAACCAAAACCGCGGCCCAGGTCTCAGCGTGTCTCCACTATTGTCTACGCAAAGGTGAAACTGATCCACCAAGGATAAAGCAGGTCCTGATACCAACTGTTTCTCAAAAGGAAATCTCAATAGAAATGAAACTGAGTTTTTTTAAATTCAGTTGTCTCAAGTGACTGCATCTCCTCTTTTGAAAAGATTTAGACAGCAATTTCTTGCTTACCCAAAATGCAGAGCCTAAAGATGTCCTTCGGCCAGGTACAAACAAATCCTGGCCTTCTGTGAACATCTTTATTTAAGAAGTGCAATGCACAAGACTTAAATACCATAGGATTTTACATGTTTCGAGAGGATGCAATTATATTTCATAGTACGTGAGTTTCCCACAAGTTAAGTGCCTTTACAGATTGCTGTTTGATTAAGTAGTTGGGCTTCAAGAAATTTGAAAGCTAAAGAGTACGCGAGAGCAAACCAAAGATGAACAAACAAGTAAATAGGAAAAAAAAAAAAAAAGAATTTGGAATGATGATATAAATCAACACCAAATATTTTATTTTACCTAGTTATTTAAACTAAACCAAAACCAAACCCATTGCCATCGAGTCTATTCCGACTCATAATGACCGTATAGGCCAGATTAGAACTGCTTCATAGAGTTTCCAAGGAGAACGTGGTGGATGGGAACTGCCAACCTTTTGGTTAGCAGCTGTAGCTCTTTACCACTATGCCACCGGTGTTTCCAGTTGTTTAAACCAAGACACACTTTATTCATTTATACCAGTTACACTTTTCAGTTCAATCCTTTTTCGTTTAGAAGAAAACCACCCTATGATATAAAAGATGATTCACTCTAGCACCTTGAAAATAAAATACATCTTTTATATTCATTTATTTTTATATTTATATAATTATTATGTAATATATTGATATCTGAAAAAAATCAGACATTGTATTTTACTTATTTTGAGACCAGGATTGGCCCAGGAGCCCTCACTTGGTTAGTATGTCAGAGTGTGGGAAGCTTCCTGCCAGAAGGATTAGTTCCATCCTACGGGGGAGTTGAGAGCGGGGCTGTCATTGGTTTGCTGTCTCCCAGAAAAAAAATGGAAAATACATTACAATTTATAAACCAGTTCTAACTAAAACCACCTTCACAAAATGGGCAAGTAACTTGAAAAATTTATCCCATATAGAAAACTCAAATCGAGGTTATATTAAAATCAACATTAAGGCACTTCATAACTACACGAAAAAATAATCATGGTTTAATTAGATATGAGAAGCATATTACAAAATTCCAATTATCAGGAAATCTATTTGAAATGAATTAATGATGAACTTTGTCCTAAGTGTATATTATGCCAAGAAATGATACTTTTACTGATAGTTGTGTAGTTTTTAAATAAATAGCAGGGTATATGTACATAAGCCCTGGTGGCGCAGCAGTCAAACACTCATAGGTGGTTGGCACTACCAGCTGCTCTGCAAGAGAAAGACGTAGCAGTCTGCTTCCATAAAGATATACAGCCTCGGACGTTCTATGGGAAAGTTCTACTCTGCCCTATAAAAAAAAACCCTGTCCTATAAGGTCAATGTAAGTCAGAATCAACTCAATGGCAATTAAAAAAAAATATATGTACTTAATATTTTTCAGTGAAATTGATAATCATTCAAAAAAGTTCAGAGACTATAATTCTGGATGAATTGTTATTGTTAAACACAATGAAGCTCTTAAAAAGTTGACTGGTAAAAATAAATGCCTTAGAGCTAATCTTCGCTGTTAGACGTCAGAATAGTAGTTACTCTTAGAGGCGATGGATAGTGACTGATGACTGTATCTAACCCATCTGTCTTAGTTATCCAGTGCTGCTATAACAGAAATACCACAAATGGACGGCTTTAACAAACAGAAATTTATTCGCTCCCAGTTTGGGAAGCTAGACGTATGAATTAGGGCACTAGGTCCAGGAGTAGACTTTCTCTCTCTGTTGGTTCTGGGGAAAGGTCCTTGTCATCAGTCTTCCCTGGTCTAGGAGCTTCTCAGCACAGGGACCAAAGGATGCGCTCCACGCCTGGTGCTTCTTTCTTGGTATTATGAGGTTCCTATTTTTTATCTCTCTGCTCAATTCTCTCTTTTATATCTCAAAAAAGATCGACTCAAGATATAACCTAATCCTGTGGATCGAGTCCTGCCTCATCAACATAACTGGCTCTAATCCTGCTACATTAACATCATAGAGGTTGGGATATACAACCCAAACCAAACCCACTGCCGTCGAATTGATTCCGACTCATAGCGACCCTATATGAGATGATGGGATATAGAACACATAGTGTAATCAAATCAGATCACAAAATGGTGGACAATCACACAACACTAGGAATCATGGCCTAGCCAAGTTGATACACATTTTGGGGGAACACAATTGAATCCATAACATATGTCTTGTGTGGGTATTTCTTCTAACTCTTCAAACGTTTAGCTCTTGTTGTTGTTGTTATGTGCCTTTGAACCAGTTTAGACTTGTAGCCACCCTATAGGACAACTCCCCCATAGGGTTTCCAAGGAATGGCTGGTGGATTTGACCTGCCAACCTTTTGGTCAGTGGCCAATCTCTTAACCACTGTGACCCCAGAGCTCCGTTTAGCTCTTGCTGTTGTTGTTAGGTGCCATTGAGTCGGTTCCGACTTATAGCGACCCTATGCAAAACAGAGCAAAACACTGTCTGGTCCTGCGTGATTCTTACAATTGTTGTTATGCTTGAGCTCATTGTTGCAGCCACTGTGTCAATCCACCTTGTTGAGGGTCTTCCTCTTTTCAGCTGACCCTGTACTCTACCAAGCATGATGTTCTTCTCCAGGGACTGATCCCGCCTGACAACATGTCCAAAGTGTGTAAGACACAGTCTCACCATCTTTGCTTCTAAGGAGCATTCTGGTTGTACTTCTTCTAAGACAGATTTATTCTTTCATTTGGCAGTCTATGGTATATTCAATTCTTCGCCAACACCACAAATCAAAGGCATCAATTCTTCTTCGGTCTCACTTATTCATTGTCCAGCTTTCACATGCATATGATGCGATTGAAAATACCATGGCTTAGGTCAGGCGCACCTTAGTCTTCAAGGTGACATCTTTGCTTTTCAACACTTTGAAGAGGTCCGTTGCAACAGATTTATCCAATGCAATGCATCTTTTGATTTCTTGCCTGCTGCTTCCATGGCTGTTGATTGTGGATCCAAATAAAATGCAATCCCTGACAACTTCAGTCTTTTCTCCATTTATCATGATGTTGCTCATTGGTCCAGTTGTGAGGATTTTTGTTTTCTTTATGTTGAGGTGCAATCCACACTGAAGGCTGTGGTCTTTGATCTTCATCAGTAAGTACTTCAAGTCCTCTTCACTTTCAGCAAGTAAGGTTGTGTCATCTGCGTAATGCAGGTTGTTAATGAGTTTTTCTCCAATCCTGATGCCCAGTTCTTCTTCACATAGCCCAGCTTCTCGTGTTATTTGTTCAGCATACAGATTGAGTAGGTATGGTGAAAGTATACAACCCGGAAGCACACCTTTCCTGACTTTAAACCAATCAGTATCCCCTTGTTCTGTCCGAACAACTGCCTCTTGATCTATGTAAAGGTTCCTCATGAGCACAATTAAGTGTTCTGGAATTCCCATTCTTCGCAGTGTTATCCATAATTTGTTATGATCCACACAGTCGAATACCTTTGCATAGTCAATAAAACACAGGTAAACATCCTTCTGGTATTCTCTGCTTTCAGCCAGGATCCATCTGACATCAGCAAGGATATCCCTGGTTCCACGTCGTCTTCTGGTTTAGCTCTTTTTAATGATTACTAAGAGGTAAACTTTTTTTTTTTTTAATGCTTACTAAGTTTAGCTCTTAGTAATCATTAAAAAAAATTTTAGCCTATGTAATCATTGAAAAATTGCATTTTTAATTGATTTGTGTCTTTTTGTTTTGATATTATGTCATGCTTGCTTACGATCTTTTGTTTCTCATCACATCATTGCTTATTTGGTTCTATCTGTTCTCATTGATACATCTAGTAAATAGATGCTGATTCAAGAAATGACTTTTTCTAGTTCCACAGGGAGATATCAGACCTGAATTTTGGCTTTTTGAATAAGTGCAAGCATGATGAAAGGTGTTATGAGATGGTGTGATATAGTGTTTATGAGCACAGTTCTGACCAGACTCGCCAGGTAGGAATCACAGGTCTTCGTGATCTTGAGCTGGTCTCTCTTTGGGTTTCTGCATCTGAAAAATGGGGATGGTAATAATAAAACCCATCTCACAGACTTTCTGTGAGGGTTAAATACACTAAAATACATGAAGTGTTGAGAACAGTAGCTGACCCATATAATGCTCTATAAATGCTTGTTATCAGGTAGATTTAAATTCACTATTATGCTTTTTCTTGATGTCCTTTGAGCTCTTTCCTTTTATTTTGACTTGCATCTTGCACATTCTCTGTGAAAAAACATTTAGTTAAAAATATATATATATATATATATAAATAACTTTGTTAAGAAAGAGTAGCATCTATGAAACTAATAGAATATATATAAGAATCCTGCAACATCAGGGATTACTACCAGGATTCTTCTTAAATATCACAAACACTTTCTTTTTCATACAAGGTCAGAAATAAAAATTCAAGCTATAGGAATTCAGATCCCTTACACACAATAAGAAATTGTATTTTCCTTCAAACGTCCTTTTGAGTGATTGCTGTGGGATTCTATCTTCTCTCACCTTCAAACCAGGTTGACCCCTAGTTCACGGCTGTTGTTAGGTGCCATTGAGTGGGTTCCAACTCTTAGCGAGCTTATGTGCAACAGAGCAAAACACTGTCCAGTCCTACACCATCCCCACGAAGGTAAATTCTGTTGATAGACCGACTGTGAAATTCCTCCAACACTGTATATTCCATTGGTTCTACACGACCATCCACCACAGCGCATTAGCTGTTAAAGGTCTCTGTAAAACCTTTAAATACCTCTGCCGCACCACTGAATACCTCGAACAGCATTCACACAATGAAAACACGTTTTCTGTACATTCCCCGACAGAAAACAGGCAAGAACAGACTTTTGAACTGAAGACAAAATCTAAGGGAAAAAGTTTTCAGGACAAAAATAGGTTCTTAGGGAATGCTTGGGGAGCATACTATTCCACTACTTAACCCTGTCTTTTGGAGGGCACACCGTTGCCAAGGTATGAAATAACCTGGAGGAATATTACCAGGTGATGACACACTTTTCGAGTCCTAGCTACGAATGCTATCACTTTCTTCCAAACCAAACTCTGCAAAATTTTCAAAGGGAGGCTTGGTAACATTGCAATATCAGGAGGAAAATAAAAAGGGAGGGAGGTATCCTCCCTTGTGGCTGATTACACCCCAGAGCCTGTAGAAGACTGAAAGCTGCCTAGACAGGCACTTTAAGATGAGATGTTTCAGAAGTGGGAGGAATGTCAAGGTGTCTGAAGAAGAAAACATATTGAAAGCGTGACGTGTAATTAGAGCTTTAAAAACGAACGTTATCTCCTTACGCCCGATTCGTGAGGCATAAGGAGCATTTGAGATTATTAAAAGAACAAAAAGGTATTAAATCAAAACAATACTCTGAGTTTAGAGCCATAATGTAATGATACATTTTACAGGGAACGAATATGAAAACACAGCTGAGTTTACAATGACATTAAAAATGAGTGTCATATAAAACTGTGTGTTAGACCTGTTATCAATGACACTTATACTCTTAATTTATAAATCTAAGCTATATAATGCTCATTCCTACTCCCAAGGTGCACTGGAAAGAACAATACATAACTCAGCTCTTGGGTATTATCATTTGAAGTATTGTCGTCAATAAACGATAGCTAAATGTTTTTCAAAGGCTTTGCATCCACTTCTTTTGGGGGGAAAAATACAGTTTTGACTATGAACAGGCAAAAAAGATTGAATTTGTTCAAATGAGGTGAAATAGAATCTGAATAATGAAATACTTTGTAATGACTGACTTCTACTGAAGTACACAGCTTGTCCCTGCGGGGCGAGCTGAAACGGGAGCTTGTGGCCCTGGATTCGCTGAGGGAGTGTCTTTCCCTGACAAGGCTGTCTCTCAAAGGCTCAGACAGCAGCGACAGGAGACGTTGCTGGAGGCCTAGAGAAGCAGCCTGTGTTTCCTCTGTCAGCCCCCCAGCCCTCAGCTCATAGGACCCCTGGAAGCAACCTCATGCACAACAGGACAAAAAGGGCAATGACTTTCTCATTGTGAGAACCACAACTGGCTTCACAGGATGGTGGATCATCATCTTAAAGGAACACACACACTTTATGTGGTTTGTAGTCTCCTAATCCCTCCTCTATTAAATTACTGGTTATAATGTAACAAGAGTCTCTGAGTGGTGCAAATGGTTAAATGTTGGACTACTAACGGAAAGGTTGGAGGTTCAAACCCACCCAGAGGCACCTTGGAAGAAGGGCCTGGCAATCTACGTCAGAAAGCCTTGAAAATCCTACAGAATGTAGTTCTATTCTGCACATACGGATTTACCCTGGATCAGAACTGACTCGACAGGAACTTGTTTGGTTTGGTTTTTTATAATGTAACAATATTGTTAATTTTTTAAAATCTCTTCCCCTTCAATTTAATCATTGAAAACCTATTTTGTCTTTTGGTGCTAATTTATACAATTGTTTTCATCTATTTTTTTCTTAGCTTATGTTTATGCATTTTATTTTCTTTTATACCTTTTATTGTCACGCTATCTTGTCTATTTTTATTCTGGTTTCCTATTTGCCTTTTTTGTGTATTCTTTATCATCTTTCAGCTTATTTAATTTTTAAAAGTTACCAGCTAATGTATCATATCTCCCACCCTTTTAAAAAATTTTGATTACTCTCCTAGCTTATTAAATCATAGGCAGGAATTATGACCCATGTAATAAAGTGGGTGCTGTAAAGTTAAATCACGCCCCAAGAACAGACACCAAAACCAAACCAAACCTGTTGCCATCAAGTCAGTTCCAACTCACAGCAACCCTAGAGGACAGAGTAGAACTGCCTCAGAGGGTTTCCAAGGAGTAGCTGGTGGATTCAAACTGCTGACCTTTTGGCTAACAGCTGAGGTCTTAACCACTGTGCCACCAGGGCTCTACGCTTCCCTGGCCCTTTTAACACAGCCAACCTTCTGCCCAGTATTATAGAGGGTGAGTCAACACAGGGAAGGAAAGCTAACCTTCTCATGCACTGACCCTGAGCTCTCTCCCACTGTGCAAACCCGTTCCTTTTATCTCATTCCTATTCGTGTTTATGTGGGATGGTTTCCACTTGTCCACCTGTTACTGCTTGTCTTAGTCACCTAATGCTGCTATAACAGAAATACCACAAGTGGATGGCTTTAACAAAGAGAGTTTATTTTCTCATAGTAAAGTAGGCTACAAGTCCAAATTCAGGGCACCATCTCCAGGGGAAGGTTTCTGTCTCTGTTGGCCTTCTCATCAATCTACCTCCAGACTAGGAGCTTCTCCACACAGGAACCTCAGGTCCAAAGGACAAGCGCTGCTCCCAGTACTGCTTTCTTGGTGGTATGAGGTTACCCTGTCTCTCTGCTCACTTCTCTCTTTTATATCTCAAGAAATTGCCTCAAGACACAATCCAATCTTGTAGATTGATTCCTACCTCACTAACACAACGGCCACCCATCTTCCACCATTAACATCATAGAGATAGGATTTATAACATACATGAAAATCACAAAATACCAGGAGTCACGGCCCAGCCAAATTGATACACACTTTTGGGGGGGACATAATTCAATCTATGACACCGCTTTCACATCTTGGCTGTGCTAGCTCTTGTCTGAATAATGCTCCTGGCCCTTGTTTTGGGTTACTCATTCAGGTTCCCTGGTTTGCCTCCTTTACAGTCACCTTACCCCCTCCCAAGTGATCAGCCCTTCAAGTTCCCATCTTTACGGAAATTCCTATAATTCGCTGTAGAAGCTTTTCCTTCACTCTGCTCATCCTCAAGGTTGCCCTCAAGTCCTCCACTGGCTGGGTCAGTCCAACTTCTCGGCAGGAGGTAATAATGAGAAGGCCAACAGCAATAGCAAGGATCAACTAATATTCATTGACCCCTATGTATGATGGGGCCCTGGTTAAGAACTTGGCTGCTAACCAAAAGGTTGGCAGTTTGAATCCACCAGCCGCTCCTTGGAAACCTTATGGGGTGGTTCTACTCTGTCCTATAGGGTTGCTATGAGTCAGAATCAACTCAACAGCAAGGGGTTTTTGGGTGTATGGATCAGACATTGTTCTAATCCTTTCCATATATCAATCCATATCATCCTCACGATAATCTATGAAGCCGATCTTCTCATTATTCCCATTTCACTGGCTGCAGCAGGCTGAGGCCCAGAAAGGCTGAGTAACCAGCTGAAGGTCCACATATAGCAATTGCTGGGGCTTCAGACCCCAAGCTTCCAGTCTCTGGACGATGTGCTCAGAGCTCAGATAGCTTTTGTGCCACCAGCTGAGCCTCAGCAGACCTTCTAGCTCTCTCCAATAAATCTCTCTTCCTATTTTTAACTTTTCCTCCTCTTTCGCTAGCCCCATCATTTCTGTGACCAGCAGGGACAGTGTCATCTGGTCCCTCTTTGGACAGCTGCATGATGCAAAGTCGACTGACTCTGCCCTAGCTCTTCACTGGCAAGTCTTCAAAATAAATCACTACATCCTTGGAGGGTTATTCCGCTCAGATAAGGACCTGCATCTTAGCTACCAAGGTAGCACAGTAATGAGGAACCAAGTAGCCATTAATCCAACAAATAGTCCCAGAATGAGACCCAGTGAGGTGTCCTAAACCAGGGTTTTTGATCAGTATCACAACAACCTGCCTCAAACACATAAATTACTCATTTGCTTTACTTTCTTTCCGAACAGGTTACATTTATGGTTGATATTCTAAAGTTCCACCCCAAAGCATAGGACTCAGCCCAGCTCCTAGTATATAGTAGGGGTGGCTCTGCAGGAGAAAAGACCTGGCAATCTGCTCCACTAAAGATTACCATCTAGGAAACCCTACGGGGCAGTTCTACTCTGTTATAGAGTGATGCTATGAGTTGGAATAGACTTACTGACACACAACGACAACAACAAAGGTAAATTATTGATGGAAGGAAAGAATGAATTTGGAGAATTGAGGAAAAGTTGTCCAAGACATAGATTGTTCCCTACAGTGGGTTTTCAAAATCGGGCACAGCATTAGCGCATTTGCAGGGTTACTACAACAAATTGAAATATTTTCGTAAATATTGAACGACAAAGATTGAACTGGCAAAAAAATGTCTGTGAGTTCAATAGTAATACTGTGGGTTTCAGTTATAAAAAGTATTCAACTACAGCTCACACTTCAAACGGTCACTTGCATGTGAAATTAGGCCTTGCTTTTTACATTACAGTTGGTGAAATAGTCCTATAAATTGTGCTCAGTGGCTGCATGTACTTCAAGTGCTCTATCTGTAGGCCATCTGAAAGTGTATTATGTATTTGAAATTTCCCTTCGTATATTTATTTTAGTGTTGAAGGAACAGAACTCAAGATCAAGAGGAAAAACATAGAGGGCATCTTTCCCATTCTTCACTTAAAAAAAAACAAACAGGAAAGAAGAATTCACTACTGAGCTGCACATTTCATTCCAACTGTGAAGTTAAATAATAGTTTCTTCTGAGTGTCTTAGTCTTCCAGTGCTGCTATAACAGAAATACCACACATGGATGGCTTTAACAAAGAGAAGTTTATTTTCTCACAGTAAAGTAGGCTAGAAGTCCAAATTCAGGGTGTCAGCTCCAGGGGAAGACTTTCTCTCTCTGTTGGCCTTCTCATCAATCTTCCCCTGGACTAGGAGATTCTCCACACAGGCACCTCAGGTCCAAAGGACATGCTCTGCTCCCGGCACTGCTTTCTTAGTGGTACAAGGTTCTCCACCGCCCTCCCCACAACTTCCCTTTCCTTTTTATCTCTTGAAAGAGAAAAGGTGGTACAGGCCATACCCCAGGGAAACTTCCTTTACATGGGATCAGGGATGTGACCTAGGTAAATACGGTGTTATAATCCCACCCTAATCCTCTTTAACATAAAATTACAATCACAAAATGGAAGACAACCACGCAGTACTGGGAATCATGGCCTAACCAAGTAGACACATATTTTGGGGGGACACAATTCCATCCACGACACTGAGGTTGTGTTTGTTTCTTCATAATCAAGTCTTTAATGTCTATATAGGACGGGAAAACAAGTTTATTCATGAGGCCACGGGGACTTGTTGCTTTTAGCAGAAGAAGGAGATCTGAGCAAAGCTTAAAGCAGAAGTGTGCAAGGTGAACGTGGAAACCACACACTAAGAATGGAATATGGTCGAGATCCAGTGCGAACTGACTCAAAATTCTCACCCAGTCACATATGATGATTTTTGCAGATGCTAGTTAATGGTTTTTACTTCTGCATTTTTCACAAGCCCTGGAATTCATCAGATCTGGAAGCAAACGTCTCAACTGTTCCCAGAGAATTTCTGGCCTACCCAGATTCGGGAAGTTATGGAGGTCTCATGGGAAATCTGTCTTGTAATAGTTACCGTCCATTTTGCAAATTCTGAAGAGTTGAATTGGGGTCAGCAGCAGCTACTATTTATTTGCTGCCTGCTGAGTGACAGACATTGTGCTAAACATTTTACGGATATTATCCAATTTATGCCTTACAAAAACCCTAAAAAAAAAAAAAGTTACTGTCGATTCTGATTCATAGCGACCCTACAGGACAGAGTAGAACTGCCCCAGAGGGTTGCCAAGGAGCTGCTGGTGGATTTGAACTGCCAGCCTTTTGGTTAGCAGCCATAGCTCGCCACAGCTCTGAACCACTGTGCCACCAGGGCTCTACAATGACCCTAAAGATGATATTATTATTCTCATTTTCTAGTGAGAACTCTGAATAATTCCCTAATATAGTTTTCTGATGAGAACTACGACTTGCCTCAGGTCATACAGCCCATAAGTGACAGAGCTGGGATTGGACTGTGATCTTAGCCACCAATTAACACTGACCCAGTAAATATGGCAAAATTTCCAAATGTTTATGTAAACTCTGAGAAGAGCAGCCATCTAAAATTGTACGTTCAAATATTTTGTGGTTAACCTTGAATTAATTGGGAGGCAAGCAAATGCATTTGAAAAAAATTTGTTATCGTCATTGCCATCTTCTTCAGCATCACCTAAAAATTACTGACACATGGTACCATATGAAGATTTATGAGCAAGGACACTACGTAAGCCATAGCTGTTGCTGTGTTTTATCAAGTGGAGAGGATATAAGACGTCAAATGATAAAGACAAAAATTTCGATCTGTGAAAGTTACACGAAGTAACGCATATTATATTAAACCTGGACCAGTCACCAGTGTTTGTATACCCAAAGTTACAGCTTTTCTTTATGATTCAGGGCCTGCCTTGGGGTTCTAGCTCCCTTTCCTTGTACCCTTTCTTACCTTCTTGCTGCCAATCATTTCCTCTATACTTCAATGAACATCTGCTCACTAAATTTCTTAAATTAAAATTTATAAATGTTAGCATAATTATAACTAAACTATTTGAATACATACATTGGCTCAAAAGATTTTCTATGTAAAAATCTTGGATTCAAGGGCAAGGTAAAAGATTCTGTTAGTCTCCAGTTTTCAGATGATAATTTACCAAATTCCAGCACTTTCTTTCTAGAGTCTCTAAAATATGAAGACTTCTCTTTTATTTAGGGTTGGTTTCTTCCAACATGTTCACTATTTCAACTTTCACTTACTCTTTCCTCAGGTCAAATATCTTCCTACATACCCATTCCTTTGACCTTTTACTATTCATGTCTACATGGATGGTTTCCCTTTGCTTTCCAAATATGGGTGACCTTGAAGGCTCGTTGGCAACACCATTTATTGACAGTGTTCTATAGTCCAGGCAGTGTGTTAGTACTGGGGTACAAAAAAAGACTTATACCCTTTCCCTGGACACTTACAGGTCAGAGGATGAGCTTTTCCTGCTGATGAACTCTTCTTATTTCCTGGTTCCCACACTCTATCCAAACAAAATCTTCCTCTCTGTTGACACTTACATGCAGTTATCCCCTTAGTCAAATCCTAGAGACATTGCTTTTGTTGCTGTTAGGTGCCCTCGAATTAGTTCCGACTCACAGTGACTCCATGTACAACACAAGAAAACACTGCCCAGTCCTGACTCCATGTACAACACAAGAAAACACTGCCCAGTCCTGTGCCATTCTCACAATCGTTGCTATGCTTGAGCCCACTGTTGCAGCCACTGTGTCACTCCATCCCGTTGAGGGTCTTCCTCTTTTTTGCTGACCTTCTGCCTTACAAAGCATGAGGTCCTTTTCCAGGGACTGGTCGCTCCTGATAACATGTCCAAACTACATGAGACAAAGTCTCTCCATCCTCGCTTCTAAGGAGCAATCTGGCTGTACTTCTTCCAAGACAGGTTTGTTCATTCTTCTGGCAGTCCACGGTATATCTGATATTCTCTGCCAACACCATAACTCAAACGCATCAATTTTTCATTGGTCTTCCTTTTCTTTGTCCAGGTAGCACATGTATATGAGGCGACTAAAAATACACTGGCTTGAATCAGGTGCACCATAGTCCTCAAGGTGGCATCTTTGCTTTTTAACACTTTTAAAGATGTCTTTTGTAGCATATTTTCTCAATGCAATACATCATTTGATTTCTTGACTGCTGCTTCTATGGACGTTGATTGTGAATTCAGGTAAAATGAAATCCTTGATCACTTCAATACTTTCTCTATTTATTGTGGTGTTGCTTATTGATCCAGTTATGAGGATTTTTGTTTTCTTTATGTTGAGGTGTAATCTATACTGAAGCCTGTAGTCTTTGATCTTCATCAGTAAGTGCTTCAAGTCCCCTTCACTTTTAGCAATGAAGGTTGTGCCATCTGCATATTAAAAGTTGGTAATGAGTCTTCCACCAATTCTGATGCTACCTTCTTCTTCTTCATATAGTCCAGCTTCTTGGGTTATTTGCTCAGCACACAAATTGAGTAAGTCTGGTGAAAGGTTACAGCCCTGACGCATAATTTTCTTGGTTTTAAACCACGCGGTATCTCCTTGTTCTGTTTGAACGACTGCCTCTTGGTCTATGTACAGGTCCCACATGAGCACCAATGGGTGTTCTGGGATTCCCACTCTTTACAATGTTATCCATAATTTGTTATGATCCACAGAGTCAAATGCCTTTGCATAGTTGATAAAGCACAGATAAATATCTTTCTGGTATTCCTAGCTTTCAGCCAAGATCCATCTGACATCAGCAATGATATCCCTCATTCCACGTTCTCTTTTGAATCTGACTTGAATTTCTGGCAGTTCCCTGTCAATGTACTGCTGCAATTGCTTTTGACTTGTCTTCAGCAAAATTTTACTTGTGCATGATGTTAATGATATTGTTTGATAATTTCTACATTCTGTTGGATCACCTCTCTTTGGAATAGGCAAAAATATGGATCTCTTTCAGTCAGTTGGCCAGGTAGCTATCTTCCAAATTTCTTGGCGTAGACTAGTGAGCACCTCCAGTGCTGCATCCTTTTGTTGAAACATCTCAGTTGGTAGTCTGTCAATTCCTGGAACCTTGCTTTTTGCCAATGCCTTCAGTGCAGCATGGACTTCTTCCTTCGACACCAACTCCAACTGAGTCAGGAAAAGGCACAAGAACAGAGATTCTCAGCAAAGATGGCAGAGCTTCCTAAATAAGCCTGAGACTTTGGTGCAGATAGAATCCTTTACACTATTTTTGAAGACATGTTTGCTTCTAAAGTAGTTTTTTTTTTTGCTGCTCTGGTTTATCATCACCATCATCAATCATCATCATCATTGTATAGTGCCTTACCGTGGACAAAACGTTTTTATATGAAATACTCCATTTAATCCTTACAAGAACCCTATGAAGAAGTTACCACTGATTTTTTTTAAGAGATGAAGAAATCAAAACTCAGAGGTTACATGATTTTCCCAGTATTATACAGCTGATAGCCAGATTGGAACTAGAAGCTGTATCTTCTGACTCTTGTTTAATAGTTTAGTCTTAGAATTGACATGCACTGTCGTGTCATTTGTCCCAAATCACAAAACCTTGGGACTGTCTTTATCCTCATGAAAGTGGGTCCCCAATTATCTAAAAGTTCCTTTGAGCACCTTGATATTTTAGTTCTCAATGCTTATAAAACCAGAGGTCTAAGCAGGACAGGAAGAATTCTGAAAGATAATTGTTGCTGAGGTTAGGAATACTATTTTAATCTGCTCACACTATCCTTAAGTGACAAATTGTTGGCAATATTCTACTCTGAAGTCTTTCTTGATATATTTCCATAAATATACAGTTTTCCCAGTGCTCCAATTTTGGTAGTTAAAGAAAAAAAAAGTGTTATTTTAGGCCCCAAAGCAAAGACTATGAAGGTTATGGCAAATAACGCATTGTCAAAGCTCTCCAGATCTCACATAGGCGCAGTAAATGTTTCCAGTTCCCAGACGCTATGTTGGCTCTTGTCAAAGAACTCCAAGCCCTGTTTGTAACTCAAACAGCCTCCTTTACCCAGATAACACCCTTGGTGTCAGGCTCTGAAAACACAAAAGCTGTCAAGTGTCAACATTTTGTGGAGAGGGGTCAAATTAGCATTTCCTCCCGAGAATTTGGGCCAGCTTTTCCTGTTACCGGCTCTGGACTGTTTGTTATTCCTAAGACTTGGATGAGAACGAACTCAGCTCTGTTGCTCTCAGGGGATGGTGATGATACTCGATGGCAAAGTGAAAGGGAGATGAAAATTCCCAACTTTGGCAGGATTTAAAAAAAAATTTTTTTTTTCTGTGTTGGCTTGTAAGAGAAATCTTAGCAGGTTGTATAAAAGAATTAGAGAAACTGTATCAATTTGAGTTTCACTGAAATACATCTTTACAGGATTCATGTTTTTAGTTCAAACATTTGCTGAGCCTGTACTCTGTGCATGGCTCTATGGGAGATAAAAAGATGAGTTTTTCAATCATGTTCCTCTGGGAAGCCTTCCCTGATACCTACACCAAGACTACGTAGGGTGATCATCCCATGTGCTTCAATGGTAACCAAGACTTACCTTGATCATAGCAATCTTTCAAAAAATATTCATTGAAGGCCTTCTAAAATGCTAGGCAATTTGCTAGATCTTAAAAATACAACATCTCCCTGACTAAATGTGAGCAACCTAAAGGCTGAGATTCAAATGGAAAGTACACGAATTGAAATGATACTGGCTAGCTACCCTAAACAAATGGGTAGAGTGGGGAACCAGACCTAGGGAAAGATAAGAACTAGGGAGCCATTGGCAAGTAATGATATATTAACTTTTTTTTTCTTTTTTAAGCATGGGCCTACGTTTGACCAGAAGCTCCTGGACTGACGATCCTATTAACCAGCACACAGCAGTGGAGACGGAATTCACCCAAACAGAGAAGGATGTGTTACCAAATCAAAGAGGAGTGGATGCAAGGCAACCAAGACCCAACAAAGATACATTACACATGGCAACCTTAAAAGATAATAATAATTTTGCAGATAGGTTCAGGGATTAAACAGAGAAATGCTTACCTTAGGGTTTCTCCAAAAAGATTAACTCCCTTCTGCTCCCTGGATCTGCTCATTTTCCCTGACCTTCAGTCAAAAAGAATCTGGAGTGTCAGCCATTGCTGATAGTGTTCAACCAAACAAGGTAGTTCGAGAATCTGTAAGCCACAGAATTCTTAAGCAACTTTTAACACCTTTGACTCTGTGGTCACCTAAAGGTTCACTTGCTTTATATCTGTGCTGAATTATGTATTTTTTTTGAAGTATAAACATTTCTTTTTCCTTGTAATTCAGGAAAGTGAATTCCCTCCCCTTAGACTCCTGGTTCTTTTAGGCACTATAATAGCCACACTATTTAACGTCTTTAAGCTTCAATTTTCCCACTTATAAAACCGGAGCTAGACCAATCCACTGTTAATGCCGTTTTGTGGTCTAAATGCTTATGATATTCAGACATACAGGTACTTATTTTTCTTTCAGCAACCTTAACTTTCAGTCAGATGGCTCCAGGGGAAAAATGGAAAAATAGGTCACCTTTAACACTAAAAAAAAAAAAAATTTTTTTTTGTTTAACTCTGGTGCTTACCCCATTTTGCTTCCACTGATCTGTTCATTTTTTCTCTTGTTTCTTCCTGTCCATTCCCATATTTCTCTTTCCTCTTTAGTGAGCTAAATACCGTCTCTACGTCTGTGACAAAACTTTTACAACAGTAAGTCTTCAGAATATAGACCTGTGTTCTGAGTTCCACTTATGCAATTTACTCAAATCTCACTGTAATATAGTCGCATTTTCCAGGGCCCATATCATGGTCTGACTTTCCTCATATGGGCTGGTGTATCTGATGATCTCAAGATTTGCATATCCTGCCTCCTCTTAGTTCTGAGGACTCTGCCATCAATTCCTCAGCAAGAAGAGGAATTCCAGAGTTGTACATGTCATGCGGTACAAACCACATCTGAGGTTGCCAACCCCACAATGTGTCAACACTTTTCCCTTCTCCACCCCAGTTTCCCGGTTTCCATTTGTCCAGTTTTCCTGTCCTTCCTGCCTTCTCGTCCTTGCTTTTGGGTTGGTGTGCCTATTAGTCTCATATACATGACTGAACTATGAAGCACGTCCCTCATGTGTGTTATTGTCGGCCTTATAAAAAAAAATTATTGTTGGCCTTATAGACCTGTCTAATTTTTAATCTTTGGCTGAAGGGTGAACCTCAGGAGTGACTTCAGTACTGGGTTAAAAGGTTGTCCGGGGGCCATACTTTCAGGGCTTCTTTAGTCTCTGTCAGAACAGCAGACCTGGTCTGTGTGTGTGTGTGTGTGTGAATTTTGTTCTGTGTTTTTCTCCTGCTCTATTTCGATGCCTGCCAGAGCAGTCATTGGTGGTAACTGGGCACTGTGGTTGTTCTGTGCTCAGTCTGGTGGAGGTTGCAGTAGCTGTCTTTCCCTTGTGTTTTTGGTCTTCTTCATTGTCTTTTGCTCCAGCTGGGATGCGCCCAGTAGATGTATCTTAGATGACTACTCTCAGCCCTTTAAGACTCCTATAACTGAATTTTTTTTAATGCTGAACAGGTTCTGGTTGTCCCTAGACATTTTTCTATTCTTAGTCTTTCTGGTCTTGAGAAAGAATAGCACGCAGTTGTTCCTTTATCCCTTGAGTGCCCTTCAGGTCCTCATTTCTCCCTCACTCTCCTGTCACTGGAGTGACTGATCAGCTTTCTCCACCCAATATCAAGAGCTTCACATCCAGAGTAAAAGTCATTTTCCAGGTGAGCTTTGCAAACTTCTGGTGATCAGTAGACTCCCCCCAGATTCATAATGTTTTTGATAAAAACATTATGAATGCCACAGTATCTTTAGCTTCATGAAAGTGAATTCTTAAAAATTGCTTATTTAAATACCTTGGCACTCCACAACTATATTAAACTGCCTTTTGGAAATAGTGTGAGATTCTAACACACTGGAAGACCAAAGACAATGCCATCTTATAAAGATTAGGTAATCATGAATATTGTTGAGCCAGACTTGGGGGAAATATTAATAATAGTTCCTGAGAACCTACTCTATTTTTAAAATTTTTTTATGGAAATAATTTCAACTTACAAAAAGTGGAAAAAATAAAAATAGTAAAAGGAGCATTGGTCTATTCTTTTACTCAAATTCACCTGGTATTACCGTTTTACCTCATTTGCTTTATCATTTATCGTTTGCTCTTTCATTGAGTATCTGCTCTTTTGTCTGGTTCTTTACAGACTCACTCTTTCTAATCCTCACCCTAACGTTATTCAATATCATCCATATTTTAGATACAACAGAAAAACCAAAAAACCAAACCCGTTGCCATCAAGTCGATTCTGACTCATTGCGACCCTATAGGACAGAGGGTTTCCAAGGAGCAGGTGGTGGACTCAAACTGCCGACATTCTGGTTAGCAGCTGAGCTCTTAACCAGTGCCCCACCAGGGTTCCTAAATATAAGAGAACTAAGGCTTTAATAGATGAGGTAGGTATCTGTTACTTTTGGGCTCTTCTTGTAAGTATATCTCAATTTTCCTTTGGAAAACCTTACTCTCATCCATCTCATTCAAATGGATGATCTTTCCCTGCCTCTTTGCTACACTGATTGGTCGGAGATGGACATCTGACCCAACTCCGGTCCGTTAGAACCAAGAACAAGGCAGTATCAGCCTCAGGGCGTTTTTCTGGACCAGTGGGGAAAGTGGTTGTCTTTTCCTTACAGCGTTAAAGCTGTAGAATTGGAGTTTGGAGCTCCAAGGCCCCCCCCCTTTTTTTTGCTTCCACAAAGAGCTATTGTGAGATTGGAAATAAAGCCAAAAGAGAAGAAAATGGAAGTGAAAGAGCCACAGATTCCTGGAACCATTATTTGAAAGATAATGACTCAGTCATGTGCTCCCAAAAAATTCCCATTTTGCTTAAATCAGGTAGATTTGGGATTCCGTCACTTGCCACTGGAAGCATCCTGACTAATCTAGAAGGTACGTCCTCCCTTTAAGGCTATTAAATGTCAGCAGCTGGGATTTAAATTAAATTCTGTCTTAGGCCAGACTCCTCGCTCTTTCCAGTACAGATCATGCCTCTCAATTGTCACTGAGAGCTGGAGAATAAAGAGAAGAAAATCGAACACATGCAACTTTTTATGGAGCACATTTCAATAGATTGGTTAGTTTTTAATGTGTCTGGCACATATTCTGCCCTTGCAGAGCGCCATATTCAGTACTGTGGCAAATGAAGAAGACAGTGGATATCAGGATAGTTCTTGTCTGATGCTCACAAAGTCATGGAGGATAAAGAGACATGTAAGTTATAAAAAGTAAAACAGGAAAAAAAGGGTACTTTAAGAAGTTTGATCATTTTGAACTAAGCCAACACAGGAAACATTTCGCTCTAAAGTAGGGAGTAAACGGCCATATCATACTTTCAAGCCCTTACCTGTTTCTGGTGTTTCCAACACTGTCCACAGATTCATGGGTCTCAGGTGCTGTAGGTACATAACACCAGAGTCGTCTGCAGTTCTCTCTCTTTTGCCTCCAACAAAAAGTCCCTGAATAAGTCCTGATGATTCTGTTCCCAGAACATCACTCTGTCTTTGGCATTTCCCTGAATCTAAGCATATTAGTATTAAGCTAGAGCTCCGGCAACTAGATGCTTGTGATACTTCTCCTTTCGTGCAGGAGGATCCTTCACCTAAGCACGTACTAAACCGGTCAATTTAAACTATGGGACACTATCCATCATTTCATCTAGAAATTGGTTAGGCAGTCATAGCCAGTATTTGTTTCTGCATCAAATGGGATGGAACAGAATAGAAAGAATATAATAGGAGAGAATGTGTTGTATGTTGCAAGGGTAGGTATTGCAGTACAATGCTTTTCCTTTACGTAGATAAAGACATAGGTATGGATATAGATTTAGGTATATGACATGAATGTGTGTGTGTGTGTACATGTATGTACCCTGGCTTGCCATGTAAAAGAGTTCGAAAAAAGTTCAAAAGCCAGTGAACTTGACAGAGTAAAAGTCGGCAGTAAATCAGAGAGAACACATAAACAAAGTACCTAGCATACAAACATTGCTTTAGGGAGCATCATTATAAAGTAAAAATCTGATTTCACACTATTCTTGCTGTAAAAATTACAATTAATACAAATTTTCCTAAGTTCTAAGAATTTTCAAACGTGCTTTAAGGTTGGACACTAGATGTGGTGCAATCAGTTATATGGCCTTTCCCTAGGTCCTTTGGAAAAACAGCTTGAGAGCTTTTTCTCCTAAGCCCTGAGGAGTTACTTTTGCCCTAGTTTTCTACCCCAGAGGGTTTACTTTCATCCAGGTTGATTGACAGTTCATTAAGCTGTAAATGACTTAACGGTCTGATACCTTCTGACCGGCCCTGGGCTGCCTCCTGCCTGTGGTTGGTACGCACCTTGCAGGGATTGATCAACATACTATGCAAATGAAGTGCCTATTTACTATGCAAATGAAGTGACTGTGCAAATGAATTACTGTGGTCCACTGGGAAGATTGGTCAGGTTGCGGCCCCTGCTGAGAGGGTCAGGTCTTGAAACTGACAAGGAGTTTACTTAAATAAGCAGCCAACCCCACAAAGTTTTCAGAAAAGAAAAAAGGTAAGTGAGGCAAGGAGAGAGAAGAGGCAGAAAGAGGAGGTGAGGAGCCTCCTGAAAGAGCTGTAACACAGGTCAAAGATTGTAACCCTGAAGACAGGGAGAGGCCCATAAGGGGTGCCGTGGCAGAGCTGGCAGCTGTAGGCCTGGAAGGGGTCCTGTTGCTAAGAAGGCAGCTGAGGGAGTTGAACAAAGCTGCTACACTGGCTATGAACTGAGTCAGTTAGCAGTGGAGAGGGTGTTGGCAGGGAGGCCGAAGGCAGAGGGACCTGCACGGCTGAGAGGGGGCCTGCACAGCTAAGAGGAGGCCTGTCCTGAGGGGGCTGAGAGGGTCCTGCATGGCCGAGAAGGGGCATACATGGCAGAGAGAAGGCCCCGCTTCCTTGCACAAGTGTTCAGAGCTGAGACAGCTGCCCTGCACTAAGAAGGGAGGGATGTGTTCTCCACTTCGGGGGAGATTTCTAGACTTCGCTCATATGCTTCTGGATCCTGATCCCAAGTTCTATGCTGCTACTTCCTTAATGAACCACTTAACTTTCAGTATAATAGGTGAGTTCTGTGTAGCCATTTGCCACAAATTATCAAACCCAGCAGAGAAGTAGAGTGCTGTGAGAGGCATGGCTGGTGTCAGAATTGATAAAAGGGTTGGACCTTTTTATCCTCCACCTCACAGGAATCAGCCTTGGGCTGATCTTGATTCTCGTTATCCCCCCTGAAGTTGGACAGGTTCTGAAGATACCACTACTAGCACCACGTTAAACAAGATGATGCTTCTCGTGAAAAAATCCTTGTTTCTCATTATTCTCTGACCGTTGCTTCTCTTCTCCCACCTGTGCCAAGTGACAGCACTACCTTCACTCAGGATCTCAGTCAAAACACACTTCCTCCACAAAACCGTGAGGAGCTTTGTCCTTCGGGAAAGTTTGTTTATACCTTATTTGATTAAAATATTTTAAATTTATTACTAAAACAGTACATACTTATTGTAGAAAATTTAGAAAATACAGAGAGGAGAGAGAGAGAGAAAGGAAAAAGCAAATTCACCCATACAAACAAAAAAAAACCTGTTGCCGTAGGGTTGATTCCAAATCATAGCAACCCTATAGGACAGAGTGGAACTTCACCATAAAGTTTCCAAGGAGCGCTAGTGGATTTGAACATACCCAATCTAAATATACCCATCATTAACATTTTGGGTAGCTAGAAGACACGTATAGAAGGCCACTGAATAATTTTCATTATGAGATGCTGAAAAGGATTCATAATATTTCCCCAAAACTTTACCAGTTGAGGTTTAAATAAAAAATCATTGTGATGGTTAAGATTGTGTGTCAGCTTGCCTGGGCTATGATTCTTGGTGGTTTGACAGTCGTATGATGTTTTGATCACTTCCATGATGAGATTCGATATAATGTCATCACCTCCATGGAGGGATCTGCTGTGAGTAGTCAATCAGTTGAAAGGGGGTTTCCTTGGGCATGTGGCCTGCATTGAATAGAAGAGGATGTTCCGGCAAGGTTTGTGGGCTTTAGCTCATTCTGGATCCTGCAGCTGGCTCCTCTCTGACCTCTGCTTCTTGGGACTTGGGCTAGCAACTTACCTGCGGTTTTGCCTGTTGATGTTGGGATTTGTCAATCTTCACAGTCTCTGAGCAAGAACCTTGCTCTTTGACCTACGCATTTTGGTCAGCCACAGGGGCTGGCGAATCAGGAGATGCCTCTATCCTGACCCACAGACTTGGGACATTCCAGACTCTACAACTGCACAAGCCACTTCCTTGACCTAAATCTGTTTCTCTCTCTATATATTTATGTTTTACTGGTTTTGTTTCTCTAGAGAATCTATCCTAAGACAATCTTCAATATTGGAATAGATTTTTGGTAATTAAAAAAGTATCATCATTCCAGAGTTTTAGGTACAAGAAGAATAAGGATTTAAAAAAAGCTTTCTGGTAATTAGAGGCTATTTATAAGAATTGACGTAGCTTATTAGTTTCATTAGTAGATTGTGCCAATTTTGCTTTGATTCAGAGAAGCCAGTTTTCAGAGTGCCATAATGATGTTTTGGGTTGGCAAAAATATGATATACACTGTCTGGGTGAAACCTGACGAGTAAGGATTGAACAATTCATGAAAGGAAAACATGTGGGAAACATTAGACTAAGTCCTTGAGAGAAAAACAGGAATGGGTCTGTAACCCAAGTTCACATGTCTATGTCTTTTCTCCCCTATCTCTGCCAACCATCCTTCTAAATAAATTAATGATAAAGCTTGCAAGAATGGTTTTGTTGAAATGCTGATACATATTTTATTCCTCTACTTAAGCATTAGGGAAACTAAATCTGAGGTTATGAATGTGAAATTTCGTGGCCCTATTTTACAGTCTCCTCCTTGTGTTCCATCCCCAGGTTTCTGGGCCAGACTCAGAAAAGAAAAAAAAATTTTTTTTTTTTTTTTTTGAGCTCCCATTAATGCCCAAAGGAGCTTTGCCCTGAGGCAGGGAACTGAAGCATTTTGGTGAACAGAATGAAGATTTACCTCAGTGGGAACGAAGTAAAGAAAAAGGAAGTTAGCTTTTGTTAAAAAAAAAAAAAATCTATCTAGAAGCTGGAATAAAAATAAAACTTCTTCAGATGTCTTTGTTATTTGAGGTAAAAACTGAGGCTCTGAAGTTAGTATTTAATAGTTTTTATTCAATTGCCTTTCAGGAAACACTAGTGTCCGGTGGACACTGCGGCCTTTCCTGAAGTGTCTTTCCTCATGACGGATCATGAAAACTTGTGGTAGGAATTTAACAAAATGGTCAGTGTTTAAGATATTCAGATTCCATCTTTGTCTTTTCTAAGGGGGGACAAAAAAGTTTACTGTCTACTTCAGCAAATATGATCCTTAGAGAACTTGGAAAATGACCAAAGGAATGGAAAGAAAAGCATTTAATATCCCCCCAAGAAAAGTTATGTAAGAGATAAGGCACAGCTAGCTTTTGGTTGAATTTCTCCTCAACTAACAAAAACCTTTAATACAGGCCAAAAAAAAAAAAAAAATCAACCACCTTAAAACCACCTTAGATGGCTAAAAAATTAATACCCGATACTCAGTTGTCCATCTTATTTTCTATGAACTTTTCAATAAACTGCATTTCAGTTCAGGCAGGTTAAGTGCCCCAGCAGTGCCCACCTGGATAGCCTCTTCCCTGGAAAAGCTCACATCTGTCGAGTTCACGCTATTAGGTTGAAGCATTTGAAATTGCTGGTTATAGGTAGTAGGCACACTAAGAAATGCTGTTGCTTTAATCCCTACAACACCGCTCTGAAAAGGTAGACGTTAAAAAAACAAACAAAACCTGGCATTGTTAAGTCAATTTTGACTCACGGCAACCCCATGTGTTAGAGTAGAACTCTTCCAAAGGGTCTTCTTGGCTATAATCTATATGGAAGCAGATTGGGAGACCTTTCTTCCACAGAGCCACTGGCTGGGTTCAAATCTCCAATCTTTAGGCAAGTAGCTGAGTGTATACCATTAGCACCACTCAGGAGCCTGAGGTAGACACTACGGCCCACACAGAGCAGATGAGGAAAGGAGGTCAGGGTCACAGTGTTATCTGCCTGGGTTAAAGTCACTGGCTTGTCTGTGAAGTTGGTGTTCAAACAAGGTCTGACTCTAAAGTCAGTGATGAGTTTATCAGAGAACTCAAAGTTACAGAGACATCCTTGGAGGCCCCAAATTAAAAATGATTCGCTATGTGTGTGAAGGTGAATATGGGTCTACACTCTTTGGAAAGAAAAAGCAGAAAAAATGAGGGGAAAAGAAATGTAGATCAAGTTGGTTAATTATTGCAATGAAGGGCAGAGTTAACTGTGTACAATCAGCCATGCCTGGGACAAAATAAAGTAATAATTTGTCTCTCAATGAAGAGTAGCAAGAAGTAGAATATAAATGCAATGGCACGTGGCATACAAAACGAACTCTAGAGATTGAAGAGAGCACAGACTGTGGATTTTTAAAAAGTCCTGAAAATTTTTATCATAAAAAAGTCTTAGGCTCCTCAAAGAGTGTCTAAGAGATCTGACCCAAACTATGCTCCTAGGGCATTCTTTTTTGTTAGCTGTAGGTGATGAATGCATGCAAGGAGCTTTCTGAGGTGATTTACCCATGTGCAGACGTGCCCAGGTCACAGAACCCACGCTTTTTGCAGTCCCAAATGCAGGCATGGCTTTCTAAAGGATGGGGAGGAATTCATTCAGTCAGCTGGTTTATGAGGGGTAGTTCCTTCACTTCTAGTATTTAGACCAAATACTCTGAAGAAAAACCCATTGCCATCAAGTCGATTGTGACTCATTGCAACCCTACAGAAGAACATCACGCTTGGTAAAGTAGAGGGTCAGTGAGAAAGAGGAAAACCCTCAACAAGATGGATCGACACAGTGGCTGCAACAATGGGCTCAAGCATAGCAACGATTGTGAGGATGGTGCAGGACCAGGAAGTGTTTTGTTCTGTTGTACGCAGGGTCGTGATGAGTTGGAATCGACTAAAGGGCACCTAACAACAACAACTCTGATGAATTTTCTTTTTTCCATCTGTGTGAGCCTATCGTATATGTAAATAACCATCATTTAACTTAATTTTTTTCTCCCTCTGAAAATATTCACCAAAAGGCAAACCTTCACTGCACCTCTGCCCAATTGGTTCAGGCCACTTACCTATTGCCATGGAGTCAATACTGACTCGTAGCGACCCTGCAGGACAGAGTAGAACTGCCCCACAGGGTTTCCCAGGCTGGAACCTTTAAGGAAGCAGACTGTCACATCTTTCTCCTGTGGAGTAGCTGGTGGGTTCCAACCTCTGACCTTTCGGTTGACAGCCGAGCAGTTAACCACTGTGCCACCAGGGTTACTTCAGGCCACCTAGTTTAGTAAAACATGTGCATTTAGTGGTGGTATTTTCCCTGCAGAGCAACCTAGAAGTGAGGTTAACTGTGTTCTCTGTATTACTCATGGACTCTGAATTGCAATGACAAACATTAAAAAGAAATGATTACTTTTCTAATTTTTAATGGCTCAATCTTTTTCATCTTAAAATTTTATTTCCCTTAAATATATACTAGGGATCTAATATATTCAGTAGGGCTTGAAACAAACTAATGGTTATAAAAGTACCTTGGAAAATATAAAAGATTTATAACACCATTAAATAGCAAGACCTTAAATGTTGGTTAAAATAAGATTAAACAATTCATAATTCCACGAGTGAAAAACCTTCCTTAACTCTCAAGTATTATTAGGTACATTGGTTTTTTTGCGTTATCTGTGGCCTTCGTATTTTAAATTCCTCTTTTTCCTTTCATTGTCTGACTTTTTAATCACCTGACAGTTCACTTAGAAAGGTACCAAGAGGTTTGATTCAATGAACAGGCTGGATGGGAGGGAAACTTTAAAACTGCAGAGCGTCAATCTTAGATAAATTACAACGGACAAGGCTCAGATTAGCATCACTTGCCTCAGGAGCAAAATCCAAGGAGGCAGCAAAAATTTCAGTCATCAAAATAAATAATGTTTTAATGCAATATTGTAAAGAATTAAAATGAAAGCAGAAATCCATGATGAATAAAATACCAGAATTTTACATAAAGATAG
The DNA here is from genome assembly GCF_030014295.1 of Loxodonta africana. Lineage (NCBI taxonomy): Eukaryota > Metazoa > Chordata > Mammalia > Proboscidea > Elephantidae > Loxodonta > Loxodonta africana. The sequence continues at coordinate 72,102,381 of NC_087364.1, read as the reverse complement.
GCTGTTGTTGTCTGTTTGCTTTATAACCGTGTGTCAGTGGTTGTGCAATGGGACCAGTCTTTTGTTTCCAGCCGGCCTGCCATTTGCTTTCAGAGCAAGTTCTCACAGCCACAGCCAGACAGGTCTTCTGGGGTTGACGGTGGTGTGTGAACAGGTCGACATTCAGACATTTATCTATAGTCATATATTTTAACTGTAGACCTTTTATTAATTTTATTTACTTGGTTCAAAACAAGGGAGGCTATTTTGAAAAATATATACAGGTGCACACGAATTTCCCTCGCCTCAGGCTCCAACATGGCTCCGCAGGTACTGAGAACGGAGGTCAGCAAGTGAGTCCCAAGCAGCTGATAATTCAGAATGCGTTAGCATTTACCATTGGTTTTGAAGAAGAGTTTCATGTTTTGAGAATTTGCTTCAGATAACACTAGAAGGACTTCATGGGGACCTAAATGGATTAAAACATGTTCTAATTTCCCTGTCTAAATGCTCAATGTTTTAGAATACCACAGTCAATCTTAGCACTGCTCTAACCAAAAAGACGTGACAAATCTCTAGTATAATGTCTGAAATGCATTAGTTTCTCAATAAACTTTAACTCACTGATCTCTCGAATTTCTACAGGTAGAAAACAGCAAAACAAAACAAACAGACACCGTGGTCTTAGTTAAGTAGAAAGACATAGTAGTGATAACAATAATTCAAATTTATTGAAAACACTTGACCTTAAATGATTATATTTGGTAGCCTCAAAATCTGTTCTCTTTGTGCTGCTGGCCTTTTATATTTCCTTTCAAGGCTGTGAAGACCCCACTCCCATCTCTCAAAGCCAAAATTAAGCACAGCCGAGAATCTATTTTCCAGCTCCTTTCCCTATAGGAAAAAACTGGAAGATATGGCATTGAGGTTTCTATGAGATTGCGTCCTATCTCAATGTGTGGAACTCTTTGAAGCTATGTTCAGTGTCTTGAACACCATAATTTCTTTTTTTTTTTTTTTGATCAATAAATTTTGAATTAAATGCTAAGAACTGGAATTGTGGCAATGGCCTGACTACCGATTGTTACCTTATTCTCTTCCAAGTTCCAAGGGGATGGTGGCTTTCATGTGATTGCCTAATTTCAGCCTGGAGCCGCACAATGCTTCATGTGGGGACAAGCAAAAGTACCTGGAGAGAGCCAAGTCCCCAGTAAAGCCAATCGGCTCCATGCCATGCATGATCCCGTGGAGAGTTTAAAAGCTTTCTGGGGAAAATAACTCCGTCTGCTTAGAAGGGTTCCGAGTAGCCTGAATCCCTTTCCCTACACCATGTAAAGATCTTTTTCTTGCAATAAATATAAACATTAGTGAAAAATGGAAAAGTACATATTATAGAAAACCTCAGAATAGGGAGCGACAGCAGGTTGTAATGCAGCTTCCTTGAGTGAAAAGTTGAAGAGGAACCTTCTAATCAGGTGGTTTGAAGATCTTCTACAAATACATTCTAAGTTTCTGGTATTTCTCCTTTTTCCCCCAATCAGTCAAATTTATCTATGCTGTGTTGTATTTTCTCCTTTCCACCTATCCCAGTGCCTTGTGTGATGAACTCATTGTCTGACATGTTGATATTTGTTGTTGTTGTTATTGTGTGCTGCCTACCAACCCAAACCCAAACCTGTTGCCATCAAGTTGAATCCGACTCATAGCGACTCTATAGGACGAGGGAGAACTGCCCCATAGGGTTTCCAAGGAGCGACTGGTGGATTCGAACTGTCGAACTTTTGGTTAGCGGCCAAGCTCTTAATCACTGTACCACTCTAGCAGAATTCAAGTGCAAGCTTTCACATCTTATTTAGTTTTAATAAGAGTGCTTTTAGAGAAAAAAATAACATGACCTGAGGGATTAATAATAATGCTGGGAATTTTAGATTGCTTATCAGGCTGGTAGACCACAGACTAGAGGATAGGAAGATTCCTGGCACCTTTCAAGGCTCACTACCTAAACAACAACCTCAAGTATGTGCAGCCTTAGGAACAAGTCAAGGAAAATAACAGTACCTAGATTAGGTCATGTGGAATGTTTTCATATCTGACATTCACCTTCTGGTTTTCAGAACAGTCAAAGGAAATATGACTTGTTGAGGCACTTGTTAAGGATGAACAATTCTGATTATTTTAACACAATCCCCAAAAGTTGTACAGAAAGCTTCTGGGGAAACAAAAGTCAACCTTATGTTGTCGCTTAAAACTCATTGGGATATTATGCACATAGTATGTGTTCAAAGGAGACCCTGGGTGATGAGTTTGAATCGACTGGATGGCAACTGGAAAGAAAGAAAGGTATTCAATACCTTTTTGAAATTGGAATTTGATAGTATCATTTTTTATCATTATTATGCAAAGTCCATAGGCAAAGTCCTTAAAATGCAAAGTCCTTAAAAGCAATATTTTATACGGCTTTAAGTTTTACTCAGTTTTTGTCATCGTTGTTAGGTGCCATTAAGTTGGTTCCAACTCATAGCGACCCTACATACAACAGTATGAAACACTTCTCAGTCCTGTGCTAATTACTCAGTAAAAAACCAAACCTGTTGTCATCAAGTCAATTCCAACTCATAGTGATCCTAAAGGACAGAGTAGAACTGCCCCATGATAGAGGAATGCGTATATTTTTTTCTACATCAAAATACATTACTTTTCTTTGGCTGTATGTCCATAGTGGAGCCCTGGTGGCAGAGTGGTTAAGAGCTTGGTTGCTAACTAAAAGGTTGGCAGTTCAAATCCACCAGCTCCTCCTTGGAAACCCTACGGGGCAGTTCTCCTCTGTCCTATAGGGTTACTACAAGTCGGAATCCATTTGATGGCAACGAATTTGGTTTCAAGGGGTATGTCCACAGTAATCCCACTACACTTAAAAGATATTTATTAATATATTAGGTATAATATAAACTAAACAATGAATTATTTACTTTTGTTTCTTAAGAGGCTCAAAACCTGAAAATGAAATGCTATTCTGTCTGCTGGCCAAAAAAAACCCAGCTACAACCTTATAAAACATTGCTATAGAGGACAAAAATCTGTATTCATTGTACAAGGGTAATCTTGAGGAGTATAAAGTAGCTTCTTGTTGTTGTTATTTTTACTGCTTTTCAACACTTTAAAGAGGTCTTTTGTAGCAGGTTTATCCAATGCAATGCGTGTCCCAAAACAAAAAGTTATCGGAGGAAATATTTTTGATACCTTGAGCACAGAACGATTTGACTTGGATTTTTTTTTTAATAATTTTTATTGAGCTTTAAGTGAACGTTTACAAATCAAGTCAGTCTGTCACATATAAGCTTATATACACCTTACTCCGTACTCCCACTTACTCTCCCCTTAATGAGTCAGCCCTTCCAGTCTCTCCTTTCTTGACAATTTTGCCAGTTTCTAACCCTCTCTACCCTCCTATCTCCCCTCCAGACAGGAGATGCCAACACAGTCTCAAGTGTCCACCTGATACAAGTAGCTCACTCTTCATCAGCATCTCTCTCCTACCCATTGTCCAGTCCCTTCCATGTCTGATGAGTTGTCTTCGGGAATGGTTCCTGTCCTGGGCCAACAGAGGGTTTGGGGACCATGACCGCCGGGATTCCTCTAGTCTCAGTCAGACCATTACGTCTGGTCTCTTTATGAGAATTTGGGGTCTGCATCCCACTGATCTGCTCCCTCAGGGGTTCTCTGTTGTGCTCCCTGTCAGGGCAGTCATTGGTTGTGGCCGGGCACCATCTAGTTCTTCTGGTCTCAGGATGATGTAAGTCTCTGGTTCCTGTGGCCCTTTCTGTCTCTCGGGCTCATAGTTATCGTGTGACCTCGGTGTTCTTCATTCTCCTTTGATCCAGGTGGGTTGAGACCAATGGATGCATCTTAGATAGCCACTTGTTAGCATTTAAGACCCCAGACGCCACATTTCAAAGTGGGATGCAGAATGTTTTCACAATAGAATTATTTTGCCAATTGACTTAGATTGACTTGGATTTTGAAAGCCACGGAGGCTAGCTGAAAAGTGATAGGTGGTGGTGTAACTGGTTTTACTGCTGTTCTAAAGGAGAAAGATTTTAGCAGCACTTTTCACTTGAAATCCATTGATTGGACTGGAAGGAGGGTCCGTCAGAGTGACTCTAATAGCTAAGGATCACTCACATTTTCTTTCAGTCTATTTGTCTGGTGTAACAATAGGTCAAAAACTTTAATGTATAGCATTTGAAAAAAGCTGTTAGAATTTCCAGACCGTTCTAGGGTGCCCACAATAGAAATGTCCATGTGGGCAGCCCAGTGTAGGAAAGGTGGTCAAGCTTATCTATTCCACTGCATTGATCAATGAAAGCAGGGAAATCTCAGGCTTCCCCATGTTATTAAGGCGTCACTGGGAACGTACTGATATTTAGTTTGGTATTCAGCCTGATGTTGAATAGTTGTCAACTCCCCAGGTCAATTTGAGTCATGTTAAAAATACTTTGGTATGTGTGGCTGGTTAGTTGCAGGTGTTTGGCTGTGAAAGTCCAGGAAGCACAAACATGCAGTTAGAACATTGTGGTTATGTGAGTACTGCTGGTTCACGATGATTTCAATGGAAGCTGGAAGAAATCATCATTTTATTACCAATTAATTGACTTCCTTTTCGGAAGTGTCTCTGTGATGCCAAACATCTGGGTGAAAAATAAGAAACCTCAGAGAATATTTTGCAAAGATTTTTTTTTCTTCATCCCTCCAAACATTTATTGCCCAACAAATATTTTTTGGGTACTTATTATAGCAAAGATATCACTTTGAGGACTAGGATGTGCCTGACCCAAGCCATGGTATTTTCAATCGCCCAATCGCTTCATATGCATGTGAAAGCTGGACAGTGAATAAGAAAGACGGAAGAAGAATTGAAGCCTTTGAATTATGGTGTTGGCGAAGGATATTGAATATACCATGGACTGCCAGAAGAACAAACAAGTCTGTCTCGGAAGAAGTACAGCCAGAATGCTTCTTAGAAGTGAGGATGGCAAGACTTCATGTCACATATTTTGGACATGTTATCAGGAGGGATCAGTCCCTGGAGAGGGACCTCATGCTTGGTAAAGTAGACGGTCAGTGAAAAAGAAGAAGACCCTCAAAGAGATGGATTGACAGTTGCTGCAACAATGGGGTCAAACATAGCAAGGATTGTGAGGATGGCGCAGGACCATGCAGTGTTTTGTTCTGTTATACAAAGGGTCACCATGAGTCAGAACCGACTCGATGGCACCTTACAACAATTATAGGTATGGTCCTACCTCCAAAGAGCTTAGAGTCCAGAAGGGGAAAGAGTTATGCCCACAAACAAATCTTATCCTAGAAGTTAGAAAGAAATTAGAGACTGTTACAAGCGAAATGTAAATAAAATATTACGCCTGGGCAAATTGCTTACAGATGTCTGAGAGATTCAGAGAAGCCTTTATGGACAAGACGGCATTCAGCTGAACCTTAAACTGTATGTTTCAAATTTGTTTTAAACTATCGCAGGAGTTTTGGCTATGTGTCAGAGACTCTTTTGGTTGCAAAATGCAGAAAACACAACTAGAATTTAAATTAAGATATGGAGGAGAGAGAGCAAAATCTGTAAGAATGTGATGTTTCCTATTCAAATCTCTTGATTGGAACATGGAAGAAGCATTTCTTATAAGAGTTGGGAGGAAGAGGAGTGGGGTACACACCACAGAACTTAAGAAGAGGTTAGTTCATAAGCTGGTGTCCTTTATATGATAGTCTAATGTGTAAGGCTGTAAAGTTACAGCCAGAAATGTTAGACAAGGCATATTGGACATTACTCAGTCAATTAAAACAAAACAAACAAAAAGACAACAAACCCATTGCCATGGAGTCGATTCTGAGTCATAGCGACCCTATAGGCACGGTAGAACTGCCCCATGGGATTTCCAAGGAGTGTGGCTGGTGGATTCGAACTGCTGACCTGTTGATTAGCAGTTGAGCTCTTAACCACTTCACCACCAGGGCTCCACTCAGTTAACAGCAGAGGAGAAATGGAAGTAAGGAGGCTAATTTGGAAGCTATCGCAGCAGTCAAGATAAGGGCTTGGATTACAGTCCTGAGGTGATGTTAATGAGGGGGTATGTATTCCAGATTTGGCAGCTATAAATTCAATACCACATGGCATCTAAGTTGAATGCAAATATTCACGATTTTCACGGTCCTGCAAACAAAATTAAGTTGTAAGGAGAAAAAGCAGGTGTCAGAGAGCTGAGAATATATTCCATTTGGTGCATACAGGGAGCCCTGGTGGCACAGCGGTTAAGAGCTCCACCGCTAACCAAAAGGTCAGCCGTTCAAATCCACAAGTCTCTCCTTGGAAACCCTATGGGGCAGTTCTACTCTGTCCTAAAATGTCACTATGAGTAGCAATCGACCTCAATGGCAACAGGTTTGGTTTTCGGTTTGGTGCATGCATATTGAGGTTGAAGTGTAGGTAGGCTATCCAATGGACATGCGGAGCAGGCATCTTGATATTAGTGCTGGAGACATATCTGGATGAAGCTATAGCTCTCAGAGTTGTGCAGAGGTGATAATAGAAATCCAGTGACTGTCCAGAATGTATGCAGAGAAAGATGAGAGCAGGAGAAGATGGGTGAAATGTTTGATGATTTGAAACACTGGGACATTTGGGAAAATAGCAAGGTGTTATGTTCCTAAATTGCCTGAATAACTGTTTAATTTTTTTTTTTCCACTTTTCTTCTAGATGGCTTAGTAGCATCAGGACACCTATATTTTAAATATTGTATAGTGATTTTAAAATTTATTATTATACGCAGAAATGTGTGGCTGATTCCTAATATATGAGCTGGGTCTCAAGACCTATACCCAAATTTCTTCTTAATCTTTATTTTTCAACCTGAAAAGCCCCAATAACCAAAGGGGTTTTCTTAAATACCCTTTTCAGTTACAGATATAATTTTTTCATACACTTTGGTCATATCCAATCATATTTTGCATCTGGATCTTCAGTTGAACTCAACCTGTCTGATTTCTTTACTGGAGATTATTACAATTGGCTCTAAAAATTCATCTTTGGGGGATATGAATTCATCTTTATTATAATAAATATTTGAGAACACACTTTTAAATCATTTGTATCAGCTAGTTTTTGGAATGAAGAATATTTCAAAATCCAAAGGACTTTGGACATCACACTCAAACTTTCATAAAAGCCTGTGCTTTCCTTTGTTTGCTTTGATGCCATTTAAAGTGATGTAGTAAATTGTCTTATTACATAAAGTCATCTCATTTAGGACAGTCTATATATTATTGGTGGTTAAGTGCAATGGCTGCTAACCAAAGGCTCGGCAGCTTGAATCCGCCAGGCGCTCCTTGGAAACTTTATGCAGCAGTTCTACTCTGTCCTATAGGGTTGCTACGAGTCGGAATCGACTCGATGGAACTGGGTTTTTTTTTTTATTATTTATTGTTGTGGGAACAGAAGGCAAGAGGTCTCACAAATGTGTATTCAGTAAATGCTAAACAAAAAAACCTAACCTGTTGCGGTCGAGTTGATTCTGACTCATAGCAACCCTATACGACAGAGTAGAGCCCTGTAGGACAGAGCGGCTGGTGGGTTCCAACTGGCAACCTTTTTTGATTAACACCTGAGCTCTTAACCACTGCGCCACTAGGGCTAAGTTAAATTAGAAGTGGGCTTAGAAGGAGGTTGGCTCCTTAATACTTTAGAAATTTTAATCTTGCCTAGCTTTATAAACGGAGCAACATTACTGCTGAGAATAAGCCTGGTGGCATCCTTAATAATCATCACAGTTAGAAAACAGCATTTTCATAACGTTATATCATTTGTGCATGGAAATGTTGCTATGTAAGCAAGAGAATTCCAGCTGGAACAACAGATAATTTGACATTTGTGTTGAAAGGCCTGGAAAAAATACAAAAGAGATTCACTTAAAGGCTTTAAAGACAGTTAAAGGATGAACACGTTTCATAGATGGCAGAATTGAAGGATGTACATGAGTGTATATCTAGATGCTAAAATGTATTATTAAACAAGGCTCTGAAAATGATATTTTGGGGAAGAGTATCTATAAATTTGGGTGGCTGAGAAAGTTTTTTCAGCCTAGAAGCTTAGAGAGAGGCTAAAGCTTTATTTGTAGTCAATCCCTGTAGTCCTGTGGCTCTGTGAAGTTTCTCTGGGAGTAATCTACAACTTTCATGCCTGCCAGAATGACCAAAAGTTAAACCCATTTTATTTACACAGACCTTGTGCCATCCAGTCGAGTGGAGCTAAAATAGGAGCCCTGGTGGCACAGTGGTTAAGAGCTATGGCTGCTAACCAAAAGGTCGGCAGTTTAAATCTACCACCAGCTCCTTGGGAATCCTATGGGGAGTTCTACTCTGTCCTATAGGGTCGCTATGAGTCAGAATCAACTCGATGGCAACAGGTTTAGAGCTAAAATCGGCTTTTTGAGAATTCATTGCCCTCTCAGCTTAATGTGTTGCTTTAAAAGCAAGCGTAATTATACCCTTGTTATAGCGGCTAGAAGAAAACAGAAAAGATTGCAATGGCCCAGCGATTGTGATTTCTGATCTAGGTGTCCTCCGTTTAACTTCCGCATAGGAAGGTTTTTTCACACAACACAAAGGAGTGGGAGCATTTGGGAAGTTTACTGAGCTAATGACAGTATAGAACCAAATAAGTTTAGTTTCTCTGACAATTACTTAGGGCTTATTTTTTTTAAAAGGGGAGCTGCTTACGTGCTCTCCAGAAATGGATGAACCCATTACCTGAATAAACACTGGTCCCTTCTCTGCAGATAAACGTGAAGTCAAACCAAAATAACCAATTTTGGGTATAATGCTTTCTGGTGTTTTTTTCCTTGGAGCATCCCACCGTTAAAACTTCAGAGAACTAACTCAGGGTTTGGGAAATATTTCTCCTCTATTCAAAAACAAAGGGAACTGAAAGGGCGCTTATTTTCAGGGAATTGTAATTTTGCAGTTTTGAGTTACCTAACTCCGAATGCACGCACATGTTGTTTTGTAAAAACTCAAAGGACTTCTTTGAGCCTTTGTCTTAAGAATAGGAAGTTCTTTTTTTGCCAAATGTGAGTGTAGGTGCCAAGAGTTTCAAGTTTTACTTAAATTAAGACTCATATTTGAGGAAACTTGGCACAAGCCTGGCGACACGTTATCATCGAAAAACAAGAGCTGCTTATGATGGATGAGTTTCTTGGGACCTAACAAAATAATGAAAAAACAAAAAAACCTAGCGGAGTGAATGCCGCTGGAGACAGGCCCTCTCTGTGACTGACAGCTCAGCCATTGTGAATCTTGGAAGAAGCCTTGCCAAATTGGGAGAAATTATTTTCTTGAGGGTAATATTTTGTCACAACTCCGCATTAGAAACCACAATATTTTACATTTCTCGAGGGCTTGTTCAGTGCCAGGAACTTCAACAAGGGCTTTGTAAGCTTAATGTGATTTAATCCTCTCAACAGCCATGGACACTAGTATTGTGTTCCTTCAAGGGGTGAGAAAACTGAGCAAAGGAGTCGCTGGGGACCTTCTTCTCGTTTATACAGCGAGAAGGAGGTGAGTCTGGGATTTGAGCCCAAGGGTCTGACTTTAGCGCCAGGCTGTCATCCAGTGACCATGATGCATCCCACTAAATAGAAATGACCATGTCCTAAGGAGGGGAAAGCGTGACTAGTAATCACCAGTCTAACCCGTCTCTGGTGAAAATGCTTTTTGGTATCCTTCCGATTCAATGTAGAATGGTTAGTACCCAAAACCAAAAACAAACAAACAAAAAAACCCAGTACCCGTTGAGTCGATTCAGACTCACAGCGACTCTGTAGGACAGAGTAGGACTGCCCCATAGAGTTTCCAAGGAGTGCCTGGTGGATTTGAACTGCAGACCCTTTGGTTAGCAGCTGTAGCACTTAACCACTATGCCACCAGGGTTTCCAGAACGGTTAGTAGACAGAGAAATTATGAGAACTTCCTTTATTCTAATTTAATATCTTTATATCTGTGATTCTTCGTCTTTTCTGGGTCTCACATCGCTTCTGTAGTTAAACAAATGCTAAGGATGGCCTTTCCCAAAAAATTCACATACACACAAATCTTTATTTAGAGCTTCAGGGGAATCATAGATCCCAAGTAGCTTCTAAGGTTCCTGTCTTTCCCTCATTTTCCCTTCCCCCGTAGCATCACCTTCCTAGAAAATTGAAATGTTGTTAATGTTGAGGATGGCAGATTCCCCGTTAACCTACCACACACTTCACCTGTTTATTAGATATGCTACGTATTCCCTGTTGCCGATGAGTGGATTCCAATTCACAGCAACCCTATAGGACGGGGTAGAATTGCCCCATAGGGTTTCCAAGGCTGTAATCTTCATTACAGCAGACCGCCACATCTTTCTCCCATGGAGTAGCTAGTAGGGTCCAACGTCGACCTTTCCATTAGCAGCCAAACACCTAGGCACTGAACGACCAGGACTCCATATGTTACCTACTAGATACGCAAAACCGTAGGGCTTAATTACTCTCATTCTCCTCTAAAGAAAACACATTGACTTGAGTTTGCGTTCAGGGTAGAGGGAAGGTATTTGAACTGAATCAATCTCACACAGCACCTAAACACTTGACCGGAATTTGAGTGATGCATTGGAAAGTTCACTGTGTACCTCTCTGCGTTCCTGTGTAACTGTGAATCCTCAGACTTCTAACGGGATTAGATGCATGACTCAAAGAAATCTGAATTTACCTTGCTTAGTCTAGCCCTGTCTCTCTGAGGTTTAGATTATCCAGCACTCCTGGCTGTTGTCAGGTGCCGTAGAGGAGGCTCCAACTCAGAGAGAGCCCATGTACCACCACAGAATGAAACCCTGCCCCACCCACACAATCATTGCTTTGTCTGAGCCCATTGTTGCACCCACTGTGTCCATCCATCTTGCTGAGGGTCTTCCTCATTTTTGCTGACCCTCTACCTTACCAAGCATGATGTCCTTCTCCAGGGACTGGTCCCTGCTGATAACATGTCCAAAGTACCTGAGACGAAGTCTTGCCATTCTCATTTCCAAGGAGCACTCTGGCTGTCCTTCTTCCAAGACAGACTTGTTCATTCTTCTGGCAGTCCACGGTATATACAATATTTTCTGCCAACACCATAATTCAAAGGCTCCCCAGGCTATGCCAAATCCTAGAGCTGATGAGCTCTTAACATAATGAGATACTCGTAGTTTTCTTCCCTTCATTGAGTGAGATTTAGTTTTCAAAGGTTATAGCACTTGGGATGTAATTAAGCCTCAGTTTTATACACAGAATCATGACCTTTATAAATTGCTGCCATCATGGTGGTCCTGCGGCTCCTTTCTCTTGTGTTTCTGACACCTGGGGAAGCCCAGCCTTATTTCTGATTTTTTTTTTTTTCCACTGCCTCCCAGGATTCTCTGCATCTAACATGCTAACTTTCTTTGTTCAATACTCTTTCTTGGTCCCTCCTATTTCGGTGCCCTCTAACTATTAATGAATTCATTCTTCCTGGAACTTGGTAATTGTGAACTGCCAATTCTTTCCAATAAGAGTTTTTGGGGGGATCATTACCTTTGTCCTCATGGTTCTCTCATCCTTGTCCGTTGTCTCTATGCCTCAGTTTCCTTGTCTATAAAGTTGGGATAATAATACTATCTATCCCATGGGATTATTAGTGGGGATTAAATGAGCTAATAAGGGTGAAGAACTTAGAACAGAGTCCGGCATTATGTAAGTATTGGAAGTGGTTATTATTATCATTATTGATACTATTACTATCAATAATAATAGTTTGAACTTAGCCATGTAAGAATGGCATATGGCCAGTTCTTAGCCACAGTTTATGGTAGCCTACTTCTCAAAGCCAGTTTGAGAGGTCAAATTCAGACATATTTATTCAATAACTCTTCTGCTATCTACCATGCGCCAGGCATGCTGTTATTTGCTGACAACTTTCCATGGTCTAATGAAGTCAGACGAGGAGTATTCAACAAACGACTGAAAGTGTTGAAAAGATACACCCAGAGTTTAATGTAAAGCATGCCCAGACATGTGGTTCTTGGTAGTGGTGCTTGTTAGGTGCCGTCGAGTCACTTCTGACTCATAGCAACCCCGCGTATAACAGAACGAAACACTGCCTGGTCCTTCACCATGCTCACAATCGTTGTTATGCTCGAGCCCACTGTTGCAGCCACCATGTCAATCCATCTTGCTGACTGTCTTCCTCTCCTTTGCTGACCCTCTACTTCACCAAGCATGATGTCTTTCCAGGGATTGGTCCCTTCTGATAACATGTCCAAAGTCTGTGAGATGTAGTCCTACCACTCTCGCTTCTAAGGAGCATTCTGGCTGTATTTCTTTCTTTTTTTTTTTTTTTTTAATTTTTATTGTGCTTTAAGTGAAAGTTTACAAATCAAGTCAGTCTCTCATACAAAAATTTATATACACCTTGCTATTTTTTTTATATACTCCTAACTGCTCTCCCCCTAATGAGACAGCACACTCCTTTCCTCCACTCTCTGTTTTCATGTCCATTCCACCAGTTTGGCTGTATTTCTTCCAAGACAGATTTGTTTGTTCTTCTGGCAGTCCATGGTATATTCAATATTCTTCACCAACACCATAATTCAAAGGTACCAATTCTTCTTCAGTCTGGAGTGGAGGGAGTGGCATTTCTTTTTCTATCACTGCTGAAGCATGGAAGCCCTTCCCGAATGCTCTTTTAAACTATCAACATTACTCTGTAATCCTTTCTCTGCTTGAGGAAGGCACATTGTCTCTATTGCTTCATCTTTTTTTTTCCCCTATGGTAGTGATATATATATACACCAGAACACCTGCCACTTTAACTATTTTTACAGGTACAATTCAGTGACATTAATTATATTCACCATGTTGTACAATAACTACTCCTATGATTTACAAAATTTTTTTATTACCCTTAACAGAAACTCTGTTTCTGAAGCAGTATCTCTCCACGTCCCCCTCATACCCACCCCTGATGAGCAGTGATAAAGTTTATCTCTACGCACTTGCCATTTCTGGATATTTCATGAAGTGGGATTATGGAATATTTGTCCTTTTGTGTCTGACTCATTTCACTCAGTATAATGCTTTCACAGTTCATCTGTGTTGTAGCATGTATCAGAACTTCATTTCTCTTCTTGGCTGAATAATGCTCTATTGTATGGCTATATCAAATTTGGTTTATCCATTCATCTCTTGATGGACACTTGCGTTGTTTCCACCTTTTGGCTGTTGTCAATAGTGCTATATGAACATTGGTATACAAGTATCTGTTTGAGTCCTTGCTTTCGGTTCTCTTGGGTGTATACCCAGGAGTGGAATTGCTGGATCATAAGGTAGTTCTATGATTAATTTTTTGAGGAACTGCCAAATTGTTTTCTATAGCATCTGTACCATTTTACAATCCCAAGAGAAATGGATGAGGGTTCCAATTTCTCCACATCATTACCAACCTTGTTATTTTCCTTTTTTTCTGATAATAGCCATCCTAGTGGGGGTGTACACTGACTCATCTTATTTCTTCTCTGGGCCTCCAATGGTCAGATTGATTTAATCACTTCCCAGATATTATGAATGGCTATGGTATGCTCTTTTCACCCTATTTATGATAGTTCCTGATAGCTCCTCTTGGAACCATCTCCTAATGGTTCTATAGGTTGATTCAGTCCAACAAGTTTATTTACTGCTGTGTTGTGCCAGGTATTGAGGTGAAAACGTGAATATGACACATTGTTTTCAGCCTTGAGAAGCTTACAGGCCTGTGGAGGAGACAGATCCTAAAGCAGGACATCCTCATATGTTATGATGAGCCTGAGTCCACAGGATACCATGGAACCCATCCATGTCCCAGCTTTCCCTCCACACCCCCACTTCCCTACAGCACCAACCACCCCCATCATAGGAAACCCAGGGCTCCTGACTCACAGTCCCATAGGTAGTGTCCTCTGGTATTTGATTTCTTGGTTTTTTTTCCAGTACTGGCAATGGGTTGCACTGAATCATTTATTTACACTTTCTTGGTCAGTTCACTTTGACATATGACATGTATTTACTGATGGAGTAAACACATGAAGTTTTGCCAGTGTGGTGCAATATTTTCCCTGTGAAAAGAGAAGCAAGAGGGAGCTCATTTAGCTTTTATTAGCCAGATAGTCACCCCGATGTTCTTAAAAGGGTCCAACTAGTACATTCTATATGAGGCCTTCTGTGTGTATATGCATGTGCACACATACATATCGTGAAGGGTTGGAAAGATATGGGAACATGTATACAATATGGACGAATATTTGAGACAAAGAAAAGCAAATACCACATCATTAATTTGGGTCCTTTTTACACATTTGCTATCATATTTATTTGTTTGGACTAAGCACCTACACCTTCACTAATCTTTAGTGCTTTCTATAAAATAATTTCCTGTCTGGTGGTTTTCTTTTTTTTTCAGTGAAGATCTAGGTTCGGCCAGTATTTAATATAGTGCCAATAATTGCTTTCACTTTATTGAATTTGCATTGTTCATCCAGCTCTACAGTGACTTTTATTTCCCTGTGGTTACTGTGTCTGCAGTTCTGGTTATTTCTATAAGGAGAGTGAGACCACAGATTAGATATCCCCGTGTTTGGATCACGTAAATGTAACATACTAGTATATAATACAATTTCTTATACAATGCTTTGGCCAAAATATAATTCTGTTACTTTCCTCCAACTTCTCTGACTGCTGCTTCTTACATGTTTTTGTTGTCTTGGTCTCTGCCAGTGCCTCCAACCTCTCTGCATTCCCTAGAATTTTGTCCCTGGTCCTCTTCTGATGGTGGTTGGCCTCTTCTATCTGTCTCGCCTACAAATATTCCCTTAATTGTCTCTTTCACTCCCATGACGTTTAAGTAACATCCATAAGCTATTGAACCTCTGATTGGTATCTCTAGCCCAGATCTTTTTGCTTTCCTAAAGAAATCACCAGAATTTCCACTGGTGCTACAAGTTCAAATACCTCAGAAAAAGCCCATCACTTGCTCCTCCATCTCATCCCCTTCACGACGCAGCACTGTATCTCTAGAGAGAAACCAAAGTCATCCTTGATGCTCTTTCTCCTTCACCATCCACGTAGAGTTCTATCATCTGAACCCCCAATGAGCCCCCTCTATTATCTGCTATCCTGAAACTGCCTTAACTGAAACCTTCATCATTTATCACCAGCATGATTGAGAGACTCTCTCAACTGTTTTCTTGACCTTTAACTCTTTCTCACACTCCAGATTGCCATCTCTCAAAAACACACATCTGTCACTGGGCCACACCCCTACTGCCCACTGGATAAAGTTCAAACCCTTCAGCAGAACCTACAAAGCTTTCCACAATCTAGCCCAACCAGCAACCTCATCTCCTGGTTCTCCGCACCATACCCCCAGACCCTTCACCGCTCCCCAGCGTCTCTGCCCTTCCACTCCTTTGTATCTTTTGTATCTTGTCCATGCTGTTTATTCTCAGTGGAATGTCCGCCCTCTTCTGTCTCCTCTGCCTACGAATCCCCTCCCCATCTTTTAACACCCAACACAGATCTTAGCTGCTCATGATGCCTTCTTCACCTTTCCCACACAGGCGGCTGCTCCCTGTACTGTTCTTCCACTACACTTTGTGCTACAACACTTAATTTTGTTTTTATTTTTTTTCCAGAGCCATGGAACTGTAAGCTAAACGAGTAAACTTTGTAGTAATATTTAAGGAAATAATCAGCAGGAATATAATGTGGATCTTTTTTCACATCCAAATTCAATTGTATTCTTTGCTGATTAGTCAATCTTTGAGTAGCTTCATTCTTCTTTAATACTAATCTCTTTCTTTCATGTATTGGCTTTTGCCATTGAAAAGCACTAGAACCTAATGTATTTGTAGCTTCCTGGTGGACCGATGTCTTAATATCTTAAGTACTTTTGGGGCTAATGGTCTCTGTTTCTCTAAACTAAACCCATCAATGAGATAATGCTGGGCACCTTCTCAGTGCTCCCATCTCTGAAGTGCTCTAGCCTTTCAATCCTTATCTGAATTGTTTTAAGGTGGAGAGGCTTTCTATTGCTTTAACTTTCTGTTAATCTAATGAATACCTTTGAATCACGTTCTCATGCCTTAGTGGTTGCTACATCTTCCATTCTTGTGGTCCAAATTCATAAATAATTTTCCTAAGTATGATTTCCTAATAATAATTCCTGATTGTGATATGGTGTATGACTGGGCAGTGTTTCGTTATGTTGTACACGGAGTTGCTAGGAGTCGGAACTGCCTCGATGGCACCTAACAACAATAATAATTCCACCTAATTTTCCTCAAACCTTCCTAAAATGCCACTATCCTCTTTTTCCTTTCAGAGCAAGATCTTCCTTGCAATTTTTGTGTCTAACCCCACCAACCTCTCCCTTATGTTGGAGGCTTCTTATACATTGAAGAGGCTTCATTCAGTAAGTTTTGTCATTGTTCATAAAAACTACTACACTTTGTAAGATACATGCTTTCTGTCCTCAAAAAAGCATTGCCATTTTCTTCTGATGACATAAAAACACATTTAACACAGGGAAAATACCCTTGTAAACAAAACATAGAGCAGTTTTATTTTTTACTTCTGCTGGTAAGGAATGTAGTCCAAAAAGATATTTCCTTTTGTGGTTGAGCTATAAATTAAACTCTAGTTTATGAATTTTATGAATGTTTTCTTCCTGCTGTGGACATGGACTTTCTAAGTGCGTGTGTGTGTGTGTGTGTGTGTGTGTGTCCAGAATAGTTACTGGCAGAACTAGGATTAGAACAAATTACAGCAAAAAATTCCTTTGCATAATAATTTATATGTCTGTATCTCCTTCCTTTTCCCAATCATGTTTATTTATTCCTTTAAAGGTTGATGGAATACCAGTTGAGATGTTTCGACAAATGGATGCAGCACTGGAGACCCTCACTCGTCTATGCCAAGAAATTTGGAAGAGAGATACCTGGCCAACTGACTGGAAGAGATCCATATTTGTGCCCATTCAAAAGAAAGGTGATCCAACAGACTGCAGAAATTATCAAACAATATCACTAATATCACAGGCAGGTAAAATTTTGCTGATGATCATTCAAAACCAGTTGTTGCAGTACACTGACAAGGAACTGCCAGGAACTTGGGCCTGATCCAGAAGAGGACCTCAAGTGAGGGATATCACTGCTGATGTCAGATGGATCTTGGCTGAAAGCAGAAAATACCAGAAAGATGTTTACCTGTGTTTTATTGACTATGCAAAGGCATTTGACTGTGCAGATCATAATAAATTATGGATAACATTGTAAAGAATGGTAATTCCAGAAGACCTAATTGTGCTCATGAGGAACCTGTGCTTAGACCAAGAGGCAGTCTTTTGAACAGCAGAAGGGAATACTGCATGATTTAAAGTCAGGAAAGGTGTGCATCAGGGTTGTGTCCTTTCACCATGCTTATTCAATCTGTTTGCTGAGCAAATAATTCAAGAAGCTGGACTATGTGAAAACTCATTACCAGCCTGTGATATACAGATGACACAAACTTGCTTGCTGAAACTTACAACCTTAGTGTATTAGTGTGCCCCACACTCATACACGGGAAAATAACGAATAAACCCATCCGTTGCTGTTGAGTTGATTCCAACTCATAGTGACCCTATGGGACAGAGTAGAACTGCCCCATAGGGTTTCCAAGGAGTGGCTGGTGGATTCGAACTGCTGACCTTCTGGTTAGCAGCCTGAGCTCTTCACTGCTGTGCAGCCAGGGTTACAAATTATGAATAGTCACAGGAAAATAAGCATAGAGGAACAATAGCTAAGTTATTTATCATACTCGTTAACTATTTTAATCCGGAAAAACAGGCAGTATTAATTAGTACTTAGCTGTTTTCAACCAGCCTAAAGTAGGAAGTTCATTATTATTAATTTTTCGGTCATAGACTAACAAAGACTAAACAAAGAGATGCAAATATGTCCTCTCTAAAAGAATTTGGGAAATTGAAGTCATCTTACACTTCCAAGGCAGAAATGATCTTACAGAGGCAGAAGTGAAACCCAAAGATACTCAATAGCCTGGAGAAAGGCTCCCTGCCCTTCACCCCAAGTGTTCTACAGTGCCCTGTCAGTTGTCAGCAGGCAGATCCCGGGTCAGCTTTTGTGTATGTGTGCGCCATGACTAGGGACGATGGAAATACTCCCATTCTTTCCCACTGAGTCATTCTTTCCCTTTGTCACTGTCTTTCCTCCTTTCCTACACTGTCAAACTCCAAAAATTTCCTTATGGTCTGCCTCATTTTCGCATGGGAGCAAAGTGGCTGCACCATGAACCATCCCACCATTGATGGGTGTTATCCCTGCCATGATGTCATCAAGCCCAGCACCATGTAGGGTCTCTTCCCTTTCCCAAAGTACCCACTCTGTGGGGAGAATTCATGGTTGAGTTCAAGGTTGGCTTCAAGGCAGATGAACCCACAGACATGACAGATCTTTGGGCAGCACTTACCCTGTCCTTGGTCTCGCCACCTCCATCCAATATTCCACCTCTGTAGCTCCCCCAAACACCCGCTGCCTGAAGATCCCCAGCTCTGTGTCCACTGGACAGTGGATGGTTTTTACCAAAAAGAAAAAGAAAATAAAGTCAGTGGGTGAAACTAGAATCCATGTTGCCTATACCTTGTCCAATTCATCCTTAACTACAGAGAATACCTTTTTCTAGAATTTTTCCCTTTTCTTTGGACTTCCTTAAATATCATTGATTTTTTTCCTTGATAGCAATTTTTTTTTCCCTTCAACTTCAAATTTATCTTATTGGTTTCCTTACAGCCTTTGCTTTTTGTCCTCATTCCTTGGCTTATAAAAAAGTTTTCGTTCTGCCTGCTGAATTTCTTTACTTTCATTATTTGCATTTCTTTGAACCACCTCTAACTTATACTATTTTCTCTCAGTGACTATGAAAGGATTTTAGGAATTTTAAGCTGTTCAGTGTCAGTTGTTCAAATCAGATCAGCTAAAATAACAAGCCAAAGCCAACAATGAAGAGAAAATGCGGTTTAGCCAAGTTTGTTCATCTTGGGTTTTGCTATTTTTTAGTTGTGCAGCTGGTGCAGCTGAATCCTGTATGTGGAAACTTGGATGGTTTTCATTTTGGAAGACAGCAATAAATCTGAGAGTGAAAAATAAATCCAGAGAGTGAAACCTGAGAATGAATAACTATCCCAACACAAATGTGAAAAAGTGTAAGAGAAAAAAAATACAGTATTATTGGTTTTTCATTGTTTTTAATCCACAATTGAGCAGTTAATTGCCATACAATCTTGTATTTATTCTCTGGCTAGTCTGTGTTGTTCTGTTTTTCCCTACCAGAGTGCAATAGAGAACCACTAAGAGGATGCCAGTTCAAATCCAACAACAGCTCCTTGGAAGCCCCATGGGGCAGTTCTACTGTGTCCCATAGTGTTGCTATGAGTTGGAATTGACTGGACGGCAACATGTTTTTTTTTTTGGTTCCCAGTTTATATTGTTAATTTTCAGCTCTAAACATAGTGGTATTGTGTATACACATGTTTAACAAATAATTGACATACATCTACTCAAATAAAATCTTATCTGACTCACTCGGCAGGACCAGGTTCAAATAACAGGCCAGAGACTGACTCATGACCCCCTTCACTGAACAACTATAAAATGTTTTCACACACAAGCACTGGGAAAAAAAAAAAAAGATTTCCTTCTTCTTTTTCTTATTCCCCATGTGATCTCCTCGGACTTACACCTGTGGCCTGAGACTGCAACCCAGGAAAGTAGAGACAAGAGAAGAATAAAGAGGGACCCACCCAGGAGAGGCCTTTTACCAGTGCAAGTGCCTTAGTTCAGCAATCACCTCTACCACTGTTCAAATGCAATGGTTTGTTCAAGCTGCCTGAGAAAAAGAGAAAAACAAGAAAAACAAAACCCGAGGCATTATAAAAGTTCTCTGGCTGTGTGTGTGTGTGCACTTGATTATTTTGTTTGGCCCAAAGAAGATTAAATGAACCAAGGGAATGTACAGTCACCCTGTCCAGATTTGCCATTTTGCAACGAACTGTCATTTCTGATCACTGGTCTACTTAAACACGTGCGCAGAGCATGCGATTGTTGTCTGGGTGGATGTGAACAACACTTCCCCAAACTTCTGGCAGGAATTATGAACAGAACACAACATCCCTGAGAAATTATCCCTGGCCCACAACATCATCAGCACTGGGAGGAATCCAGGCAGTGGACTGGGTGACTCTAGAAGAAATGTCCCTTAGTCACTTCTCCTTTGCAGTCCTTTCAATGGTGACTTTTACAGGAATTCTGTTTGACTTTCCCATCTACTTGTTTTTATAATGTCTTCTCCCCTCTTGATTGAACACTCAAATCTATACAACATCTGAGTCATAGAATGGTACTGAAGCATCTAAAGGACCTGGCTGGGAAAGCAGAATTTAAAAAGATAAAAAAACAAGAACAATACAATGCGATTCACAGAAACTTTCCCCACTGCTCTGGTGCACGCTAATTTCACCCCTCTTTGTCTTTTATAACATTTCACCTGCCCCGCCTACATTAATTCTTGATTAGCCATTGTATTGTTCACCCTTTGCTTTATGTCATTTCAAAAGAGAGAATATCATGTCATGAAATAAGGTATTGTTCCTGGATATGCTTTGTAAACCATGTGCTACTGTGTGGTGTATTGAAATGTATTTCCTACATTAGATCTGGCTCTCAATTTACATCGTAATTACCTTTAAGAAGTCTCTCTATCATCTAGCACCATGCTGGACAAGAGGAAGTTCTCTCTGAACTGTTGACTCACTTGGTGACGTTCATTAATTATAATTTTTGAAAATTATTCTCAGCCTTTAAAGGGAAGACTGTACTTCAGGGTAATATTCATTAACGATGACCCCCTTAAAGACAGATACAGCTCCGAGGGAAGCATTGAATTTACAAGGCAAGAGTTCATTTTCACTTATTCTTGAGTTCATGTTTCTTTTCCCCTTTGAATAAATTAGATTTTTCCAATTTGAAAATGATGACTACTACTATAGAATGCTACATAGATTCTAGAAGTAACAAAAGAAAAGAGAAGTCTTTAAAATTGATTCTAATGACTGCTAATAAACCCTGGACAGTAATCCCCTCGAAGACAGAGACTCTCTGATACTATCTTTGAATCCCTCTCTGCACCTGGCATAACTATGTAATAGTCAACATTAAGGCATGTTGAATAAATAAGTAAAAGTTGGATAGTAGCAGAGTACATTTGTGACCAGCAAATCTTGGCTATAACTGTTATTACCAGTGGAGAGTTATCATCATGAAAGATATCTAGTCATTAAATAAGAAATACCATGAAAAATGCCTTTTAATTTAGGAGTCAGAATTCTGAGCTACTCACTAAGCATAAACTCGTCTATAATAAAAGAATATTTCCTATGAAACTGATTCATTGACATTCATTCCATGATGAAGGTTTTATACTGGGCAATAGAAAGTCTTGAGGTTTGCTCTGGTAGGGATATCTAGTGGAATTACCACCTCATTGATAGGTTATTGTAAAAATGTAGTGTATCTAAATTAACTGGGAAAGGTAAAGCACAAACAAAATGGAGAATGAAGAAACATCAGTGGTAGCTGTGCACCTGTTACCTCAGGTAAAGGGTTGCTTGATGTCGTTGTTGTTAGGTGCCATCGAATCGGCACAACAGAACAAAATTCTGCCCAGTCCTGCGCCATCCTCACAATCATTGTCATGCTTGAGCCCACTGTTGCAGCCACTGTGTCAGTCCATCTCATTGCGGGTCTTCCTCTTTTTCCTGACCCTCTGCTTTACCAAGCATGATGTCCTGTTCCAGGGACTGATCCCTCCTGATGTCATGTCCAAAGTATGTGAGACGCAGTCTCACCATCCTTGCTTCTAAGGACCATTCTGGTTGTACTTCTTCCAAGACAGATTTGTTCATTCTTTTGGCAGTCCATGGTATAATCAATCTTGATATTAAACCCAATAAAAAATACTTTGAAAGGAACCCAGTCTGCCAGTTTCCTTTCTGTCTCCTCTGCTGAGTCCTGCTCTTCCTCGTCCTCTTTAACAGCCCCCCAAGATCTTCTCTTTCCTCGGTTTGCTCTGTTTATCCCATTCCTCACTGATGCCCTGGTCCTGGAGTTTGAGTGCAAGTCTGCATGTACAGCTATATGCAGAAAAGTTCTACTTTAACATCCTATTACCATCTCAGCGGCCCTGGTGGCATAGCGGTTTAAGTGTTTGCTAACAAACAGGTCAGCAGTTTGAATCCACCAACCACTCCTCGGAAACCCTATGGGGCAGTTCTACTCTGTCTTATAGGGTCACTATGAGTTGAAATCAACTGGACGGCAATGGGTTAGGTGTTTTTGGTTTTCTAATTTATATAGGACACTAGTTTCTCAACACAGTGTAGCAAGTGTCATTTGTAAAAGAAGATGATAATAACATTGCAGAAAAAAAAAAGCAAAGAAATATGAAGGCCCCCATAATATCCACCAACTAGAGAGGAGAGTGTCATAGGATGAATGGATTGTGGAAAAGAATAGAAATACTCTGTCTTGAGTCAATTTTCCACCTGCAGCTCAAGTGGACTAGAAGAGACAACTCTAAGTCAAGTAGATCCTCAGCTGGGAGGGGTAAAATCTGGAATCCTACCGTGAAACTGCAGACGAGAGAAGACCAAATATGCAAGGACCTAGAAACACAAGTGTAAAATGTCAGTCTGGTCAGCTTTTCATCCAAGGAATAACTCGCACTGAAGCAAGAGAACAAGCCGATTCCCAACAACCCCATATGTGCTACTGTGGTACCAATCAAGCTTACATCCAGGGTTGCTGGTGTGCAGGCAGGAGCCCAACAAATTTTGACAGAAACAGCAGAGAGAAATATTTTCAACCATACTGCTTTCCTTTAGTCCTCAGGAAAACCAGTAAGAATATACGCCAACAACACTCTCAATTCCATCTTGTTTGGACGGAAGATCAGGGAGATGTCACCCACACTGCATTATGGGAAATAGCAGGCCATGCAGGTCAGCTCCCCATCAAAGGTAAGGAAGTTGCATGAGGGTCAGGACCATATTGGTTTTGTTCATTATCCTATGGCCAATGCCTCCGGCAATGCCTGGTGTAGAAAGAGCTCGGTAAATAATTGATGAAAGAGACACTTGGTTAGGAGGCATAGAGCTGCAAATGATTAGGTCTGTGTCCTTGGGCAAGTTATATAATATGTAAAAGGCAAATAACACCTATCCCGCCGTGGGGATTACAAGATAATATATTTAAAATGTTCAGCACATGACTCTGTTGGAGTCTGTTGGACATCCTCCTCGACAACTTTGGATTAGAGAAAGCAATAGAACAATACTAACAAGTATTGAGGTAAAATTGTGACCTAAGAATTAAATATCCAAACAAGTTTTTCACATGTCAAGGATTAGAAAAGTTATCTTGAATACACAGTGATTCAAAAAAGTTCATATGTGTCTGGCCTAAAAATTCTTACTTGAAGATGTACTCCAGCCATACAAAAATAAATTAAAACAAGGAATTCACAAATGGGAAAGCTAAGATACTAAACAAATGGCAACCGGTGAGTGCAAGGTCTCACAAAAACTGAGTAGAAGGGTAAAAGGAGGTGACAAAGTTAATTTATCTTTTATCTTTCCTGGTAAGAAACAGTAGACATATCTTTACTCTCATGTTTTAAATGGAGAGATGTATTTAAATTTGTAAAGGTAACCATTAATGACAAAATTTAAAGAGTGTATCTTGAAGGTTACTTGGGGGAGTGTGTCTATATGACCAGCAGGAGTTGTGATGGCAACGATGTAGCCGCAGGGGTGGAGAGTAACAAAGAAAACACAGATCATATAGCAAACTGTAGAAAACAAAGAAACATATAAATAACACGTAGGATGTAAAACCAAATAAGCTAGCTTAATACAATAAATGCAAATGAAATGCAGTAGTCATTTTTTTTTTTTAAAAAATGATTCTCATTAAAAAAAACTAAATTTTACGTTATGCAACTGACAAGAGAGATACCCAAAAATAAATATTTCAGAAAGTTTGAACATGAAAGAATGGACCAAATAAAACAAAACAAAAAACTAATAGGGATCATGCTAAAATTAACTACTTGATATGATGGGTCTTGTTCTAGCTTTCTTTATGTTTCATCTATTTGGTCTTCACTGACGTTCTTTCAAATTTTGAAAATATTTGGTCATTATTTTATTAGATGCTTTATTCTGCTCTCTCTTTTTTTTCTAGGACTGGAAATATATGTTATTGTCTTTTTGTTAGTTGCCGTTAAGTAGATTCAGACTCATAGGGACCTTATGTAAAACAGAACTGCCTGGTCTTCAGGGACTGATCCCTCATGATGACATGTCCAAAGTATGTGAGACGTAGTCTCGCCATCCTTGCTTCTAAGGAGCATTCTGGCTGTACTTCTTCCAAGACAAATTCGTTTGTTCTTTTGGCAGTCTATGGTATATTCAATATTCTTCACCAACATCATAATTCAAAGGCATCAATTCTTCTTTGGTCTTCCTTATTCATTGCCCAGCTTCGCTTACATATGAGGCATTGAAAACACTGTGGCTTGGGTCTGGCGCACCTTAGTCTTCGAGGTGATAGCTTTGCTTTTTAACTCTTTAAAGAGGTCTTTTGCAGCCGATCTACCCAATGCTGGTAAACATGGTCAAATAAGCTTAGGAAATTATCCATTCAAAATGTCCTTCTTACAAATTTATAAAACATAACAAAAATTAAAGGCTTGAGATACTGTATAAAAGAAACTTGTTTAACTCTATTTAATGGATAAACAAACAAATGCAGTATCTTTTTTTCTCAGCACATCTATTAACATGCCCTGGAAGTTGTCTCTTTTATCAATTCTGAAAGTGTTACTGGGAAAGTCCTCCTAAAGTCAAGAGCATTGTTGTCAGGCTAGCCACTGCGATTAGGTAGGACAATAAAACAGCATATCTCAATATTAAAAAGAAAGAGGTGAAAATATCATATTTTTGTAGATAATATAATCATCCTCCATGTGAAATTTTCAAAAAGGCTTGTTTTAAAATATGAGATAAAGTAAGAGTTTATAAAGGTAACCAGTAGCAAAGTTAACACACTATTTTCTTACCCTTACCTCTTCTTCTTACCTTAGAAACGGCATCCTGTGGGGTGATACCCAGCTCCGTATTTCTTTGCTTACATCTCACTAGACAAACTCTACCACTCCCTGGCAAAGAGGAGAGCAGGCTTAGGAAATGTTTCCTGGGGGGTTGCAAACACACATACAGGGTCTTGGATAGAAATATCATGTATTTGAGTCTAAATACACTAATTTCAATGCCACTTGGCTGTCCTTTTCCAAAACGGAGCTCTCTTCCTTGAACACTTTTATCCTTATTTGTGTTCTGTCATCTTCCCTCAGTCCTTTGCCGATTCTTCTACGACCCCCAGCCTTTCTTCTATCTTACACTTTCCCCAATGGTTTTCATCCTTTTCTTTTTTCCTTTGCCAACAGTAACACAATAAAACTGGAGGAGTAGAGGTGATGGTCTCAATGCAAAGGATATTAGGTAACATGGGAATTAATTCTTGCTTGTAGTAAACACAGCACATTTATTTTTGTAGTAAGCACAGCACATCAATGGACACACAACTGAAGATGAACTATAGAAAGAAGACCACACAGGGTCAATACCACCTGATAAACAAGTGACATACATTGCGAACCTAGCCAAGTAACTAACGACCCATGTTTATACTTCCATCTTTTTTTTTTTTTTTAACACAATGCTGATGTAAGAATTACCATTTTGGGAGCAGGGGGATGTATTTGTGTTATATACCGAAAAAAAAAAAAAAAAAAACAATTTCCGTCAAGTTGATTCTGACTCATAGCAACCCTATAGGACAGAGTAGAAGTGCCCCATAGAGTTTCCAAGGAGCACCTGGTGGATTCCAACTGCCGACCTTTTGGTTAGGAGCCATAGCTCTTAACCACTGCACCACCATAGCTACTTGTGTTATATAGTAGTAATTAATCCTTATTTATAGTAAATCCTAGTACTTTGATTCAGTCCATTTTTTTTCCCCATCTACACCATCACCTCTCAATAATAGCTTTCCAAAAGCTCTCCATGTCTTTAATCTGAATTTCCTTCTCCACATGGCAGCCAGACTTGCCTTTAAAAATACTAATATGATCACATTAATCCTCTGTTTAAAATCCTTAAGTAGCTTCCAATATTACTCAGGAAAAATTCAGGATGCTTGACATGGTCTATTCTGCATCACCTGGCCCGGTCCTACTTCTGTGGCCTCCACTCAACACTGTGCACCTCCCTCACTGACCTCTGGCTTCACTGACCTTCTTTTGAGATCTAGATGTGCCAAGTCCCTCCTGTCGTAGGGCCTATGCATATGAGATCTCTGTACTTGGGACTCTCTTGTTCCCACTCTATACCTGGCCAAACACTCTTCTATCAAGTCTCAGTTGTTCCCTCATGAAGGCCTTCCCTAACACCTGTGGCAGGTACTGTGGGTTCTCTTGCTCAACATCTCTTCCACGCTCCTTTGATGTGGCTTCCTGCACCTCCAAAAGAACGAACAAATCTGTCTTGGAAGAAGTACAGCCAGAATGCTCCTTAGAAGCAAGGATGGTGAGACTACATTTCATACACTTTCGATATGTTGTCAAAAGGGACCATTCCCTGGAGAAGGACATCATGCTTGGTAAAGCAGAGGGTCAGGAAAAAAGAGGAAGACCCTCAATGGGATGCCTGCAACAATGGGTTCAAGCATAACAATGATTGTTAGGATGGAGCAGGACCGGGCAGTGTTTCCTTCTGTTATACATAGGGCGCTGTGAGTCGGAACCAACTGGATGGCACCTAACAACACCACCGAGGGACTGAAAGCCTCAAAATTGCATTTCCCATGCTCCCTTGGAGCCCTGGTGGTTAAGAGCTCTGCTCCCTTGCTCCTGGGGTCTGGAATGTGACCTGTGTTCTTCCAATCGGAAGCACTTGTGGAAGGCTGGAATTGAGAACTAAGTTGAGTGGAGGGAGAAGCAGGGCTGAGGCATCTGCTCCTCTGGTGCAGATCTCAGCAGAGAGGATAAGGTTCTGGGCTCAGCAGCTCAAGCATCCGCTCCCTGATTCTGGCAGGATCTGCAGCTCCTCTGGTGGCCCAGATCTGTGGTGTGGCTTTGGGCATCATTCATGGCAGCCTTTTCTGGAGTCTGTGGCTTTACCGCTCATTCTGGAAGCCATCTAATACTCTACAGTGAATCCTTCTCCACTTGAGCTGGCAGTTCTCTCTGCAATAGAACTCTGGCTGGTACATGGCTTCTCTTAACCTAAATCAGATCCATCAGTTACAGTCTCTTATTACACTTGACATTTCTTTCAGAGCACTTGAACTAATTTGTAATTACATATTTACTTCTGTGATTGTCTGTGTCACTAGATTTCAATTTCACGAGGATCTAAAAAAAGCCATTGCTGTCATGTCAATTCTGACTCATAACCACCCTACAGGACAGAGTAGAACTGCCCCATGGGGTTTCCTAGGCTGTAAATCTTTATGGAAGCAGGCTGCCACATTTTTCTCCCGCAGAGTGGCTGGTTGGTTCAAACTGCCAACCATTCAGCTCTCACCCCATCGTTTTAACAACTGCGCCACCAGGGCTCCTCCTATGAGCATCTAGTAGGTGCCTAACAAATATTTGTTGAAAAAATGTATAAAAAGGCAAAATATATTCAGATTCTTCTCTACTTACTGCTTGATTACCTGCTTTCCTTAGATTCTGAATTGTAGGCATACAAGTTGGTTGGATGTACCAAACAAACCAAACTCGTTGCCGTCGAAGCTGCAATTAATTAGTGACCTTCCTTATTATTCATTCCGTATCCAAAGTACCAAAAAAAGAAAAAAGAACAGAAAACAAAACACTGCCATCGAGTAGATTCTAACTCATAGACACCCTATAGGACAGAGTAGAACTGCTCTATAGGGTTTCCAAGGAGCAGCTGGTGGATTCAAACTTCTGATCTTTTGGTTAGCACCCAAGCTCTTAACCACTGAGCCACCAGGGCTCTGTATCCAAAGGAATCCTGTATTTTTTCACCTCAGCAATACAGACTCCACTAGAAAGCCGTTCCTGGGTCTTCTGACTAGGGTTCATTTAAATTTCCCCAGCATCCACTCTTGAATAAAGAAGATTGTGTGTTATACAGAAAGTATGTAAACAGTTTAGCACAAGAAAAACCTTGTCTGAGATTTGGGCAATTAGATGACTGTGGGTCCCTGCTATATGAAGTCTCCTTTAGGTATTTTAATATCCAGCTAGAAGAAGGAAAAGAAAAGGTAAGGGACAGAGCAGATTGTTTTTGAAATGTGTGTTTTCCTCGCTTGTATCCCATGCTTTTCGTATTGGATAAATTTAGACAGATGTTTTATGCTAAAAAAACAAAACGTATTTAGATTTAGGAAGTCATCTGTTTACATTGTATCCCAACGAATAAGATCAATGGCAGATACCCCAAAGTAAGAGGAAACAGGGAGCTACACCACAGGGAGAAGGAGCCACTCAGGCTCAGAGGCTTACCCTTTATGACTGACGTTTAGCAGTGTTGCCATATGCAGATCTAACATCTTGAAGTGATATTTGAAGACGGCAAACCTGCTCTTCTTCCCGGGTTCCTTCAAACAGTGAATGATATTATTCACCCAGCAACCTGGACAGCAATCTCCATTCTTCCCTCCATCCCATTTGAGCAACAAACAAGTTCTTAAAATTTCCTCTTCTTTTTTTTCCCCCCATTACTTTGTCAGTGTCACAGATTGAATTATGTCCCCCCAAAACACATGTGTATCAATTTGGCTGGGCCATGATTCCCAGTATTGTGTGATTTTCCTCTATGTTGTAGATCCTGCCTCTATGATGTTAATGAGGGAGGATGGATGGCAGTTGTGTTAGTGAGGCAGGACTCAAATCTACAAGATTGGATTGTGTCTTGAGGCAATCTCTTGAGATACAAAAGAAAGAAACGAGTGTATGGGGGGACCTCAGTCCACCAAGAAAGCAGTGCCAGGAGCAGAGCAAGTCCTTTGGACCCAGGGTCCCTGCACGGAGAAGCTCCTAGTCCTGGGGAAGACTGGTGAGAAGGCTGACACGGAGAGAAAGCCTTCTCCTGGAGCTGACACCCTGAATTTGGACTTCTAGCCTACTGGACTGTGAGAGAATAAACTTCTCTTTGTTAAAGCCATCCACTTGTGGTATTTCTGTTACAGCAGCACTAGATGGCTAAGACAGTCAGTATTATTGACATAACATCTTAATTGATTTTCCCACCTCTAGTCTTCCAACATTTCAATCCAGAATGATTTGTCTAAAGTGAAAATATTGCCCTGTTTCTCCCCTCCTTAAGGTCCTTCAGAAGCCTCCCCTTTAAGTTAGACCAGACACTTTATGATCCCTCTTAAGCCCGACTCCTCCCCCACTCATGCACCCTGCCCATCCTCACTGAAATACTTTAAATTCCCAGAATGCACTGAATCCAAAAACCAAACCCATTACCGCTGAGTTAACTCTGACTCATAGTGACCCTATAGGACAGAGGAGAACGTCCCCATAGGGAAGTGGATTTGAACTGCCGACCTTTTGGGTAGCAGCCAAAAGTTTAACCACTGTGCCGCCAAGGCACAGTTCCTGAAAAATTCCACCCGCACCCCAGCATTTATCACACTCCTGAATTTGTGTTTTCACTTGGTTGTACCCATTATAATTAGATTTGGCATACTATTTTTAAAATAAATGACAACAGCTTAAACAAAGTAAGGAAACCCTAGTGACATAGTGGTTAAGAGCTACAGCTCCCTGGAAACTCTATGGGGCAGTTCTACTCTTTCTTATATGGTTGTTATGAGTTGGAATCGACTTGACAGCAATGGGTTTGGCTTTTTCCTAAAAAATCAAAGTGAAGTCTTATTTCTTCTACATGAATAAATCCAGACGTGAGCAGCCCTGGGCTGGTGCGACAACTCCATGATGCTCAGGGGCCTGGGCTCCTACTCTTTTCTGAACTGACATACTTAGTGCCTGGTTCTCATTCCTCACACCCAGGAGGACGCCAGCAATCACATCTGCATTTCAGATAGCAACAAGGAGGAAAGAGCAATAGATAAAGGGCAAATTATGCCATCTAACCCTGTTGTAAGGAGCTTGCTTGGCAGCTTCACCCAAAACTTTAGCTTACTGGCTATTGGCTAGCTGTGGCTGCACAGGGTGACTGGGACGTGTTGTCTTTTAACTGGTTTTCTGTTGTGATTCTGCCATAAAAGAAGGAGAGGAAGAGCACTGAGCAGCCAGCCAGCAGCCACAGCTACTCTGGATCGTCTCCTCTTTAAGGGATGGCCGCATCCTTGTATCATCCTCGAGCCCAAGCACCCACCTTCCACTGAGCAGACGTTCAGTGAATATTTGCTAGGCAAATACCTAAAGGGTTGGTCCTACAGGGTCCTGAAAGGATAATATTGGGTGTGCTATTTTTTTTTTATAAGACTAGATTATGATTACTCATATGTGAAATATAGTCTTCCAAGTTTTTTTTCTTCTTTTTATTAAGCTGTGCAGTTCTTTTTTTCCCCAAATAAAGTCTTACATTGAACCCAGTATGAATCAATAGAAGTGGAATGCTCAGATTGGAAAGGAACAGTCTGAATCCTGACTTGGTCTCCCACTCCACACACCCCCCAGGAATAGCCCTGAGGTGTCCCCTGAACTTCTGAGCTCCCCAAATCACAATTTGAAAACAACTGGGCTGGATGATCACACAGGATTCCACTGTCTCAGGAATCTCTGAATCTAAGGATAAAATCAAGGAGCTATCGTATCAATAGGAAATAATCAACCTAGCACATTACCGATAAAAAATAAGTGACTTCTCTTAAGTGAAAATGGCGTTGCCTATTTTTGGAGCTCTGAAATGCTGTATAAAAATGTTGACGTAAGGAAGAAGGGCATTGAAACAGCAACCGCAAATGGAAGCTCGGTGGTTTACATGGGATATTGACACGCAAAGGTGCAGCCATCTTCAATTTTAACCACGCCTGCCCTTCAGCTCATACTCAACCTCATCTGTAAGGTGTTTGCTGACCTCCTCTTACTGCCCGCTTCTAAATGGGTATGGAGTTGGATGGGACTGGGGAAGGGGGAGACCTAACGCATAGCATCGAGGAAGGAAGCTGGGATGAAAAAGAATCCAGCAGAAAATGTAGGCCAATTGTTCTTCGGATAGGCAGAGAGGTAAAGTCCAAGATAAAAAGATAATAACAGAAAATATTGACACAGAATTAACAGGTTTAGAAGGAAGGGTGAGAGACAAAACACACAGTATCTGCAATGTAGGACATTTTTAAAGGGAGCTCTGGTGGTGCAGTGGTTAAGGGTTTGGCTGTAGGTTGGCAGTTCAAATCTACCAGCTGCTCCTTGGAAACCCTATGGGACAGTTCTACTCTCTCCTATAGGGTCGCCGTGAGTCAGAATTGACTCAATGGCAAACTTTTTGTTTGTTTGCTTTATGGGTTCCATTGCAATAGCCACAACTTATTGTAACCCTAATACTTGCTAGTACTTTTATGTTAATTTTCTGTAGCTGTACAGTTAACACACTCAGGAGCTAACAAAAACCTTGGAGGTTTGTGTCCACCCAGAGGTGCCTTTGAGAAAGCCTTGCAGATCTACTCCTGAAAAAATCCTCCATTGAAAACCTACAGAGCCCAGTTCCACTCTGACACACATGGGATCACTGGGAGTCAGAGCCAACTCTCCGGCAACTCGTTTTTTGGTTATTTTATTCTTAATCCTCATAACAACCTTACAAGAATGCTGTTATTATCCCTATTTCGTTAACACAGAAATTGTGTCTCAATGAACTCCCCATAGCTTGAGAAAAGATATGCAATTACATCTTACTTCACTGCCCCCCCATGTTCTTCACACCACCCAGATGGCCCTGCGATTGCTGAATTATAGGGCTCTCAAACGGGGTGCTACTCTTTGGTCAATTTGGCTAATGGCTCTTCAGAGACACAGCTTAAGGCTGCTTCTGTGAGTGCAGCCTCCAGGGTGAGGACTGCAAGGCTCGGCATTTAATGCTAATTATTTCTATTTACTCTCACCCTATGAACTCAGAAGCCTGCGCAAACATTGACTCATAAGCTGTGAGGTAATGCGCACTAAATAATATGGGCATTTACTATTCTCATACTGAAGTTTATCTCCTTCCTTGATTGTCTCCGAAATATACCTTCAAAGTCCTATTGGAAGAATCTCCTTTCGTTGCTCAGAAAGGGTCCTCTCTTGGTGGGTGGGAACTTTTTGCTGTGACCTCCTGTTGGGGAAAATGGACATTTACACGGCGGTTAGTCAAGGAAAGAAAATGTTAGAGAGGTCCTTTGTTTCCCTGTCCCCACATAGTTATTGTGTTCCGCATCTAACAATTCCCCTTATTTCCTCACTGCCAGGGCCCCCAGCCCCATCCACCACTGGAAACCAGGCTGAACTCAGCAGTCACTAAACCTCTGAACCATCTCAGCTCCAACTAGCTCACTGCTTGCTGACTGACTGAAAGGCCAAGTGTTTCCTGTTGTCCTAAATACAGCCTGTCTCTATAAACTTCACCCATGAGTCACACACAGAAAAAGGGCCATCGAGTCTCTTTAACAAGGAGACAAGTGTTACTAGAGCAGAAGCAGTCATGTCTTTTCCTGGAGAAGTTGGTGAAAGATTGCACGCAGGCTTTCCACAGCTGTTTGGGGTGCTCCTGGAGTGGTCCAGGGCTCCACTCCATCAAAAACAAAACGAAGAACGAACAAACAAACAAAAAAAAACCATCGCTGTCAAGTCGATTCTGACTCACAGCGACCCTATAGGACAGAGTAGAACTTCCCCGTACGGTTCCCAGGGAGCGGCTGGTGGATTCAAACTGCCAACCTTTTGGCTGGCAACCGAAGTCTTAACCACTGCACCACCAGGGCTCTCCAGTGTTATCAGGCTGCCTTAAATATTCTGGTTTTGGCTCCCTCCTAGAGGAGGATTGGAGCCCTGGTAGTGCAGTGGCTAAGAGTTCGGCTGCTAACCAAAAGGTCTGCAGTCCAAATCCACCAGCTGCTCCTTGGAAACCCTATGGGGCAGTTCTACTCTGTCCTATGGGATCACTATGAGTCAGAATCTACTTTATGGTAAGAGGGGTTTTTTTTTCTTTTTTTTTTTTTCCAGTTTGAAGGAGGAATGCCTTGTGCTCCTTCTCCCAGGCATCTCCTTCTCCCTAGACATTCCAGGCTCTGAGGCCCCCAAGAGCAAGATGGCATGGGGAGTAAGAAACAGGTATCTCAAGATTGTTTTAATTACATCATTAAATCAATTAGTCATAAATTTAAGGGGAATAATTCACTTTCACCTGAATTATCCAAATATTTTAAACTCAATGTTATTTTTTATAACTTCAAAGCTTTAAATCATTGACTCAATTTCTTCTGAGTGAATGTTGCTGTTGTTAGTTGCTGGCCAGTCGACTCCAACTCAAGGAGACCCTATATATGTGTGCAGAGCAGAACTGTGCCATACAGTTGTCAAGGCTGTGACCTTTCAGAATCAGGTTGCCAGGCCTGTCTCCCAAGGCACCACTGGGTGGGTTTGAACCACCGACATTTACGGCTACTAATTGAGTGCTTAACTGTTTTTGTCACCCAGGGACTCCTATAGTGGGTAAATAAAGTGTGCTAAATTTCCGAATACTATGGGTCCCACATACGCAATTACTTTTGAAATCCTATACCAAGTGAATTTCAAGCCCCTCCCAGGAACATATGGAGCGAGAGAAAAGAAGGGGCGGGGGGACACTATGATTTTGAATAACCCAGCCAGTCCTTACTAGATTCTGTTAGCAATTTCCCCCCATACGATTAGCTAAATTTCTTCTGTTTCTGTACAGGTGTATGCTTTCAGAAATTTTTGGGTTTTGGGGGGGTTATCCTTCTTAGCATGATGGTGAGCAGATCCATGGTATTCAATGGGAACATGCTCATAGACCAATAATATATATATATACATATATATTCTAAAAAAAAAAAATATTCTAGTGGGGGATTAAATAAATAGCAAATTCCTTTACTGAATACAAGCAACGTTAGTACATGTACTCGAACAGAGCACTAGCAGTAGGACTTTATTTTGTGATGGACATAGTAAAAAATTAGCAAATAATGAGCTATTTTAAAAGCTCCAAACACTTAACAATAAATGAAACTTACTTTCTTAGTTGCCCTGAATTGCCCCCATAGTATGGCTGTTGTAAGTGGGGCTTCCCTAAAAATAAGCGAGAGGCTCAAAATTGGCCACAAATAAGCCAAGGCAGAATAAATTAAGAATTTGGCTTCTGGCCACCTCTCAATGTTCTAACAGCAAATGGGAAGTGCTGTGCCTCCTTAACTTTTCCTTTGCTGATAGATTTTCTTGAGACTACATCTTCCTAGAGAAATCCTGAGAACATTTGTTTCCTTGAAAGGATGTGCGCTTTTGCAGGTCAAGGTTTGTTTGGGAAGAAGATGAAAGAAATGTGCAGGGCTTGAAAGGTCCTGCCTTAGGATAGGGAGGGGAGGGGAAAGGATCTGTGCTTGCTGAGTCCCTATTTTGGTGAAGTGATGAGCATCTAATGTAAATTTTACTCTGTTAGGGAAGGTACGGCCCATTTCATAGATGAGGAAATTATAGTAAGGTTAATTAAATTGTCTAAATTCACTTTTTTTTTTTTTTTTAGCATAAAAAAGAACTTGAGGCTAACAGATTGGAACAGAATAATACTGTTGAAAACGAGGCTGGGCTTCTTTCTTCATCACCTCCAGAGCAGGTTGCCTGGAGCCAGATTTCACTGGGGCAGGAATAAGCTCTACACTCCTGCCCCATCTCCATTAACTGAGATCTAATTCACAGAACAACCACCGTGACAACAAAAATCTAAAAACAAAACAAAAAAAGACACCTTTAATACCAGAACCAGAGAGAAAACTTCAAAGGCAAATACCCCTAGGGAAGGCAGCACTTTGCTTTCCATTAACACTCAAATGCCGATAACTACTAAATGGCTACATTTTTTAAGAGTCTATCAAGCACTTACGTGTAATTTTTATTTGACCCCACAATAACCCTAAGAAAAAGGTATTTTTTATTTCCATTTTAAATATGATAAATCTTTCTCACATACTTAGTAAATGGAAGGGCTAATATTTAAATCCAGTATAACCATGTATTAGAAAAATTGTTCTTTCAGCTTGAGAAATGCTCAGTCTGTTCTTCCCTTTTGGTTTTCTACCTCCAAGTCTTTGCACATTTCTTTATAATATTCAGTTTGTCTTCTCGAGCTGCCCTTTGAAATCTTCTGTTCAGTACCAAAAGAAGATGGAAGGAACACAGAGTCACTGTACCAAAAAGAATTGAAAGACATTCAGCCATTTCAGGAGGTAGCATATTATCAAGAACCGATGGTACTGCAGGAAGAGGTCCAAGCTGCACCGAAGGCATTGGTGAAAAACAAGGCTCCAGGAACTGACGGAAGACCAATCAAGATGTTTCAACAAAAGGATGCAGTGCTGGAAGTGTTCACTCGTCTATGCCAAGAAATTTGGAAGACAGCTACCTGGCCAACCGACTGGAAGAGATCCATATTTGTACCCATTTCAAAGAAGGTAATCCAACAGAATGCGGAAATTGTTGAACAACATCATTAATATCACGCACAAGTAAAAAGCAGATTGTAGCAGTACATTGACAGGGAACTGCCAGAAATTCAAGCCGGATTCAGAAGAAGATCTGGAAAGAGGGATATCATTGCTGATGTCAGATGGGCCCAGGCTAAAAGCAGAGAATACTAGAAAATGTTTACCTGTGTTTTACTGACTACACAAAGGCATTCAATTGTATGGATCATAACAAATTATGGATAATGTCGCAAAGAACGGGAATTCCAGAATACTTAATTGTGCTTCTGAGGAACCTGTACATAGACCAGAACAAGGGAATACTGTGTGGTTTAAAGTCAGGAGAGGTGTGCATCAGGTTGTATCTTTTCACCATACTTATTCAATCTGTATGCTGAGCAAATAATCTGAGAAGCCGTACTATATGAAGAAGAGCTCGGCACCAGGATTGGAGGAAGACTTATTAACAGTCTGCATTTTATTATGCACATGACACAACCTTGCTTGCTGAAAGTAAAGAGGACTTGAAGCACTTACTGATGAAGATCAAAGACTACAGGCTTGAGTATGGATTACACCTCAACAAAAAGAAAACAAACATCCTCACAGCCGGACTAATAAGCAACATCATGATAACCAGAAAAAAGATTGACATAGCAAGGGATTTCATTTTACTTGGTCCACAATCAACACCCATGGAAAGAGCAGTCAAGAAATCAGAAGGCTTATTTCATTGGGCAAATGTGCTGCAAAAGACCTCTTTAAAGTGTTAAAAAGCAAAGACATCACTTTGAGGACTAAAGTGCGCCTGACCCAAGTCATGATATTTTCAATCGCCCCATATGCATGCGAAAGCTAAACAATGAATAAGGAAGACAGAAGAAGAATTGATTCCTTTGTATTATGGTATTGGTGAAGAATACTGAATATACCATGGACTGCCAGGAGAAGAAACAAAT
This sequence comes from Loxodonta africana, assembly GCF_030014295.1. Classification (NCBI taxonomy): domain Eukaryota; kingdom Metazoa; phylum Chordata; class Mammalia; order Proboscidea; family Elephantidae; genus Loxodonta; species Loxodonta africana. Next base: position 72,065,510 of record NC_087364.1, on the reverse strand, counting down.
CTGTCTTGGAAGAAGTACAGCTAGAATGCTCATTAAAAGTGAGGATGGCAAGACTTAGTCTCACATACTTTGGACATGTTATCAAGAGGGATCAGTCCCTGGAGAAGGACGTCATGCTTGGTAAGGTAGAGGGTCAGCAAAAAAGAGGAAGACCCTCAACGAGATGGACTGACACAGTGGCTGCAACAATGGACTCAAGCATAACAATGATTGTGAGGATGGCGCAGGACCGGGCAGTGTTTTGTTCTGTTGTACATAGGGTCACTATTAGTCGGAACTGGCTCGCCGGACATAACAACATAACCATGTACCAGTATCACATGTGGTACTGTCTGGACATTTACTGGTTTGTTTGTTTTAGGCACTTGGTCCCAAAAGGTAACTGTTCTTTGCTGACCTTACCCTGATATCCCCACTTTCGGCTCATGTGTTTAATGGCTGGTTCCATTTTCGGATGCAGAAACGGGCTCAAATTGGGCTAAACCAATCGGCACACCCCTCTCTCTTGGCCCCAGTTATGGGTTCCAGGAGAGAGCATGGGTGCACATGAGAGGTGATGGGAAATGTGATAATATTTGCTGAGGCTTCTAGAAAAGATGAAATTTCCATATCGAATTCCTGTGGATTTGATGAAGTGAGAACGTGAGGTCTGCAGCTGCAGTTATTTTGTGTTTGTCGGCATAAGCCTAGAGCTGCCGTTCACCACCACCTGTAGTATGAGAATGAAGAATGAAGCTAACCCTGCCGGGTCAGAGCAGAGAGATGAATTCATCTGTCTCTGAATCCAGCTGTAACAGAAGCTGTCATTCCCCAAGTACTCTGCAATTATATGAGGCAATGATTTCCTCTTGTTTGTTTGTTTTTGGTAACTTGACTTGGGCTTTCTATTGTTTTGCTAGTAAACAAATTCTAATATTTTAATTTTACTCAAGAAGCACTAACGATAAAAGAAGCAATTGCTAAACTAGACCATATTAAAATGAAGACTTTAAGAAAAGTCATCATAAATCGGAAAGCAAACTCTCAAACAGAAAAAAAAAAATTGTAACATATCAAATTGAACAAATACTGTCCAGAATATATTCAGACTTTTTACAAGTCAATAAGGTAATGAAAAAAATCCAATACATTTGTTTTTATAATAAAATTGGTGTATAGGCACACAATTAAAAAAAAAAAAAAACCTCAAAGTATGGGAAGGAGTTAAATGAAAAGTGACTGTCTCTTGTTAGCACCCCACCTCCAGTCCCATCCTCCAGTGATGTGCATTTTTAACCTTTTCTCTTTTTATTATTCTGGTGGTCGTACAAAAATACACACTGAAATATATATCCAACATCTTTAAAACTGTGTCATTGTACGAGCAGTCAAACGAGGCAGGACTGCCTGGCCAGGCTGGTCCCTACAGAGAACACAGCCCACAGCCCACTCCATCTCTAACTTGTCAACAGGGAGCTTGTGAGCTTTCTGGGTTGTGCCGGGGAGAATGGTTTTCTCCTCAGCTGCATCACTCTTTTGCATGCTCTGAGAGTTGCCTTTGTCTTCTCATGGCAATCTTTAGCTTCTGTAGTGGGTTGAATGGTGTCCCCAAAAAGCCATGTCCGTGTCCTAACCCCCAGAAACTGCAAATGAGGCTTTATGTGGGAAAAGGGTCTTTGAAGATGTAACTAAGGACCCTGAGATGAGGTCATCCTGAATTACCTGGGGGGATTCTGAATCCAATGACAAGTATCCTTACAAGAAAGCGAAGAGAAGACACGCAGAGCAGAAGGCCACGTGGAGACAGAGGCAGAGGTTAGAGCTCAGCAGTCACAAGCCGAGGAACGCCAGGAGCCACCAGAAGCTGGAAGAGGCAAGGATGGCTTCCCGCCTAGATCCTCTGGAGGAAATATGGCCCTGTTGACACCACGCTTCCAGACTTCTGGTCTCTAAAACTGTGAGGAAATACATTTCTGTTGTTTAAGCCGCCAAGTTTGTGGTAACTTATTATGGCAGAAACCAATTGGGAAACTAACTGAGACTCTCAGTGTGACCTCCACCACTTTCTCAAAATGTTCAGGGCACAAACTTCACCCCTTCCATTTTTAGTGTTGCTGTGGACTCAACGTCACTGGTGCATCTTTATTTTTACATCTGTGGGTGAAACCTAGAGAAGGAGGTGAGCATGAGGCCCCAGTCTTCCACTTTTTTTTTTTTAATAATTTTTATTGAGCTTTAAGTGAACGTTTACAAATCAAGTCAGTCTGTCACGTATAAGCTTATATACACCTTACTCCACACTCCCACTTACTCTCCCCCTAATGAGTCAGCCCTTCCAGTCTCTCCTTTCGTGACAATTTTGCCAGTTTCTAACCCTCTCTACCCTCCCATCTCCCCTCCAGACAGGAGATGCCAACACAGTCTCAAGTGTCCACCTGATACAAGTCGCTCACTCTTCATCAGCATCTCTCTCCTACCCACTGTCCAGTCCCTTCCATGTCTGATGCGTTGTCTTCGGGAATGGTTCCTGTCCTGGGCCAACAGAAGGTTTGGGGACCATGACCGCCGGGATTCCTCTAGTCTCAGTCAGACCATTACGTCTGGTCTTTTTATGAGAATTTGGGGTCTGCATCCCACTGATCTCCTGCTCCCTCAGGGGTTCTCTGTTGTGCTCCCTGTCAGGGCAGTCATCGGTTGTGGCCGGGCACCATCTAGTTCTTCTGGTCTCAGGATGATGTAAGTCTCTGGTTCCTGTGGCCCTTTCTGTCTCTTGGGCTCATAGTTATCGTGTGACCTCGGTGTTCTTCATTCTCCTTTGATCCAGGTGGGTTGAGACCAATGGATGCACCTTAGACGGCAGCTTGTTAGCATTTAAGACCCCAGACGCCACATTTCAAAGTGGGATGCAGGATGTTCTCATAATAGAATTATTTTGCCAATTGACTTAGAAGTCCCCTTAAGCCATAGTCCCCAAACCTCTGCCCTTGCTCCACTGACCTTTGAAGCATTCATTTTATCCCAGAAACTTCTTTGCTTTTGGTCCAGTCCAGTTGAACTGACCTTCCATGTATTGAGTATTGTTCTTCCCTTCACCGAAAGTAGTTCTTATCTACTAACTAATCAGTGAATAACCCTCTCCCACCCTCCTTCCCTCCCCCGCCTCGTAACCACAAAAGTATGTGTTCTTCTCAGTTTATACTATTTCTCAAGATCTTACAATAGTGGTCTTATACAATATTTGTCCTTTTGCCTCTAATTTCGCTCAGCATAATGCCTTCCAGGCTCCTCCACGTTACGAAATGTTTCACAGATTCGTCACTGCCAGTCTTCCACTTTTATTTGGAAGTCATGGTAGGCCAAATTCTAAGATGATCCCGAAATTCCTGGCCCCAGTGTACATACCTTTTCCCAGTTATTCAATCAAATATGAATCTAAGTGTCATGAAGGAATTTTGCAGACATAAATAGTCCCAAATCAAAACTTTAAGATGATGCAGATGGGTCGATTTAATTACAGGAGCTCTTTTAATCGGAGTCTAGAGGTCAGAAGGGGAGGTGGTCAGAGATGTGAAGGATTTTACGGCTGTCGCTGCCTTGAAAATGGATGTGGCTGTGTGGCAAGGCACGCAGGTGGTCTCTGGGAGCTAAGAGCAGCCTCCAGGTGACAGCCAACAAGGAAACGTGTACCTCAGTCCTATGATCACAAGGAGCTGAGTTCTGAAAACAACCTGAATGAGTTTGGAGGTGGATTCTTTCCCAGGGTCTCAGATGAAAAGTCAGTCTTTGAGACTCTGATCAGAGACCCCGGACATGCTGAGCCTGGACTTTAGGACTACAGAACTGTCATTAACTGGGTATTGGTCTAAGTCACCAAGTTTGTGGTAATCTGTTACACAGCAATAGAAAGCTTATAAAGAAGCCCAGCTCCAAATACCAACCACAGGAGTGCTGAATCTCCAGAAAATCTCGCAAATAATTCTAATGTGCTTTCAAGGTTTGAGGCCTGGCCAATACACTCTGCTGCCTTTTGTTTAATGTGTTTCCTGAAAGCAAGCTGCCTGTGGTAGGCTTTTTAGTGAGGAAGCATCGTGGGACTGGATTTTCAGGGTCATGGTCTGTTTCTCACAAGGAAAAATTTAGACATAGTTGTGGAAAACTTGAAGGTTGAGGAAACCTGAGTGCATTGCCTGGATGGTGAATTTCATATCAGGTTAACCTTTAGATATTCATCTCTTCAATAAACGTTTGTGGGCGCAGGCAACATTCCAAGCACAGTGGTCTACTGGATAAAACTCTTGCAAACAAAATATTACAACACAATGCTATAAATGCTGCAATGCCTGGCTACTTAAGATGGGATGCCCCTGGGAGTGTCTTTTAAGCGCTCAATCTCAGGCCTCACACCAGACAGACGAAATCAGAATCTGCATTTTAACAAGACACCCAGGTTCCTTGCAAGCACATGAAAGTTTGAGAAGCATTTTCATGATACACTAATGCTCGAAGAGTTCAGGTGACCATGAGGACAACTAACTCTACCTGCAAGGTCTAGTCCTACCTTTGCAGAGAGGCACCAGGCACAGAAGCTGTTTTGTTTTTATATCTTCTGAAATCTCACAGTAAACGGGAACTTACGGTAAGAAAATTTCAAAGCCTAGATTAGGGTAGGAACCCAGGTGGCACAACAGTTAAGAGCTTGAATCCACCAGCCACTCCTTGGAAACCCTATGAGGCAGTTCTACTCTGTCCTATAGGGTCACTATGAGTCGGAAAGGACGGCAATGGTTTTTGGTTTTTTGTTGGTTATATTAGGCTAAGACATCATAGAAATCAAATTATTATAGAAGTCAAAACAAGACAAACATTCTACACAGTCATTGGAATAAACCAAAAATGGGTCAAGGTATAAGAGATTAAAACCAACTGGTGGAACATCAGTCCTATTATACAGATGATATCAAGTACAGCCTCAGGAAGAGATAGCCTGTATCCTTTAGGAACGAAAGTGACGTTTTCCATTACCAACAGCATAATCAACACTGACCTTCACCAGCAGGCTAACTGTGAACTTTATTCACAATAAAAAATACTTCTTGTGACATCTCTGTTGTTCTGTACACCTTGTACCATGTTTTATTTACTACATTCTTCATATATTTCAGCCCAACTTCAGACTGAAAAATGACTTTGATTTATCCTGGGAAAAACAAAAAAGAATGGAGAGGAATTGACAGAGGTGAAAAGGGGGAAGGGGAAAACAGGAAGCAGGTAGGTGAACAGTTAACAGGATAGACCATCAGAAAAGTAGATGAAGGAAAACCAAGCTTAGGATGTCATTGCACTGTAAAACATGGATCAGAGTGAGTAGTTTATAGTTACTTTTATACTTAAATTACTCGGAATTTACTGAGATTCAAACCTCATGGAATAAACACCTGCTGAATTTGAATTGTCAGATTAAGTGAACTCTCATTGTTGCTTCTACCGCTTGTACCTAACTCAGCTTTTCCACATACACTACTCAGTTATATCAAGCGTGATTGTAGCTACATAAAAATATAATTAACTTAGTCTACCACTAATCTGAATAACTACTTTTCTACCTCTGGGATGACCATAAGCTTCTTGGGGGTAGATGTAGGCGTTTCTTTTGTTCTCCAAGTTACTTAAAGGAAGCACCAGAGGACTGGCCTGTGACAAGCATACTTCTAATAAGTCCTTGGTGATTAATGAGTAAACAACAAAATGATACGAGAAAGATAGAATGATGATAGTTTTAATCTCTTAAGAATTGCTTTGACCCTGAGTCTATACCCTGACTTGTCCTTGAATCATATATGTGTCAACGCATGAGATGGAGTGCTGGGTTGCCAGTATTGTGTGGTAACTATCCGAAAGGTTTCTGTTTTTTCCCCAATTACTCCCACATTGATGAAACTCATTCCCGGATGTTTCTGAATTGTGATGTAATCCCTCCTCTTGGGATAATTTTGACCAAAACATCCTCCTTTGAGTGGCCCCCAGAGACTGGCTCTCTTGTCCAGGTTTGCCAGTTGATACCCTGCTCAACTTGCTAATTTTATGCAGGGGAGGAGGGTTGTTTGAATTTGGTAAACTCTTTTCAAGCATTTTAGCCCTAATTTTTCTATCAATAATGATTTTAAAAAGAGCGTTAATTATTAAAAGTCCATACCTGAATTCTGCAGGTAGAAACCAAAAACAATCCCATTGCTGTTGAGTTAATTCTGACTCAAAACAACCCTACAGGACAGAGTAGAACTGCCCCATAGCGTTCCAGGGAGCAGCTGGTGGAGTTGAACTCCTAACCTTTTGTTTAGCAGCCATAGCTCTAGTGGCAGTGGGTAGCCTTCTACATTCCTCCAGATACATGGATATCGATAGAAAAAAAAAAAAAGCCTTTCTTAACCTTGTAATAGCTTGGTCTTATCGCCTATAACATTTAAAACTGGTGGACCTGAGTTACTTTCCCACTGCTTAATATCTCAGTAGCTGAGATAGTAAACTCTATGCTTACTGTGTTTTACTTCGTGTAGAGATAAAATAATAGGAACATGACAACTGAAGGTTTGATTCGAATAACGAGTTGCCATCAATTCACAGCAAGCCCATGTATGTCACAGTAGAACTGTGCTTCACAGAATTTCAATGGTTTTTTTGAAAGCAGATTGCCAGGCCTTTCTTTCGAGGATCTTCTGGGTGGACTTGAACTTTCAACTTTTCTCTGAGCAACTGAATGTGTTTACCATTTGTATCACCCTTTTGAATAGATGGAATAATTTCTATAAGAATATAGACATTTGACCTGCTATGTGGCTTCCTGCCATTTGTAACTCCATACCGCTCTACCTCATTGAATTTGGGTTGGGTCAATGGTTGGATAAAGAGTGTAGTTACATTGAGTTAAACTATCTCTAGGTAAGAGTATTGTGCTTCACGTTGTTATTTGCATCTGGGAATTAATTGTTGCTCAGACCAGTAGAGTAGGTAATCATACGGCAGCTCCTTCAGAGTATGACATTAATTTTTCCCCTTCCCTGCCACCAAGTTTTAATATGGACTCCACTTATCTTCGGGTTTCACATTGATATGAGTCATAAATGTTACCAGAATGTACCTAGCTCAATTAAACAGCCATGTTGCTTTTCAATGCAATAAGAGCAATGACTCCAATACTTTATAAATTCAACTTAAACCTTATACCAATATTGGCTGGGCTTTTGTACCTCCTATTTAACGTGTTTGGTCTCCCTTCATTCTGTAAGAAAAAGCAGCATTGCGAGATCATACTGACGGCAACGACATCACACCTTCAGGGCCTCCGGAAGAAACTTCAGTGCATAATCTTGCTGTAATGGAAATTGGATTGCTATGCAACTTAATTAACTATTACCCCCTTCTCTTCAAGGAGTAAAATTTAAATAATGAAAATACAATGCTTATAATGGAAAAGTTTGGCGTTAACAAGATGAATTCATTTTATTTAGAAAGAAGTAAAAGTAATTTCAGGGAAAATTCTGCCTTTTAGACACATATTTGATTGTCTTAGTTATCCGGTGCTGCTAGAATAGAAATACCACAAGTGGATGGCTTTAACAAACAGAAATTTATTCTCCCACAGTTTAAGAGGCTAGAAGTTCAAATTTAGGGTGCCAGCTCTAGGAGGCTTTCTCTCTCTGTTGGTACTGGGGGAAAGTCCTTGTCTCTTTTCAGCATCTATGGGCCCAGCGTCCCTTGAAGATTTCCATGTGTTTTGGCATCAATATTCCCCTGGGTCTAGAAGATTTTCAGTACAGTAACCCCAGGTCCAAAGGTCATATTCCACTCCCAGCTCTTGTCTCTTGAAGGTCCTGTGATCCCTTTCTCTCTGCTTCCTTTACATCAGATCAGGGCTGTGACCTGAGTAAAATGTTCCATTCTACCCTAATCCTGCCTCATTAACATAACAACATAATCTAATCCTCATTAACATAACTTAATCCTACCTCATTAACACATAAAAACCAAAACCCAAAACCATTGCCATTGAGTCAATTCCTACTCATAGTGACCCTATAGGACAGAGTAGAATTGCCCCATAGAATTTCCAAAGAGCTGCCAGTGGATTCAAACTGCTGACTTTTTGGTTAGCAGCCTGGGCTCTTAACCACTTCACCACTAGGGTTCCATTAACACATAGAGGTCACGATTTACAACACATCACAAAATGGAGGATAATTACATCAGATCACAAAGTGGAGGACAACCACACAATACTGGGAATCATGGTCCAGCCAAGTTGACACATATTTTGGGGGGACACAATTCAATCCATGACATTGATATTTCACAAAAAGTGGGATATATATATATATATTTTCCCCCAAACTGATATTCCAACTCAATTATCCCGAGTCCATAGTCCTGTAGGGTTACTATGAGTTGGAACTGACTCCATGGCAATAGGTTTTTTTTAGGTTATATAGTCTGTTTTGTAGATTGAGTGAATTTATAAGAGATATGTGAATATTTTTTAAAAGATCTTTGAAACATCTTACTTCAAAACAAAAAACAGGTTAAAGACAGAGACTAAAGAAGCCCTGGGAATATGGCCCCCAGACATCCATTCAGCTCAGTAACTAAGTCACTCCTGAGGTTCACCCTTCAGCCAAAGATTGGACAGGCCCATAAAACAAACGAGACTAAAGGGGCACACCAGCCCAGGGCCAAGGACTAGAAGGCAGGAGGAAACAGGGAAGCTGGCAATAAGGAACCCAAGGTTGAGAAGGGAGAGAGTTGACGCGTCATGGGGTTGTTAGCCAATGTCATAAAACAATATGTGAACTAACTGTTTAATGAGAAATTAGTTTGTTCTGTAAACCTTCACCTAAAGAAAGAAAAAAAAAAAAAAATTCTTCCCCAAAGGAGTAAAAAAAAAAGTCAAAGAACATTTTCTTTTTCTGTGGTAATTTTAAGGATTAACAATTGTTTGGGAAAAGGGTTCGTTTTTCAAATGCCACTATATACCATTAATTTAGTCAAACATAGAAATATTCAATAAAAACGTTATATTTTAAGTAATACATTTTCACACTGCATTAACTCAGGTGGTACTGATGAATATAAGGCAAGAAAATGTAATAATTTAAATATTTGAAAAAAGAGATAGAATTACCTCATTTTGTTAATGACATTATATACCTACCAACCTGAGGGACTCTAGCATAAGTTTACAGAACAAATAAGAGCTTTAGCTATGGTGCCATGTGCCAATTGATTGTATATAAAAATCGATACTTTTTTCTCTATAGTAGTAATAAACACTTATAAATTAACATAGAAAATACTCCATTCAAAAATTAAAAAAATTGTAAATAAATTTTAAAAGTATGGATCTATATGAAAAATCTATAACTTCTTATTTAAATACCTGAAACAAACCCTGAACAAGTGGACACCTACCATGTTCTTGGAAGGGAACATTTAATGCCCTTAGAATGTTGATTCTCCCACACTTAATATGAGCACTTAATAAATTTGGTTAGAATCTCACTAGATCGATAAACTATTGGCAGAGAGTTAGACAGACATGTCAGTGGAACAGAACAGAGAAATCAGAAACAGATCTCAGTTCACATTAAAATTTAACCTATGGCTTAATGGCCCTATGATTCAGTGGGGAAAGAAAAAAAATTTTTTTAATGACTCTGACACAATTAGTTTTCTAATCTAGGGAAAAAAAAAAGTTTCACCCCATCTTACGTGTACTAAAATTCTGGATGAAATAATGACTTAAATGTAAAACATAAAATAAGAAAAATCTTGCAAAGGACTCTTTGCCAATACATGTTAAGACCCAAGAATAAGAAAAATCTTTTAACCACAACCAGGAAACTCAAAAGCTTAAAAGAAAATATAGGCATTTTTATATTAAAAAATGTAAAATGTTTTGTGGCAGAAATTGCCTTTTAAAAAGCCAATAGAAAAACAATTCATGTAAAATAGGTGCATTACATATGACAGATAATATAATAGGCTAATCCCTAATACGCATAAAATACTCTTATAAACATAGGAAAATGATATGCTCTGCAGAAATATAGACTAAGGATAAAAAAAAAAAAGGATAGGAACGAGCAATTCATAGCCGAACAAATACAAATAACCAAAAGAGATATGAAAAGATGCTCAGATTCACTACCGGTCAGAAAATTGCTAATGAAATCATTTTATGCATCAAACAAAGAGTAAAAAAGAGGGAATTCCCTCACCCGGCATTTAGCCAGTACACCCTGTGTTGTTAACATATCAAAACAGCACAGTGCTTCTGGTGCGAAGCTGCTGCCCGGCACCCACAGCCCTCTCTATCACCCTCTCCCCATCGCCGTGGGGGACCACTGTGGTCCCTTTCTGAACATTTTTGTTTCTAGAGGTGTGGTGGGCACTCCCATCTCTGGGACCACGGCCAGGGGACAAGGTCAGGGCCCACGGGGGATGTCAGATGCCCAGGGATGCCCTGGATGCAGGTCCCTCCTTCCTTTCTCTGTTCCCTTTGATTTGAATCTCCACTTCATGGAATGGATTTATTAAAAAAAAAAAAAATAAGCCTAGCAAACACCCAGCAAAGACCAAGTCATCAAAAAGAGATTAATCAATAAAAATGAGAGTTAATGCCTACTTAGTGTGAAGCACAATTCTAAACATTTACCCAGCATTCTGAAGGCCATAACCATCAACATCATCACCACTTTGCAAACGAGAGGACTGAAGACAAGTTAAAACTCGAACAGAGGGCTCCTGTGGTGCAACGGCTTTTCTTTTGTATGGCCTTTCCGGTCTGGGTTTGTAATTCTCCCAAAATGATTGGTTGGTCTGAAATCTTGCAAGGGATTGATCAGTTTTTCCGTCCCAATAAGAGGCTTTACAGGAGTTTGTCTACTATCTGTATATTGTTGTTGTTGTTGTAAGTGTTGTCGAGCCGTTTCCCACTTATAGTGACCCTATGCACAACAGAAGCAAACACTGCCCAGTCCTGCACCACGTTCACAATGTTCGAGCCCACTGTTGCAGCTGCTAAGTCAGCCCACCTTGCTGAGGGACCGAGGGTCTTCCACTTTTTTGATGACCCTGTATCTTACCAAGCATGATGCCCTTCTCCAGGGACTGGTCCTTCCTGATAACTTGTCCAAAGTATACGAGACCAAGTCTTGTCATCCTTCCAAGAAGCACTCTGGCTGTACTTCTTCCAAGATAAATTCATTCATTCTTCCAGCAGTCCATGGTATATTTAATATTCTTGCCAACACTGCAATTCAAAGGCATCAGTTCTTCAGTCTTCCTTATTCATTGTCCAGCTTTCACACGTGTATGAGGCAACTGAAAATACCATGGCTTGGGTCAGGCGTGCATTAGTCCTCAACGTGACATCTCTGTTTTTTAACACTTTAAAGAGGTCTTTTCCAGTACATTTTCCCAATGCAATACATCATTTGATTTCCTGACAGCTGCTTCAATGGGCATTGATTATGGATCTAAGTAAAATGAAATCCTTGACAACTTCAATATTTTCTCCAATTATCATGATAATTCTTATTGGTCCAGATGTCAGGGTTTTGGATTTCTTTACGTTGAGGTGCAGTCCATAATGAAGGATGTAGTCTTTGATCTTCACCAGTAAGTGCTTCAAGTCTTCTTCACTTTTCACCAAGCAAGGTTGTATCATTTGTATATCACAGGTTGTTAATGATTCTTCCTCCAATCCTGACGTCCCATTCGTCTTCATATAGTCCAGCTTCTCAGCATACAGATTAAATAAGTATGGTGAAAGGATACAGCCCTGATGCACACATTTCCTGATTTTAAACCATGCAGTATTCCCTATTCCATTCAAAGGACTGCCTCTTGGTTTATGTACCAAACCAAACAAACAAACAAAAAATCCATTGCCATCAAGTGATTCCGACACACAGCATGTACAGCTAACTCAATTAGGTGTTCGGGAATTCCCATTCTTCACAATGTTATCAGCATAAGAGGCTTTCAGATCCACTCAATAGGATTGGTTGGTTTATGATCCACATAAGGGGTTGGTCACTTTAGGAAAACTGGGCCCTGAAATTGAAAAGGAGTTTTTCTATATGGGCCACCCATCTCAGAGTTTTTGGGAGCTTCCTGATTGTCGCGTGCCAGTAGGGGAGCGCATCCTTTGGACAAGCCTCTGTGCTAAGAACCTCCTAGGAGAGTTGTAATACAGGTCAAGAGCTGTAGTGCTGAGCTGGTAACACTGACGATCAAGAGAAGTGGTGGCAAGCACAGCAGAGCCACGTGGCAGAGAAATGGCAGCAGCGGTGTGAGTGGCAGGAACCACAGGACCAGCAGACGGGGCATTGGGCACGGTTGGGCCACGGAGAAGATGGCAGAGGTGGGCGAGTTGATCCACCAAGTGGGGCTGGGCGCCTCCAGGCAGGAGGCTACCAACAGAGCAGGCTTGGGCATATACCGTACAGGGTTTTCCCATAAAAGTTTTGGCCCAAGAGCTGTCATAATGCCTGCCTAACCCTGGCACTGGCCCAAGGTTGTCCCAAAGCTGCTGGTTGAGAGCTGGACCAGCAAGCAGAGGGGGCCAGACCTGGCCCCGAAAAGCTGGGAGAGAGATAGAGAAACGGAACACAGCCATGCCGCACCTCACCTGACCTGGAGACACAAATGCTGAGACAGAAACACCTGCTGACACCTGGCCCATGGTGTGGCCACCCATTGACACAGAAATGGACTTGGGTAATTTGGGAAGGGTTAGCAGGCCCCCTTTTAGACATAAGTGGGCTCCTCCCCTACTAACTGCTAAGTGGCATAGTCACAAAGGTGGAGGGGGCCAGTACATCTCAAACCTGCTCCTGCTGTTTGCTGTCTGCTCTCTACAAGTAACCTGTTTTTGTTGTTTACGGTTTAAGGAGTAATAATGACTTTCAGTTGCCAACAACATCTAAGTATCTTGTATGTACAACCCAATCAGATCAGATAGGAGAGTCCTTATCCCAGCAGCTTTATTGCTGCTTGTAATTTTGAGGCAACTGGTATGTATTTATGGATACAGGTCTGCTTCTCACAAGGTTATTTTGATCAAACGCCCTGCTCAGGATAACTAGAAAAGCTGAACAAACTATAGAAGGAGAAAAAAAAAAATCCTGCTTGAGAGCATTATGGGGCTAGTAAGACCATGAAGAATTGCCACCCTGAAATCTGGTAGAAGAAAGAAATCCTGAGAGATGAATCCATTATTTAAAACCACTTCTGCCTTATAACTTTTAGCAATACAAATGTGGTAGCTGTGGGGCTAAGTAACATTTACGACAATTTCAAGGGCCTGGGAGGGACAAAAGTCAGAGGCCAAGTATCCAAAGATTATAACCCTGGATATCTTCCATGCCTGGGGCTGAGATCCAGGAAGGGGGTGGGAGGAGAAGCAGAAGCAAAAACAGTTATTTTCAATTCATTCATTCATATTATAGTGTGTGAGGAAACCCTGGTGGCATAGTGGTTAAGAGCTACAGCTGCTATCCAAAAGGTCAGCAGTTCAAATCCACCAGGCTCTTCTTGGAAACTCTATGGAGTAGTTCTACTCTGTCCTATAGCGTCGCTATGAGTCAGAATGGACTTGATGGCAATGGGTTTAAATGCCAAATGTTACTCTAGTTGTTATAAACCAAAAAAAGCAAACCCACTGCCATGGAGTAGATTCCGATTCATAGTGACCCTTTAGGACAGGGTAGAACTGCCCTATAGAGTTTCCAAGGAGTGCCTGGTGGATTTGAACTGCCGACCTTTTGGTTACTAACAGTAGCACTTCACCACCACACCACCACCGTTTCCATTTGGCATTTAGTAAATGTAAAATCAAAGCTGTTTCTAAACTCACTTGTGGGTCCAGGTAGCAGTGGCAAAGATGTGATGGCTGGGTTGAGAACAGATGACAGAATTTCCATGCCTATTAAGGAGTGCCCAAGAAAGGTATTTCTGGGGCATCTCCAAGTGTTCTGGAGAGTCTGCACATCTCAGCGATGCCACAGAACAGAAAGGATCTTGAGTCGGCAGGGCTGGAGCTCTATCTCAACCCTCTGAGCCTGGAGCTCAACCATGACCTGGAAGGGCAGGACTAGATCTAAAATTACTTAATTCCTGAAAGATTCCAGTTTCATCTCATTTCCAAAGCTGGATATCTATCAGACCAGTTCTACCAGTAACTGCTGTTATGATAAATGGTCTAAATTAAAATATTCCATTAACAAAAATCACTAAGCAGCACATGTACTTATTATTACATTTCTGGTCCCTACATACTCACTAAGCATTCTCTAGTGAAGGGAACTCAACCTTTCTAAACCCATTGACCACACCCCCAGAGGTTGATGACATTTCCCTTCCCTGTGTAGACAGCTGACATCTTTGGGTGCCTCTGATTTTCTATCCTAGCTTTACTGCTTCCCCGGGTTTCTGGAGTTCCGCTGAACACCCGAGATTTCGACCCCTTTAAAGATCCACAGAAGATGTAGGATGCATTTTCCTGGAACTTGTAGCTTACTCTTTTATTAAGGTTAACCCTGGGGAGACATGCATGTATGAATAAATGGCTAACTGTATACATAAATTTCCGCAGATCTGTCTCTGTAATTTCCAGTCCTCCTTTCTCTGATCACTGGCCCCATCTTCTGAGTCCTGGAACTTCTTCTAATTCATTTTATGCCTTTCAGAAACCAAAGTCATGCAGCCATTGCTAGGTGCCTATCCTATTTTTGAAACACATCTCTGAAATACTTAAATAATTTCAGTGAAAGTTACTGTCCCTCCCACCCCCTTTTTTTTTTCCTCACTCTCTTACCTTACCCGACTATGTCCAGCTCTGACTTCTCCTTTTTCCAGCCTGGTCACCTGAGAGATCTCTCCAATTTCCCCTCACACTTCTTCTCCAGTTATTCTTCCTTGGCAAAGAGCTCTCGTCTGTTCGCTGACCATTGTAATTAATTAATAGTGGCTGGACACTAGGAGAAAGGTGTGGAGAAAGGTGAAGACGCTGCCTGCTTGCCTGAGGACCATGCTTTGGGGTTCAGTCCAATTCAAGTGCCTTATAAACAATGACATGCCATACAATGTAGTATATTATTTTTGTTCCAAAGCCTCCTTTGTTAGATGTACTGTCCGGTTCTTGGGAAACTGGAAGATTTTAGTGAGGATACCTCATGGTATAGGTAACGTAGCCTCCATCACGTTTTCACTTGTATGAGCAACATAACCCAAACTTGAGTAGACTCTGGCCGCTTACAGAGGGGGTGGGACACTTCATCAAAGGGGCATGCATCTGGAGGTTCAATAGAGTAAATTACTTCTTCTGAAAAGGATGGTGATAATGGCGTTACAACCCGAAGAATGTAATCAGCGTCACTGAATTGTACATGGAAAAATTGTTGGATGGAAAAATGTTTGTTATTTATATTTATACCGCAATGAAAAAATAAAAAGAGAGAGAAGAGTAAATTAGTTCTAAGATATTTCCTAATATTGAGATACCATGACTGTAGGACAAATTTGAAGCTATTTTCTATCATTGTCCAAAATGCAGATGTTAAAAAAAAAAAAAAAGGCCGTAGTTACCTGAATATCAGAGGTTGGAAAACTTTTTTTTCGTCTATCGTACTTTAGATGAAGGTTTACAGAACTAACTAGTTTCTTATTAAACAGTTAGTACACATATTGTTTTCTAACATGGTTAACAACCCCACGACATGTCAACACTCTCCCTTCTCAACCTTGGGTCCCCTATTACCAGCTTTCCTGTCCCTTCCTGCCTTCTAGTCCTTGACCCAAGGCTGGTGTGTCCCTTTAGTCTCGTTTTGTTTTATGGGCCTGTTCAATCTTTGGCTGAAGGGTGAGAGGTTGGAAAACTTCCTGTTTTTTTTTTTTTTTTTTTTCATGTGTGTGAAGAGTTATAGGGTCACTACTCATAGGGTCGCTATGAATCAGAAACGACTCGATGGCGACAGTAACGGGTAGATAATATATATTTTAGGCTTTGTGGGCCACATATGTGATTTCAGTTTCATATTATTCTTTGTTTTTTATTTTTTTACCATGCTCATAAATGTAGAGCTCATTTTTAGCACATAGGCCTTACAAAGTTTGCTAACTTCTACTAAGGATCACAAACATCAGAGAAACTGCTGTACTTAGATCTTTCTGAGCTTGATCCCCTAGGCAAGAATATTCTCACTAAAATAAACTAAACTTAAAATTTTCAACTACGAAATTCAAATATATCCAAAGATGATAAGGTAGGAAAAAATATGCTTTTCTTATGGTTAAAAAGCTTTGATGCTTATCCTCATCACCAGTAGTATAGATGAATATATGAAAACTGAAAAAAAAAAAAAAATCCGTTTAAACATATTCTTATCTGGACAAATTCCAGAAACTAAGAGTTTTAAATCACAATGTGAACAACGTTACCTTCAAGCTAACCCAATTTAACCTTTATTTGAAACTCATTGTTCATAAACCATCTTATGATATACTTCCATTCAAAAAGAAAAATAAAGCAATTTCTTAAAAATGCCACTCTGGGCATGACAAATATTGATCACGTATCAAATCAACATTAAAAATAATGATAGATGGTGGTGAGAATTAGAAGCTATAAAGAAGTATTCCTTTTGTAGTTATCAGAGAAAATCTTCTTAACTAAGGAAGAAAAAACAACAGAAGCTTTTTAAAAATGCTGTGATTACATCCTACTTTGGTGAGTAGTATCTGGGGTCTTAAAAGCTTTTGAGCAGCCATCTAAGATACATCTTTTGGTCCCATTCCACCTGGAGCAAAAAAAACCAAAGACACAAGGAAAATGCTAGCCCAAAAGACCACATGAACCAGAGACTCCACCAGCCTGAGACCAGAACTAGATGGCGCCCAGCTAACACCAGTGACTGCCCTGACAAGGAACACCACAGAAAGTCCCAGAGAGAGCAGGAAAAAAAAGCTGAACAGAATTCAAATCCCTGTGAAAGTACCAGACCTAATGGTCTGACAGAGTCTGGAGGAACCCCCGAAACTACGGCTCCTGGACACTCTGCTAACCCAGAACCGAAGCCATTCCCGAAGCTCACTTTTTGGACAAAGATTAGACGAGCCTGTAGAACAAAAAAATTAATACATGTGAGGAATATGCTTCTTAGTTCGATCAAACATATGAGATCGGATGGGCAGCTCCTGTCCAAAAGCAGGGCAAGAAGACAGGAAGAGGCAGGAACTGGACAAACGGACATAGGAAACCCGGGGTGGAAAGGGGGAACGTGTCCTCACATTGTGGAGATGCCACAAAACAACATGTGTATAAATTTTTGAATGAGAAATTAACGAGCTCTAAACTTTCACCTAAAGCACAACTTAAAAAAAAAAAAAAAAAAAAAGGAAGAAAGAAAAAGGAGGCCATGATTAGCTGATGGAACCCAAGCATTCATTAGAAATCCCCTAAAGAAACAGAAAGCTTGGTTTGGTGCTCATTTTGACATGATGCTCAGTCATGCCCCATTCTGAATGAAAAGCTGGGCCTTTGTAAGCCATGCGTCGACTAACTGAACGCAAATTCCCCTCTGGAATATGACCGCTTTAAGTTGCCGCCTTGCCATTTCGGAAATTCTCCTTCATGAGTCGGAATCGACTCTACGGCAGTGGGTTTGCGGCTGTGTGGTGCTAATATACTGATAAATAATTTAGTGATTCTGAGACGAGAAAAAATATCGGCTTTATGATTTTCAGTTCTAAGTGAAAGATCCTTTTTATATGAGTAGGGTGTTCTTAGCAGGGGAGAACTATGATTTTGCCATCCAGTACGAGGAAAGCTAAGAGACATTTATCACTGAATCTCGCAAACCGTTAGACGTTGGAGAGTTTCAGCAATCAGTTTTGCATGTGGTTTGTTACTTTTGTTTTATTTCCTTTTTCCACTTCTAACAAAAACAAACAATTGATCAGTAACCTGAGGGTAGATTCAATACGAGTCACAAATAAATACACATTCCAGAGCAGGAACTGCAAAATACCATTTTACCAACCCCTGAACAGAACGCTTCCAGTGCCTTTTTGTGCTCCTAGGAAGCCCGGAGTACTCTTGCTCAAGAGCGTTTTGGCGAGGACGTGCTTTTAGCAAAAGCAGGGGGAAAATCCAACCGCACGTTCTTTTTTCAAAGGGAGTTTGTCAACTAATGCTTTCAATGGTATTAACTTCTTTTCCACTTATGAATTGCTCTACTTGTGAAAATTTCCTCTGGGCCGATACTAAATGCAACCATTTAATATGGGACGGTAAACAAAAGCACCATCTCTTTCTGGCCTCGCCATACCGTTGAGCTGGTTTCAGTCTAATTAATTTTGTTTTCCTTTTATTTGATAAAGTGCAATAAATTTGAGTTGCTCATCAATTAGATGTGAAGACCTATGTAGTTATATCATGGCACACCAAGATGGATGAAGCATAGTTCCTGTTCTCAAAATACTTAGCTCTTCCAAGAAGGAGAATCAAGAATCAAATGAGTATTAAAATAAAACAAATTTATCATTTGAAATATTGTAAACAAAACTGTTTCTATCCTGGTCCTTACTGGGTATCTTGGACTTGTTGTAGAGTAGTTGAGCTACTATTGGCGAAATGTGTCCTTCATAGCTTACTTATTACACAAGTAAAGATAAGAATGTTTATGTTTAAAATTAGCCGTTAGCATAAGGAAGGAGAAACAGGCATACGGATGGACACAGACCAAGAAAGTTGTAAACTATACATAGAGAGCCAAGCAGCTTTGAAGCCAATTATAAAAATGGAACTTTAATAGAAGGGCTTTGGAAATACGCCAGATTTCTAGGTTGCATCATTCATTCTCTACAAAGATTTGCTAATGCTCTAATGCTTTTTTCCAAGTTATTTTCATAGATGAGAAAGTTGTGATAGTATTTTATAGTTTCCTTTTATTTATAAAGGATCTTCTATCCTGTGGAATGTGTAAGGTATGATTATACATTTTGGGAGCAATTAAAGCTCTATCCCATCATTATATTGAATCTTTCTAGACAGAACCATAAACAAATAGCCTAGCACTCCGTGGGAGACAAGGATGTACATGTTTGATTAATGGCTGGCATCGATGGCACCTGGAGGCCAAACAGTTGGAGTCATACCTCCGGAAATGCTTCAAGGGCATGAGGAAGCCCCATCTGAAGCAACACAGATGTTGATAACTGAGAAATAGTTATATCCAGGATCAAATAAAGGAAGTCGCTGAACTTAAATAGAAACCAGAGGGCAGAACACAGAGAAGGAGAGCGGCTGAAAAAGAACAAAAGTGATGGGCCTGGCAAGCTGAACCTGTTTTCATGACTTATCCTGTAGTTCAGCCTCTTCTCCCTCCCCTAAGGGTTGCTATGAGTCGGAATCGACTGAACGGCACTGGGTTTGGTTTTTGTTTTTAAAAGTCCCTGTGGCAGGCTCCTCATCTCCCAGTTGGATTCTCTAACCATTCTCTGCACGTTTTAAACACAGCATCTCTATGGCTTGCTCGGACTCTCCCCTCTCCCCTCTTTCCCTCCTTCCCCTTCTTCCTCTCTCTCTTTCTTTCCCCATACTTCTAAAGTAAGAAAATTGCTTGAAAAGAGAATACTATTCAACCCAAAGTCTGCTGCTGTCAAGTTGATTCCAACTCACAGCAACCCTATAGAGTACCACTAGGCGTATTTGTTTGTTTTAATGCCGGATATTTATTTCTAGGTAGTGGTATTCTATAGTCAGTCAAGACTCATTTATTAAGAAGGTCTACTACTGTGACCTGGAGCTCTGGTAGCACAGTGGTTAAGAGGCTGGCTGCTAACCAAAAGGTCTGCAGTTTGAATCCACTAGCCTCTCCTTGGAAACCCTATGGGGCAGTTATACTCTGACCTATAGGGCCATTATGAGTTGGAACCGACTGGACGGCAAAGGTTATTTGTTTTTTTGTTGGTGCTACTGTGAAGAGCCCCATGTGGTCACATGATCATGGCAAGATTGCCAAAGAAATAGAGGTGACACCCACTCATCAAGTCTTATCTCTGGTGTCTTTTTGAGGCTCAGTGTGTTTATATCTAAGGTGGAGCTGGTACTGCGTTTAAGAGAGCAAAAATTTACCTCGCTGACTCTCAAATGACTAGTTATGAAAAAATTACTTTATATCTGTGTTTTTAAAAAAGTTTTTTGTTCCTTCGATATATTTTCTAAATCATGCTCTGATATGATTTGCGCATGTACTTTCCATCCCCAAACAAGATTTGTGTCAAAAGGAAGAAAGCACGTGATCCTACCTGTGGTGGTTACTGAGGAAACAGAATAATATATAGCTATTTTACGTGACTCTCAGTTAACATATTGATTGGAAGGCAAGAGAAAAAGCTTGAAGCAGTTTTCTTCAAAAAGCAAAGACAGAGAGGTGTCTGGGTGGAGATAAACTGAACCCTTACTAAAAGACACACAATCACAAATATTCACGTTGCTGATGAGAGAATGTACAACATTGGCATGACCACTTGACAGCTTCATCAGTAAAAATACACGGCTCCTCTTTGCAGTAGGAGTTAGAGAGAGGCTAGACAGCAAGGGTTAATAAAGCTGGTTAAGTGGGAAAGTCTTTGTCCATCAGAGGCTCCTTGGGTAAGGGAGTTTAAGCTTGTAGCAGGTGAGTTTCAGAATCAGTGTGGTGAACAAGCTTCAGGAAGACCCATGGTGGCTTTGTTCTCAGTATTAGGGCCATTCTGTGCTATTTTATTGATAATAGTTAAGGATTTATGAGTTTTGTAGCTATATTCTAGAACGTCCTGTTATCTATATTTAATACATAAACAATTGAGTTTAAGTCGTGATTCATTTTCCTAGTTAATTAACTATTGAAGGATTATGACCCACGAGGTGACAGCATACGTTAACTGTAGTTAACATACCCAGGGGTAAAAAAAGTACCATAATACTTCTCCAGCATTGATTGTAAAACTCAATTCATTTGTTCAGTGTATCATCAATTTAACAAAAATTTATGTGGTCTTATATCCTAGGCACCAGGGATACAAAAGTAAACAAGAAAAACACAGTTTCTTCCTTTACAGAGGAGCCCTGGTGGTGTAGTGGTTATGAGCTTGGCTGCTAACCAAAAGGTCAGCAGTTCAAATCCACCAGGTGCTCCTTGGAAATCCCATGGGGTAGTTCTACTCTGTCCTGTAGGGTCAGTATGAGTCAGAATTGACTCGACAGCACTGGGTTTTTTTTTATCAACAGTTTTTTTTTTTTTTTATGAATACTTGGAGCCCTGGTGGCACAGTGGTTCAGAACTCAGCTGCATAAAAAAAACTGTTGATAGTCTCCACTAAATCTGACCCCAGGAAGTTTCATGATTGCCTTATGTAGGAACTTCACAGGATACAGCATTTGTGAGATGAAGGCAAACTCTGACATAATTATTTTAACTTGACCTGATTGCAACTTCCCTGGAACAGTGAGGAGCAAATTATAGTAAATGAACTTTTAGATCAGGTGACTTAATAAGTTTTAGTTTGAGCCATTTACGGTCAGTCTTTTCCCATCATTTTACTCTTTAACCTGTCATTAGTTTGCTCATGACTTTCCAGTGTTTATTTTTGGCCCATATTTATATTTTGAACTTTTGACAAATTGAGGAGGATGAAATTTTGAGACATGACTTCAACTTTTTGCCTCAACATTTCCTCTTAATTTTTTTCTTCCACCAATTTAGTCGTATTAATTCATCATCTCAGGGGAGGGATGAGGTGGCAGAAAGCAGAAGTGAGGAACTTTTAGATTTCAAAAACCTATACCTCAAGGAATACAGGAAGAGTTCAGAACATAAAAAAATGGATTTAGAAGGACATATGATTAGTCAAAGGGCACCAGTTTTCCATTCTATAGACTAGATTAAGTTTCTCTGAACTAGAAACTATGCTGTGCAGTGGTTAAGAACTCAACTGCTAACCAAAAGATTGACGGTTTGAATCCACCAGCCGTTCCTTGGAAACCCTATGGAGCAGTTCCACTCTGCCCTTTAGGGTCGCTATGAGTCCAAATCAACTAGACAGCAATGAGTTTGATTTTTTTGGTTTTAGACTGGATTAAGCTTCTCTGGGCTAGGAGAAAAGAGCTAGAGGAGAAGCAAAGACAGATGAGATATTGATGGATCTCTATGCCTTGTCTCCCCCTTCACCCCACCAAGCCCAAGTCAGGACCAAGCCTCAAAGCAGAGTTCAGAATCCTAGAAGACAGAACCTGTTCCACAAACCCTTCCAAACTTACAATACTGTATATCATGACTTGCTAAAAGTAACAGTAATTAAAACACTGAGGTATTGGCTCAAGGAGTGACTGCTAGAGACCAATGATACAGAGTCCAGAAAATGCCAACGCATGTACATACACTTGACAAGTGACAGTGTTGGTACTGCAGACCAGTGGGAAAGGACATCTTAGCAACAAGATTGCTAGGTCAGTTGAACGTCAGTATTGAGAAAATGAGACTTGTCTTTTCTTGTTAGTTGCTGTCAAGTGGCTCTGACTCATGGTAACCCCCCACGTACAACAGAATGAAACGTTGCCCAGTCCTGCACCATCTTCACGCTCACTGGTGCACTCGAATCCATTGCAGCCACTGGGTATTTTGAGTGCCTTCCAACCTAGGGGCTCATCTTCCAGCGCTATATTGGACAACGTTCTGTTGTGACCCATAGTGTTTTCAGTGGCTGATTTTCAGAAGCAGACCATCAGGCCTTTCTTCTTAGTTGGTCTTCACCTGAAGGTTCCACTGAAGCCTGTCCAACATGTGTGGCCCCGCCTGTATTTGAAATACCAGAGTCTTGACCCCTGCTTCACACAAAGAAATAGATTCCAGTCCAATTATTAATCTAACGCAAAAGGTAAAACAATAAGAGCCTTTAGAAGATAATATAGGACAGTATCTTAATGACTTTGGACTTAAGGCAAGAGAAGATTTCTTAAACATATAGAAAGCAGTAAAGTAAACTGGCAGAGCGCAAATCCCCAGATGATCTAGGCACACCCCAGAAAGGGCCTTTAGCTGCTTCTCAGGCGTTTCCAATCCATTGGGCACACTTACGGAAATCGCTGTTGGTAACGGCACCTTCCAGCAGGCAAGGCTGCAGCAGCTATCAGTATGGATACTTGGAAGACTTCCTGATCTCAGAGGGTCACTATGAGTAGGAATCGATTATAATAGGCTTTTTTTTTTTTTTTTTTAAATATCATGCTCATGATTTAGAAGACACAGTATTGTAAAAAGATGCCCTTTCTCCCCACACTGATCTATAGATTTGATGCAATCCCAGTCAAAATCCCAGTAGTTTGTGTACGTGCCTGTGAAAATTGGCAAAAGTTGATCCTACAATTTATATAGAAATGTGAAGAGCCAAGGAGACCCAAGATGTTTTTAAGGAAGATCAAGGAGGCAGCAACATAGAATCCAGATTTCCTGGATCTCAGAAGACTAGTCTTCTCTTTCCCAAATTCTACTTCCAGGTGGGTTTAAGATTTTTCCCTTCAAGATTTAAAACCGTTACCTCTGTCCCTGAATCTGCAAGGTCAGCCTCAACTTCACAGAAGGATGTGGTCAGGGGCTCTTCAAAGAACCCATATTGATAGCTGCTGCAGTGTTGCCTGCTGGAAGGTGCCGTTACCCACAGCGATTGCTCTAAGTGTGCCCAGTGAACTGGAAAAGCCTGAGAAGCAGCTAAAGGCCCTTTCTGGGGTGTACTGAGGTCATCTGAGGATTCATGGTTGTCCATTCGTTGCCACACTTCTTCTAATCCCTGTCATTTGCCCTTACACTTGGCCTTAAGCCTTTGCTCCAGGAAGCGCGCCCCCATCTCTGACTGACCCTTAGCACACTTGGCTCTCTGTGTGAAGCTATTGCTTCCTAGTTTGTTCTGCTTCTTTGCTCAAGTTGCTGTGAGTGCTGTGAAGTGTCTTCTGACACCCCACCCTTGCTTTTGGTACAGGGTACTCGGAAGCCGTTGTGAAATTAAAAAACAAAAAATGTTTTGGTCTCTGTAAGTCTTGAGCAAGCTTATGGCAGGGATTAGACCGGCGTATAAACGAAACAGTCCCACATGTGGAGTTCTCCTTCATTATTTTATGTTCGTTTTACTTTCTTTAGTCAGAGTGAATGGGTGATGTGTGGTGATGCCTTCCCAGAAAGGAAACGCCTCATAGACTTTACGTTCCAGAAACATCAAACATGGCATGTGGGACCACAGAAGTCAGAGATACCACCAACAAGCTGGGCGGGAGGCCTGGCTCTAAGAAGCCAGCAGAGCCATCTACTTTCACTCGTGGTTTTATGCTGTGGCATACACCAAGAGCCAAAGATAATTTGGGTTTCTATTTTCAGCATACAGTTCACTTCCTTGAGATGATACTGAAATATTTATATCGAAAACATCCAGACATTATATCAAGACAACTTCTCTGTAGTGGAGGTTGTTTTCAACGTGGGGGAAAAAAAACAAGCTGTACCTTAGAATTTACAAAAATATAATCCTAAGGCAACAGCCAAGTAACAGCTTTAAGCGATATTTCCCAAATTCATAATTTTATCATTGCGTTACCTCAGGAGATCACCTGATGTAAACACAAAATGCAACACCCTGGGTTTCACAACCAATGGTGATATCTAGGGAAACTTAGTGGAATGATGTTCCATCAGCCAACATGCAGAAGAGAACAAAGGATATCTGAAGAAAAGACGTTTGAAGTACACAAGCTAGTTCCTAGATCAGAGCTAGAGGGGTTTTGACTACAGTGGGGTGCTTGTCTTTAGTTTTGCCCGAGGTGGAGGGGGAGTGAGGTGGGAAGAAGAGATGGAGTGTTAACTGCCACCCCTACGATATAGAGTAAATCCCAAGGCTTGACCACTTTTGCCTCTAAAATCAATTGCCTGAGTAATGATATGTGAGATACAAAGGAGGATCCTTTATCCTGGGAAGAGATGAGAACATGGAACAAAGAAGAACCTGGGCTAGCCCTAGTGGTCTGAGCAGGATGCAAGACCAGTTGCCTCTTGACCAGAGCATCACAGCACCCCGACGTCACCTCAGCGGCTTGGGCAGAGAAGAAAGCCAGGAGATTTGCTCCTACACGCGTGTGAGGTGTCTGGTGCGTGGTGGAGAAAGCCAACCCAGATGATTACTGTTTGTTTCCCGCTCTTCTGTTGCTGTTTTTACTCTCGGGCCACTATGAACTGGGAAACACAAACAGCGTAAGAACTGAAACGCTCTCCTGAGAGAAAGCATACGCGCTCTTCAGCCTTCCCTTAGCCCCATATTGCTCTTCTCTCCCTCAATTTTTTCCATTTTCTTAGATAATATTCCGTATACCTGAAACCTGTCTCCACTTCTCTGTGCTCTTTATTCACATCAGTCAAGGCTTTTAAAAAGGTTTTTTTTTCCCAGTTGCTGTTGAGTCACGGTGATTCCAAGTGTGCAGAGCAGAACTGCTCAATAGGATTTTTGAGGCTGTGACCTTTTTGGGAGCAGATTGCCAGGCCTTTCTTCTGAGCCACTTCTGGGTGGGTTTGATCCGCCAGCCTTTCGGATAGTTGTCATAATTCTAATGCCCGTCCTCTAACACAGTATTGGCAGTTCACATTCCTTCCTTCATCTGCTCACTTTATTTATTTCTTCTCAGGCTGATTGCACCCTCTGCCAAGCCACCAAATGTAAGAACCTTGGGAGTCATCCTCAACTCCTTTTGTGGCTTCACTCTTTGCATCTACTTTCCACATTTCCTCTGCCCTCTCCTGCCTTCTTGTCCTTGCCTCCGGGCTGGTGTGCGCATTTAGTTCTATTTTGTTTTATGGGCATGTCTAGTCATTGGCTGAAAGGTGAACCTCAGGAGTGACTTCATTATGGAGCTAAAAGACCTGACAGAGACTGGAGAAACCCTAAGAGTACGCCCCCCAGACACTCTTTCAAGTCAGTAATAAAGTCAATCCTGAGGTTCACCCCCTTCAGCCAAAGATTGGACGGGCCCATAAAACAAAATGAGACCAAAGGGTTACATTAGCCCAGGGGCAGGGACTAAGGGGCAGGAGGGAACAGAAAAGCTGGTAATAGGGAACCAAGGTTGAAAAGGGAGACTGTTGACAGGTCGTGGTGTTGTTGACCAACGTCATAGAACAATGTACATACTGACTGTTTAATGAGAAACTAGCTTGTTCTATAAACTTTTATCTGAAGTATCTAAAGTACAATAAAAAATTAAAAAAAAAAAAAAGAAGAAGAAGCCCTGGTGGATCACTGGTTAAGAGGTCAGGCTGCTAACCAAAAGGTCAGCTGTTTGAATCCACCAGCCACTCCTTGGAAACCCCATGGGACAGCTCTGCTCTGTCCTATAGGGTTGCTATGAGGTCAGAATTGACTCAACAGCTACGGGTTTGTGTTTCCTTTTTTTTGGGCTATCTATAAAAGCACACATCATTGAGGAGAAAAATACACTCATTTTCTGACTCTAAAAAAGTTTCTAAAATAAATTTTACTTCAAAACTTTGGGTTAGTAATCTATAGCACAAACATACACACACAGAGAAATGCATTACTTGATCTTAAATTATTTCAAGCCACTTTCAAAAGTTTAGCAGCCCCGAATCATTTTTTTACTCTATAGTTGGAAGAGCAATGAACAAACACTGTTTGCTGTTCTTTAGTTTTATTTCATATTAAATTATTCACAAATCACTTCTGGAATCCAACCCAGGAATTCAACCTGCATCAGAAAACACCAACCGGCATCATGTCTTCTCAGAAACATAACCAGGCAACTCTGTTTCTTCTTTGCCTCCCAGTTCTCTTCACCTCGGCTATGGGTCTGGAAGCCCTCCAGACCCCAACAGGATGGGGGAGTTGTACCACAGACTTGGCATGCAAACCTCGCCATGAATTCTTCCAGGGTAAGTCATAGTAGTAGTACCAGTGGGCTGGAACGTGGGGGAGGAATGGCAGCTGTACTTTAACCTTACTAGTATATTATTTTGAAAATCAAATTAAAAAGAGCATATACAGCCAGATTAGCTGCTTTGGAAACCCTTGGTTAATTGAAAAATGAGAAGCCTTAACTTTTCCACAGAGGTAATGAGCAAGTCTGTTACTGTTGTGCTTCTATCCAAAGGATGCCCTTACTCAGGGGCTCTAGAGGAAGAATAATTTCTGTTAGAATGTCACGTTAAGTATGTTATCATTGTCTTATTTCACTCATTCATTCATTCTGTTCAAGAAATACTTGTTGAGCACTGGCTAGGAGTTAGTAAGTGCTCCAGCTCCTGAGGATGTAGAATTAAACCAAGAAGAAAAAATCCTTGCTCTACCGGAGCCTGTACTCTAGTGGGAGGTAGACCCCCCCGCCCAAAAAGAAAAAAAGTTTCAGCAGAGTTAAGGAATAGGGTAATGGGGTGGCAAGGTGATGTGTGTAGGAGCTTGGGGAAGACCTAAGATTTGAGTAGAATCCTGACTGAAATGAGGGGACAAACCCTGAGATGTCTGAGGTAAAGTGTCCCAGGCCGGAGGAGCAGATGCGGCTTGCCAACCTGCTCAGTCCTCACATATGAGCCTTCCAACAGCCTGTGGAGGGAGGAGACGTGGCAATTTAATCTCCATTTGAGAAATAAGGAAACTAGGGTTCAGAGTAGCAGATCCAGGAACAAAGCTCATGTCTTCTAACTCCTAGTGCTTTGCTCTGTCTTCTGGCCAAGGGCTTTCCAAACTGGCTTTCCACTAGGGACCATTTCTACAAATGAAATGCTATGTGGAATCTCAACCTGTGAAATAGATAAAATGGAGCTGCTCTCGGGGAGGTGAACAGCAGGGTCTGCTGACCTGGCCCGTGTCCCACCCCCAAACCTTGCTACGCCCCCACAGCCCTTGCCTCTGAGCAACCTTGGCAGATCCCCAAAACCTCCTTGCACACCTTGTACTCCATGTATCTGTCTCATGCTTGGGGGAGGAAGGAATGAGGGGAGTGGGTAGTGAAGTTTGTAGAACAAAAAAAGGAAAGAAATGAGGAAGATTGTGACAAGATCAATTTCCTCCACTTGCTTACCGATTTTCAAAACCAGCTATTTGTTTCTTTTAAGGTCTAATTCAAAGCTTCCTCATTTTTGAGGGGAGGGGATATTAGATATCTACTGCTCCATGACAAAGCACCCGAAAACTTAGTGGCTTAAAACATTTACTGTCTCACAGTAAGACAGGGCTAGAGCCACTGAGCCATTTTTCTTAGCCTCAAGGTAGCCCACCGGCTAGCCAGAATCAGCCAACACAGGTCCTGCCCTCCATCCTGGCACTCCAGATGACCTTTAGCTCATTAGCTGCTTCATGCATGGTAAATTCTCTGCCCGTGGATGGAAAACTGATATACTAATGAAAAAAAATGACTAATGTCCTCCTGTGGGGAATGGAACCTGGCTTTAGAGAATATTTACTCACTCCAAAATGCTCCACGCCTGCACTCCCCGAGTTTTGTATCCTGAAATGGATCCTGCCTATATAAACCAGCCTTAGCAAGCTGCCTTTGAGGTAGTCTTGAATGGCACTCAGCCCCATCTGTCCCCTTGCTTAGCCAACCAATAAAGTTGCCTTTGCTCTTCCCAACTTGATCTCTGTCTTTTTGGCCCTGGACTAAGTTTAGCCAAGCAGAACCCGGACTTCCCAGCAACAATAGCCATTGAAAACCCTATGGAGCACAGTTCTACTCTGACGTGTGCAGGGTCGCCAATCAGAATTGACTCGACGGCAACTGGTTTTGTTTGCTTCGTTTATCATTCAGGTTATGGGGATTGAGTGCAGTTGGGTGCAAGTGGGAGAATAGGTTGGAGCCAGGCAGCGCTTTGAAATGTTAGAAGCGGGGAAGAAGGGGCAGCCACAGGGAGGGAGGTTTAAGTCTTTAGTTACTATTGGTTTAACCGTATACCAGCCACTTTTAATGCTTCTGGACCCTGTCGGTAGTATGTTATTCCACTTCCAATGCATTTAGCATCAGGACAGGTCCCTTTTGAAATTGGTGAAGCTCAACCAACTGGAGTCGGAGCCTCGAGCCTCATCGTTGTGTATGTGGAACATTCTATTAGGTGATGCTTGCTGGGTATGTTAGTTTTGTAAACTTTTGCCTTTTTTTTTCTTTATTTCTCTGAGACAAGGCTTGCAAACATTAATTATGGCTTTCCTGTGTGATAGTTAGGGAGCCCTGTTGGGTTTGTTTTGGTTTTTCTCTGTCATATTTGGAAAACCAGAGGTTCCTCATGTAACCTAGTGGAAAGTTTCCCCCAGTAAACTCTGTATTTAGTTCTTATCGGTATATTGTCACACCCTAGATCGGTGGTGCCAGAGCACCACTTACCTCACTGGTGGCTTGTATTACCAGATCATGTTTCTCAAAATCCATATCACCAACCAAAAATTTAAAACTCAATCAGTAAGCATGAGCTCTAATACTGAAAATACAGGCCATCGAACACTGTTTTTTTGGTTAATGAGAGGGGTTCAAGGAACTAAAAAGGTGCTGCAGCAAAGGCGGCGGTCCAGTCAGCGGGCATTTTCTGCTCGCTCCCTTCTGCCCGGATCACCGGACGCGCCGGTCAGGCGGCTGTACCTGGCGTTCAGCCTCCTCAGTTTCAGATCCTGTTTTTTATCCTGACGTGCCAACGGTTTTTCTCAGTCTCTTCCAGGTATTTCCTCTTGCTTTATCTTAAGTTAAAAGACTGGGGGAAGGTAGTTTATTGAGCAGCCAGCACAACCATCGATGGCTGAACTTGGCCTTGCCTTCCAATCACTACGGACCCCCTTGATGCTGCCATGGCTGCCGGCCGGGCCCAGGTTTTGCCCCCTGGCGCTGTAACAGCTACCTGGGTGAGGGCTACAACGAGGGCTACGAGTACTTGGCAATGACAGTTCAGCAGCAGGCTTTTCTACTTATCTAGCCATTTTCTGAAACAATCAGACGCAATGCGTTGTAATGACACGTGTTCTGAAAAGCTTTCCCAGACCAACCCTAGCCCTTCCTGCCCTGGGCGTCTCTATCACAGACAGCACTGTTCCCACTAATTTATTTGTCTCTCTCCACACTAGGCTGTGAGCTGTCAGGGCCCTGGCCTGTTAGATATGTCCAGTGCCATTAAAAACTTCATGTTAATTAACCAAAAAAAGGGGGGGGGGGCAGGGTGGGGTGCGGGGAATGGAAGAAATGAGATTTAATTAAAAGCTTTTTTTTTTAATTCTAAACTGCTTATCCACTAACTTGAGTGGGAAAGAAGTGGATAAGGATTTCTGGATGGTCTTTTACTCTAAGAAAACTTTGGGAAGCATCTTCCTTGAAGGGCACACCAGGTCTGCAGAAATGCCAGAGAAGCTGTGGACTCTGCAGGTGTCTATTGTCATAAGCTGCTAACCGGGTGGAGACAGGCTATTTATTATTTGAAGTTTATGACTTGAGAGTGGGGACTGTATAATATTTCTCCTTTAAAGACCTACGTGTAGGGCATGGTTTCTACACTTGCTGGTCGCATGATCTTAGTCAGATCACTTAGCTGAGTCTGAGATTCCCCATCTGTATAATGGAGAGATAAAGAGGAAGAAAGTCAATAACAAATAACATTAAAAAGAAAAGAAAAGAAACAGCACTAGCTTTTCCCTCGTGATTCAGTTGTTGCAAGGAGCAAGGTGATGAAGATTATACAAGTACTTCCTAAACTATAAGTCTCTATGTCCATGCTTTTTGCCAAGAATCTCTCTGGGGAACAAACAGAAGAAGCAAGGACTGTTTGACCAGGGTGAGTTTGAGATGTTATCACTCTTTGTTTTAAGAGAGGGACTTCCCATAATCACAACCCCTTTCTGAACCGGAGAAGTGCTCAGTTTCAAGCCCTCCTCGGACGTGTGAATATATCTTATCTTTATTTAGTATCTCAAGTGGTTGATGGAAAACAAATTCTGAGTTAACACACCAAGCAGACTCTTATTTTTGAGGCCATTAATGAGTCTTATCTTTCCTGTACCTCTTTAGAGCTTACAAAAAACTGAAAGCTCTTGAGTAAAGAGGAATGATTTTAAACAAATAATCCACGTGTGTACATATTCCACATGCCAAGATTTTTGAAAAAGATACTGCCTGTTTCTAAAACAGTAGATGTAGGTGTCTGTGTGTTTAACTTTGAGGGCAAAACTTCAGAGCTCTGTGTAGACTCATTCTATTGAAACTCACACATCCTCTCTTGTGGGGTCTCTCTTGTGGGGTGGACTCTCTATCTCCAAGTACCCAGATGTCTCTTACAAAGGACTCAGCAAATCTGCACTGTTTTGCCTTTTTTTTCTGTTGTTTCACCATAGACCCACGGCAAATAGCTTCTCTAGAAAGGAAAAGTAGAGATAGGCTTTTCAGGAGGAGAAAGCCTGGTAGCTCAGGAGAGGTGGTTTATGCTGTGAAAAGTATATCCTGAACATGCTTAGGCAATTCAAACACTTCTTTCTTTGCCTTTTCCTCACTGTAACAACCAAAAAACCAAACTCACTGCCATCGAGTTGACTCTGATTCATAGCACCCCATAGGGTTTCCAAGGCTGCAAGTCTTTACAGAAGCAGACTGTCACGTCTTTCGCCCACGGAATGGCTGGTGGTTCGAACCACCAACCTTTCGTTTAGCAGCTGAATGCTTTAACCACCAAGGCTCCTCCCACATAGTAAGCGTGCAATAAATATTAGCCATTAGTAGTCATTGTGAGCTCCCTTGATAGCTTCAAGTTTCATGAGGGCAGACGTATTATCACCTAACATCTAACATGGTGTCATACCAAAGAACCCACTCAGTAAATGTTTGTTGAATAAATAAATAAACCAATTTATAAGATTTTTGTCCATGTGTGTACATATTCCATATTTGTAGTAATCCCAGAAAATACATAGAGAGCAACCCAATCACTCCTTAGATTATTATAAGATACTTAGATTACTACAAAAGATTAAATACTGTCAGACTATGGATGTTATTTCAAAAAGTGTACCTACATATTTGTTGAATTTTGTGTTGTGGTAAAAAAAAACACTTGCTTTTTGGGAATGAAAAACCACAGGCAACGTTCTTCATATCTATACACGATATCCTCAAGGTCTAGTACTACAAGTCTGTGAAGCACTATATGTCACAGCAGCAGCGCAGGGCTGAGACTGCCTTGCTCAAAACAGGCTTTGATGACTTCCCTGTAGAGAGATTTCCAGAATAACATCTGAAATGGCCATATTTATTATCATCAAACAAAAGGCAATAAGGTGATTCTTTACAAATCCTTGGGTGTAGCATCATCTTGAAGAAAGAAAAAAATCTCAGATGAAAAGGCTGTGAGAAAATGCATCCACATACTAAGACCGTTGTTGTGTGACTCAAAATAAGCATTGCCAAAAAAAAAAAAAAAAAAAAAGGGGATACCCCAAAGGACCTAACAAAGGATAATACTATTTTTGAGGATTTCTCGGAACGTATTTCTTGATGTTAAACCATTTCTGTGTGCAAAGGGCAACCGTGTAAGCGCCGTCATGTGGTAGTGGAGCAAAGTCATTTGCAGCCGGGAGGTCTGGTCCTCCTGTGGTATAATATTAGGGCTCTGGGAGGGCTTATTTGAAAATCGTTGTTTTCTACCTCCTTGAGGATCCTTGTTGTTGTTAGGTGCCGTCCAGTGGATTTTAACTCGGAGAGACTCCATGTGACAGAGTAGAACTACCCCACAGGGTTTTCTAGGCTGTAATCTTTATTTTTTTAATCTTTATGAAGCAGATCACCACGACTTTCTCCCACAGAGCTTCTGGGTAAGTTCCAACCGCCAACATTTTGGTTAGTAGCTGAGTGCTTAAGTGTAGCGCCACCAGGGCTTCTTTGATGGTCCTTAAAGCTGCTTAAAAAATTCAAAGCCTTTTAACTCAAAGATTGAAATAAAGGTCTAAAATGCAAACAATCTTATCGACTTCCACTTAAAGTGTAAATGACTGTTTCGTCCCTTTTCTGAGTCGTTTTTGACAGGCAACAGAAGAATGCGGAAACATTTCAGTGCCACAAAATAGATTAAACATGAGAAAAGGGAGGTTGTTGACCTCCAGGATAAATGTCAACATCATAATTTCGGCCAAGGCAATCTCTGATTAAACCTGAAGATAAAGCCATAAATGTTCTCCAAAAATAAAGTCTTTGTTGAAAGAGACCACATTTTCTCAGGTTTTCCTAAGGTTTCCTTCCACTCCATTATTTTTAATCAACATGATGGGAAATAAAGCACAATATTGTTGTGGCACTTCAAAGAAAGTTCAGCTATTTGGCTTTTATTGCTTCTGGCAGAGATGAGAGATGTTTAACTTCAATAACATAAATATTTTCAGTGAATTGTTGAAAGCAACAAGTCATAAATGTTTATTTACTCAATCCATGGATAAATGAATGGATGGATGAATAAAAGAACATGAAGGAAGAAGTGGATACATGGCTCCTGGAACGAGCACAGCTTTTCACATGGGGGAGAAAACGGAGGGCACTAATTTTCAGAGGGGAATTGGCCCACAAAGTCTGAAAGATAAACACTATTAACTTCACAATTTTTCTTTGGGCCAATGGTAGTTTACATTGGCAAAGAGAGTTTGACTTCTACCGACACTCTTCCAGTTTACAGTACAAATCTAGTAATGTTTTTCAGTTTAACCCAATGAACTAGATAGTGGGTAAGTATGAGGATGCCAAAGTTTAGGCACTGTGCTAAATTAAAACAGCATTCCCAAAGGCCACCTATTGCTTCCTGATTGACAGATTAATTTCTCTTTTCTCAACTCTTATCCTCCTTTTCGTAGGAATTGGCACTCATGACTACCCCATCACTGAAGACATCTCCTGTAGTTTCTGTATCGTTTCACTTTCTGGCTCCTTTTCCCTCTTGATGGCTGCTTTTTCTAGGCTGCCTCCAAATGGTGTGTATCTCTAGCTTTAGTCTTCATTCCTACTCTATTTTTCAGCCCCTTGGAGTTCTCATTGACTCCAACTCCTTCAATAAATTCCTTTAGGTTAAAATCTATATTTTGTAGTCTTGACCTGTCTCCTGAACCCCTGTCCCACATTCCCAACTCTGGGATGAATATGTATGCCTGTAGGCTGCACTGGTGATTCACATTTAACAATGAAATTCATTACCCTTTATGAATTGGCTGCTCCCTTGGGCTCCCATTTTTTTTTTTTTTTTAATTCTTTATATGCTTGGGAGTAATAGAGTGAGTTGCGTCAGTATTGAGTACACAGTGGAAACTAAGCTGATGTTTGGGGGGTTAATCCAGGGACAAAGAGAGACAAAAAGTCTGTCCAGACTGTGTTGACGGTGTGGAAAGTTCTGGAAAATGGTATCAGGTTTACAGTTTTGTCTTCTTTGGGTTTTGTTTTATACTGGGCAGGTGTCATGGATTGAATTGTGTCCCCAAAAAATATCTGTCAACTTGGCTAGGCCATGATTCTCAGTCTTGTATGATTGCCCATCATTTTGTCATCTGATGTGGTTTTCCAATGCATTGTAAATCTTATCTCTATGATGTTAATGAGTTGGGATTATCAGCAGTTATGTTGATGAGGCTCAATCTGCAAGACTGGATTGTGTCTTAAGCCAATCTTTGTTGAGATATAAAAGAGAGAAGCGAGCAGAGTGACGTGGGAACCTCATACCACCAAGAACACAGTGCTGGGAGCAGAGTGAGTCCTTTGGACCTGAGATTCCTGTGCAGAGAAGTTCTTAGGCCAAGAGAAGATTGATGACAAGGGCCTTCCTCCAGAGCCAACAGAAAGAGAAGGCCTTCCCCTGGAGCTGGCACCCTGAATTTGTGCTTCTAGTCTCCTGCTGTAAGAGAATAAACTTCTGTTTGTTGAAGCCATCCACTTGTGGTATTTCTGTTGTAGCAGCACTAGATAACTAAGCCAACAAGTTATAAAATCCAGGGTACAGGCAGTAAGGCAAGGATTTCATCATAGAAAATAAAGTAAAGGAAATCAGAGTCTACATCAAAGGCAGATCCTGAGGACTAGGTATGAGACCCTGTGTAAGAGGTAGGACTTCCAATAAAAGGAACTGAACCTTAGCTTCTGAGATTGATTTCCCTAAGGTCCCTTTCACCAAAAAGTTGATGGATACAATCTCATTGAAGACTGAAAACTCAGCCACAGGTAATTAAAATAGAGATATAAGGGAGCCAACCAGCACTCTGATTTGTGGGGACTGCTTCAGTGTATTTGAAAGTACACGGATTTTGGAGACCATCTGTCATGAGTTCATGTCTTGATTCCCAGAGCTCAGTCACTAAGTGTGTGACCTTGAGCTAGTTACTTAGCCTCTCCAAATGCCACTCTTTTTCTCAGTTAAAAAAGCTGGGGCAAATCGTAACTTGCAGCTTGTTGTCTGAATTAAAAAATAATATACATCAAGCTTTTTTTTTTTTTTAATGCCAACAATAAACTGTCAGTGATAGGATAATATCCATATGCCTACAAGGAAGACCAGTTAATACGACTACTATTCAAATTTACGCACCAACTACTAGGGCCAAAGATGAAGAAATAGAAGATTTTTAACAGCTGCTGCAGTCTGAAATTGCTCGAACATGCAATCAAGATGCATTGATAATTACTGGCAATTGGAATGCGAAAGTTGGAAACAAAGAAGAAGGATCAGTAGTTGGAAAATATGGCCTTGGTGATAGAAAAAATGCTGGAGATCGAATGATAGCATTTTTGCAAGACCAATGGCTTCTTCATTGCTAATACTTTCTTTCACCAACATAAACGGCAACTATACACATGGACCTCGTCAGGTGGAACACACAGAAATCAAATTGACTACATCTGTGGAAAGAGATGATGGAAAAGCTCAACATCACCAGTGAGAACAAGGCCAGGGGCCGACTGTTGAACAGACCATGAATTGCTCGTATGTAAGTTCAAGCTGAAACTGAAGAAAATCAGAGCAAGTCCACGAGAGCCAAAATATGACCTTGAGTATTTCCCACCTGAATTTAGAGACCATCTCAAGAATAGATTTGACGTATTGCACACTAGTGACCAAAGATCAGACACGCTGTGGAATGACATCAAGGACATCAGCCATGAAGAAAGCGAGAGGTCACTGAAAAGACAGGAAAGAAAGAAAAGACCAAGATGGATGTCAGAGGAGACTCTGAAACTTGCTCTCAACCATCGAGTAGCTAAAGCAAAAGGAAGAACTGATGAAGTAAAAGAAGTGAACAGAAGATTTCAAAGGGTGGCTCGAGAAGACCAAGTAAAGTATTATAATGACATGTGCAAAGAGCTGGAGATGGAAAACCAAAAGGGAAGAATACGCTTGGTGTTTCTCAAGCTGAAAGAACTGAAGAAAAAATTCAAGCCTCGAGTTGCAATAGTGAAGGAATCTATGGGAAAAATATTAAATGGCGCAGGAAGCATCAAAAGAAGATGGAAGGAATACACAGAGTCATTATACCAAAAAGAATTAGTCAATGTTCAACCATTTCAAGAGGTAGCATATGATCAGGAACCAATGGTACTGAAGGAAGAAGTCCAAGCTGCTCTGAAGGCATTGGTGAAAAACAAGGCTCCAGGAATTAATGGAATATCAATTGAGATGTTTCAACAAACAGATGCAGTGCTGGAGGTGCACACTCGTCTATGCCAAAAAATATGGGAGACAGCTTCCTGACCAACTGACTGGAAGAGATCCATATGTATGCCTATGCCCAAGAAAGGTGATCCAACTGAATGTGGAAATTATAGAACAATATCATTAATATCACACGCAAGCAAAATTTTGCTGAAGATTATTCAAAAACAGCTGTAGCAGTATATCCACAGGGAACTGCGAGAAATTCAAGACGGTTTCAAAAGAGGATGTGGAACCAGGGATATCATTGCTGATGTCAGATGGATCCTGGCTGAAAGCACAGAATACCAGAAGGATGCTTACCTGTGTTTTATTGACTATAAAAGGCACTCGACTGTGTGGATCATAACAAATTATGAATAACATTACGAAGAATGAGAATTCCAGAACACTTAATTGTGCTCGTGAGGAACCCTTACATAGATCAAGAGGCAGTTGTTTGGACAGAACAAGGGGATACTGATTGGTTTAAAGTCAGGAAAGGTGTGCATCAGGGTTGTATTCTTTCACCATACCTATTCAATCTGTATGCTGAGCAAATAATACAAGAAGCTGGAATATATGAAGAAGAACGGGGCATCAGGATTGGAGGAAGACTCATTAACAACCTGTGTTATGTGGATGACACGATCTTGCTTGCTGAAAGTGAAAAGGACTTGATGCACTTACAAATGAAGATCGAGGACCACAGCCTTCAGTTTGGGCTGCACCTCAACATAAAGAAAACAAAAATCCTCACAACCGGACCAATGAGCAACATCATGATAAACGGAGAAAAGATTGAAGTTGTCAAGGATTTCATTTTATTTGGATCCACAATCAACAGCCATGGAAGCAGCAATCAAGAAATCAGAAGACACATTGCATTGGGCAATTCTGCTGCAAAGAACCTCTTCGAAGTGTTGAAAAGCAAAGATGTCACCCTGAAGACTAAGGTGCACCTGACCCAAGCCATGGTATTTTCAATCACATCATATGCATGTGAAAGCTGGACAATGAATAAGGAAGACCGAAGAAGAGTTGACGTCTTTGAATTGTGGTGCTGGCAAAGAATATTGAATATACCATGGACTGCCAAAAGAACGAACAAATCTGTCTTGGAAGAAGTGCGGCCAGAATGCTCCTTAGAGGCAAGGATGGCGAGACCGCGTCTCACATACTCTGGACATGTTGTCAGGAGGGATCGTCCCTGGAGAAGGACATCATGCTTGGCAGAATACAGGGTCAGCGGAAAAGAGGAAGACCCTCAGCGAGGTGGACTGACACGGTGGCTGTGACAATGAGCTCGAGCATGGCAACGGTTGTGAGGGTGGCACAGGAGCGGGCAGTGTTCTGTTCTGCTGTGCACAGAGTCGCCATGAGTCGGAACCGCCTCGACGGCACCACCACCACCAACATACATCAAGCGTCTGACACAGAGCAGGTACTCGATACTTACTGTTGTTGTTAGTTGCCAAGGAGTCGATTTCAACTCATGGTGACCCCCTGTGTGTCAGAGCAGAAATGCACTCCATAGTTTTTAGTGGATGATTTTTTGGAAGTAGATTGCCAGGCCTTTCTTCTGAGGTGCCTCTTTGTTAGTTGCCGTCAAGTCGATTCTGACTTATGGCAACCCTGCTTGCGCAAAGTATAACTGCTTTATGAGGTTTTCAAGGCTTTGACCTTTCAAAAGCAGATTGCCAGTCCTGTCTTCTGAGGTGCCTCTGGGTGGGTTTGAACCTACAGCCTTTCAGCTAGTAGTCAAACACTTAACCATTTGTGTCCTCCAGGGATTCCGACGTGCCTCTAGGAGGACTCAAACCAAAAACCTTTTGGTTATCAGCTGAGTGCTGAACGGTTTTGCCAATCAGGGATGCCCAATGAGAAATATAGTCAAGCAAATAACTAAAAGGCAACAGAAGTCCTATAAAAGACATGCACAAAGCCTACAGTATCACAGTTAGGATATTTAATTCTACTTAGGTAGAAGGGACAGTCAGGGGAATCTTATCCAAGCGACTAATATTTGGGGTGCAATGAAAGTATGAGCATGGGTTCTTTACATTGGGAGGCAGGCAGGAAGCACTTAAAGAACAAGAGAAGAAGGCAAACCTGTAATACACAGATCCCTGAGAATAATTCAGTATGGCAGATGCATCCATAGGGTATAGAGTGGTCGTGTCCAGAGATGAGACTGAAGCGAAACGCCCTAAAACCAAATCACGAAGATACTACAATGTAAGAGGTTTGGGCATTATACAGGAGGTAAAGGGTCGAGCAAAAAATCAATGGAAGATCTTAGATAATGGAAGGAAAAGATCAATTTTATTACAAAGAGATCTCTCCGTGAAAGGAGGAGGGTGTCAGAGAAGCTGGCAAGAAGGAGACCCAGCAGAAATCAACTGCAGTAGACTACGCAGGAAGCTAAAGCATTGATCTGAGTGCTCAGAGGGCATCAGAGTCAAGAGGTATTTTAGGGACAGACCGGATTTGGGGATATTTGGGTGTAGATGAGGCGATGAGAAAATTTAGAGTGGTCCAAGTTTTCTGATCATTATCCAAGAACAAGAAGAGAATGCTCACAGTGCAGCATTTGTTTGTAACCTGGTTCTACTTCATTTCTTTTAAAAGCCTACATGTAAAGCAGGAGCCATCGGGATGAATGAGGTGAGACTTCATGTTCTATTTGTATAAATTCTTGGGAATGACAGAAAGCAATTATCAGTTGGAGGGAATGTAATAAGCATTCAATTTTTTATGAGTGGCAGCATATAGAATAACTTATGGTAATATTACATTCTGACAGCTCAAAATACTAGCTCTCCACTTTTCATGAAGACCAAAGGATTTTATGGGAATAGGAAGGGAACTTTCGGGAAAAATTCATGAATTGTCTTGATACCATTACATCACACACTTATTATTACACTGTTATTCTCGGATTCATCTAGTTGTCTTTTAGAAAAGATGATTTCAGCAATGATCCATGATTGAGGGGACATCTAATATCCATGAGTAATTCTACATGCTAAGTCAGAAAAATATGTCAGCCTCAATGTTTAAGATGCTATGGAAGTTGGGAGAGTTTTAGTGTGCTTGGTATTCGAACTGTAAAACCAAGCAATTTAGAGTCTAGAAAAGGGCTAAGGGATTGTCTAGTCCTGTCCTTTTACGTAACAGATGGGGAAACCGAGAATCATGTATGTTAAGTGACATTAACAGTGGCAAAGCTGGGTTTAAAACCACTGCCTAGTCCAGGGAAACTTTCCTAAGTATAGGTGTCATATAGTTAAAAGGAAAAACTATTTCAAATAAAAAGAGATCTATTTCAGCCCCAGCTCTTAACTAGCTCTGTGTTGAAGAGCAAATCATTTAGTCTTTATGACACCCAGGGTCTTTATCTGTAAGGCAGGGATCCTATTTTTGTTTCACACGGTTGTTATGAAGAGAAAATGCAATGATGCATGTAAAAGCTCTTTGTGAGAACTATAAAAATACTCAAAAATATAAATTATATTTATAGAGTAAAATTTCAAACACGATTTAATGAAACAAATTAGCTGCTCTGTGCCAGGATCTTTTCTGTATTCTATTTCAATTCATTCTTACATCAACCCTTGCGGTAGATGCTATTTTCCAATTTTATAAGTTAAAAAAGCAATGGAGCTCAGAGACCCTAAGAAACTTCCTCTAGGTTACACAGTACACAAATAAGGGAGCAAGGATCAGAAACTAGATCTGACTGGTAATGACTTTACCCATGGATTTTCCATAACTGTGTAATGATTTCAGAAATCATGAGAAAGATAACCATTCCTTGCATCTGGGGTGGCTTGGATGAGCAAAAATGAGGGCTAGGAGGCAGAAAGATAACCTAATGGGCTGAAATGTTGACACGAATCCCATCCATGCAATGAGAAGGTAGCCCAGGTGAGACAAGATTCTATCAGCAAAAGGTTTTGTAATCTATGGTCGGAACACAACTGCACGAAGGTTTGAGGGCACCCAGGAAAGGTGATGAGCCAGTTATTTGGGTGGAATAATAATTGGTGCCCCTTCACACTTTCATTCTGTAAGTATTTTCTCAACAATCTTAGAGTCTAACAGCTGAGATCTCTGTGAAAAATGGAAAAGGAAGACCCCAGCTGATAGGGATCAATCTCTCCTCACTTGTCCAGAAAAACTGAGCATTTGCTCCGAATTTTCATACTCTTTTTAGCAAAAGAAAATTACTCAAATTAGTCAGAATTTTGTTTGAGCTTGTTCAAGATGTATGTGTGTGTGTGTGTGTGTGTGTAAGCATAAACACAAATGCCGAGGGAGTGAGGGTGGGGGTGAGGTCTCTTCCTCCACCTCATTTTAAAGTACTCTCCACAAGAGGAGTTTGAATAAATGCATTTTATTTTAGTATTCTGTTTGATAATTCACCACGTCACATAGATCAGTGCCCCAATAATACCTTGTCTCACCCTTAATCCAGCTCTTGTCAGAAATGTAAAGCTGGATCCAGACCAGGTAATGGGGAGAGTGTGGAGGTTTGTGAGTAGAACGGGTGGGAGGTGTGTACAAGGTGATTTTACCTGTGTAACACTGGGCAAGTTAGAATAGAGAGAAAAGGGAAGCTGAGAGACCAGCCACACAGAACTGACTCAGACTCATGAATTAGCATGTTTTTACTGCAAAAACAAAGCAAAACAAAAACAACAAGCAAACAAAAGCCCTGGAATTTAGACTTGGTTCTTCCGTTTCTCAGCAATGTAACTTTAGGCAAAACCCTTCATTTCTCTTTAACAGTTTCATCACCGTCAGGGATGGAACTGTGTCCCCCGCAAAGTGTGTGTATCGGTTTGGCTGGGCCATGGTTCCCGGTATTGTGTGGTTGTCTACCATTTTGTCACGTAATGCGCTTTTCCTATGTGTTGTAAATCCTGCCTGTATGATGTTAATGAGGGGGGATGGGCAGCAGTTGTGTTGATGAGGCAGGACTTAATCTGTGGGATTGGATTGTGTCTTGAGCCATTTCTTTTGTGATATAAAAGAGAGAAGCAAGTGGAGAGACCGGGGGACCTCATACCACCAAGAAAGCAGTGCCGGGGTAGAGCCTGTCCTTTGGACCCATAGTTCCTGTGCAGAGAAGCTTCTAGTTCAGGGGAAGATTGATGAGAAGGACCTTCCTACAGAGCTGACAGAGAGTGAAAGCCTACCCCAAGAGCTGGCACCCTGAATTTGGACTTCTAGCCTGCTTTACTGTGAGGAAATAAATTTCTCTTTGTTAAAGCCATCCACTTGTGGTATTTCTGTTACAGGTAACTAAGGCACCATCTAAACCCTGGGAACTCTTACTTAGTGTTTATTTAACAAACATACATATAGTGTTTATTACATAGCAAAGATAGGCTACACTACAAATATTAACTTATTTCGTCCTCATAATGACCTTATGAGCTGGACGCTGTTTTTATCCCATTTTGCAGATGAGGAAACGGAGATACACAAAGGCCATAGAGCTAATAAGTGGCAGAGCTGATACTGGAACCCTGGCATCTGTTTCTGGAATCTGTATCCTTAACCATTCCACTATGAAGTTTAACCAATCTACAGAATTGCCGTGAGGATTAAATGGGATTACTCATGTTTTTCCATAAGATAATTTATCTTAATAGCCTTAATCATTACTTTCAACATAATTAGTTCCATGAACTCCTTTGAGAATCCGGTGAAACCATAGACACTATACCAGAAAAATACACAAATATACGTAGCACGGAGCTCTGGTGGCACAGTCGTTAAGAGCTTGGTTGCTAACTGTTGCTGGATTAGGGTCCATGCCCTGGAGCAGTCAAGCCAATGAAACATACTCCCAGTCAGAAAGTAAGGTGGCACCAACGGAGAGTCTCACGGCAATGCAGGCTGTCTTTATGGAGTCCCAAAAGAATTTTACATTAGAGCTTATATATGACTATTACAAGAGTTAGAAGTGTCTTTTTGGCACGTCACCCACAGATGGACGGATGAGTTACACATTACAAGATAACTAAAAGAGACTCCTTATCAGGCTAAAGAGATACACACCAGACATCTTCTTATCAGGCTAAAGATTTACAGACCAGACATCTTTATGTGAGGGGTCATAAGTCACAGGTAGCTGGACAGATCAAAACAAAGTCATTAACAAAAGTATGTGGGAAGGAAAAGGCAGGCAGAAAAAAACTTACAGGTTCTTCATGGTGTTAGTTATGTCAAGCTCTCAATCGCTCATTTTGAAAAGGAGAAAACATGTTATGGAGTACTGAGGTCACATAACCAAAACATCGGCAGTTCGAATCCACCAGCTGCTCCTTGGAAACCCCAGGGGGCAGTTCTACTTTGTCCTATAGGGTTGCTATGAGTCAGAATGAACTTGATGGCAGCACGTTTGATTCTTTTTTTATACATGCATAAAAGTTTGCATACCATTTCTGAGATTTCACAAACTTCCAGAAGTCCATCCATGGACGTGAGTTTAAAAAAACCCTGAAAAACTTGGTTGGACCTCTTTAACTTCTATCTCTTCCAAACAGAAATAAGACAATGCAAATACAGTGGTCTGCTTCCAGCTACCCAGTTCTAAGAGCTGAAAGACCCTTGGGAAAAAATACCATATCATTTTGGATTGCTTACTACATGTTATCTAAAAACCCTGGTTCAGATTTTCTTTATAGCATATATTCAAGGCTAAAAATAGGGTGGGGGAAAGGAGTTTGGTCAAAGCTTTTGGTCTTTGTGGAATCTAAAATATTTGAAAAGTAATCAGGGCGGGGGGAGGTCAGTGGCATTTGGCCATCCCAGTGCAAAAAATCACATCTTGTCAGCTTTCATTGATTCTTTTTTGATCACAATTATCCCTTATGTCCCTTCTTCATTGAAGTACATTGGGTGAGTTAAGGAGCCCTAGTGGTGCAGTGGTTAAGAGTTCAGCTGCTAACCAAAAGGTGGGAAGTTTGAATCCACCAGCTGCTCCTTAGAAACCCTAGGGGGCAGTTCTACTCTGTCCTGTAGGGTTGCTATGAGTCGGAATTGACCCCATGCCCAAGGGTTTGGTTTGGGTTTAGGAGAGTTGAAGGATGATATCATTTAGGGCCCTGTTAGAAAAGACTTCTATGAGTTATACATTTCACCAGTTTTTCCTACCCTTTATAAGTTGTGTTAAAGGTTTATCAAGTTGTTTGAAACCCCAACGTGACTCAAATCAAGAACTTCAATAGAGAAAACCTACTGAACAATTAACTGTGGCTTGTAAGAGCTATTTATACTGTTCCCAGCAGATACAACAAACAAACCCATATTGTTTACCACTGATTACTAAGACCAGAACAGGCAAGAAAGAAAGGGCATTGTCAGCTTTGTGGTGGTTTCCAGTCCGTTGTGCCTCTGAAAGAGAAGCAATTGTCTTTTAAATCAAGTCTTCACCCTTTTTTCTATTTCACGTCCATAGGTCCAGTTAAAATTAATGAGCAACTAATGAACAATTGTTTAACTTAGACAACAATATTTTTAATTTTCTGTAGTCAGTTCCAGACCAGTTGCACAGATAAAGGCTCAAGATTGTTTTAAGATATTAGGAACTTGTCTTAAGGTGAAAAGTTAGGACAGATACACAAAGTGCCCAAAATCTCTTTGCTTAGTGGCCCCTCAAAAACAAAACAAACAAAAACAGAAACAGAAAAACAACTTATTAAGAGAGGCTATATCAGAATTTTAAAAAATTGTCAGTAGCGGTAAGGAACATTTGTGCGTACACTCACTCTCACACGTTTAAACTGATCCAGTGAATTTACAAACCCAGGGTTTCACTGTCGGAGACAATTCTATTAAATCTCTGTTCACCTGTTAAAACATGTTCTACCAACTTCAATCCCATTTCTAAACTAGGATTTTGTTCAACTTGAAAAGAAATTCATAAAGATTTTATAAGCATTGATATGTACGCATCAGGAAAAGTGCAGAGAGATGAATTAGCTCAACTGTTACTTAGTGGGAACTTAGTGGGTTTTTTCCAACTAAAAATTCTAAAGGGAACCTTGTACATTTAAAAAGTACCGTATCATACCCCCCAGTTAGCCAAAACTGTTGGCCAATAATGGTAAATGAAATGATATACAGACGTATTTTTGTCCCTTGAGGGAAAAAATCGCTATATAATACT
Source organism: Loxodonta africana (assembly GCF_030014295.1). Lineage (NCBI taxonomy): Eukaryota > Metazoa > Chordata > Mammalia > Proboscidea > Elephantidae > Loxodonta > Loxodonta africana. Next base: position 72,020,588 of record NC_087364.1, on the reverse strand, counting down.
AAGCTGGTAGTAAGCTGTAATACCATATTTGTTTTTTTAAAAAAAGGTTGCCGCGGAGTCAATTCCAAATCATAGTGACCCTATAAGACAGAGTAGAACTGCCCCATAGGGTTTCCAAGGAGCAGCTGGTGGATTTGAACTAGCAGCCTTTTGGTTAGCAGCCTGAGCTCTTCACCACTGCGTCACCAGGGCTCCTTTTTTTGTTTTTTTTTTTTAATATATACCAATACAGTAAAAACACAAGTTATAGAAAAGCGAAGTTACTTGACTCAAAGAATGTCTCAGATTCTTCAGTGTTAGTACTTTCTCTCTACATTCACAGAACTGACTTCACTCATTCATTAATTCATTCATTTATTTATTCAATACGTATTTATTAATTATAATGCTTTAATGTAGGAGTTGGCAAACATTTTTTGTAAAGAGTCAGATAGTTATACATTACAGGCTCTGCAGGGTATATGAGGTCTGTCACAAATACTCCACTCTGAAGTTGTAGCATGAATACTTAAATAAATGGGAACAGGTGTGTTCCAATAAAGTTTTATTAACAACAGGAAGCCAGTTGCCTGCGGGCCACAGTTTGCAATCCCTGCTTTAAATAAATAGATGCTATGTTTTGCACAGGATGCAAAGTTGTTTAAAACATGTGACTTGTGGCCAATGGGTTGACGATCTCATTGGCAGAAACAGAAGGTTTAGTTCTGCTTCTTATAATTCTGTCACATTATGACTCTCTTAGTTTACATGCTTCTATTTTCATTTTTACACTCATTGAAAATTCGGCATGTCAAAGTCACACAGGGATGTTAATACGGTCTTTATTACATAAATAGGCAATTAACCAAAATCTTACTGTGTTTTCTGAAGCTCTGCTGAACGCATTGTTCAAACCGAACAAATAACAGAATCCTGTTTTCAAGGAAAGAAAAGATAAATTAAAATACCAATTAAAAGGCTATGAAAAACAGTACTGCTATCTGAAAATTAATAACATTCCATAAAAATGTTTATTCCATTATCAGATTTAAATTATACTATCAAAGATCCCTTTGAGAACAGAAGTTAAATAATTTTGGGGAAAACTTACAATTTGTAAAGAAATCACTTGTCAGGTACAATTTGTTGACAGGAAATGAGAATATTTTGAAAGGATTTTTAAAAATATGAACAAGAAAATGTTCTCTTGTCCACATTCCTACTGTAATTTTATGTAAAGCCAGCTCCCTCTAGTGATGACAATGGTGTTTTTCATCAAGAAAAAAAGAGGCTTTTTTAAAAACTATTTTTATGTATATAAAACCCTTTTAAGTTGAATCTAAAAACATACACCTGAAGAATCAACTTTTATTGCAAAGAAAATAAGAATTTTGATAACTTCCCAAGTCCTTCTTCAGCACACTTGTTTAGTTTGACACTATTTCAAAAACACGGTAATATGCGGAGTGACTTTGGTGTCTTCTAATTAGACTTTCTCTTTGCTCCTTAGGAAAGGGAGACCCAGAAAAATGAAAGACTCAATTTTTTTTTACATTCAATAGGAATCGGCTTACAGTTAAAAAAAAAAATACCATTAAGGAGTTTATAATTTAGTGTAAAGATATGAAGTTCTTAAATGGTAATTTCTACACATAGATATAAGTATAGGCATTTTAATCTGCATTTTAAAAAATCCAGTTGCTTTCTTTGATGTCCCCGAGAATGAGAACTTCAATGTGTCACTTCAGCAATGCAAATCATCACCCATGGAAAAGGAGTCTCCTCACTGGGACCGTTGAAGCTTGGCTACAGTCGGTGCAATGCAGACCAGCGCTTGGTACCTTCTTCTATAAAGGGCCAAAGAGTAAATATTTGGGGATTTACAGGCCATAAAGACTCTGTCATAACTACTCAGCTCTGCTGCTTCAGTGGGAAAGTTGCCATAACAACACGTAGATGAATGAGCATGGCTGTCTTCTGTTACCAAATAATTTTCACAAAAAGATAAAACCATGCATACGGATATAAAAATGAGCATGTTTTAAGATTTTATTTTACACATATGAGGGAACCAGGCAGATGTTATAACTGGCTCGAAGGAAATGTCATCAAACATAAATTTATGCGGCCTAAAGGATTAAATAGCAGATGGAGGCAAAGCTTTCTCCACAAGGGGGTAGGAAATCAATTAAAACCCTACTGGACCAGAAAAAGTGTGCATGTCTATCAGCCACCCATAACTCAGAAATAGCTATGTAGCTTATATCTAGCTATGTAAAAGAGTTAGGAAGGTCTCTATTGAACTAACATGGAGTGATTTCCAGAAATACCGCAAAGCGAGAAAAAACAAAGTGCAAAAGACTACCTACAGATGCCACATTTTGTGTAAGAAAGACCTAGAAATAAGACAATACACATGTATCTACTCATTTAGGCAAAAAGAAACACAGGAAGAGTGTTCAAGAAACGGTATATTCTGGGAAAATACAGAATATAGAATGTATAGAATGCAAACAGCGCAGACGAGTCTAACTCTATTTCAAATGAATAATATATAATCTGAATTGGATCCTGGACCGGAAAATACTGTTTTCTTTACCAGTAAATGACATTCATGAGACAGCTGATGACATCTGAGTAAGGTCTGTAGATCAGATGATAGTCCTGTAACAATGATGACTCGCTAATTTTGGCTACTTGGACCGGGATTATTTAAGAGACTGTCCTTACTTAGAGGAAATGCACATTGAACGATTTAGTAGAGAGGGGGCATACGTGTACCATTTGCCCTTGAAAATGGCAGAAAATTTTATACGCACACATATTTAGATATATGCGCACACACGTATGCACATAGACATACACACATATTTACCTATCCATTTAGAGAGAATGAGAAAACTAATGTGGAAACGTGTTAACATTGAATCTGAGTGACGTTTCATAGGAATATTTGGACAATTTTGCAACTCTTCCGTAAGTCTAAAGACATTAAAAAAAAAAAAAAATTCCAAATTTCTTTTGAATCAGGATGTTCTCATCTGCAAATTGGCAGATACCCCAGCTAATGTAACATAAACAATGAAGAGGTTTTTATGTCATAAAACAAGAATTCCAGAGGAAGAATAGGTTCAGGGCTGCACGCCACTACAGCGCACTGATGTTGTCTGGGACCTGGGTTCCTTCCATCTTTTTGCTCCGTCAACAATGTCCTCATTCTCACAATGTTGCCGTAGCAGTTTCAGGAATGAGCTGCTCCCACGGAGCTAGAAAATTCCACAAAGCCCCAGCCGACTTCCTTCTCATGCCATTGGTGAGCATGGTGTTATATATCCATGCCAAAACCAATGGACTGCAAGGAGAAGTCAATTGTCATTGAGGCAGACACCCTCAGAGCCCAACCCTTCTTAGAGACACCCGCTCTGGCTTAACCACCTACACGGAGCAGAATAGGCTACACATTCTTCTGGAACTGCCCTTGACAAGACAACCACAGAACAGCCATAGCAGGCCTCAACCGGTTTTAGCAGGTTTTCTGCACCATCTTAACACTTTAAGTGACCTATCAGCTCATTAAGTGAAAAATACATATAAGCACCCCACTTTTGGGTGGAGACTTAACATGCTAATGAAGGAAAATCTACCTCTTCCTCCAACCCAGAGAGTCGAACCCTTGTCTAGAGAAAATGCATGGTCATCCCCAAGCTCAAGCGCCTGCGTGAAGATCAATCCTGAATATTCATGATGAATTTGCATTTTGTTGTCTGCTGTGGGAGGACAGTCTTGGATTAGGGGAAGGACAGAGAAGGCTTGCTTGAGGAGGTGACAGGTGAAGTCTAAATCCAGAGCTGAAGGATGAGTAAAATTTGGGAGGTTTGGGTAATCAGTAGCTACGAAGGTCAAGAGATGAGACCGAGCATGGACTATAAACAAACAAACAAAAAAACTCATTGTCATCAAGTCCATTCTGACTCTAGCAACCCCACCAGGCTTCCAAGGCTGTAAATCTCTATGGAAACAGACTGCCACATCTTTCTCCCGTGGGGCCACTGGTGGTTTTGAACGACAGCCTTTTGGTTAGCAGTCTATTACTTTAACCACTGTGCCACCAGGGCTCCTTGGAGCATAGACTCTCAGAGAAATTAACAGGACTGGGTGCCAGGGGTTACCAAGTTCACCAAGATCACATTAGGAATGTCCTAGGCAAAAAGACACAAATTCTTTCTTTTTCGAGAGAATAAGGAGAATCATTGATGTGTTTAATGCAGCGAAAAACTGTGATCAACTTCGTGCTTTAAAAGAAGCATGCTGGTTTTCTGAGAGAATGAAATGAAGGCAGGCAAGACCAGAAGGAATTCTATTTGGAAACGACTGCAGTTTATTCAGGTGAGGACGACAGTGGCACAAACAAAAGGGAGGTCAGGAGAGAGAAGAAACAGATGAGGGATTCACAAGAGATGCCATGGCTTAGCAACTAATAAGGTGATAGGGGATGGCTCATGCAGAGAGGTGCCTAGAAGGTTGGGAGTGTGTGGGAACAAGCTTTGAAGGTGGATTCAACCTCGTAAAAACCAAACCAAACCCATTGCTATCGGGTGGATTCTGACTGATAGCAACCCCATAGGACAGAGTAGAACCTCCCCATAGGGTTTCCAAGGAGCAGCTGGTAGATTTGACTGCCCAGCTTTTGGTTTGCCACCATAGCTCTTAACCACTATGCAACCAGGGTTTCCTGATGGTATATGGTGAGCAAAAAATAACTAACATTATCAATTTTGGTTTGCAGCTGTAGCTTTCCGTAGCTCTTAACCACCAGACATAGAAAGAGAGAGAAAGTGAGCCCTGGTAGGGCAGTAGTTAACAGCTCAACTGCTAACTAAGAGGTCAGCAATTTGAATCTACCAGCTGCTCCCTGGAAACCCTACAGGGCAATTCTGCTCTGTCCTATAGGGTCGCTGTGAGTCGGAATCAACTCAACGGCAAAGGGATGTGTGTGTGTGTGTATATATATATATATATATATATATATAAATTGACTCCCGTTAAATGGTTGTTTTGTTGGCAAGAAGATCTGCCACACTCCCCGTTCCACCACTGGGGAAACAGAACCCTCTCTTTGTTTACTTTTTGAATGCTGTTTCCGTCCTTTCTTGTTATTCCAAAAAAAAAAATTTTTTTTTTTTTGTTATCAAAACTTCCCCTAATTTCATGTTTTTTTTTTTTTTTTTTAATTCTCAAAGGTGCGCCGGTGTGTCAAAAAACTAAATGCTTAGAGAAACACCAAAAATTAGTGTAATAGAATATATTTATTGAGTGGATACAATTCAAACAGGGACAGTGAAAGCAGGTTATATAGGTCATTGTTACGTTAATTTCTCAGGAGATAACATTGAAGCTTGGGCAGGGTTTAGGGTCCCTCTGTAACAGAAACACAACCACCAGGGGCAATCCATACACACTAAAAGAGAGCCTCTAGTCAGACCCTGGAGTTCCCGCTTAGAAGCTGGCTGCACAAAGATGATTTTACAAAAGAACCCAATGCCTAAGGCAAAATGCTCTCCACTAAGCTGCTTACTAAGCCATTGTCTGACCTGGAAGTGACTCTGGGGAACCAGTTCCTTCAAGATTCAGAAGTGCACCTAAGGGCAAAAGGCCTGGTGGGTCACCCTAATTCCATGAACCCAGAAATACAGATTCTAGGAGAATCAAAATGATTTCGTCAAGTGCCAACAATCAGCTGTCGGTCAGGAAGAAACTAAACACCTTTATTTATAGCATTCGCTAATTTTTATGGCGTAAATACTCCCAGTATGACCAATTTCAAGTTACCAATAGGACAAAACCGACCAGAGCTGGTACAAGCTGGCTCTGACACACAACTTATTATTTCTCTGCGTGGGGATAAGACAGGGAACAGAGGGCCCCCAAATCTGCAATTCACATAAACAAATTAAAGTAACAAAGTAACAGGAAATGGGCCAGGGGACAGAAACAAAGCCATTTCCCAGAACAACGGGGCAAGGTATCAGAAAACAGCCTGGAAACTTCCTTAAAGTTGTCTTTCAGAAGCAGCCGGATGAAACCAGCCCCAGGGACATGTGCAGAACATTCACCTGTGACTGCTGTGTGACCTTCCACCGGGGCAGTGAGGGGCTGCAGGCACAGCTGGGGAATTGAACTTGGGGAGCGAGAGACTGCGCAGGCACGACACCCCATAATAAGTCCTGCTATGGATCCGTCTTAAAGCCAACTTAAAATGCTGTTGCGCACACACCGTAGTTAATATATCTCCACTCAGGCAGGCCACCTCCTGGAAAACCCCACCTATGCCTCTGAATAAGCATGAATCTTTTCCCGCCCAAAAACCTTTAAGAACCCAGGCAAATCCTTTGTTCTGTGAGATGGGGTTAAGCATTGCCTAGGCCCTCCTCATCTACGCCTGCAAGCCTTTTTAATAAAGCTTTGCTTGTGTGGAAAATTCTGTGTCTTACCTGTTCTCTCTTGACCAGTGAAAGGAAAGAACCTTACTCAATTCCGGCAACAGGTAGAGGTGAAGCATAGTCGGGTATTTTCCCCAGAGTACCGTGGGAAATTTTTTCTTGTAAGCTTATACTGTTCTCTCAGGTCTTAGACTTATTCCTGCTAGTTTCTATTTTCAGTTTATTTATCTAAAACCTCTGGGATAAAACCAGGGCTGTATATTGTGCTCAGTTTTTTCTTTGTGTTAGGTGAGGGCATGATTGTAAATGATCCTTTCTGTTTGGTTGGTTCAGCCATTGCATGCAGGGTCAGCCATGTTCTGCTTCACTTCCTACTAGCTAGTTGTTGCTGTTGCTAGTTGCTATGAGTTGGCCCCTGACTCGAGGTGACCCCATGCACTCATATTAGGAAAAGTTACACGTTCTCTGTGAAGATTCCCCCTCAGTTTCCCACAACTTACACTGCTTTCTTAACACTGATAATCTGGTCCCAAAGATTAGTCCAAAGGACTAATGGACCACAACTACCACAGCCTTCACTAGACTGAGTGCAGCACAACTAGATGGTGCCCAGCTACCACCACTGACTGCTCTGACAGGGATCACAATAGAGGGTCCCAGACAGAGCTGGAGAAAAACGTAGAACAAAATTCTAACTCACAAAAAAGGACCAGACTCACTGGTCTGGCAGAGACTGGAGAAACCCCGAAAGTATGGCTCCCAGATGTACTTTTAACTCAGTACTGAGGTCATGCCTGAGGTTTACCCTTCAGTCAAAGATTAGACAGGCCCATAAAACAAACAATAATACATGTTGCTCAACCATGTATACAAGACTAGAGGAGCACACCAACCCAGGGGTGAGGACTAGAAGGCAGGAGGAGACAGGAAAGCTGGACAAATGGAAAAAAGGTACCCAAGGTGGAGAAAGGGAGAGTGTTGACATGTCACAGGGGTGGCAACCAAGGTCACAAAACAATGTGTATTAATCATTTAATGAAAAACAAATTTACTCTGTAAATCTTCATTTAAATCACAATTTAAAAAATGAAACAAAGGGAAAAATAGTAATAATAATAATTTGGTCCCAAACCAAACAAACCAAACCCGTCACTGTCCAGTCGATTCCAACTCATAGCGACCCTATAGGACAGAGTAGAACTACCCCACAGGATTTCCAAGGAGCACCTGGTGGATTTCAAGTGCCAACCTTTTGCTTAGCAGCTGACCTCTTAACCACTGCACCACCAGGGCTCCAATCTGGTCCCACTTGCCATATATAGCAGAAATTCTTTGAAGTGTGCAACATGTAGGTGACACACTGCTTTAAGTTCCTATTGATTATACAGGCTTCCTTCTATTTTTATTTTTTCTTTGTCATTTCGGTCTGGTATTGGAAAGAAAGGGGGTTGGTGTTTTGTATTCAAGCCACCATTTCCCTAGAAATTTTATCCATAGTTTTTGCTATTCCTATCACCAAAATGCATGTGAAAAATGGCAATAAATAAGGAAGACCAAAGAAGAATTGATGCCTTTGAAATTGTGGTGGTGGCAAGGAATATTGAATACAACATGGACTGCGAGAAGGATGAACAAGTATGTCTTGGAAGAAATACAGCCAGAGTACTTCTTGGAAATAAGGATGGTGAGATTTCGTACTTTGGATATGTTATCAGGAGGAACCAGTCCCTGGAGAAGGACATCATGCTTGGTAAGAGAGAGGGTCAGCAAAAAGCAGGAAGACCCTCGATGAGGTGGACTGACACAGTGGCTGCAACAATGGGCTGAAGCACAATAATTTTGAGATGGCACAGGACCAGGCAGTGTTTCGTTCTGTTGTACGTAGAGTCACTATGAGTCAGAACCAACTGGATGGTGCCTAACAACCACCACCACCACTACCACCAATAAGCATTGTGACAAAGAATCCAAAACGTTAAGATTGGAAAGAATTTCTGAGATCATTTCATACAGCCTCTCGTTTTATCATGAAGAAACCGAGCCTCACGGCAAGGGAAGGGGCTTGACTAGCACCTACATCTTCTGCCATCTGGCCCAGCACTCTTTCCAGCATATCACTGTCTCTACCCAAGTCTTGCTGCAGTGGTGGGCTTTTTTTATTGGAATTAAACATTACTTTTTCTCTCTTCCACCTGTAAGAGAATCACATTTTCCTTGTAAGTTTTCTTACAAATCTTCCTTCTCTTGAGTTAGTTCGTCAAATTCCAAGTCCGCACCCAATATCATCCCAGCTTTTAAACCTTGGAAATAGATGGCTGTGTTATAAGCATGTTTGTACAACTTCAATTATATGAAAATGGTACTGAGGCATTACTAATGTTATTTTGGATATTTTATTTAATCCGATTAGATAAGTTTCTTTTTGTAAATTACATAAACTCAGATAAAAATGATTAAATACATGGCTTTTGAAAAGCCGTGAGAAAATCCAAATCTTTTTGTCAGGGCAACCTCATTTTCTCATCAATCTTTTCCGAGAAAAGCTATTATCTTTTATCACCCTTTTTTTTTCCCCACTTGATAATGTTGAGTGTATCCAATGCCATGTGCTCTTTATCACTCAGACCATTTAGCGTATGTCACTGGAACTGGTTATTTTACCTTTAGAATAGAAGAAAATCCAGTTTTAAATAATACACAGTAGGTATATACAACAAAAAACCTCTTGCCTTCCAGTTCATTCCAACACATAGCAACCCTATAGTATAGATACAGTAACACACAAAACACGCAATAGTAAATTCTAATATACCATAAAATATTCGGAGAAATCATACTCCTTGAGAGAGGCTGAAATAAGTCTCTGTAATAATGTAATAAAAGTACTTTTTAATTGCATTGAATAAAAATCAATTATATAATTAAATTCCTTATGACAACTTCTGCTATTATAGTCTATAAAAATGCAATAATATAGTACTATGAAAAATTTATGATTCAAAAACTTATACTCAGTTTAACCCACCAACTGTCATAGGTCAAGATTAGTTACAACTAGAAATCGGTCCAGCAGTGTGATTTGCTTCCATGGCTCACAATATCCAGTAGTATTTTACTGCACTGGAAATAAAGGGGACTTTGAAAAATGTTCTCCTTTACATTTTTTCTAAGGAGCAGCAGGCAGGCAAGGAGGTGGGAAGGAACTGAAGGGATAGAAGAGATAGAGAATAAGTAAATATTAAGGGAATAATTTTCGGAGCCCTAGTGGCTCGGCAGTTAAGAGCTCAGCTGTTAACCAGAAGGTCGGCAGGTTGAATTCACTAGACACTTCTTGGAAACCCTATTGGGCAGTCCTACTCTGTCCTACAGGGTCGCCACGAGTCAGCGTTGACTTGACAGTAATGGCTAAGTGAATAATTTACTAAATTTGTTAATAGTTACTTTATTTGGTCGGTGTATAATTTTTATAACGAATTTAAACTTGTGATAAATTAAAGCATACAATTTTTATAACGAATTTAGACTCACATAAGTTGAAAGATAAGTTTCACTAATTTAATAATTTTCTATATGCCTATATTAATTTTACCTATTAACATTGCTGTTATAGGAACAATGACATCTGTTGAATAAAAACCAAGCCCACCGCCCTCTAGCCGATTCTGACTCACAGCGACCCCATTAGGTTTCTGAGGCTGTAATCTCTATGGAAGCAAACTGCCCCAACTTTCTTCCACCGAGCTGCTGGTGGTTTCAAACTGCCGACCTTTCGGTTAGTAGCCGATGGCTTTAACAGCTGCGCCACCAAGACTCTTTTCTGTTGAACAGAAAGTCATATTAAAAGCATACCGTTCCCACTTTATATTGGATTTTTCTCTAAAGGCAGCTCTCTATTATTTATGCCGATGGTGTATGGCGAGCAACAAATAACTAACATCATCAATGAAGCCTTGTTTTTTTGTCTTTTTTTTTTTTTTTTTTAAATCGTAGTCATTGGTTTCAAACTCCTCCATGCCAAATATTTTGCCAGGACTGTTAACATTGCAGATTGGACTGATTAAAGCTTGACCTCATATTTCTCTCTTTTTTCATCCAACAGTGGAGTTAATAAGGGAAGAGACAGAGGAGGTGAGCAGAGAACAGGAGAAAAAAACTTGGATGATCGGGTCTTAAATAATTGCATTCTGAAACTGACGTGATGATGCAGAAATAAGAAAGATGGTTTTTAAGAATGTTGCATTGGAAAATACAAAGAGAGATATTTTGTCTGGCAGTTTTTAAATAGATGCTTATTTTTAGCTTTATATTTTTCCCTAAAAACAAAAATGATGGCATTTTAAAGAGTTTAGCGTACATATAATACACACCAGAGTATATAAATACATTGCCCTTTTGGGCATTTGTCAGCCTTTTATGACTTGAATGATTTATGAGTTGTTCTCTCTTTTCTAGTTATATCAAAGAAGGGAACTGTTTAATGGCATCTTAGGTCTTTTCACAATTAATCCCAAACTGGCGGAATATACTTTATTTGGGGCAACCAACTCAAATCACTTGATTACTGGCAAAGACATTCAAAGAGAAAATGGCAGATCGGAAGTTTGTTTTAGAGGGTAATTAAGAAATGGGAAAATACTCAGAAAAAGCAATAGTTTTGTATCCGAGTATAAACCTCTCATTCAATTCTCATAGCTGTTTTGGGAGGTTTTCTTTCTCTCTCTCTCTCTCTCTAACTCTGTCTCTCTGTTTTTCTTTTTCTCTCGTTTAGATGAAAACAGAGGCTTGGCAAAGGTTTATTATTTAATATTATTAATTTTTATAAAATGTGACGAACTTCAAGAGCAATCACACTCCGTTTCATTTTGAAAATGTGAACCATCCGCAGTCTGGAAGAGTTTCGATAAATGTTAGAAGATTCTTGGGCAGATAGTGCTGAATGATCCGTAAATCAAGAAACTCAAGACTACTTAAAAAAAAATAACAACAGTTAAGTGGTGATTTAAAGTCCCAAGTCGTTTCCTCTAAGGTTATGTGTAGATGACATCTTTCAAATTTCCCCAAAGTAATTCTGGACCCACACAGTCACCTGCTGTGAGACCAAAATTAAAGTAAAAGGGGAGGGGGAATGCTGAAGGGAAGGGAAGTTTTAGAAAAGAAATATTGGTAAGCCTTTCTGTGACAGAAGAACCTAGAACTCTAGAGTTCATTAGACTCACCCCCAGACTCTAACGAAAAGTGTCCGTTAATCTTCCATTAAAAAAAGTGGAAAATTCCATTGAAAAAAAAGAAATTTCCCATTTTTTTAAACTTATCACCTAAAATCCAACACACACAAATATTAATCCATTGTCTCTCTCCTAATATTAAGTTCATGAAAGGAGCAAGTAGCCTGTCCGCTGAACAAGAAATTGGGGAGACATTCTAAAGTGATCCCTTTCTCTCATTGCTCCCATGTCTAATTGTTCTGTAGGTGTCTGGTTTACTTCCTTACCAGCGCTACAATCTTCTCTAGCCTCTGTGTTCTCATCGCTTTGGTGCAGGTTCTCGCCATCGTCTGCATGGGTTATTGCGATTTCCTTTTAAGCAGTTCCCCTACCTTTTGTCTCTGTACCTTGCAATCTATTTGTCACATCTTTAGCAGTCGTCTTTCTGAAAAACAGAAATAACAGCATGTTATGATCCTGATTAAACCATTCAATTAAACTCTGAAGTCTTTGCGTAGCACATATGGTCCTTCAGTATTTGACCCATTTTTTTTCCCTCTAACTTGACTCTCCTTTGCTTCCTACCATAGACCCTATGCTTTAGCCATATTAAACCACTAACAGTAGCTCCTTGCCCTAAATACATTCTTTTAGGTTCCTAGGCATTTACATACACCCTTTCCTGTCCATGGAGTCCTCTTTTCCCAGCCCCTCCTAGTAAACTCCCACCTACTCTTCAACACCCACTAAAGTGTTTCTTCCTCTCTGAAACCTTCCTGGAAGCACCCCACCTACACACCCCTTGCCTCACCGCTGCACCGTGAACACATGTACTATAGCACTTGTCAAAATGAATTGCAATGAGTTGTTTTTATATGTGTCTCTCTTCCCACACTCTGGTTCCTGGAGACTATGTATTTTTATCTTTATCTGTGGGCACCTTATGGTCACTCACTAAGTATTGCATGAATTAATGAATGGATCAATGTTGTAATGAACCAAAGGCACAGAGATATTTAGAAATTTGTCCAGATATGCCCCATGCATCAGGGGTAGCTCCAGGAATAATTCTGCTGCCTCCCTCTCCTTTCTGCTCCTCAGGCTCCCAGCCCATGATTCACTGTTTCATTAACAAGGGAAGATGGAAAGGTTTTTATCTTTCTTACCCAAAATTACCCGCCATAAGAAACTACCCACTGTACTCCACAGGCTGTCTTTTAGGAGTAAAAATGGGCCTTGATGCTCTGATGGCGTTTTTAGGGAACATTCTTTCATCCCGGGCACAGTGTTCCTGGAATAGACTGCGGCAGCACTGGTATTTGAATGAAAGATCTAAACGGAAAATGGCCTCAGTAACTCCGAAAAGAACCGTTGTGAACCATCAGCGACTGCTTCTCTTTCTTAAGTCTTCTGTCAAAGTAGCAGATTAAGCCCTTTCTGATTCTTTCTAACCATGAATTAAAGACTTGTCTGGATTTTATAACTAAGATGCCCCCTGAGCATTCAAGGCCAGAAAAGAAAACTAAAATGTGGTAAGCTGGCATCTGTTTGGGTCATTAAGTTTTTTTTTTTTTAATGTTGCATAATATAACTCTATTTTTAAAGTAATTCTGATTTGAGAAAATCTTGATTCAAATTTTTTTTCTGGACTCTCTACAGAAGCACTCAAAAAATGCTTATCATGCAATTAGCCTTGTTCTGCAGACTGCATTTTATAAAACAGCAAAATACACGTCCTCTTCTCAAGAGTAATTGAGGAAGACATCAGGAACCCATCAAAAGACTTAAATAGTCCCGCAAGTAAATAAATACAAGAACTGTTTGTAAACCTTATAAGCCTGCACCTCCTTGTGCCTCGTTTCAGCGTTTTCAAAAGAAACATAATACAAATACCTCACTTTGACAGCCTTGAACAACAATGTTGATCTTTCGGCAGGTTTATTTGTAGAAACAGCACAGGAGACTAGGTAACATGCTACGTTACTCAAGCAAATTTACTAAATATCTTCTCCTGGTATTTCAGATGTCTTCAGGTTTTTACTTTCACTGCAGCTCTCCTCTCTCTACCTGTGACGGCTAAGCCTGTTTGTCAGCTTGGCTGGTCATGATTCTCAGTGTTTATATGTGATCTCTCCAATGATCATATCTGCTGTGAGCAGCCAATCAGTTGAAAAGGAGTTTTCTTGGGGGTGTGGCCTGCACCCGAACATAATTTTTTCTTTCTGGCTTTTTGCTCACTCTGGATCCTGTGGCTGCCTCCTGTTCATTTGACCTCCAGCTCTTGGGACTTGAGCTACCAGCTTATCTGCCGATTTTGGGATTCGTTGACCTTCACAGCCTAAGAACAGGAGTCCTGCTCTCCCACCTGCCGATCTTGGGTTCGCCAGCCCCTGCAGCTACGTGAACCAGGAGAAGCCTTGAGGTCTTGCCTGTCAGTCTTGGGATTTGTCGATTTTCACAGCCTGTGAGCAAGACCCTGCTCTCCGAGACCTGCCAATTTTGGGTTCGCCAGCCCCTGATATAAATCTCTCTCTCTATATATATACATACATACACACACACTTTACTGGTTTTGCTTCTTTAGAGAACCCAGCCTAAGACACTGCTCATGAAGTCCTCTCACTGCCATATTTCTCTCCACCCACTCCTCCTTCTCTGCCTCCCATTCTCTACTCCTCACTCTCACCGCACTTGACCCTTCCCCACTGAGTAGAGCCCAGGAACGTGCTTTCGTGCTCCAATTGCTTACCTTAAAAAGAACAGCTCTCCTGAAATTCAGGTGAATAAAAACCCCCATTCCGTTAAAATCATAATGCAGACTATGATTGATTATCTAATGAGGAAATAGACCAACAGTGCTATGGATTGCATTGCTGAAAAGTGATTGTGGATCGAAATGTTGAGGAAAGTCTCTGTGGAAGAAGAGGAATCTAATCAGCCATAGAAGGAGAAATAAGGTATAGCTAGAAGAACTAAGCAGATAAATAGGCATCTGCTTAGTTCTGAAAAAAAACCATTGCTGTCTAGTCAACCCTATAAAAACCAAAACCAAACCAAACCAAACCCAATGCCGTCGAGTCGATTCACACTCATTAGCGACCCTGTAGGACAGAGTAGAACTGCCCCATAGAGTTTCCAAGGAGCGCCTGGCTGATTCGAACTGCTGACCTTTTGGTTAGCAGCTGTAGCACTTAACCACTACGCCACCAGGGTTTCCAGTCAACCCTATAGGACGCAGTAAAATGTCCCATAGGTTCTCCAGGGAGCAGCTAGTGGATTTTAACAGCCAGCCTTTTGGTCAGCAGCCAAGCACTTAACCACCACACCACCGGGGCTTCTTAGCTATACCTCACACCTCCCACTCTGGCTGATCAGATTCCTCCTCTTCCACAAAGACTTTCCTCAACAGTTCAATGCAGAGTGGCTTTTCAACAACACAATCCATGGCACTGTTGGTGAGACCGAGGAGCCCTGGGGGCACAGTGGTTAAACACTTGCCTGCTAACCAAATGTTGGTAGTTTGAACCCACCAGCTGCTCCTCAGGAGAAAGTTGCAGCAGTCTGCTTCCATAAAGACTTACAGCCTTGGAAACCTTATAGGGCAGTTCGACCCTCTCCTTTAGGGTCTCTGTGGCTCAGAATTGACTCGATGGCAATGGGTTTGGTTTTTGGTTTTAGGTGAGACAGAGCTTATGAGTAATATGCAAAGCAGGAATGAATGTCAAGTTGGGTAGACAATTAATTCTGATGGACTACAGAATTCAAGAGATGGTCATGGTAGACAATGATGAAAAGTTAGCTGTAAATCTAGAATCCCTAAGGTGCTTACATTTCTTCCTTTAGGTCATGAGCAAGGAATCCTGGTTGCACAATGGTTAAAGCACCTGGCTGCTGACAAAAAGGTCGGCGGTTCAAACCCACCAGTGGCTCCTCAGGAGAAAAGACCTGGCAATCTGCTCGCATAAAGATTGCAACCTAGGAAACCCTATGGAGCAGTTCTACTCTGTCCTGTAGGGTCGCTAGGAGCTGGAGTTGACTCAACAGCAATGGGTTTTTGGGTATAAGGTCACTATGAGTTGGAATAGACAAGATGGCACACAACAACAACAAGGTCATGAGCAGACACTGAAGATGTTTTGGTGCTAAGTGACAATAGAAATAACAGGATAAATGAGAAACTGAAGAGGGGAGAGATGGGAGAGTGATACCTTAAAGCTAGGGCAGTTGGTTCTGACATAAAAGAAATGAAAAACTGGGAGGTGTGGATGGAAATGAGAAAGAAACAGCTACTATCTTTTTACTCTCTTTCCATACATGCTGATGGTTTCTCCCAGAAATCATTAAGCAGGCTCTTTTTTTTGGGGGGGGGTGGGAGTGGGGAGGAGGCATCCCTATTGCTACCTAAGGAAAAAACAAGAGACACAGAATGTTCTGATAATCACATGGGTATGTTTTTTATTTTACATTTTCATGGTTTTTTGATACAGAAAATCCGATGAGATTCGGAGGTAGATATTAACCTGAGCTCATTTTTTCAATACAAAATCCAAGTAAGAAAACAGATTTTTAGAAGTGTGGAAGATATTAAGCCAAGTTAAAACACATGTAAGTGTGGAGGGAAGTCCCTGGGTGGTGTAAATCATAACGTGCTTGGCTGCTAACTGAAAGTTTGGAGGTTCAAATCCATCCAGAGACATCTCAGATGGTTAGCAGCCGCAGCACTTAACCACTACCTGGTGACCTACCTCCAAAAAATCAGACATGGAAACCGTGTGGAGTACAGTTCTACTGTGACACGTGCGGGGTTGCTATGAATCCAGGCTGACTCAGCACCAACTGGTTTGAGTGCGGGGGCCTTTGTTATAGCTCTTGTGCCGTATCAAATATTTCTCTGCATCTTTCACCCACTCCGCACTGATCAACTATCTCATCATCGACATTTCACATTTACGACAATTGTAAAAAATCTACTATCCGACTTTTCGTACATTAATGAGGTGCTGGGTATGGTGGCAACGGCTGCGAGTGTCCCCTCCCTCGAGGAGAGTGTCCAGCCACCTCTGGGAATCTGGGCCATGCTGCGCCACACTCTCCTCTGGGCAGGCCTCTTCCCACGGGCACCTCTTCTGGGTTCCCAGCTTCTCTGTGGCCTGAGGCCCTGCAGCTCAAAATTGCAGCAGGGTGGGAAGGGAGGTAAGAAAGGCACTGGACAGAATGTCTGGAAGAAATGCATGCAAGTTTAATGATGTTCCAAAGTGAGCTGAACTGGGCCTGAAGCCTCTGCCTCAGTGGGTGGGACTGGTTGCCACATCAGGCTCCCAGGCCCTCACAGAAAGCCTTGCTAGGCCCAGAGGACAGAGCAGGTTCTAGGATCCTGAATGCAGGGCTTGCAGGAGTGAGAGTGGAGCCCTGGAGGCAGCTCCACAAGGAAGCTCTGCTCCAGCACAGGATGAGGGGAAGTGGTTAAGCCCTGGGCCCTCCTGTCATACAGCCCAGCTTTGTCTCCTCCAAGCCTCCTTCTCTGCAGAGGAATAATCCATAACTGGACTTGTAACATTGATGAGCATATCAGTAAATCTTAGCTATTATTATTTCTATGATCATATTTTCTAAATAAAAAAAAAAAAAAAATCTGAGAAATGGATGGTCCAAAAACGAAACAAAACAAAATCCTTCATTTTCACACAATTCCGATTTTTCTCAAAACGCATGGTCTTTGGAACCTAACCTAGGTGTATATATGTAATTCAATAACAATTTTTCTATCACAAATACTAGCATTCATTTTAAATATCTAGATTAAAAAGTCTAGGATGATTTCTTTCATGTTACCCTTAGTATTTCCCTGTAGACTCATTGGTTTAACGGCCAACGGTACAGTAATTAAACATCACTCCGCTGTCATCTGAAAGAGAAATGCTTTGCTTTCAACTAGAAAGCACTTTACACCTCAGTCAGATGTGTGTGTGTACATGCAAGCACAAGTAAAGAGGAGAGAGAGAGATTATAGAGAATGTTAGGTTCATTTTCCAAATTAACGTCATTAAGCCCATTTATAAGAGTAAAATATGAGTGCCTGGAGACGCTACGCTCAGCCGGTCAGAGGAGAGTGCAAGAACACCGTTAAACACCTTCTTTAAAATAACTGAAAGGAACCAGGTGTCAGAGGATGACTTAATGGGCTTGGGCAAGCTTTGCCTCGCAAGGTTGATTGAAGGGAATAATAGCCCATGCTGGTAGAAATGACAGCAGCATGCCAAATCCACTTCATAGTATCTCCAGATGTTAAGAGCAGAATGACAAGGTGTGACAGGACTATCTTCTGCTATAATTATTTTAATGTTTGCAGTGCTATTATAAAAGATTTCAGTTTTGTCAAACTACCTTCTGCATTTTTAAATTCTCTTTCAGCCGGCTCTTAGCATTTCTACTAAATTGTTCTACATTCTCTGTGGGCAGCATCGTCTTGAGCCAATGGGATTGCAGGGGACAAGACCACATATAACAACCCTGTTCTTCCACAAATAAAAGCTAACTAGCAAAGGTGTGTCTCTGAGTCCTTGGTAAGAGGAAGACTTTGCAGTCATATCTGCCTTTCATAGAATTTCAATAACTTTTATGTATTGCCATTCATTTTTATGATTTAAAGAGATGAAAAATATATGATTCCTATTTTCTAGACAAAAATACTAAATCACTTCAGAATCTAAAAAAATGAATGTTGGCAACTGCAAGAACTGCAAACCAGAAGAGCTACAGCTACTAACAAAAATGTCGGCAGTTCAAATCCACCAGCTGCTCCTTGGAGACCCAATGGAGCAGTTCTACTCTGTCCATAAGGTCGCTATGAGTCGGAATCTACTCAACGGCAATGGGTTTAACGGATTTTATCACACTTATTTAAGAACTGTTAACCAAAAAGTCAGTAGTTCGAATCTACCAGCAGGTCCTTGGAAACTCTATGGGGGCAGTTCTACTCTGTCCTATAGTGTTGCTATGAGTTGGCATTGACCCGACGGCAATGGGTTTGGTTTTTGATATCACATTTACTAGACTTTATTGATTTGAGGAGAAAGAAATATTAAGTATTTTCTAGTATTTAAGAGATTTATAATCAAAGGTAAGAGCAGCTAGCCTTGTGACCATCTCCATCCATGAAGATTGCCAATAAATTCAGTGAGAAACTAAAAATCATATTAAATGAATATTTTGCAATCAGCTATATAGTCAATGACTGACTGAACTGTATAACTTATACGATTGTCCACAAGAGGTTGGAGCTTGTAGGCTCTATAAGATGGACAATCTTTTGCTCACCCTGTCAGTACCAACAAGCCATTGCCTGCAAGATATCTTCCAGATTCTATTCATTTCCTAAGACAGTAATGTCAGAGTGATAGGGTGACTCTAGTAAGAAACATTGGAAGTCAAGCAATAGGTCTGGAGAACAAGGGCATTTTATCCTAGACCTGCTGTGAAGGAAAGGACAGCAACCTCATCTTCCCAGACTGGGTGGACTTTCACCTGCCCCTCAAAAGGCAGCTGCCCTGACTTCTCACTTGAGCGGTGGACACCAGAGAGAACTGTGTGGTGCTTCATCTGGCTCTCCTTCCCTTTCCTGGGCCCAGTACCTCACCCAGCCCTCCTGCATCCCTCAATCCTTACTACTGAGAACCCCAGCCTATCCTGACTGCTCTTGAAATGTCCAATGCTCTAAACTATTTTTTATTTATCCCTAATCTTCCCCCAGCCCTGCACCTCAACGCACTACCCAAACTCCAATCACCCCAGTACATTTTAACCAGGTGAAAAAAAGAGAAGGATAAACTAATCTATGGTATGGGAAAGGAGCCCTGATGGTGCAGTGGTTAAGGGCTCGGCTGCTAACCAAAAGGTCGGTGGTTTGAACCCACCAGCCACTCTGCAGGAGGAAGATGTGGCAGTCTGCTTTCATAAGGATTCCTGCCTTGGAAACCCTATGGGGTAGTTCTACTTTGTCCCATAGGGTGACTTTGAGTCAAATTGACTCGACAGCAACTGGTTTACGGTGTGGGAATGTCTCCCAATGGTACGTGATAAATAAAAGAGGTCTTTCATTGCTAGTATTTCAAGATGTAGGAATGCATTGTGGAAGGAAAATGGGAGTTTTCAAACATGTTGATATAGGCTAATGACCAAAAGCTTTACCTTTGGACATCAGAACAGTTTTCTGTTCCACAAAATATCCCCCACTCAACTTCCCTACTTAGTTGGAAGGAGTTTGAAAGCCACAATTTCCTTTCCTTTCCAAGAAGGCTTTACTCAAGTGGAACACCCCCCCAAAAAAAAACCATTGCCGTCGAGTCAATTTGGCCTCATAGCGACCCTATAGGACAGAGTAGAGCTGCCCCATCGGGTTTCCAAGGAGCACCTGGTGGATTCAAACTGCTGACCTTTTGGTTAGCAGCCATAGGTCTTAACCACCGCACCACCAGTGGAACAGCCAGGGAGGTACAATTTAAAGAAAAGGGATTTGGGAAGGGGAAAGGGCATCCAGGAATCTTCAGAGACACTTCAGAGTAGCTTCTTTTCTACTCAGGTCTCTTCTTTAAGATTATGTGAAAAAAAAAAAAAATACTGCTTTGGCAACGTGAAAGACTTAGTTATTTAAATTTGCTGTTTGACATTTGTTTCTAATTATTTTAGAAAAATATAAAATTATAAATAGGATGGATTAACTTTAAGTTTCTTGGTTGCAATACAAAATTTCCTCTCTGTAATCATATCTGCATTTGTTCACATAGCATGGCTTTCCAATCAAACCCTCAAAAGCTTAAAACACGGTCAATGGGCTGTGTTTCCAAGTCCATCTGTAAGTTGGCTGTTTGGAATACAGCATATATCCTCCCATAGAAATGATGTCTATGTAGAGTGAACCCCTTAATTGCTCTGCTTCAATATTCAGGGTATTCAGGGCTTAAGGAGGGAATTAAGGGTGTGGGCCCTGTGTCTAGAAAGAAATATAAGATGGCTTAGAGAGAGAAGGAGTCCCTGGGTGGTACAAATGGTTAAGCACTTGACAACTAAACAAGAAGAAAGACCTGTCAACCTGCTTCCAAAAGGTCATAGTCATGAAAACTCCTATGGAACGCCGTTCTATTCTGCACACATGGGGTTGTAAAAGTCAGAATCGGATCGACAACAACTGAGAGAAAGCAAAGGAATGAGGGATTTGAGGAACATGGGACACAACTCCAGATTTGGCCAGTAGGGACAGCTTTACATGATAAAAACTCAGAGTTTGTATGAATAGTTTATTGATAGGCCAGGTTTGGGCCCACAGTGAGTAGGCTGGGATAGGCTTGGTAAGCATCTAGAATTCTGAATTTAGCCATGGGGTATAGCAAGATGTGAAAACTCTATATGTAACATATGTGTAACCTGGTTCTTATGAACTAGATACCAGTATAGTAAGAGTTTTGGGTGTTCAAGATTCTAGGATAGAGAGTATGAACAAAGCATTACTGAAAAGAGTGTGAAGCCAGTGGAGCCCAGAGTAAACGCTGGTATATCAGTTAGGATTACTCCATAACATAAACTCATCACCCAAGTGTAATGTGGAAACTAGCCACACTTCTAGCTGATGAAATAGACTTGTTGACAATACACAGAATCGATCATCCATATCCCTGGCTCTTTTGCAAAGGGTTATATCATCGCATTTATCTCGTTGCCTAGTTTGTGCTTAAACACAAGTCAGAAACCAATGTATAGTCTAAATTCCTCATTTCATAACTTAATATAAAGTTCTGAAATAGAATCATTTAAATTGATTTGAGTTTTTCCAAAGGAAGCAAATGTACATTCATTACAAGGAAGGTATATTTGAACTCTTCACAAGCTACTTGTGCGTGGGTAATGGAATGATAACTCTTCACAATGATTGTGTGGTATAATGAGTTCTTAAAAAGGTATTAGTTTAATAGTTTCCCATTTTCTATAACATCTTGAATCTCTTGGGATATCAATCATCCAAGACTAAACATAGCATTCAAGAGATCACAAGTCCATTAAAATCTTAATTAACTTCATGCAGGCTTGACATAATTGTTTCCTTCCTCAGGAAATTATTCCTCTGTCATTCACTGAAAACCCAATTGCCCTCAGTTTTTCTCATTGGACGAGAATGTTTTTTGATAATCTAATGAATTGTCTCTTCTTATTTTATTTGCCAAGTTGAAATATTTAACTAAAAGAATGTCTCTGTATACCTTTGCTACCAAAGACACCGTATCCACGAATTCCTTTACTTTGGGGTAGGAACCCAAATACTATGTCCAGCTGTGAACTGTTACCTTGTCTTCCATTGCCTTTCTGATGTTTTCCCCACAGAACTGCCTACAAGCAAAGGAGCAGGAGGATCACACCACAAACAAGACCGAGTTACCTGAGGCAAACCTCAGCTAATCTGGAAAGAACAAACATGTCACTCTCCAGGGCGCTTTGAGGACCACTGTGTGTAATGTACTGGCAGAGAACACAATGGTTGTGAAGAAGAAACACAATGGTTGTGAAGAAGAAACACAATGAACCTCAAAGAAACACATTTCCCAGATCAAAAGGAAACAGGACAGAGATTATCAAAGGGTACTTTAGCCTTACCTATAATGTTTTGTTTTCTCACATAGGTAATATATTAATGTTTTACTGCATAATTAAAAAGTAACTTAAAAAAGAGTGAATGAGACCTTCAGGTTTGCTGATAATTAAATTATTTTTCATATTTAGATAAAGATTAATATAAGAGAATGTTACATTAACTGATTGCTCATAGAAAGTTATCTGCTAAATGAAAGAAGAATGCAAAATGTTCTCTAACGGTTCTTAGTCATCTTTATTTATTTAATAGAGTAAGAGAGTTCTGTGTATTCTTACCAAGTGAGTTTGCCAGGAGCCCTGGGTGGCACAGTGGTTAAGAGCTCAGCTGCTAACCAAAAGGTTGGCAGTTCGAATTCATCAGCTGCTTCTTGGAAACTATGGAGAAGCTCCACTCTGTCCTGTAGGGTTGCTGTGAGTCAGAATCAACTCAGCAGCAACGAGTTTGGTTTTTTTGTTCATTTGTTTTTTACCTTTGGATCTTTCCTTTGGAGTTCCTCCAAGAGTGTCCAAATGGCAGTCTCCAATACCAACATCACCACCATTCTGGAAGACCAGCCTTTGTATTACTCTGCTTCCTTATGTGGCCTGTCCCTGCCACGTCAAAACGCACGCTGTTGCCCAAGCTTGGTATGCATTCTCATAGTCTCGTGACTGTTCATATTAACTTTTCTTCCTTAAAATGCTTTATTCCTTTCTCGCCATGTTACAAACCCTTCAAGGTCCCGACCAAATGGCACCGTTTCTGGGAAGCCTGCTATGGCCTACCACTTTTCTCCTCACTCCTTCGCCAAAATTAACTCATTCTTTGTGTTCTCATGGCTTTTTGTACATATCTCTTTGATGGCATTTATTGTATTATAACCATTATATCACATACATTCTTTTTCTCCACTACTCTAGCTTCTGAAGATTATGGGAAATGTCTTATTAATATCTGGAGATTTAATATTTAGGAGGTACTTACCACTTTCTAGGTACTTAAGATGTATTAACTAAATTAGTGGGCATTAGTGTATTAACTAAATTAGTGGAATTAATACAAAATAGTAATGCTATGATTAAGATAGCATTGGTCCTTTGTCTTGTTCTCATTCATGTTTAAACAGAATTGAGGAGTTTTTTTCAGGCAACTCATGGAGTTGTTCTTATGGCCTTCCATCAAGGCAGCAATCTTAACAGCAATCCAGAATCTGCCTGCATACATTTTTCTGCAGAAGGTCACAGCAAAGTCAAACACGCTGATAGGCCTTCACTAAAGAGTACTAGACTCACACAGACTATATTGTTCATTGCATTGTGTCAATTTTCGTATTGTTTGCTTTTAAATAACCTTGAATTCTATGTGTATGGTAACAAGTACTGTGCACCAAGCCTGAGAAACTGGTGTTTCTCTCCTTGAATTTCAAGAAGCACTTCTCTGTGATGCTAAGTGTCTAAATTGCTAGATTTTCCCCCTTTGATAGTCTCTTTTCAGGAGGCTTTTTAATATGGAAATTATTTCTTATTACACAGCAGAGAGTTCATATTTGCAGTGGATAACCTATTAGCTGCAATAACTTACAAGTTTCAATATCTTATTTCTTCCAGATACCTCTCTCTGATTTTTCAATAGTTTTAGTCAAATTATTCTATTTAATTGAGCTATCTTGTAGAAAATACAAAAGATGAAGGGCCTTGATTGAAAGGGGCAGGGGAAGCTCTTTCATAGACTATTATGTGTTTTTTCTAGCACAAATACAACAGCCAGTATATCAAAGGCTGCAAGAATGAAGGGGTGTGTGGGTACCTGTAGGCACCTATGTACACATACACACCCTCACACCTACACACAGTGGGCTCATCATTCGTCTAAGCAGCATATAATGTCAAGTACCAGCTACAGTTTAAGAAGGAAATAAACTTTATATTGCAGGATTATTTGGTCAGACTCAAGGAATATAAATTATGAGTCTGTTTATTAAAAAATTAAACATTCTCAAGTCTCTAGGGTCTTGCTGAAAACAAAAAGAGCCTAATGGTCACAGAGAAATGTGCCTACTAAAAATGGTGTATTTCAGGTGGAGTTAGTTAAAGGTACCCCACACCTGCTTTTACTAATTTTTCAAAGGAACTTTCTGTGGAGCAGAGGAGTTAGATTTGTGGTGTTTGCCAAGGTCACTTGAGAAGGTTAGAAATGTTGGGTACATTTCAAAAGACTACCAGTTTTTAAAGACCAGTTTTAAATAGAATTTACTCTGACCTTAGACTTGAAACATACGGAACTTCTTTTTTTTGCCTTAGAAACTTAATTTACAAATGCCATCAAACTGGAGATCCTTTAGTGGAAGGCAGGTTGATTGGTGATGAAAATCTTGACCTAATATTTACATCCCTATGATGATTTGCAAACTATATAAAAAATATAACATTTACAGTGTCTTAATTATCTAGTGCTTCCATAAGTAGGTGGCTTTTAAAGAGAATAATTAATTTTCTCACAGTTCAGGAAGCTAGAAGTTCAAATTCAGGACACGGCTCTAGAGGGGGGTCCTTTCTTGTCTATTTCAGCTTCTGGAAGCTTCCAGAAATCCTTGGGGTTCCTGG
The DNA here is from genome assembly GCF_030014295.1 of Loxodonta africana. Lineage (NCBI taxonomy): Eukaryota > Metazoa > Chordata > Mammalia > Proboscidea > Elephantidae > Loxodonta > Loxodonta africana. The sequence goes on along the minus strand of NC_087364.1, from coordinate 71,995,744 downwards.
GCTTGTAGCTGCATCAGCCACACGTGTCTACTTTCCTCTCCACCCTGTGTGTGTCTCGCTGTCTGTTCTGCTCTTTGTATAACTCAGAGAGATTAGGTTTAGGACCCAGCTTACAGGGGTATGACCTCATCAACACAATAACACCACCATTATTTCCAAATGGAGTTATAGCTACAGGTACAGGAGTTAGGATTTCAACACATTTTGGGGGGCTACAATTCAACTTGTAACACGCACTTGGCTTTTCTAAAGGAATGATGCTATTTAAAATGTTGGTTGGTATTAAAAAAAAAATCATCGAATTACCATTTAATATTACTAAATAAAATTCTATCCTTTCACAGATGGAGAGATTGATCTCAGGGTGAGAAATTCAACCTCATTACTCAAATTTGCAGTTGGACTGCCAGTTACAACCTGGTCACCTTCTTTACTTTTTTCTCCCTCTAACTCCTCCTTCCCCTTCCCTCTTTTCCTTTCCTCTTCTTTTCTTCCTTCCTTCCTTTCTTTCCCTCCTTCCCTTCTTTCCCTTCCCTTCCTTCTTTTTGTAAATAAACCTATACTAAAAACAAACTGCCTTACCAGTTGGGCTGGGCTCTGCTGTTGGAGGTCTCCACCATGTGAAGGAGGGAAGACCTTGCCCTCTGTCTCCTTCTCCTGGCCCACATCAGCCTTCACTGTGGAGCCTGGAGCCTTCCCCCTCCACCAAGGGTGGTAGGAACTGAGGCGAAATCCTCTCAGCTGGTGTAATGTGAGTGCCGCATGTATAAAGGAGTGGAGACAAGAGCTGGGGGGCTGGGCTGCGGGGGCTGCTATTTCCCCAAGGACACCAAATCACACATAGTGTGCTGCAACTTGACATTTGAAAGCAAAGAAAATGTGATGGAACCATTAATTAATTTAATGTACAAAGACCACTTTTTAAAGAATAATACACAAGTGATCAAATGTTCCACAAATTAAAAAAACAGTGGGGGAGGGTGGCGTGCAGTGGGAGGAGAGAGGTGGCTGTCCCAGATCTCACAAGCCGTGTGTTATCAATTTTTCTCGAGGTTTATTCAAGTTAAATACTCTTCCTTATCTATTTTAATATAGTCAGATGCTATGTGTTCTTGGGAAAAAAGCCATTTTTCTTACTCTGACTTTCAAACAGAGTACAGGAGACACTGCAGGCTCCTAGTAGAGGGGGATCTGGAAGTAAGAAAAGTCACCCCAATGTCTGAAAATAAATGTCTCCTTTGTCACAAATGAGATATAAAGTTCCATAGTTACATGAAGCAATACAGAGGACTGAATCAGAAGAGAGAAACAAAACCAAACGGCCCCTGGTGCCTAGTGCTCATTATTGAACACTTTGATGTGGATAGCTGGAGTTTGCCACGTGCGGTAAAGGCCCAGAGTCAGTAATGTGTCCACTGCGAGTTCCAGTCCAGGTAGGAGACACGTGACAATATTAATAAGGTCTGCTGCCAATACCTGGCAATCCTACCGATATAGGTTGTATTGTGACCCCCCAAGATGCATGTTGGAATGCTAACCCTTATGTGAAGTACCTCGGTTGTGCAAGGAGCCCTGGTGGCACTGCGGTTAGGATACCAGCTGCAAACCAAAAGGTTGGCAGTTTAAATCCACCAGCTGCTCCTTAGAAACTTTGTGGGGCAGTTCTGCTCTGTCCTATAGGGTGGCTGTGAGTTGGAACCAACTTTAGGGCACCTAACAACAACAACAGCTGTGCAAAGGTTAAGTGTTCAACTATTAACAGAGAGGTTGGTGGTCAGAACCCACTCAGAGGTACCTTGGAAGCAAGGCCAGGCAATCTGCTCCCAAAAGGTCACATCCTTGAAAACCCTATGGAGCAGTTCTGCTCTGCACACATGGGGTTCCATGAGTTGGAATTGACTGAACGGCAACTGGAGTCAGAATCAACTCGATGGCAGTGGATTTGGTTTTTTTTTGGGGGGGGGAGGGGGGCTTTGGGATATAATCCCGTTTGGGAATAGAGTTTTCTTTGCTAAGTTAATGAGACCATATCAGTGCAGAGTGTGTCCTAAACTGAATCACTGAGTGATAGAGCAGACCAGACACAGATGCAATGGCATGCCGGGGAGACAGGTGCCACGTGAGGCTCTCTGCAAGCCAAGGAACCAAAGAACACCTGGGTTACCGACAAGGAAGGAATCACCCTGCTCTGGACGTTCAGCCTCCAGAACTGTGAGGAATTAAATTTCTGTTCCTCAAAGCCACGCACTTGTGGTACTTCTGTGACAGCAGCACAGGCCACTAAGACACTATGTTTCTAATACCAGTTCCATCTGCCTCTCTTCTTTGCAACTGCAACTCCTGGCTTCCCTCCTCACCACCGAGCTGCCAGACTTTCACTACCTTTCACTACCTATTCCTAAGCTGGAAAGAGAGCTTGGCTCGGCAACAAAAAACGTAGGTCTGACTTTAGCCTCCACTTCATCTTAGTGGTATGGACTTGGGTAAGTCATTCGTTGAGCCTCTTATATCTCTCGCTTGCATTAACTTCATGTTTTCTCATGTAATCCTCATGACAATCCCACAAGGCAGGTTTCATCACCCCGTTTTTTTCAGGCGGGGTGTCACTAGTGCTTGAGGTGTGTCCAGGAAAATTTCCAGAATGTTCTCTCTGGATGGCACTGAGTACAGCAAACACTAGAGATTTAATCAATCGACAAATCACCTTCACTGCATATTAAAGGAAATTGAGAACAGAAACTTCAGGTATTACGCTTTTCAATGTTCTGACCTTCCCCAACACTGACTGGATGGCCCTGAAGATACCTGGGTGTTCTGTAAGAAAAAGCAGTATCACTAACGTCTTAGTCATCTAGCGTTGCTGTAACAGAAACACCGCAAGTGGATGGCTTTAACTAATGGAAACTTGTTCTCTCACACTCTAGAAGCCTAGAAGTCCAAATTCAGGAGGCCAAATCCAGGGGAAGGCTTCCTTTCTCTGCTGGTTCTGGGGGAAGGTCCTTGTCATCAATCTTCTCCTGAGCTAGTTGCTTCTCAGCACAGGAACTCTGTGCTGAGAGATTGACTCAAGATACAACCTAATCCTGTAGATTAAGCATAACTGCCTCTAATCCTGCCTCATGAACATCACAAAAAAACCTACAAACCCATTGCTGTCCAGTGGATTCCAACTCATAGCAACCTTATAGGACAGAGTGGAACTGCCCCTTAGGGTTTCCAATGAGCACCTGGTAGATTACAAACTGCCGACCTTTTGGTTAGCAGCCAAACATGTAACCGTTGTGCCGCCAGGGCTTTGCCAGGAATATCTGTATACTTGCTATTAATGAATGCTTAATATATGTCAAGCACTGCTATTTACCCAGATTGGCTCAATTCATCCTCACAACAAATTTTGGAGGTAAACGTTATTATCTGCATTTTATAGAGGAGGAAACAGAGGCATGGAGAGGTTGGTGACTCTCCCAAACCCACAGTCCCAGTAGTCTGTACAGCTATGATTAAAACCTGAGCAGTCTGCTCCTCATCCTCTGACCCTTTGGACCGCATATCCATGGAGAATTCCAGAGGTCGTGAGGAGTCCCTGGGTAGTGCAAACGGTTAACACGCTCGACTGCGAACCAAAATGCTGTAGGTTGGAGTCCACCGAGGTCCCTCAGAATAAAGTTCTGGCTATCTCCTTCTGAAAAATCAGCTATTGAAAACCCAATGGAAGGTTTTCCACTCTGACACATATGGGGTTCCCATGAGTTAGAATCAACTGTATGGCAACTGGTAAGGCAGGATACTGAGTAAGACAGACCATGAGTCTGAACCTTAAGACAAAACTTATGTGACCATAGGGACAAGAATGGAAAAATTAATTCAAACTTTATTTGAAAATTAGTAGTTTTCTATGCTTTCCAGCTTTTCTGCAATGGAGATACATTTCACTTCATAGACAGAGAAATGTTGCTTTTATTTATTTTCTTACCCCATCTGCTAAGAATGCTGAATAAAATGTTGGCCCTTTTTTTCTATATGAAATATCATATGGCTCATATTATTTTAAATATGTTTTGAAATCAAATACCAGTCACTGAAGATTATAGCAGCTCTTTTTATGTATGGAGAGATTTAAACTTCAAACGAAACAAAAATAAGATGAATATCCAAAATAAACCTATCCTGCTTTTTACACGTGGCATCAATCTCCTTAAAATGTTATCATTAAAGTAGATAGTGTTGAATATTTTGGCACTGAAAAAATTAAACACTACTCACACACACACACACACACGACTGCATTAACATAAAGTTTTACACAAAACCAATACCTGAAAATCTTATTTAGAAAAGAGAGGACTAAGGGGGAGGTGTTAGAACTCATATCTCCTCACCTCTAAGCCATTACACCGCTTATGAAGCATCAACATCAACAAAACGCTTATAAAGTGTCATTATTATCTGAAAGTGTGTTTGAAGAGGAGTGCGTAGAGAGCAACAAATGGCTGAGTCACATTTTTCTGAAAAGGTGCAGACACGGGGTGAGTCAGGGAAGTGTTGAGGAATACACGGATCCCCCACTGGTAGGAGGACCCGCCAAAGGATGAGAAAACACAGAGAAGATGTAGGCTTGGGAAGATTCAGAATTCAGACTCTTAAACTAGGCTTTTTTTTTTTTTTTTTTGGTAGAATTTATTGCTTTCCCCTGTCTAAATCCACCCTGATGGTTTTCCCTGAGTTGACAGGTTAACACCTATTTTATACATATATAAATATATCAAACAACCAAATACATCAAATGGTTTGGAACATGCAAATTCCAGTTCAACTTAGATGAGAAGTCGTGTTCTTTAAAAAGAATTCTGGGAAAGGGTCATAAAAACTTATTGTAGAAAAGAAGGAGAAAACTATTATATTTCTCTCTGCATCAAGTTTATTTCACTATCCTTGTGAGACACCTCACACTGAGTAAGACAGGACACTTGACCATATTGAGAACTTCCTTATCAGCCAAGGCCTCCATGGAGTTACAAGTGTAAGTTGGTGAAGACAGAAACTGTTCTAACTTGTGGGTCTTCAGACACAAAAGCACCATCCCAAAAAAACCCATTGCCGTTGAGTCAATCCTGACTCATAGCTACCCTATAGGACAGAGTAGACCTGCCTCATAGGGCTTCTAAGGAACGGTTGGTGGATTGGAACTGCTGACCTTTTGGTTAGCAGCCTGAGCTCTTAACTGCTGTGCCACCAGGGTTTCATCATAAGACTGTGTAATATCTCAACTCTAGTTCTAAGGAATACAATAAGTGCCATGTCTAGCTCACACAGAAAAGCTTTCTCAATGCCCTTTTACTTCCATTGTACTCCGTAACAATAACAACCTTCATTTATAACAGTTACGGGGGCGTTGTGAGGAAAGATGGGAGAAGGGAGCCTGATAATTTAACATCTTTCTAAAAGTTTAACAAAACAAAACGAAACCCGTTGCCATTGAGTCTATTCTGACTCATAGCAACCCCACAGGACAGAGTAGAACTGCCCAATAGGGTTTCCAAGGAGTGAGTGACTGGTGGATTCCAACTGCTGAGCTTTTGGTTAGCAGCAGAGCTCTTAACCACTGTGCCATCAGGGCTTCTAAAGTTTAGTGGAGTCTTTTTTTTTTTAATCAGGAGTCTTATCCACAAAATTTGTGGCCCCTTAATATGAACTCACTTATGCATATGTAAACCCTTTTTTTTCATATCAGAGTGTTACTGAGCTTTTTGTGCTGGGGTACCAGAACAGGCGCTTCCACACCCCTGCACTTGACCTGCATCAGTCGATAGGGAGCCACCGGTAGGACTTTCTAAGTTACAGAGATCATGCAGAGTAAATACGGGGAACGTCAACAATTCCAGCTCTGACTATCTAACCATACCTCAGCCACAAAGAACCTGCAGAGAACATAAGCTATTAGAGAGGGTGCTGTCTACTACAAACAAAGCATCCATGTAAACGGAAGAGAGGGTGAATGCCTGCCCCAACACCGGGCCAGTTTACTGCGTCCTCTGCCTTAACCATCGACAAAGAGATGTAAGGTGCTACAGCACAGGGCCAGCAGTCTTCAGGGGAACCAAGAGGAAAGGAATGTAGTCTAACGCAGTTTTAAAGTATTAATTCATGTTTGTCCTGATTCTGCCTGAGTTCACCTCCTTACAACCTTATAAACCTATCCGACGTGGTAACCCCTCTAGGTCGACAGGGTGACATTAAGGCTATCTGAACCATTCAGCACGACTTCACCTGGTTATACTTCAAGCCTTGCTATATAAGGCCAATCTGTAGAATCATGCTTATGTTATACACTTTCATGAGTTATTATTTGCGGATCTGTTCAAACTACAGAGTAATTGTATTTGTTGCTTCTATTCCAAATGTCTAGAGCTGGCTTTGTAATGCAATACAGGCCTGTGATTGTCCCAAACATTCGTTATTAATCAAGGATGGTCATAATGCCAGGATCACTCTATTCCAAAAGCATAAATAATCCATCAAGATTTGCCAAGGAGTGACTTTGCTTCCTTCATCACTGGAATTATTTAAGATTTTTTAGGATCATGTAATTTCCTTCATCTTAATAAAGGCCATTTATCCCCTCTCATGAGCCGCCATTTTATAAACTCCCTTGCTTTATGGTTAAAAGCAGATCTAACATGGCTTATCTTCTTCCTCTGTACTGCGTATTATGTGCCAGTTGCGTCTCTAAATGTCTGAGAAATGGAGAAGAAGCTGGTCCGTGGGCAGGCTGCTGAGAGCGCGTGCAATGCACATGCCTACATAATCTACTGGAGTGACTGAGGGGCAGACAAGAGGTGTTGTCCATTATTCTAATTGTCCTTCTGTCAAAAAATGAGGCTTTAATGTGAATTGAAGTGAAAAAAAAAAAAAAAAAAACTTCCCTGTTAATGTAGATAATGGTTTCAAAGGACTGTAATTTTAGAAGGACAGGCCAAATCTACACTGTAGGCACAAAGCCTGGTTTCTGGCAACTCGGAGTTGCTTTCCAGGCGTGCTTTCCTCACACAGAGGAGTTGCTGTGTGATGTTCTCCACAAGAAAGTCTTTTCAGTTAACAATTCATAGACAAATAATGGCAAGCAATTCTGAATCTCTTTGGGCATTCTGAAATCACATATTCTTTGAAGGAAGAAACTTTAAGAAGGGTGTTCTTACAGTGAAGAAAAGAGTAAAAATAACAAAATAGAATATTTGCACAATTTTGTTGAAGAACAAATAGAAGCTGAATAAAACCGATTATCTCTGTGGGAAAGGGATCTGAAGAGAAGGCACAGAATGGGTGTCAGCGTCATGATGGCTACTTAGTGTTCACACATACCTTTCAGCACGCATTTAAACTTACAAACAGAAATAAAAACATTAATGTGTTTCCACCTTCTTAACTCAAAAAGCAGGAGAAAGATGTGGCAGTCTGCTTCCGTGAGGATTTACAGCCTTAGAAACCCTACGGGCAGTTCTACTCTGTCTTACAGGGTCGCTATGAGTCGGGAATCGACTCGACGGTAGTGAGTTTAATGCAAAAAAGGGAAGACCCCAAAACCCTTCAGGCACTGTTTCCATCCCAAAGTAATGTTCACTCCTCTTTCCTTGCCATCACAATCCCCTTTGGTACCCTGCAACTGAAAGGCTGAGTTACGAGATTCATGATTACCAACATACAAAAAACCAAACCCACTGCTGTTGAGTTGATTCCAGCTCATAGTGACCCTATAGGACAGAGTAGAAGTGCCCCATATGGTTTTCCAGGCTGTAATCTTTACAGCAGCAGACCGACCGCCACATCTTTCTCCCTCGGAGTGGCTGGTGGGTTTGAACCACTGATCTTTCGGTTAGCAGCAGAACATTTACCCATAATTTGATAGATGAAGAAATTACCAGTTGGTTTGCCTATGAAGAAACTGAGATTCAGAGTAGGTAAGTGATTTGCCCACATTCAGTTAAGAAATAGTAAAACTAAAAATTTGAATTTGGGTTTTCCTGCTAACAAAGTCTACGCATTCTGCTACATTGCAATTCTTTATTGCTAGAGATGTGTATCCGGTCATAGGTGTGTTATTATAACAGGAACTCCAAGAAAACAAAGAGGATGAAAAGAGAGATACTTGGAGGGAAATTTTATTCTAGAAGGGCCAAGGCCAGGAGGGAAAACTGTCTCCAAGCCAATTAGTGTCTGTTTCCGTCTAAACAACCTGAACTCTTTGGGGAAAGAATAGCTATGCTCACAACCAGCTCAGGTATCCCTCCATGACACCATTAGAAGTACAGTTCCAGCTAATTAAAGGAAGGCAGTCCTGTCCCCATAAATACACATACCGCTCAAAGTTTTGTGGTTGTTAAGGATGCCGGATGCTACAGCAATCGTCGTCAGAAACCAGAGCTTTCGCTAATAAACCAACCTACATTTTACTAACCTACATCTGTCTGTAAAAGTGGAACTGGGTTCATTGTAATCTAACAAGATGGATAGATAGATAAACACACATATATATAGATAAAGCTTTTTTTTTTTTTTTATTAAAGCTAGTTTACCACTGCTGAGAATCTTACAGGTGTATTAGTCATTTTTTAATTCTACTTTTGCCATCAATTCACTGGGTATTCGTATTTTTCAGAGGTTTTTTTTTTTTTTTGCAGTCATTTACTGTAAGAAGTTTACTATTTAACAGCAAACATCATCTCACTCATGAATAAGTTAAACTGACAATGTCTGTTCAGAGCATCTTCTTCCAACGGCAACTTCTACCACATGTTGAAATGCATATAAATACTATGGATATAACCTCCCTTTCTTTGTGTTTTTTCCTGCAAATATGCTTTTAATTTATTACTCACATGAATTGCTTCCAATATGCAATCACTTAGGGATATTATAAGTACAAATCTAAAGAAGATATGAAATGAAAGGATAAGCTCTAGAAAGTCACACTTGATCCCACCAAAATTTCGTTGTAAATGATACCACAGAGAAAAATGGTGACTACTGGTTTTCCCCCAAAATATTTCAATATTTTGAAAAGTGAAAAGCAAGTAGCATAAGGTTAGAATGATAAACTTGCTACTGGTGTTGTTTCTGAAATAAAGAAAAAGAGAGGGAACTAATGTTTCACAGCCCACTAGTGTTTAGATGCTGCGAGCATTAATAGATACTTGCTTCATTTCTTCCCTCCTTCCTTCATTCAGTAGATATTTATTCAGCTTTTATTATGGGCCAGGCACTATTCTAGGCACTGGAAACGCATCAGGAAAAAGAACAGAAAAAAGTCCAGCCACGTGTAGAGATTTAGTTCTGAAAACAACCTTTATCTTCAGTATTTTTATCCCCATTTTCCAGAGGAATAACTCAAGCAATAGAGAAGTTAATCAGCTCGTCCAAGTTCACACGTCTAGAAAGGAGTGAGCTGAAATCTGAATATAAATTCACTATACAGTCAAAGTTTACTTTTTCCACTGTGCTAAAGCGTTCAACTCCCTGTACACCAATCTGCCTAAAATTAACAAAGATTTATAGATCTGCTTTTTAATTTCCCAAGGTAAGTCACAAATTTAACACAATACCAATAAAAATAACATTTATTGTGCTGTTGTGATAGTTTTTTTCTGGAGTGAGACAAGTTGATCATAGAATTCAAACTGCACAATAAACACGAAAGAATAATCATGAAACCCCTAAATAACAATTCCAATAAGGTCAGACGAGCCCTATCAGATCAAAAAACATAGTTTATGCAATTAAAACAGCATGATATTTGTGAATAAACAGATAAACCAATGAAAAAGAATGGAAAATCCAGAATTATGCCTAACTGCAAGAGGATCTAGCATATAAAACTTATTAACAGCTTATTGAGATGTAATTTTGTTGTTGTTATTAGGTGCTATCAAGTCGGTTCTGACTCATAGTGACCCTATGTACAAGAGAACTAAACACTGCCCAGTCCTGTGCCATCGTCACAATCGTCGCTATGTTTGCGCCCATTGAGAAACACTGATCAACAAGGTAACCAAATTGTTGTTTTGCTGATTTTGTATGGCACTTACAGCATAACTCAGAAATATAAATTATGTTTACAGTGACTACTTTTTTCTCCATTCCTTAGAAAAGATTGCTGAGATTGTCTACCTCCGCTCCAGTTATCCCAGCTTAATGCGGTTCAACGGCAACTAACAACAGCAAACGTGGTCCAGGGTCTCAGGAAAAAGAAGGCTTAAGTAGCACACCCTAGAAAGGAGACCCGGCGCAGGAAGAGAAAATGACTCCTACAGCTTTTCATGATGATATTAACGACCCGTTTTTTAAAATGTCTTTATGGAATAAGTAATTATGTTTAATCATAAATTAGGTTAATAATTCACTACTGCTGTGTTATAATTTCGGTGACTTGGTCTATGTTGCTCAAAAGTACACCCCTGGTGCCCAGCAGAGTGTCTTCATTCCTTGTAGACGTTCATTACATATGTAATGAATCACTGAATCAGTGAATAATGTTCACATTACCTTATCATGACAACAGTGACCTTCTAATCATTAAGTTTAGTTTAAAAGTTACTCTGCTTGTAAGGGAAGGTTATTTAACATAACACATTGGATATTACCATATAAAAACCTCCACATTAGGTACTATCATGAATTAAATTGTGTCTCCCAAAAATATATGTCAACTTGGTTAAGCCATGATTTCCAGTATTGTGTGTTCGTCCCCCATTTTGTGATGTCATGTAATTATCCTCCATTTTGTGAAGTGTTGAAAATCCTAACCTCTATATGTTAAAGTGGAAACCCCGGGGAGGGGGGCATAGTAGTTATGTGCTGTGGCTGCTAACCAAAGAGTAGGTAGCTCGAATCCACCAGGTGCTCCTTGGAAACTCTGTGGGGCAGTTCTACTCTGTCCTATAGGGTTGCTATGAGTCGGAATTGACTTGACGGCACTGGGTTTGGTTTGTTTTTTTATATGTTAATGGGAGCCCTGGTGGCACAGTAGTTAAAGAGCTGGGCTGCTAACTAAAAGGTTGGCAGTTCGAATCCACTACCCGCTCCTTGGAAACCCTACTGGCAGTTCTATAGGGTCGCTGCGAGTTGGAATCAACTAGATGGCAACAGGTGTGTTAATGAGTCAGAATCGACTTGACAGTATACAACAACAATGCTATGTTAATGAGGCAGGATCAGTGTAGGGTGTATCTTGAGTGACAGCCTTATAAGAAGGTGTGACTCAAGTTATACCTTACTCAAGTTACACCCTTACTTAAGTCACTCCCTTGCTTGAGTCACACCTTCTATCTTATAGGAGACAAAAGGAGAGAGAAGTGAGCAGAGAGAGGAGGAACCTCGTAACCATTAAGAAAGAGGAGCTGGGAGCAGAGTGCGTCCTTTGGACCAGAATCCCTGCACTAAGAACGTCCTAGAACTGGGGGAAGATTGATGCCAAGACACATGGAGATCTCCAGGGAATACCAGGCCTACAGATGTTGAAAGGAGACAAGGATCTTCCCTCAGAGCCAACAGACAGAGAAAGCCTTCCTCTGGAGCTGGCACCCTGAATTCAGACTTCTAGCCTCCTAGACTGTGAGAAAATTAATTTCTGTTTGTTAAACCATCCACTTGTGGTATTTCTGTTTTAGCACACCAGATAACTAAGACAGGTACCATCATTACTGTCAGAAGATTCAGCCCAGAGGAGGCGATAAGCACCAAACAACTAACAAAGCAGCACCAAATTAATATAAAGGCAAAAGTGAAACAGAGAAGGAGGAAATGATTTAAATAAATATTAAAACATTGCAAGAATGAGGTGGGAATAGGATTAAGCCTTGAAGGAGAGAATTTGGCAGACCAAGGAATAGTACCAACAAAGGCTTTGAGGTAAGAAGACGCCAAGGAGAACTGCATTGAGTCTGATATGAGAAGGTATCTATGGTTTCACTGGTGTCATGGTGAACCCACCAGCCATTAAATAAAAATTAAGTTTCAAGAGCAACCCAGAAATGAAGAAACCAGACCAACAAATATTTAAAATATCAGGATAGAACACCAAAAGGAAATCCAGATGTAGCAAGATTTGCAACCTAGAAATTGAATTACAGAAATACTAGGAAAAATATTTATTTTTTGTTCAAAAATTGAGAAATATTTTAATTTTATTCTTGGGATGGGTACAGTCTTTCCAAACACAATTCAAAATCCAGAAACTGTAAGAAAAATTTTTTTTTTTACTTTATGTATTAAATTATTCTTCATGGGAAAACTACATAATCAAATCCAAAGGAAAAAGTGGGGTAAATATTTCAAACATAAGTTAGTGAAAAAAAGCTAATTTTCTTCTTACGCAAGAAGTTCTTTCCACGTATCAGCCAACCTCATTATTCTCTCTCACCTCATGTCCAATCCATCAGCAAATCCTATCAGTTCCATATCTGAATTATATCCAGATCCTAAACACTTGTCAACACCTCCACTCCTACCACTCAAGTGCAAGACCAGAGTCTTCAACCTGAATCATTGCAGTTACCTGCCTTCTCACTGATCTGCCTGTCCTAATCCCCTGTCTTCTCCCACCCCACAATCTAATCTCAATATAGCACAGGTCACTTCTTTTTCAAAACTCCCAAAGGGCTTTCCATCTTATTCAGAGTGAAAGCCAAGTTTCCTTACAATCTTCTGCAATACCCTACGGCATTCTACGTGATTTGGCCCCTCTTTACCACACTGATTTTATAATCTACCGCACTGTCCCTTGCTCACTTGCTCAGCTTCAGCCCTCGTGGCATTTTTGATCTATCCTTTCTCAGGGTCTTTGCACCTGCATCTTCCTCTGTATGGGATGTTCTTGCCCTGGATATCACATGGGCTTACCCCTCACCTCCTCAGGTCTTTATGCAGATGTCATCTTGTCCATGAGGCCTTACCTGACCATCCTATTTAACAGTCCAGTCCCATGTCTGGCACTTCCTACCCCACTTTTCTTATTTATTTTTCTCCACCTAACACTAACACGGTATTTACTTATTTTTTCATATACGTCTCACCCTGTAGAATGTCAACTCGACGAAGAAAGAGTTTTCATTTGCTTTTGTTGACGGTTATGTTTCCAGCATTTCTAATTGTGCCCGGAACATTGTAGGCAATAAGTAAATATCTGCTTAATAAATGCTGAATGAAATTAATAGGTGGAAAAAACTCAAGAGAAAAATGAGAATATGATCATTCAGGGAAAAAAAAGCAAATTAATAAAAAACAGAAAAAAGTTTAACTTTATTTATGGTTAAAAATATGCAAAAAAGTTTACCAACTAATAAACAACCTGATAATATTCATGTGATAAAGCAGGCACTTTCATACACAGGAAGTGGAGGGACAAAATTTTTGAAGAGTAATTTGGCCCTAAAAAAAAAAAAATTTTTTTTATTAAAATTAATATTCTATATTCTTATCAGATGAAATTACAGATTACAAAAGTAATCTCTTGAAAATTTCATCTCAAATTGTTTCTTAGATCACTGCATAGAAAAAAAATTATACTTGTGTCATTAGTAAAACATTAGTGTGTCTTTGTGCCCCAACCTGTCCCAGGGAGGCAATGCCAGGTCCTGGGTCATGTGGACCCTGGAGTTCTTGCTTTATCCGACCTTGATATATGCTGCTGTACTGGCAGCTGGTATTTAATGAATACGTGTTGGTTTACAGAATGCCAAATGACACAGAAATTCAAATGGCACAGAAAATCTCAAAACTATTCACAGATCTGAGAACAGATCTGTGACTTCCACTGCACTTTGTTGATGCGCCCACCCCGTCTACCCCCTGCCCCAGCCACATGCGTGTTCAGTTACTCAGAACAGAGGAATCAGATGGAACAGTCCTGCCCGTGCAAAATTCAATGATCCACACGAGGTATAGGACACACCCCAGACACCTCCAAGACCCTGTGGCTCTCTACTAAAACAGACAGGAGAACAAAGGGCTCTGGGAAGATGGGAGGTGAGAGACAGAAAATGATGTCCCTCTGGGCACTGGTGGGGGCTGGGAGGGAGACTTCCTGGAGAAGATGTATTTGGCTCAGATTTTGAAATCAGGATGGGAGTCAATCATTTGAGATAAGGAACAAGAATATTCCAGGAAGAGAATGCACAAGCGACTGCAAAGAGGTGGGATAAAGGATAAGGTGTATTTGAGGTGGGTAGGTTGACACCCAAGGTATGAAAGTGTAGCTGAGACTAGAACAAAAGTCTGGGGTGGGCCTTGCAAATCATTAAGTCTAAGGAGCTTGGACTTGATTCTGCAGGTAATTAGGAAGCCATTAAGTTATCCTTTTCACTCATTTGGCAGCTATTCAGTCATTCAGCACACGGTTGCTGGGATCCAATGGGACAGAGTCAAACATTAGAGGCCTAGAAACTGAAAGTTCAGAGTAGACCTACGTCCTGAATAGTTCTGATTCATGCCTGTTGTCCTGGCATCTCATGATTTATTCTTTGTCATGGATTTCTCATTGTTTTAAAAGAAGTATTACTCTAAATGGAGCCCTGGTGGTGCAGTGGTTAAGAGCCTGGCTGCTAACCAAAAGGTGGGCAGTTCAAATCTGCCAGCTGCTCCTTGGTATTGTGTCTCCATATACATAGCAAACCCTCCTTCCTTGCTGGTGCTCTTGGGTTTTACACGTGACTGTAATGTAAAGCCAATTAGTAGGTGTGTTTCAGCACAGGAACAAATTTTAAGTCGCGACATTTTTGATAGAAGAAAACATACATGCCCCCTTAAAAACCAAAGCTAAAATGTATACGGCTCTTTTTAAAACATACATGTTTAAATTCCAAGTCACAAAAGTTAATGCTCATTTGAAAAATTAAAATTTTCTCACCAGGTTCCAAAACGTTTCCTTAGATACTGAACATGTAAGTAAATTAATAAGTCGGTCATACTTTCATGCAACATTTTTACGTAGCTTGTCTTAGAATTTATATGAATTTGAAATCTTCTACAATAACAGGTGTGACATTCACTTCTGATACCTTTTCTTTATATAAAAATCCAAGTCTTAATTTTATTTAATCAAGTGAAAAATAGGTATTGCAAAAAAGTGTTTTTATTTGTTTGTTTGTTTTTACAAATTACCTGACTTTTGTTACTTTGTATGGCCATTGATTATTTTAAAACATGGGATGAAATTTAGTTTACTGAATTTAATAAATATTCCATTTCCTTTGTTTAATACCTGTCATAATTTGTATCATTCTTTACAATATATTGCAAACACTGTAGAAGTTAATGTATAGTACAAGTGGTATGAAAATTTACCCACCATCCTTTTTCATTTTTTTTTCCTTCTTCCCTCCCTTGCTAACCAGCTTCCATTTTCTTACTCCAAGGGATAAATTTCAATGTTTAACTATAAAAAAACAGCATTTGACTTCTTTCTTGCAAAAAAAAAAGAAATTATGTTTTATAACTTTTCCCCCAGAAATGAGAATTGTAATATTGCTTCTTCCATCCATTGTTCCTGTGATTTTCATCACAAGTAATTTTGCATTATTTACTAAGCATTTGGAACTTTATTTGTCTGCAAACAGAAGAAGGATGAGATTCTGAAATGTGCCAAATGAGAGGCAGAGAATCCAAGGCAGCGGCTGAGAAAGCACACTGGTGTTATTGCATTTCAGAGTACACAACAGATGTTTTCCCAAAGGGTATCCACAGAGCCCACAGGACCAGTATCTAACTGTGTTAGAAGAAGAACAGGAAGTGTACAGCTATGTGATGACTCGTGCATACTCACGTTCTTGGATCTCCTAAAAGTCACCTCTTCAGTGGAAAAGCAATAAGCTTGCCCTACTATTTGGTGACAGCTGTATGCGTCAGCATGCTGTATGTAGGCAAAGAGCTGACTTCAGTGAGAAATTTAAAATGCTGTCTAGGTAACAGTTCTCCGAAGGAGCAGAGTACTGTGGTTTTTCGTGAAAATTTTGCTGCCAAGTCATGAGGCCAATTGATTATTCTATTTGAAATTTTTTTTTTTACAATGGCAAGAAATTGAAAAAAATTATTCATTTCTTGCCACAGTTTTAAACTCATCAAATCCATTTGACTTTTGTGTAGATCTACAGCTGATTCCAAGAGGTCAGCTTTTCTAATAAAAAAAGCAAAAACCAGAAAACCAAATCCGTTGCCATAGAGTCGATTCCAACTCATAGTGACCCTATCTGACAGAGTAGACCTGCCCCATATGGTTTTCAAGGAGCTCCTGGCGGATTCCAACTGCCAGTCTTTCGGTTAGCAGCCGTAGCTCTTAACCACTACACCACCAGGGTTTCCTATATTGTAGTAGCCATTGACATAGAGTATTTACTCCTATTCAAACACTCCCAATCACCTATCATTGGAAACTGGTACAGGTTCTCCCCTTCGATTGATCTGTCCATGTGTGGTAGTAGAAACATCCAGAGTCAGGAATCTTCAAAGTTTCACCCTCTGACCATGATTGTGGTGATGGCAGAAGAAATTGTTTTATTTGCAGTTTATTTGGACGGGAAGTGGTTAGACCGGGAGGATCAGTTTCTGATTTGCAATTGTCTGTAGGTAATAAAGGAGCCCTGGTGGTGCAGTGGTTAAGTGCTACGGCTGCTAACCAAAAGGTCAGCAGTTCGAATCCGCCAGGCGCTCCTTGGAAACTCTATGGGGCAGTTCTATTCTGTCCTATAGGGTCACTAGGAGTCGGAATCGACTCGATGGCATGGGGATTTATAGGTAATAAAGGAGCCCTGGTGCCCAGTGGTTAAGAACTATGGCTCCTAACCAAAAGGTCAGCTGTTCAAATCCACCAGCGGCTCCCTGGAAACCCTACTGGGGCAGTTCTGCCCTGTCCTACAGGGTCTCTATGAATTGGGATCGACTCAAGGGCAACAGATCTGGTCATTTTAGATAGGCAATAAATGGTAAATTATGGTAGTGGTAACAAGATTATAAACCCCCCCAAAAAACACTGTCATCGAGTTAATTTTGACTCATAGAGACCCCATAGGGTTTCTGAGGCAGTAAATTTCTACAGAAGCTGACCCACATCTTTCTCCTGTGAAGCTGCTGGTGGTTTCAAACTGCCAACCTTTTGGTTAGCAGTTAATCGCTTTAACCACTGGGCAACCAGGGGTCCTTAACAAGATTATAAATGAGGCATATATATGAAGAATAGTTTATATATATGTATTTATATATGGTTGGTAAAACCTGGAGGATACGGTGATTACTGGATGTAAAGTGTTGAAAGAGAATGAGTTAGATGTAATGTTTAGATGAGTCCTGGTCTGAACGTACCTCCTGTTACTCTATCCTTTCTCATTCAGCCCCCGCCTCACTGACTTCTTTGCCATCATAGGAAACAAAACACCAGGGACTCTCCTGCATCAGTGCCTTTGAACTTGCTATTCCCTCTTCTGTTCCCCCAGATATTTCCGTGGTTTGCTCCTTTTCTCTGTCAAGTCTTTGTTCAGAGGTGGCCTTCTCAGTGAGGAATTCCATTAACCCCCTATTTAAAATTGCAACCATCCTTCAGCCTACCATTGTGGATGACTGGGAATCCGATGGAGCCATTACAGAAACGGCTGAATAAGTAACGAGATGAGTTCTACTTTGAACATATTAAGGTAAAAATGCTCTAAAGGCAGTTAGAAAAACAAATCTGTAACAGGGGAGAGATAGAAAATTTAATTGTATACTTTTAGGCATCTTCTAAACAAAGACAGTAAGTGGAAATCAAGATTTCTGCTTCAAGGCAGGATGAGGTACTCATGGCAACTATAAAAGCCAGGCAAATTATAAAAATGTTCTTTGTTTTTAAAAGTACCAAAGAGCTGCTGAAGCAAGAAGGCTTAGAGGGACTGAAATTCCAGACAAGACAGAAATTTCCAGAGGTAAATTGAGGATTTGTAGTTTCCCTTTTTCTCTGGGTACACTTGCTAATTATGGATGTGAACTAAAGCTTGAGAATATGAGGCTGGTGAAGACAGAGGGCTGCTGCTGGAACACAGATAAACTATCACAAAATTGGCAGTTACGTGGGTTAGAGTGAGTGACAAAGTCGGAGACCCAAAGTGCCTCAAACACACAGTCAATCTCCATCCCGAGTCTTTGCCAGATTCTGAGGCAAAGGGCAAAAGTCTAAAGAGTTAAGCTAAAAAAAAACCCAGAAAAAGCAGAATGGAGATTCCAGTACTCTCATTACTAAAGATACGAAGATGCACTAAATTCTTGATTAGAAGCCTCCTGAAGATCTCACCGTAGCAACAGACACAAAACGTAGGTAGACTGAGTCTTAGCAACACTGCATCCCAGCCAGAGCTTAGTCCGTGACTGGATTAAGGTGATCAGTTCTCCATTCTATTTTCACAGCACATGGAAAGGGTAAAAGCCTCTTCTGGTGGAACTTACCCTCTGATGAAACATTTGGCTCTGCAGTTTCTTTTTTTTTCCCCCCAGTTTCTTTTTTTATCAACAATATGTGACAATCAATTACTGAGCATGCAAAGATACAGAAGCAAATGACTAACAACCAAGCAAGAAACACACACACACACACATACATGCACATGCACACACATACAGGCACACACGCACATGCTCACGCACACACATACAGGCACACGCACACACATACAGGCGCACACACATACAGGTGCATGCACACACATACAGGCACACATGAATACAGGCACACGCACACACATACAGGCACATGCACACGCATACAGGCACACGCACACACATACAGGCACACACATATACAGGCACACACACACACACACAGAAAACAGACAGATTAATAGGTGATCTAGACTTGGCAGACAAGGACTTAAAATGAACTGATTAGAATACTCAAGGTGATATACTAAAAGATGGACAAAATTGGTAATATCACGAAGAATCTTAAAAGAGAACATTAATCCAAAAAATACAACTAAAACTCCAGAACTTAAAAACAATAAATGAAAATAAAAATTCAATGGCTAGGTTTATTGGCAGAATAGACACAGATAAGACAGGCTTAATGAGTTGTTAGATAGATCTATAGAAAACATCCAAATGGAAACACTGGAAAATAAATCAGACAAGAGGTTAAGAAATTTATGAAACACAGATAACTGCAAAAACACAGTTAAAAGTTATAATATTCATGCAATTGGAACAGCAGGAGAAAAAGAGTGAGGTAATTGAAGTCCTAGAAAAAAAGAATTGAGATTGGGTCAAGATGAACATTTTTAAGAGATTATGGTCCAAATGATGAAAAAATTATCAACTTACAGACTTAAGAAGCTAGAGAACACCAATCAGGATAAACTTGAAGAAACCATATCTCACACATCATAGTAATTCTACTAAAACCTCAAGACAAGAAAATGTTAAAAGCAGTCAGAGGAAAATGAGACAATAACTTCAAAGGAGGAACAATTAGACTTAACAGCTGGCTCCTCAACACAATCAAAGACAGATAGAAGACAATGGAATGATGTTGCTGAAATGTTGACAGAAAAAGAACAACCCTGCAAACCTAGAATAATATACCCAATAGTCATACCCTTCAAAAAGAAGGTGAATGAGAGAACTTACTCCCAGCAAGCCTGCTTTAGAAGAAATATTAAGCAAAGTTCTTTTGGCAGAAGGAAAAAGACAGAGAAACATGGAAAAGAATTAAAAGGATAAAGGAAACCCTGGTGGCATAGTGGTTAAGTGCTACGGCTGCTAACCAAAAGGTCGGCAGTTCGAATCCGCCAGGCGCTCCTTGGAAACTCTATGGGGCAGTTCTACTCTGTCCCATAGACTCGCTATGAGTCGGAATCGACTCGACGGCACTGGGGGGTAAAAGGATAAAAGAAACCCTGGTGGCCTAGTGGTTAAGTACTGCAGTTGCTAACCAAGAGGTCGGCAGTTCAAATCCACCAGCTGCTCCTTGGAAACCCTATGGGGCAGTTCTACTCTGTCCTATAGGCTCACTATGAGTCGGAATCGACTTGACGGCAGTGGGTTTGATTTTTAGTCCTTTTAAAGGATAAATATGTAGGTAGACAAAAATGAATATTGACTATACAATATGGGAAGTTTAAAATAGATGCAGAATTAAAATTGAAGACAATGATTACTCAAAGGTAGGCAGCGCCACGTGAAGCTCAAATTTTCTAAGATTCTGGCATTAACGGGGAAGTGGTAAAGGTATTAGAAAATTACATCCAGAATAAATGCTGTAATCCTAAAGCGTAACACGTTAAAACAATAGCAAAACAATAAGTAACTAACAAGGATAGAATAAAAAATGGAATACTAAAAAAGTTGCTTTATCCAAGAGAAATCAAGAAAAGAATGGAAAAGAAACAAAATAAATTAGTCAAATAGAAAATAAGTAGTATAATGGTATATATGGGCCCATCAGGATCAGTGATAATGTTAAATATAAATTGCCTAAACATTACAGTCAAAAGACTAAGATTATTAGATTGAATTAAAAAATACCTACATGTTGCTTACAAAAAAATTAAATATAAAAACACATAAAAGGTGTAAGTGAAATGATAGAAAAAGAGATTTCATAAAATTTTAACCAAAAGAAAACAACTGTAGTTCTAATATCAGACAAAGCAGTCTTTAAAAGAAGGATCACTAGAAATAAAGAACGACTTTCCAATAAACCAGAAGATACCATATCCTAAATCTATATTCATCAAATAGCATGGCTTCAAAATATAAAACAAAATTGTTGTTGTTTTTAGGTGCCATCGAGTCGGTTTCAACTCATAGCTACCCTATCTATGACGGGACAAACATTGCCTGATCCTGGGCCATCCTCAAAATTATTGCTATATTTGAGCCCATTGTTGCAGTCACTGTGTCAATCCACCTTGTTGAGGGTCTTCCTCTTTTTCTCTGACTCTCTACTTTACCAAGCATGTTGTCCTTCTCCAGGGATCGGTCCCTCCTGATAACATGTCCAAAATAAGCGAGACGAAGTCCAGTCATTTTCACTTCTAAGGAGCATTCTGGCTGTACTTATTCCAAGACAGATTTGTTCATTCTTCTGGCAGCCCACGGTATATTCAGTATTCTTTGCCAACATCATAATTCGAATGCTTCAATTCTCCTTTGGTCTTCCTTATTCATTGTCCAGTTTTGCATGCATACAAGGCAATTGAAAATAAAATGGCTTAGGTCAGGCCCACCTTAGTCCTTAAAGTGACATCTTCGCTTTTCAACACTGTAAACAGGTCTTTTGCAGCAGATTTGCCCAATGCACTAAGTTGTTTGATTTCTTGATTGCTGCTTCCATGGGTGTTGCTTGTGGATCTAAGTAAAATGAAATCCTTGACAACTTCAATCTTTTCTCCATTTATCATGATGTTGCTTATTGGCCCAGTTGTGAGGATTTTTGTTTTATGTTGAGGTGTAATCCATACTTGAAGGCTGTGGTCTTTGGTCTTCATCAGTAAGTGCTTCAAGTTCTTATTGCTTTCAACAAGCAAGGTTGTGTCATCTGCATATTGCAGGTTGTTAACGAGTCTTCCTCCAATCTTGACGCCCCATTCTTCTTCATATAGCCCAGTTCCTCAGATTATTTGCTCAGCATACAGATTAAATAAGTATGGTGAAAGGATACAAGCCCAATGCACACCTTTCCTGTTTTTAAACCATTGTATCCCATTGTTTCGTTGAAATGACTGCCTCTTGATCTTTGTACAGGTCCTGTGTGAACACAATCAAGTGTACTGGAATCCCCATTCTTCGCAACGTTACCCATAATTTGTTATGATTCACACAATCGAATGCCTCTGCATAGTCAGATATAAAAAAAACAAACAAATCCATTGCCATCGAGTCGATTTAGACTCATAGTGACCCTATAGACAACATAATTAATAACCCTGAACAAAATGACATCTGTAGATGTTGTACCAATAGATGGCAGACTCCTTGCTTTTTTTCCTATGCACACATTATACAAATTTCCTTATGCTCATTATAAGCATATCTACTCTGTGTTCAGATCACAATGGAATTAAGCTAGAAATCAGAAAAAGGCAGGAAGAAGACAGAAATTATCAATATCAGGGATGAGAAATGGTACTTCACTACAGAACAAAAAGAGGTTAAGAAGATAACAGTAAGCCTGATAATTTGAGTAAAATGAACAAATTCCTCAAAATACACCATTTTCTAAAACTGATGGAAAAAAAGTTGAAAATTTGAATTGTCAACATCTATTAAAAGTTTTCCCTACACGGAAATCTCTAGGTAGACAATTTAACTGGCGAATTCTCCTGAAAATTAATAGAGATACATTAGTAATATTAGTCAAAATATTCTATAGAAACAGAGAGAAAACGTTGCAGGTTTTTTTTACGAGGCCAACCATAACCTTGATTCTAAAACCAAACAAAAATGAGGTTGCTTGCAAGATGAAAGAAACCTTGAATAAAAGTGTGCAAAGGTTCACTCTCTTGCTCAAAAAAAATATGCACACATGGGTTTTTTACTTTCAGTAGTAGATTAAGGAGGCGTACTTTCGGAGCCTACCCACAAGTGCCTCCGTAGAAAGGCCTGGAGATCTGCTCCCGAAAAATCACAGCCTTGCGAACCCCGTGCAGCTAGGTTTCACTCTGCGCACGTGCGGTCGCTGTGAGTTGGCATCGACTTGATGACCCCCGGCTGGTCGGTTGGTTGACACTTCAGAACATGAGGCATTGGTGGTTCCGTGGCAGTTACTTTCCTTGCAGGAGACCTGGGTTTGATTTCCGGCATCTCAGGAGCAGCCACCACTCATCTGCCAGCAGAGGCTTGTGTGTTGTTGAGCAGATTTTGGGGGAGCTTTTTTTTTCAGGGCTAAGGCTGACTAGGAAGAAAGGTCGACCGGTCTACTTCTGAAAATCAGCCAGTTAAAACCCTGTGGATCACGATAGACCCATTCAAAACTGATCAGGGGGTTGGCACCGGACTGGGCAGTGTTTCATTCCGTTGTGCATGAGGTTGCCATGTGTTGGGGGCGGACTTAATAGCCGCTAACGACATACTTCAGGATAACCTTTTCTTCCAGCTATACTTTTTAAAAACCATACACACACACACACACACACCACACACACACACACACACACACAGAAGGAGCCCCGGCCGCACAGTAATAAAATGCTCAGCTCCTGATCAAACGATGGGGTGTTTGAAACCACCAGCCTTTTTGCAGAGAAAGGTGTGGTGGTCTGCTTCCGTAAAAGATTTACAAAGCCTTGAAAATCCTACAGGGAAGTTCTACTCCCCCATAGCATCTACTCTATAGCATCAGTATGAGTCAGAATTGACTTGATGGCAGTGAGCTGTTTTTTTTTTTTTAATATATATATATATGTATATATATATATGTATATATATATACACACACACATATATATTGGAGCCCAGCGGTCAAGAGCTTTGCTGCTAACCAAAAGGTTGGCAGTTCGAATCCATGAGCCGCAGCTTGGGAATCCTATGCAGAAGGTCTACTCTGTCCTGTCCCATGGGGTCACTATGAGTTGGAATCAACTCGACAGCAACAAGTTTGGTGTTTTAGGTTTTATGTATATACTTACATATTTTGGGGAATCATAGAAAATTTGAATCTGAGTCAGTATGCTAGGAAATAAAAGACTATAATCTCTATGGATAAAGCAAGCAGACAACAACGATAAAACTAAGAGCCAATACCCGTCAAAACCATAAATTAATAGCAGGGAGTTAGCAGGCAAAAAGCTAATTCTCTTATGAAAAGCCGGTTTCTCTCTGTTCTCTACAAGGGATGTCTGGGCTAGAAATTAGACACACTAATTGCCTGGGTTTAGATACTCCTGGGATTTATAAGCACCAGGAGGTCAAAATACCAGGACAGGTGAGTGAAAGCGTCTTGGTGTAAACCAGCAATTGGGCTGTGGCACTGCAGATGTTGTGTAGTAAATGAGGGGCTGGAAAGGGAAAATAACCTAAGGGATCGCTGAGTTAAAAGCTGGTGGCGGTAGGAGGGCTTAGAGCAAAGGAATCAACAACACCCTTTGAGGATTTCTTCCTTAGGACAGCTAGCTTGGCTTCCTGACGACCGCCTCTTGGTCGCATCCAATTTCTCCGGCGTTGATTCTCCCGTGGAGACATCAGTTCACTGCTGCCCATATGTGTGCACCCATTATACAACGTCCCCAATGACCTGATGCATTTGGAAGGTTACTGCAGGCACAGGCAGGATTCTGAGTAAACAGCCATTTTGCAGAATATGCCTAACTCTTCCTGCATTTCTGCTGAAACCTGGAACATGTTTTCTCACAGACACCCCTCTCCTGTGCTGTTTTCTTCCTCTCCAGCATGCTCCATTTCTGAACAGTCAGCCCCTGACCCGCTCTGTCCTTTGCAGCTGCCCTAGCCCGGGCAGGAGCAAAGCCAAGAGACAGCATCTCCCTGGTGTTGGGGGACAGATGGACACCTCAGCTTCAGCTCATTTAAAATCAGCGCCTTTTAGGATTTAAACTGCATTTTAAATTTATTTATTGATTTTATTATAAGAGTAAATATGTTCGTAAAAATTAAAATGAATATAACCCAGAAATTTAGCATGTAAATTCTTCTTCTGAATCCTCCCCCACTCTAGTTTGATGTGCTTCCTTCCAGTACTATTTTATATAAAAAATATATATATATATATATATAAATTATACCTCATAAAGTACACGAGTAAATACATATATATACACATAAAAAAGGTTCCTCATGAGCACAATTAAGTGTTCTGGAATTAATTGTGCTCATGAGGAAACTTTACATAGATCAAGAGGCAGTTGTTCGGACAGAACAAGGGGATACTGATTGGTTTAAAGTCAGGAAAGGTGTGCGTCAGAGTTGTATTCTTTCACAATACCTATTTAATCTGTATGCTGAACAAATAATCCGAGAAGCTGGACTATATGAAGAAGAACGGGGCATCAGGATTGGAGGAAGACTCGTTAACAACCTGCGTTATGCAGATGACACAACCTTGCTTGCTGAAAAGGAAGAGGACTTGAAGCACTTACTAATGAAGATCAAAGACCACAGCCTTCAGTATGGATTACACCTCAACATAAAGAAAACAAAAATCCTTACAACTGGACCAGTGAGCAACATACGATAAATGGAGAAAAGATTGAAGTTGTCAAGGATTTCATTTTACTTGGATCCACAATCAACAGCCATGGGAGCAGCAGTCAAGAAATCAAAAGATGCACTGCATTGGGTAAATCTGCTGCAAAGGACCTCTTCAAAGCGTTGAAGAGCAAAGATGTCACCCTGAAGACTAAGGTGTGCCTGACCCAAGCCATGGTATTTTCAATCACATCATATGCACGTAAAAGCTGGACAGTGAATAAGGAAGACTGAAGAAGAGTTGATGCCTTTGAATTGTGGTGTTGGCGAAGAAGGAAGAATAAATCTGTCTTGGAAGAAGTGCGGCCAGAATGCTCCTTAGAGGCAAGGATGGCGAGACTGTGTCTTACGTACTTTGGACATGTTGTCAGGAGAGATCAGTCCCTGGAGAAGGACATCGTGCTTGGCAGAGTACAGGGTCAGCAGAAAAGAGCAAGACCCTCAACAAGATGGATTGACACAGTGGCTGCAACAATGAGCTCAAGCATAACAACGATTGTAAGGGTGGTGCACAACCGGGCAGTGTTTCGTTCTGTTGTGCATAGGGGTCGCTATGAGTTGGAACCGACTTGACGGCACCTAACAACAACAACAACAACAACATAAAAAAAACAAAGCCATTGCCGTCGAGTCGATTCCAACTCATAGCAACCATACAGGACAGAGTAGAAGTGTCCCATAGGGTTTCCAAGGAGAGGTTGGTGGATTCAAACTGCCAATCTTTTGGTTGGCAGCCAAGCTTTTAACCACCGTTCCACCAGGGCTCTCTCTCTCTCTGTATATATATGTATATATACACACACACATATATACACACTAACACACACACATACATAAAATGGTACCGGAATATATACATTTACTCATGAAGTTTATGTAAATTGAGGTATAATTTACATGTAATAAAATGCAGATGTCTTCAGTGTACAACTCAACGAGCTTTGGCAAGCGTATACACTTGAGTGACCACCACCCCAGTGAAGACACAGGGCATGAACATTGTCCCAGAAAGTTCCCTCATACTTTCTTCCAAATAGTTCCACACCCCCCCGCCACCCCACTGCCAGGTAACCACTACTCTGATTTTAAATCTTGTAAGTCTGTTTTGCCTTTTTTAAAACTTTATATACCGTTTGTTGATGGTTCTCTTTGCTCTACAAAATAATTTTGCGTTTCCTCCACGTAGTCACATGTATCAGTAATTTGTTCCTTTTTTTTGTTTGTTTGTTTTTGGCTGAGCAGTATTCCATTTTATATGAATACCACCATTTGTTTGAAGGTCCTTCTGGTGATGGACAGTTACACGTATATTATTTTTTATACGCAAATGGGATTGTGCTCTACGGCTTGTTCTGTGACTTTCTTCTTGTTGTTTCTATTCAGAAATACATCCTGGACATACTTCCTTCATTGTGGACCTACCTGATTCTTTCCTGGGAGTTGCATCCTCTTCCTTCCTTTACATTTTAAAGTATTAAAATAGTTTTGGAAATTAAAGCAGTACTTACAAATGGTTGAAAAAATTAACATAAGTGTCTAAAATAAAAATAAAAAGTATCTAAATGAAAAGCAAAAGCCTCCCTCACTTCCCAGCCTGAGTTCCATCACCGAGATACAGCAACATTTAACAGTTGGTAAAAATAATAAGGTAGTAGTTTTAACTATTACTTTGAGTAAGAATATATACTTCAAGGATAGCTTCATCAACTTCATAAAATATCTCTTGATCCTCTGTTATGAAAGATGAGGGATTCGGTATGTTTAGACTGCTCCATTTCCCTTCCCTATCTCTATCTACAGATTTTTTATTTTAGTTAATTGTTATTTTTACATTATAAAAATCCTTTAAATTTACATTCTGTTCTACAACAAAAATTGTGTCTTACACATTTTGTCTAGAATTTAGTTCCATAAATGTCAACACATATAAAAGAATTTCAAACCTATGAATATATAAATTTTTATAAATTTTATTCACTCAAGAAGGAAGTACAACTAGCACTCAAAAAAAAAATAAGTATATTCTTATGTCAATAAACATCTGCAGCTTAATGATAAACATTCTCAGCACTGGAGCGTATAGAGGAATCCCTTCGATCTACTTTTCATCATTTTCAATCTCTACATCATAATTAACTAGAATTTGTATTTTACCCCAACTTTTTTTTTGTAGCCCTGTTTCTTCACATGGGAATATTTTTATACCGATTTTTTTTTTTTCTTGTCAGGCATCTGGTAATTAACTTTGAGTCTTTGCATTTTACAAATGACTTTGCCTTCATACTTTACTGGGAGTTAAGAGTGGAGAGCTGTGGTCTGATGTCTTCTGGTTCTCTTTCCTTCAGAGAGAGCCTCTATTTTATCTCTGAATGCTTTCAAGTTTTCTTTTCTTTATTTAGGGCATTCTGAAATTCTCAGCATCTGTATTTGGGATTTACTCATTTGTCCTGGCACTTACTGAACTATTCCTATCTGGGATTCTTTTCTTTTGCTTTTTAAAACACATTATTTTTCTCCATTTTCTTTGTCGCCTGCCTCCGGGTTTTCTTTCAGCAGCTGGTAGAACATCTGGACTGATTCCCTCATATCACTTAACTTTACCTGCATATTTGCAGTCTCTTGTGTTTTGTCTCTATGTCTCAGTGGTTTCCTCTATTCATTTCCCATATGGAATCATGAGTTCTATCAATTTTTTTATTCGGCCCACCCACTTAAAAAAAATCTGTGATCGTATTTTAAATTTCAATATATTTTTTGTTATCTGTAAGCAATAAGCACTTTTTAATGAACAGACTTTATAATATTAAAAGGAACATCATAATAAACAGGAAAAAGGTTGAAGGCATCAAGGATTTCATTTTACTTGGCTGTACAATCACACCCATGGAAGCAGCAGTCAAGAAATCAAAAGAGGTCTCAACCCATCTGGAGCAAAGAAGAATGAAGAACACCAAAGACACAAGGTAATTTTGAGCCCAAGAGACAGAAAGGGCCACATAAACCAGAGAATACATGAGCCTGAGACCAGAAGAACTAGATGGTGCCCAGCTACAACCGATGACTGCCCTGACAGGGAACACAACAGAGAACCCTGAGGGAGCAGGAGAGCAGTGGGATGCAGACCCCAAATTCTCGTAAAAAGACCAGACTTAATGGTCTGACTGAGACTAGCAGGACCCCAGAGGTCTTGGCCTGCAGAACTTCTGTTAGGCCAGGACAGCAACCATTACCAAAGCCAATTCTTCACACAGGGATTGGACTGGACAACGGGATAGAAAAAGACACTGATGAAGAATGAGCTTCTTGGATCAAGTAGACACTTGAGACTATGTTGGCATCTCCTATCTGGAGGGGAGATGAAAGGGCAGAGGGGGTCAGAAGCTGGTGGAATGGACACAAAAAGAGAGAGTGGATGGAAGGAGCGGGCTGTCTTATTAGGGGGAGAGCTGTTAGGAGTATATAGCAAGGTGTATAGAAATTTTTGTATGAGAGACTGACTTGATTTGTAAACTTTCACTTAAAGCACAATAAAAATAAAAAAAAAAGAAATCAAAAGACGCATTGCATTGGGCAATTCTGCTGTAAAAGACGTCTTTAAAGTGCTCAAAAGCAAAGGTGTCACCTTAAAGACTAAGGTTCACCTGACCCAAGCCATGGTGCATATGCATATAAAAGCTAGACAATGAATAAGGAAGACCAAAGAAGAATGGACACCTTTGAATTGTGGTGTTGGCAAAGAGTATTGAACATACCATGGACTGCCAAAAAAACCAATAAATCTGTCTTGGATGAAGTACAATCAGAATGCTCCTTAGAAGCAAGGGTGTCAAGATTGTGTCTCACACACTTTGGACATGTTATCAGGAGGGATCAGTCCCTGGAGAAGGACATCATGCTTGATAAAGTAGAGGGTCAGTGAAAAAGAAGAAGACCCTCAACGAGATGGATTGACACAGTGGGTGCAACAATGTTTTAAGCATAGCAACGATTATGAGGATGGTGCAGGACTGGGCAGTGTTTAGTTCTGTTGTACGCAGGGTCACTATGAGTCGGAACCTAACAACAACAAAGTAATATTAAAAGTTATATAGGGCTTACGATGTTTTAATCACAGTATAAATGCTTTAAATAGAATTGCTCACTTAATCCCGCCCACAACCGGTAAAAGCACTGCTATTGTTAACCCCATTTCAAAGATTAGGAAATAGAAATACAGAGATGTTAGGTGTCTTACCCACAATCACACAGCTGGCTTGAGTGCCCACACTTTTAACTACTAAGCTGAACTTCCTCTCTTGCTTTATTGATATAATAGCTTCTCAAATCTTTCTGAAAATACTAATTCAATTATTTCACTTTTTTCAATCGTAATTACGTCTTTTCCTCTAAGACTAGTAGTTTCATCTAATTACATTGCTTTTCTCTAATCTGGTAATTACGTTGAACATATCAATGTGAATAACCAACGACCATTGTTCCCTAAACTGCAAAATCCCCTACCATAGTCCAAGAGTCCTGTGCCCCTATTTCGCTCCAATCTTATCTTCTTCCCCTCTCACTTGCTAAGCTTCTGCCATTTTTCTTTCTGGCTCTTCTTAGCTCGTGCCGTCTTCAGGGAAGTTGCATTTATTGTTCTCTCTGCCTGAAATACTCTTCCTTCAGTTCTTTGCTTGGTTGGCTTTCTTCTACCCTTCGAGTCTCTGCTCAAATGTCAGCTTCTCAGAGATCACTTCGGCCACCCAATGCAAAAGTGACCTCCATTTCATCACCCTGTTTCCTTCAGAGTACTTACCACAATCCATGATGAACATGACAATTTCTTAGTTTGCTTCTTTATTGTCATCTCCAGGTCTAGAAGTTGAGGCAGGAATTCCATGTACCTTGATTGTCATTCGTTACCCCCTCCCCCCAGCACCTAGTACCGCCTGGCACCGGGCAGGAAGTTAAGAAATGAACTGATACAAACACCACCTCTCAAATGACTAGTGGGCCCACCTAACAAACTGAAAAAGAACAACCGGTTCTCAGGCCAATTTGAACAGATAAGGAGAAGAGCAAGTGTAGTAAAAAGGATGGCAGACGTTTAACAATTTATTAGGTAACCTCACTTTTAGAGCAACAACACACACACACACAATTATAAGATCTATTCTCTTATCTATACAATCCAGCATCATGTTTTAAAAATCAGAATGTCTAACTCTAGCTGCATATTTATCAAGTATAAGTTCCAATTTTTTTCACTTTCTCTATGTACACTTGGGTTTTAATTAAGGGCAGTATCCTACCATAGAGTCCCTTGGGAACTATCCCCCTGATCAAAGGTGAGAAACAAACAGGCAACATGTACAAGGACACCACTCTCTGAAGCATATATGTCTGTTCACAGGAAACGAGACCAATTTAAAATCTCACAGTGTGGTGTTACTAATGGTCCTCAGCTGTGCAACCTTCTGAAAAGTACAGTTCTGACTGGAATGCAATTTTCTTTTCTGTAGGTAATGGAGAAAAGCGTCAGGTCATCAGAGATACAGGAAGGAAGTGTGGCGAGGGAGGGATGGTGGGGAGAGCAGCTGTGGAGTGTGAGAAACTGGGAAATACAATCCTTGAGGAAAATTCCCCCCAATACACAGAAATATTGCAAAAATGTTGTCTTTGAACCCATAGTTTGAAGCCATGGCTGTTTCTGAAGGCATTTTTGCTAGGCTAATAGGTAAACCAAATAATTTAATATCTAATACAGCCAATGAACTTCATATATTACTGAGGTAAAATAACTTTATAACAATATGGCAATTTCTCTGGGAACTACTCCCAGACATAAAGTAATTAAATAAATAAGACTCCAAGTCTTCTCTTTTACATAGCCACTAATTAGTTCATGAGGTAATTTTTTTGTCTTTCCAAATTTTCAAAATTTAATTTCTCATCCTAATGAATGACTTAAAGCAAGGAGCTGATGTCATTTTAAAAACCTCTCTCAGACACTCTCTTTTTAAAGGTTATTATAACTGCTTCTTTACCCAGTGTGGTCAGACGACTTCCCTCCCTCCACCCTAGTGGAGGCAGGAGATTTATCCCACCTACAAATTGAACTGGAGAGGATGTGGATTTGGGCATAGCAGGCCGGGCAGATGCAAGGGTAAGGATCCGGACTGCAAACAGAGGGATTAATTTGAATAGTTGCAGGCTGAACGGTTAAGAGTCTCTGACCCTTGGTCCCTGCCTGGCTCAAAGAATATAGGCAGCTAAGCTTATTACCAACACACACACACGCACACACACACAGTGGCAGACCATCAGAAGATTCACCTCTAGAGAGACTTCATGGGTCCAGACAAAAGACCTACAGATTTGTGTATTACCCAGAGAAAAAAAATCTAGAAGAGAAGCTCAAGAAGAGAGCAACACGTAAGGAGCCGACAGAAAAAAATGAAGCCAAAAAAAGAAAGAAAGAGAAGAAAAAGACTGGAGAGGCAGCAGAAACACCAGGAAAGCAAAGCATGGTGCTTCATAGGCCAAGAAAAAGTGCCACCGCCCAGTGTCACCTGGTGAGGAGACGTTAAGCCCGAGAGAACAAAAGCAGGCCCATTGAATTTTACCTCTCTTGTGTGTTTGTTTTACAAACTCTACATGAGCATATTCATTAGAGTGGTGTGAAGGGAAGCCCGATCGTGGGTTGAGTGAGAAACGAGACCGTAGAGGGAGTTCATACAGGCGATTCTTTCAATGTAGTTAGCTATGCAGGAGAGGAGAGCTTTGGGGAGAGACTGGAAAGGGGTGGAAGGTTGAAGAGAGTGAGGTTTGTTTGCATGTTTATATTTAAATTTTTTTTTTTTTTTTTAAGGAAGAGGCTTGTGGCTGTGTAAGTTCTCAATGAAAGGAGCAGAGAGAAAAGAACTTGACTAGTTGGAAGAGACACTGGGTAATCCACGAAGCCAGGTCGTGGGAGGAGACGGAGCCAGAGAACAGGTGACTAAGAAGCCTTCTTGGAAGAGGGCAAACACCTCTTCTAATAGAAAAAGAGAGAGAAGAGAAATGGGTGAGTTACGGCCACAAGTACATCTGCAGACTTGGAAGCAGGAATGCAAAGGAGACCTTTTCTCAAATTTCAATTTCCTCTGTGAAGGATGTGGTAACGTCATCTGATGAAAACCAGGAAGATAAGATAGAGGACTCAGAGGTTCAGGAATAGTCAAGATAAATAAGAAAACAAGAGCTAATAGGGAAATGGTAAAACGCCATGTGTGAGAGCTGAGTAGGAATTGAGGTTGGAGCCTGAATTTACCATGGCCTTTATGCGATATTCTACTGTCCAGTCACAGGATCAAAACAGGTAGGCAGTTTGGTACATGCATAGGTAACATTTGCCCAGGCAGGTACAATGGGACAAGAATGAGGTAAGGTGCTGGGATATTAATACCAAACCAAAAAAAGAAAAAAAAAAAATTGCATGTAGTTGATCTCAACTCATAGTGTCCCTATAGGACAGAATAGAACTGCCCCATAGGTTTTCCAAGGCTGTGATCTTTACAGAAGCCAAATGCCGCAGCTTTCTCCCGTGGAATGGCTGGTGGGTTCAAACCACTGACTTCTGGGTTAGCAGCTTAATGCTTTAATTACTGTGCCACCAGGGATCCTTGGGATGTCAATAAGAGTGGTAGAAATAATAAACCATACAGGATAAAACTAACAGAAAAATAGTTAAGAGGTCAGTGTATCAGAGGTCAAAATGAGATAGAAGAATTGGTATATTAGAAATAAACTGAGCAGAAAATAAGGATCTTAGGAAATGGCATCACCATACACCCTAGAGATCATTCTTGATTTCTCTTTCCCTTATCTCCCATATCCATTCTCTAAGCAGGTCTTCTTAGCTTCTCAACCAAAGTATGTCCCAAACCTATCCACCTTTCACCTATGCTCTGCTAACACCCTTACCTCATGTACAACGAGACACTGTGACATCCTTCTAGCAGATATCCTGCTCCCACTGTTTTCTCCTGACCTTTTGATAGTACAATTTCTATATAGTAACCAGCGTGATCTGAGTTCAGCTCTCTACCAATTGCTTCCAATCACACTTTGAATAAAACCTAAGTTCTTTACCAAGGCCTCCAAGACTCAGAATAATCTCCCCCTGTAGACCTCTCTGATTTTGTCTCCAGCCACTCTCATTACTGCTGAGGAAACCAGGATGCTGAGTGGGTCATCCATATGGCTTTGAAGTCATACAGAATGTGAGGGAGGTATGATCCTGTGAAAAGCTGCTCAGAGACTTAGACGTTTAATTCTTTGACCTTTTCTTTTAATAAAATCATAAAATGTTTAAGGGAAAGCCATAGGAACATACTATAATGTGACCCCTTTGAAGACTTGAATTCATTCACATTTGTATCTCCAGAAATTAGCAGTTTGCCTGGTAAAGCAAGCACCCCATAAACTTTGGTTGGTTGAATAAATGAAAGAATAAACTTAGGATGTATGCATTAGACCTATGTTGTTCTTGCTTGTCCTGTTGATTTTGCTTTGGGCAACTGCCCAGTCCTCACTGCATACCGCCTCATTAGGACTATCAGCCAAGAACCACACTTATTCCCGGGCATGTGAACCAGTCTAAGCCAACCAGAGTCAACCCTTCTTTGGGGAACTTGAATCTTGATCAGAATGAGGTTGATACAGGAAACCTATTGGAGTTGGTTTCTGTCAGTAGTAACACTCTGAGGAGAGCTCCCCTTGGTTCCTGCTCCCTGGAGCACCCTGGTTTCTTTCCTTTCTACGAGATGATTCATCAACTTTTCCATCACTAATGTGAGTGGCATCATATCAGCCTTCTAGTAATTTTTTTTTTTAATTGAGTCATTTTCTCTTGCTTACAACCAAAGAACCCTGAGTAAAGAACTGGAAATCTAATACAAGTAGGAGAAATTATATTTATTTTAATAAATATATTTTTTTTCC
Source organism: Loxodonta africana (assembly GCF_030014295.1). Taxonomy (NCBI): domain Eukaryota; kingdom Metazoa; phylum Chordata; class Mammalia; order Proboscidea; family Elephantidae; genus Loxodonta; species Loxodonta africana. Next base: position 71,961,577 of record NC_087364.1, on the reverse strand, counting down.
GCTATGTGCAAAACACATTACCCCAACCCCCCATTGCCATCAAGTTGATTCCAACTCATAGTAATCCTATAGGACAGAGTAGAAATGTCTCACAGGGTTTCCAACGGGTGCCTGGTGGATCTGAACTACCGACCTTTTGGTTAGCAGCCAAACTCTTAACCACTACGCCACTAGGGTTTCCACAAAACACATTAGTTGTTAAAACAAAACTAAACTAAACCCCTTGCTGTCAAGTTGATTCAGACTCATAAAGACCCTACGGACAGGGCAGAACTGCCCCAGAGGGTTTCCAAGGAGTGGCTGGTGGATTCCAACTGCCGACCTTTTGGTTAGCACCCAAGACAGTTTCAACTCATAGTGACCCTATGTACAATAGAAACACTGCCTAGCCCTGTGCCATCCTCACAATTGTCGCTATGCTTGAGCCCATTGTTGCAGCCACTGTGTCAATCCATCTCATTGAGTGTCTTCCTCTCTTTCACAGACCCTCTACTTTACTAAGCATGATGTCCTTCTTCAGGGACTGGTCCCTCCTGATAATATGTCCAAAGTACGTGAGATGAAGTCTTGCCACCCTCACTTCTAAGGAGCATTCCTGCTATACGTCTTCCAAGACAGATTTGTTCGTTCTTCTGGCAGTCCACAGCATATTCAATATTCTTCACCAACACCATAATTCAAAGGCATCGATTTTTATTAGGTCTTCCTTATTCATTGTCCAGCTTACACAGTAGGTGCTAAGAAATTTCAAAATTCTGTCAGAAATAGAAACAATCCTTGTCGTCAAAAATTTGAAAGTTTTTTAGGGAGATAAAGAGTATGCTTAAATAACTATAATCCATGATAAAATGGGATTAGTGGTATAAAATATGAGGTGAAATACCAAGGGAATTGAGAAAAGTGATGCCTCCAGTTGGAGTATTATGGAAGATTTCATGGTAGAGCCAACATTGGGCCTGATCTTAGGATTTGGGCACAGTGATTTAGGAAAGGGCATCAAGGGAACAACATAAGCAGTGCACAGAGCTGGGAAAGCAGTAAGTGTCTGTGGTGATGAGCAAGCAGCTCAGTTTACTACAACACAGGGCTCGTGGAGGATAGTAATAAGCAATTAGGTTGCAAAGAGTGGATTAGAGCTGAAAACCCAGGCTAACAAGTCTGGCTTGGATTTTGTAAGCAACAGGGAGCCAAAAACACTGTTTGTACAGAGTTGTACTTTAGAAAAGCGATGCTTGTAAAGTCACATGTGATGTCTGCCAGCAAGGAAAACTGCAGAGACAAATTATGAGGCATTGCAATAATCCAGTCAAGGAATAATTTGTACCAGGTAGAAGAAAATTTCAAATATTTGTTATATAATTAATGATGGGAGGAAAGATAGGAATCAAAATAGACACTAAGGCCTTGAGCTGAGATTCATGTAAAATATTCCACTGGTCTGTATTTCAAGCCCTCACCTCTCTGTGTTCCCTCCCTTTGTGTTTCAATCACCCATCTCTAGCTGTCACAGAATATCCTCATTTGGGCAGATCAGTACTCTCATCAGCCAACATGCCTAAAAACAAACTTTCTGCTCCTTTTATCCTCTGTCCCACAAATCACTTCCCCTTCTTTTATTCCAGACTTGAAGGCATCTCTACCTCCTCCTGTCCTTCAATGTTCACTAGTCTCTGATCACATCGACTAGACGAGACCTTCATTTGCTCACGCCTAGATTGCTGCCGTAGCCTCCAAATGAACCTCCCAGCTCTCATTTTCCCACCACTACAGAGCAGGACATCAACAAAGTCTGTCTGGAGTTGATAAAGTAATCCATCAATCCCAATGCAGTTCCCACTGCTGCACTGGATCTGCCGAAAACCCTTTTCTTGTGTGAATTCCATGCTAAAGAAATTACAGTGGATCCTACTTGCCCCAAATTTTGGTGGATAAGGACTACTTTTTCCATTCTTTTTGATTTCTCACGGCCCACTAAGTTATTTGTGGGTGCATGTGTGTGTGGTGGGGGGAGGGCGGGACATACACAAACTAACAGTAGAGCCAAAGGCAATAGGAGATAGAAGATCCGGGCTTCCTTAGAGTGAAGGCCATAGTCTCCAACCAGAAACCACCTTTTGGCTTTAAATTCTGAGGAGACTTAATGGGGAAAGAAGGAAATTGAACAGTTACCTGCGACATTTGTATCTGGAGTCCCTAGGTGAGTGCTGCAGATGGATAACACGCTTGGCTGCTAATGAAATGTTGGGGGTTTGAGTCCACCCAGAGGCACCTTGGAGCTGGCGATCTACTTACAAAAAAAATCAGCCAATGGAAGCTCCATGGAGCATAGGTCTACACACCATGAGTTGGAGTCTGTTATTGCCAACTGGTAACTGGCAACAATATATTTGTACCTACTAGGATGAGCACTGACAGATCAAAGTCCTCTGCTTATTTGTTTATGCATTCAGTTACTTGGTATTCAAAGGTTTCTATCAACTCATAGAAGCATTTGATACATAACTACATAAAAAATAAATAAATAAATAAAGCCCAGCTTTAATTCACATTATTTCAGAAGGCCGAACCCTGTGTGCCAGCAGATGCTTAAACAATATTGGTTCAGTCAAGTAATTGCAGGCTTCTTGGCACCTGAAAGTCATCAAAAAACTGGAGAAAACAAGATTCATTCTGGTAGAAAAGAGAGAGCCAAGGCTACGTTGATAACATTTTAGTAAATACTCAATGCTTATTTAGAGATCAATAACCTAACAAGAAGAAGAAACAGTCCCAGTACCTTCAGTCTCAGTTAAATATTGATTAAAAAAATCTGTGTAAACAATGTTCTGAAAGCACCTTTCGTGAAGTTCTTCAAATGAACAAGATCTTCGTGTGACAGCAGTGCTCAGGGGTGGTCCTCCCTGAAGTCAGGCTGAGAGATTCACAAGATGGGAACTAGCTTAGCCATCTAGTGCTGCTATAATAGAAATACCACAAGTGTATGCCTTTAACAAAGAGAAATTTATTTTCTCATAGTCTAGTAGGCTGGAAGTACGAATTCAGGGTGTCAGCTCCAGGGGGAGGCTTTCTCTCTCTGTCAACTAGGACTAGGAGCTTCTCCGCACAGGGACTCTGGGTCCAAAGGACACGCTCTGCTCCCAGCACTGCTTTCTTGGTCGTATAAGGTCCCTCACTCTCTGCTTGCTTCCCTTTCCTTTTATCTCTTGTGAGAAAAAAGGTGGTGCAGGCCACACCCTGGGGAAACTGCCTTTACATTGGATCAGGGATGTGACCTGAGTAAGGGCGTTACAATCCCACCCTAATCCTCTTTAACATAAAATTACAGTCACAAAATGGAGGACAACCACAGGATACTGGGAATCATGGCCCAGCCAAACACAGTTTTGGGGACCATAATTCAATCCATGACAGGAATGGAGTAACAGGTTTTGGGCTCAGAGCTCTAGTCCCTCCCATCCCGCTGCACTTCCGGGTGCTTAGGACAGGGTGAAGGTGGAATGGCAATGTTCCCAAGTACACATTTTATGAGCTCAGAATTCACACAGGTTCATGGGGAGTTTAGTTGGGCGCTGTTCGCAGCAGGCATAAGGAAAATAGGACGACAGATGTGTTAGTTAGAAGATAGTTTATCTAAGTGCATTGATTGAGTAATTAAGGGACTTTGAAGTATTCTCGTTTTAATTCAGAATAAACATTCCACCATACACATATCTTGTTTTTCTTTTTTAAAAACATCTTGCAATAGATTCTCAACACCTCGGGTTCAAGTTTATGGCTCATTACTCAAATGTATCTGTGCTGGCAGTTTCTGACTTTATCATTACTAAATACCTACTGCACTTCCAAACATCTGGGCTGCCCTGAAGTGAAAATAAAAGACAGAATGAAAACCATGACCAAAGCCGCTTTTTAATTAAAAAAAAAAAACCAAACTACATCGAGGGTTTTTTAACTAGAGTATCTGATTGATATTTTTCATCCTGTTCTTTGAGCTTTGTTCTTTTCTTCTCTAATCACTTCCCATAATCCTTCAGAACTGTAAGGATGAACTTGACTACAGCTATATGTCCTCATGAGGAAAAAGAAGCAGCACGTTGTGGCTACAACAAACTTGATCTACAGTGCAGTTGCAAATAAATTTATGTTTTCTGGTAATATCTGTATGTCCCTTTTTCTAAGTCAAAATTCCTTAAGGCTAATATTCATTTATTTATTCACTCAACAAATATTTGTTAAATATATCCCATATGCTTAATGCTCTGTTAGGCACTGGTATTCAGTGATCAACAAAATGTACCCCAGCCCTCAAATTATATATGTTGTTGTTCTTAGATGCTGTCGAGTCGGTTCCAACTCATAGCGACCCTATGCACAACAGAACGAAACACTGCCCGGTCCTGCGCCATCCTTACAATCGTTGTTATGCTTGACCCCATGGTTGCAGCCACCGTGTCAGTCTACCTCGTTGAGGGTCTTCCTCTTTTCTGCTGACCCCGTACTCTGCCAAGCATGATGTCCTTCTCCAGGGACTGATCCCTCCTGACAACATGTTCAAAGTCTGTAAGATGCAGTCTCGCCACCCTTGCCTCTAAGGAGCATTCTGGCTGTACTTCTTCTAAGACAGATTTGTTCATTCTTTTGGCAGTCCATGGTATATTCAATATTCTTCGCCAACACCACAATTCAAAGGCATCAATTCTTCAGTCTTCCTTATTCATTGTCCAGCTTTCAAATTATATATATATTAAAAAAAAAAAAAAAACAAACCTGTTGCCGTCGAGTTGATTCCGACTCATAGCAACCCTATGAGTAGAACTGCCCTATAGAGTTTCCAAGGAGTGCCTGGTGGATTTGAACTGCTGACCTTTTGGTTAGCAGCTGTAGCACTTAATCACTAGGCCACCAGGGTTTGGGATCGACTCAATGGCAACAAGTTTTTAAAAATTATATGTAACCCCAGTGCCGTCGATATAGCATGCATTAATGTATTAATAAGATTCTTGGCTCAGTTATGAGCAAACAAGAAAGGCAATCTTATGAACGTGTGTGTGTTGGGGGGGCGGTGGTCTGATTTCAGGTACTGGTGTCCCTATAGATCTGTTCTCTGTGGTTGGGGATTCTTAACTGCTGATGACAAGGGTGAGAGCAGGGAACATATTTTTGGTAAATCACACAAATAAAGATACACAATTGTTTTGTAGGTAGGTGCCACAGGGAAAAGTCTTGGGTTGTTATAAAACCATATAAAAGACAGAGGAGAGGATCTGCCGCTGCAAGTGAGTTTTGCGTTGAAGGATAAAAGATGTTGGGGTTCAGTAGCTGAAAGGAGAGCAGGGTGGGCTAAGGAGAAGGAAACAGAGTGCAGCATCTGCAAACTTCCTGTGGCAGAAGGGAGTGCAGCGCCTTCCAGGCACGGAAATCCATTCAGTGGAGCCAGACAGGATGAGGAAATGCTGGGAGAGCATTTAGGAGTCTCAGACATGACATACTGGCTGCTTGCTCATCTTTCCCATCGTATGACTGCCAAGTTTGGAGTCAGCTGTCAGCAAGGGAGAAAGTTCTATGGCTTATCAGCTGAAATGTGCTGAGCAAGTTCTACAGATGCACCCCTGTCCCACCCGGGTGTGGGCAAGATCACAGAAAGTGGAGAATGGCATAGTCACGGTCAGCCTCTCCAAACTCTCCTCCTTCTCCCTGAACCGAGGTTGGAGGAGCAGGGAGTTTTAAGTTTCCGACGGGATCCAGAGTTAAAAAAAAAAAGTTAAAGCGTTTCCCAAATCATCCGCTGCCCCCTGCACGTGCGCGCACGCACGCGCGCGAGCACACACACACGAAATTCCCCAGCATGGTGGGGTAGGAGGAGCAAGCCATACCCCAAGCTTTCCTGAGGTCATCTGGGCCATCTGCCAACTGTCTACCGGGTTGCAAGGGGAAACCAAACTCCAGGAAATGAGCACCACCTGCACAAGAAAAAGATACTTTTAAGATATCAGCTACTGGACTCATGGAATAGGCTACTGGTATGTCCACATAACTGTGTATGTATGTATCTATCAATCATCTATCAATCATCCATTAATCTATCTATCCATCTATCTACTTATCTACCTGCCTACCTACCTAGCTACCTGTCTCTCTCTCTCTCTACCTATCTACCTCCCTCCCTATCTCTCTGCCTTTCTACCTACCTACCAATCCAATTTATGAGGATAAATTGAATTGTTATTGTTGTTGTGTGCCACTGAATAGAGCCTATTAATAATATGTGTTACATATAGTGGTGATTAAAAAATTTCCTGAGTAATTAGCTGTTTATTATCTCTCTTACCTGCTAGAATGCAACCCCCCTAAAGATAGGGACCATGTCTTTCTATTCAGCACTGTAGTCCCAGTGAAGTGTCCTGCACATAGTAATCACTGAAAAGGTTTTTTTTTTTTTGCTGTTGCTGAAAGAAAGGTCCCATTTCATCTGATGGGGGACAATAAAGGAGGGACATGTGTGAAGCGAAAGATTGGGGCTTGGAGATCTGGACCCCAGCTATCAAATAGGGTCAATGAATTAGGAACTGTATTTTGAGTCTGGGAATTTGATGCGATTGACCAAGAAAAAAGAATAAAATGAGATGAAAAGACAAAACAAAACAAAACCAGAAAAACACATGCTTTTCACCTAATACAATAAATGAAAGAATGGATAAACAGAGAGGCGTGTAGAAAAGGTAAAAGTGGTCTAGAAAAGAAAATGTTAAGGGTGTTACAAGAAAACAAAGGCTATGAGTGACAGCAAGGGGTTAGAAGGAGGAAAAGCGTGTGTGCAGTTCAGTGTTGTTAGGCAGAGGAGAGCGGAGATGAGACAGGTGGAGTCAGATCTGTGTTTTAGGAGGATATTAGATGGAGTGTCAGGATGTAATGTGGATGTTACAGAGTCCTTAGGTTTCAAAAGGTTGACAGCTTAAACCCATCCAGAGGCGCCTTGGAAGACAGGCTTAGCAGCCTGCTTCCAAAACATCACAGCCTCGAAAGCCCTGTGGAGCAGTTCTACTCTGCAAACGTGGGGTCACCATGAGACGTGAGGGCGACTAACAACAACTACAACAACAATGTGGATGCTGGATTTGAAGGGGGAACGACTGACAGCAGGAAGAAGTTATGCCATGAAGGGAAACATTCAAATAAATCGTGGCTAGAAGGAAAGCTAGGCACTCCTTGGAAACTCTACGGGGCAGTTCTACTCTGTCCTGTAGGGTCGCTATGAGTCGGAATCAACTCGACTCGACGGCGGTGGGTTGGTTTTAGAAGGAGAGCTAGGATCAGGATCTTGAGTAACTCCTATGGCAATCCATTAGTCAGCTGAATGAATGAATGAGTCAGCCATTGCATTATTGACTTAATGACAAAACTTCTCCCAAAGAGCTCACACAGCTGGAGGAAAAAAGATGGAACTGCTAATCGTTTTGGGGGTGAATAGGGACAATTCAGATATTTTAAACAAAAGGGAAAAAAAAAACCTATTTTTAAATTCTCCGTTTGGGGGCTTGTTTTAAGTACAATGTAAATCACTTAAAAGAACTTTTTTTTTAAGTCATGGAGCAAAGTATTACTCTTGTAATTTCTACAAAAAAAAAAGTATTTAAAACCATTGAAATGATATAGATCAAATTTGGTTTTCTCAGCTAACTCTTTTATTTGTATTTGTGAAATTCTCTTTTTTTATTATATTATTTTATTGTGTTTTTGATGAAAGTTTATGCAGCAAATTAGGTTCCCATTTAACAATTTCTATACATAATTTTTTTTTTTATACATACTATTCAGTGACATTGGTTACATTTTTCACAATGTGTCAACATTGTCATTATTTTCATTCTGGTTGTTTCATTTCCATTAATCTAGCTTCTCTGCCCTCTCCCCCTTACTTTTTCATCTTTCCTTTAGGGTAAATATTGACCACTTGGTCTCACATAGATGATTTTTTTAAAGGAGCACAGTACTCACAGGTAATATTGTTTATTTTATGTGCCAATCTGTTACTTAGCTACAAAGTGACCTCCAGGCGTGATACGTAGTTTAAAGAGTATCTCAGGACACTAGTTTTTAGGGCTCCTCTAGTCTGTACCAGTCCAGTAAATCTGACCTTTTTTAAAGAATTTGAATCTTGTTCTACATTTTTCTCACATTCTATCCTGGACCATCTATTGTGTCCCTGGTCAGAACATGGTAGTGGTAGCTAGGAACCATCTACTTCTGGTCTCAGGATAGATGGACCATGGTTCGTGTAGGCTATTAGTCCTGTAGACTAGCTTCTTCTTTGAGTATTTGTGAAATTTTCTAATGGCTATGACTCTACTGAATTTCAAACATAGTCAGAGCCCCCAAATTATATTTAACCCAAGCTTCTATTTCTATTTATCTCTTCCTAAGAAATATAATTGACCATAAACTATGCCACCACAAATACCTGTCTTCATGACCTGTATGTCAACCCCAAGTTCAAGACATGTTCCTTGAGTTTGACTGGCTTAGAATCCTTGGTGTGTCGAATGGATATTTACCATTGTTGCTTCCATTAAGGAATTCACCTTTATCCCTAAATAAGTAAGGATGCAGAACTTAACAGTCAGAAATTTTATCCCACTATAAGGTCCAAAGAAGGAGCCCTGGTGGTGTGACAGTTAACTGAAACTTGGCGGTTCGAACCCGTTCAGCAGCTCTGTGGGAGAAAGACCTTGTGATCTGCTTCTGTAAAGACTGCAGCCTAGGAAACCCTGTGAGGCAGTTCTACTGCCACTGGGGTCTCTGTGAGTCAGACATCGACTCGACAGCACCCAACAAGGTCCAAAGAAAGTAAAGATGACATCGAAAATCGTTCAGCAAGTGAGTAAAGGAAGCAAGACTACGACTTCTTAGCCTTGGTCTTGTTTCATTACCACCCACTGGCAGTGTGCTCGTAACTTTATAGTTTTAAATAAAATTAGATTAATTGAAAAAGTAAATACCTAATTTATCATTCTTCTAAGCTGCTCTGAATTCTGGCCTGATTTCAGTTGTAAAATGTTTGTACGTTATTAATATTGCATCATACAAATGAGCGTTTATTATGCGTAGCACTTCACAGCTTTGCTCTTTTGGAAAATTTTTAAGAGTTATTTACTAAAGGCAGATGGCATTTTCTGCCCTTTCTTTTCAGTAAAGATTGTTTGATCTGAGGTAAGAGGAAGTATTCCTTTGAGGTCTGAAGCTTTATTTTTCCCCCAGATAGAGGCGTATATCAGAGACAAATTTCGAGACTTTAAATTGCTTGGTCAAATAGTTTGTGCTTGGTGTGGTTATTAGTTGGTTGGCCAGTTTATTAGTGGATTTATGAGTTCATAGAAATATATAATGAATATATTTATAATTCTAGGGAAGATTAATAAAAATGAAATATGGTTAGTCACCAAACTGGAAGTGGGCAGTATGGAATTTTGAGCTTTACAACCCTATTTGATTTTTGGAAACTGAGATCTTCCTGAGGGCTTTATTTGAATTCATAGTGTGGAATATACTTGAGATGGTGCCTAAGAGAAGAAGCACTACATTAATTTATTCTTTAAACGAATATTTATTGAATGAGTGAATTGCGTGAATATTTCCTTTCTACTGCTGTTTTAGGAAACCCTGGTGGCATAATGGTTAAGCCCTATGGCTGCTAACCAAGAGGTCGGCAGCTCAAACCCACCAGGCGCTCCTTGGAAACTCTATCAGGCAGTTCTACTCTGTCCCATAGGGTTGCTGTGAGTTGGAATCGACTTGACGGCAGTGGGTTTGGTTTATTTATTTATTTATTTATTTATTTTTGGTTACTGCTGTTTTGAGATTAATTCTAACACCAAAAAACCCACTGCCGTCAAGTTGATTACAACTGATAGGGACCCTATAGGACAGAGTAGAACTGTCCCATAGGGTTTTCAGGGTTGTAATCTTTACAAAAGCAGGCTGTCACATCTTTCTCCTGCGGAGTGGCTGGTGGATTCCAACCACCAACCTTTGGGTTAGCAGCCGAGTGCTTAACCACTGAACCACCCCAGCTCCTAAATTAATTCTAGTTAGTTCTAATTCAGGCTCCAAGATGAACAGTAGAATTTAATACCCATAAGACTTTTTATAAATCATCTATTCTGAATATTGGATTTCCCAGGTGACAAAAGTGAGACCTAGAGGGGTGAAATGATTTACCTGGCATTTACTCCAAACTAAGCTAGAACCCCGATTATAAACATGTGGTAATGCATACCAACATTTTAGTTGGTAAGCTTAAAAACCATTATTTATAAAGATTTTATTCAGGTTATCCAGATAGAATCAAAAGAAGGGAGCTAGCAGTTGAGTAGGAACAAATTAGTTCTTGACACTGCAGTCAGGAAATTTGGGTTATAAGTGCAACTCTATCCCTTTCTGGCTGGGCAATGTTGGATAAATCTTTTAATTATTCTACACTTTAATTTCCTCACCTGTTACCATTTTCACAGTTTAAGATGTTTTCACACATATTATATTGTTATTGAAGCAACCCAGAGAAAGATCAAGAGGCTTGTATTTTCAGTTTTTTAAAAAAGTTTTCACAATAGAGCCAAAAAGACCTGAAAATTATCTGTCCAAGTTATGACTGCCAGGAATAGAAAACCAAGGTGTTCCAAGATGTTAAAAAATGTAAATGAGGTGCAACGATGTGTTGGAAAGCAGCCAAGTCCAGTCATTAAAGTCTTGGGTTCTAGTCCGCATTTTGCTATTAGATTAAAAACTTCTAGGGAGTCTTTTTTTTTTTTTAGTGCATAGTCCCACAGGCTAGCACACTTCCTGGCACACACTAGACACATAATAAATGTGTGAGGAATGAATGAATAAATGAGTGTCCATGTTCACTGTGTAACCTGGGAAATTCACTTAGACCTTCTAGGATTGAATTTCTCCAGAGGAAATCAGATGATTTCCAAGCTCTGTAAGGCTGTAATTTGATCCTCGCTGGAGTCTTTTCTTTCTCTAAAGTTCAACAGCACATCTTGGATATTACTATGATGTTAAAACTATTTTCTAAATTCAAATATAAAACGGTCTTTTTTTTTTTAGCATAGTTTGTCTATGTCTCCTAAATTTATGAGCCACATTTCTATCATTGACATGAAATGCTTAATGATCGTTTGTATGTTCATAATTAAACCTGAAATTAGTGTTATGTTCATGTATGAACTGAAGAGATATTTTCTTTTAATTATTTATTGTTGACTATGTTCATGTATAAACTGAAGAAATATCTTTAATTATTTATTGCAGTGATGTTTCAAGAGAGTTTTATTGAAGATGATGAAGACTAGTTTTAAATAAATGTAATATAGAAACCACCCTGAGTTTCAATATTAGGAAACTCCAGTCTCAATTTCTGGACAATCAGAATCAAGGCAATCAGATTGAATGACAGATTCATATCATACTTTTTTAATATCCAGCATTCCTGTGGCAAGATATTCATTTCAATATCCTTTATGAACAACCCTTTCAAAATATTTTTTTGACAAAAAGATATTACATCTAACTTTGGAACAAAAGATCTCTTAGGCCTTCTCCAGCTTTAAAATTTTATGAGGCTATGCTTATCTAACTCAGCTATGAAGATTTCAATTGACTAATATTAATAGTAATTCTATTCATCTTGAGTCTACGGAGGGAAAATTCTTTATAAAAGTTATAGTAGTATCTTTCTTCTCCTGAAGTGACTTAATGGCTACTTCATGTGTTCAGGACCTGCAGGTTCTTTTAAAAAGCCTTTTAGTGGTGAAATATTTATAACAAATGTAATAAGTCCCTTCAGGTGCTTATTCGGGGCCCATTTGCTTCCATTTCATGTGCAATTTAAAAGCCCTGATTATCTGATTTTCCAGTCCAGAAACAAATTAAAAACAAAATAATAATAATAAACCAAACCAAAACAAAATAACAAACAATACCACTAGAAAGAAAAGGAAGGGTTCCCTGGATGGATATGTGTATTGAGCAGTGAAAGTAGGTATTTTGACAATGAAAGAGTAAAATAAACACAACTCATGCAGTTGTCCTTGGAATCAGTAAGTTACGGCACATTTACCTAATTGACGTTAATAATTATTATGCATAGATGTAAATATGACTATAAAACCTCAAAAAACCAAACCCATTGTCGTCAAGTCAATTCCAACTCATAGTGACCCTATAGGACAGAGTAGAACTGCCTCATAGGGTTTCCAAGGAACAGCTGGAGGATTCGAACTGCCAACTTTTTGGTTAGCAGCCGAGCTCTTAACCACTATGCCACCGGGGCTCCAAATATGACTATACTATATATATATATATATATATATATATATATATATATATATATATATATATTTGCATTGGGCAAATCTGCTGGAAAATACCTCTTTAAAGTATTAAAAAGCAAAGGTGTAACATTGAAGACTAAGGTCACCTGATCCAAGCTATGGCATTTTCAATCGCCTCATATGCATGAGAAAGCTGGACAGCGAATAAGGAAGACCGAAGAAGAATTGATGCCTTTGAATGATAACGCTGGCAAAGAATACTGAATATAACATGGACTACCAGAAGAATGAACAAATCTGTCCTGGAAGAATTATAGCCAAAATGCTCCTTAGAAGCAAGGCTGGTGAGACTTCGTCCCATGTACTTTGGACATATTATCAGGAGGGACCAGTCCCTGGAGCAGGACATCATGCTTGGTAAAGTAGAGGGTCAGCAAAAAAGAGGAAGACCCTCAACGAGATGGACTGACACGGTGGCTGCAACAATGGGCTCAAACATAGCAACGATTATCAGGACGGCACAAGATTAGGCAGTGTTTCATTCTGTTCTACGTAGGGTCGCTGTCAGTTGGAACCGACTGGACGGCACCTAGCTACAATTTATATGTAATATGTATAGTTTATAAATATTTCCATAAAAATAGTTGAAATGAAAACAATTCTTGCTCGATAAGCTTAACTTTCAATTACTTCAGAAATTCACTTTTATACAACATAATTTTCCAATGAGGCACTTACCTAGAGAAAGATATTTTTATGTATAACCAGAGCCTTTGAAAACTGACCTCCCGAGAGTTTTAAACGCCAAGGCCTACTGTATTATTTAGCAAAATGTTGAGTTTGCTACTGTTGCAGCATGTGTTGACTTACTAAGTGAAGGTCATCTTTTTATACAACTGTATGTTTTTTTTTTGATGACCCCTATTGCTAGTAAAAGATTTACTTTTATAATCAGAAGTAATTTGTAAGCTAATTTTTTCCACACTGGAAAGTCAATAAATTATTGTTAAATGTACAAATACAGAACCATTCCGGGAAATTTCCTGTGGATAATACGTTGGGGCCCTGCAGGATTTTGGTTAGCACAGAATCTTACTGCTTATAGTAATTCAGAAGTGTGTTCTAATAAGAAACTCAACACAGAGCGTTGACAAAAATTCGAAACTATTTCTAATGCCCTCCTCCAAACTCAGAGTCTTCTTGTCTGTCACAGTTTCTTCCAAGCACCCTGAGTGACTTTCGACATCCTTAGCCTCTCAATTCCTACACTTTCTCAGCCCTAGTGACTGCTCCTCTACTTCAGCCACCCACTCCCATAGTCAAGCCCTTCACCTTCTCATCAGCAGAAACTGGGTGTCCGGTGGCGGCAGTGGGCTGGGGACTTCCTTGGGGGGAACCCCAAAGCCGCTCCCTTACCCCGATGTTACAGACAGACCTAAGAAAGAGGCAGACTACTCAAGGTCAGAGATGTATTATGGGAAAGCTTACATACAAGGTAAGGTCCTAAGCAACGGCCGGACAGGTAGGCCTCTGGGATCACTGCACTACTGCCCCATGCTCCAGAGACTAGATAGAGGAGCTAATGGTGGTTTGTCAAGCAAGTCCCTTTCCCTAAGTCCAAAATGTCCAGATGTTATCAGTTGGATTCGGGCTCCTTCAAGGAGGTTATGTTTCCTGTGTCAAGGATGTTGTGTTCCTTGGCCACCTATGTGGTGCCGGCACAGTCGTTTTTGGGAATGGGTTGTTTGTCAGGACTGTGGTCAACTTCAGGGTTTGTTAGAAGCTTGCAGGTCCTGGATTGGTCACATCTTTTTTTTTCCCAACATTGGTTATATTCATTATCACTCATTCAAATAATCCCTTCTTCTGATCACAACATTTTTTTTCTACTTGCTCAAGCACCCCCGCTGCTACAGATTTTTTTAATGTCAATACTTGTCTGACCCACTAACATCTTCAGTTTCTCAATATCCAATAGCAACCTCCTCTTTTCACTTTCCAACCCATTCGCCTACTTTCTAGATCCTTGTAACCAGCAGCTCAGCTCTACAGAAGAGAATCACAAAGTTAAATAGTCTAATGGCACAATTAATTTATAATCTCCAGCCTTCACTGGGCCTTCAAAGAGTCACAGTGCTACGTTTCACTAACAAGGTTCCTTTGCCACTGTATCAGATAGCTACTACTGCATAGAAAGGAATACAATATCTGTGAATTGGTCGGGGGTTGCCTGCTGTAGTCCAGGGCCAGCTGGGTCAGCTCTACCCCACATGTCACTCATCTTCCTCCTGGGATCAGTGTGATATCCTGGGCATCTTCTTACGGCAGAAGCAGAAAAACAAAAGAGCAAGCGGAAATGTGCAAGCCTTGATAGGATGTAAGCTTGGACTGGCATGGAGTCACATCCACTTCATTCCACTACATACAGTCATACTAAAAGTTAGAAGGTAGAGAAATAATCTGCCTCTTTTGTGGGATTAACTGTAACGTTACTCGACAAAGGGTGTGTGTCTTAGTCATCTAGTGTTGCTAGAACAGAAATACCACAAGTAGATGGCTTTAACAAAGAGAAGTTTATTTCCTCACAGTAAAGTAGGCTAAAATTCCAAATTCAGGGCATTGGCTCCAGGGGAAGACTTTGTCTCTCTGTGGGCTTTCTCATCTATCTTCCCCTGGCCTAGGAGATTCTCCTTGAAGGGACCCTGGGTCCAAAGGACTCGCTCTGCTCCCAGCACTGCTTTCTTGGTGGTATGAAGTCCCCCACTCTCTGCTTGCTCCCCTTTCCTTTTATCTCTTGTAAGATGAAAGGTGGTACAGATCACACCCCAGGAAATCCCTTTACATTGGCTCAGGAATGTGACCTTAGTAAGCGTGTTACAGTCCCACCCTATTCTCTTAGCATAAAATTACAATCACAAAATGGAGGACAACCACACAATATTGGGAATCATGGCCCAGCCAAATTGATACACACATTTTTTGGGGGGATATAATTCAATTCATGACAGTGTAAATAAAGGAAATTGTGAAGAACTGAGGACATTAATGCATCTACCAAAAAAAGGAGCTCTGGTTGGTGGTGCAGTGGTTAAGCACTCAGCTGCTAACCAAAAGGTTAGAAGTTTGAACCCACCAGCCGCTCTGTGGGAGAAAAGACCTAATGATCTGCTCCCATAAAAATTATAACCTTGGAAACCCTATGGGGCAGTTCTGCTCTGTCCTACAAGGTCATTGTGAGTTGGAATTGACTCTACGGCACACAACAGCAACAACATGCATCTACCATACCCACTCTTTACAAAAACTATTTCATAACTTCTTCAAACTCCTAAAACCCACCACCCAATACTGGCCCCAACTTAACAGATAACATGTTATCTGACTTCATTGAGAAAACAGAAACTATTTATAGCAAAACTCTCTCTCTTTTTTTTTTTTATCTTGAGAGCCCTACTGAAATATGCATAGTTGCCTGCCTCTTCATCCATCTACTCTTTTACTCTCCCGCTACAACTGAGGAAGCCTATTCTCCAACTGCACGTCCTCTGAATCTCCCTCATTTTACCTTCCTCTTAGAATCTTCTTGTCATTCAAAAAACCATACTGTGTCTTCCATAGCTAATTGCCTTGAAAGGAAGGTTTAAACATACTGGCTCCACTTCTTCACCTCCATTTTTTATATTAGGATGATGCCGGTGTCTGGATGGCCATTCAGCCCACTACAATAGGACAAAAACCCAGAAAAAAAAAAATAGGGTAAATGAAAATTAAATACATAGACAGACCTTAACAAAGTGTTTAGCATGTAGTAAAAAGTCAATCATTCAATACTCAAAATAATTCTTGAGCACCTACCATGCACAAGAAACTACAGATACGTTAGTGAAAAAATAGAGAGAGAAAGAGCCCCTCCACTCAAGGGGAGCACTGGGGGCGCAGTGGTTAAGAGCTTGGCTGCTAACCAACAGGTCGGCAGTTCAAATCCACCAGCCGCTCCTTGGAAACTGTATGGGGCGGTTCTACTCTGTTTTATAAGGTCGCTGTGAGTTGAAAATCGACTCCACTGCAACAGGTAGTAATGATAATACTTACTATTATTAAATAACATAACAGGTGTGTGTTGTGTGCCATGGAGTGGATTCTGACTCATAGTGACCCTATAGGACAGAGTAGAATTCCCCCACAGGGTTTTCAAGGATTGGCTGGTGGATTCGAAATGCCGACATTTTGGTTAACAGTTGAGCTCTTAACCACTTTACCACCAGGGCTCCGTAACAGGTATTATGTTATTATTATTATTATTATTAAGAAACAGATATTTTGGTGTTGGAAACCCTGGTGGCATAGTGTTTAAGTGTTACAGCTGATAACCAAAAGGTCGGCAGTTTGAACCACCAGGCTCTCCTTGGAAACTATGGGGCGGTTAACTCTGTCCTATAGGGTCGCTATGAGTCGGAATCGACCCAGCAGCAGTGGGTTTGGTTTTTTTTGGTATTATGTTGTTATTATTATTATTAAATAACATAACGGGTATTAAACCCGTGTATTATGTGATTGTTATTATTATTACCTGCTGCCGTTGAGTCGATTCCGACTCATAGCGACCCTATAGGACAGAGAAGAACTGCCCCATAGAGTTTCAAGGAACAGCTCCTAGGTTCAAACTGCTGACCTTTTGGTTAGCAGCCTGAGCGCTTAACCAGCGCACCACCAAGGCCCCATTATTATTATTAGCACATATCAGAGTTTATAATTTCATATTAATGTGTGCCATTATTTGCTTAATATCTGAGTTAAAGGCAAAATTGGATCTGTTTGGTTCACTGCCTCATTGCTAGTGTCAGGCAGAGCCCTGGTACACAGTAGACATTGAACAAATATTTGTAGAATAAATGAATAAAAATATCAGATTAGCAAATATTTGTATTTAATAACACAAGGCAACATTCCTATAATGTTTATTAATCTCAGATGTCCACTTCTGGTTCTAATGGAGTATCTTGAAGCAGACTAATATTTCTACTACAAACACTTAGAAACTAGTTATAAAACAAACAAAATCTGTTTGAAAGAGGAAAGTTGTTAAAGACAAGATCAGAGAGAAAAAGGAATCTCAGAGGGGTGAGCTGACATTCTGTGAATCACTTTTTCCCTCAAGGCATTTGCCAAGTGTAAGCATTGGGCAAGAGACTGAGAAAAAAAAGCAGAGAACCAATGCTAAAAGACAGATAATTCAGCAGATATTTGGACAATCTCACAGAGGTAAAAAAAAAGAGATATAAAAAATCGAATTTGGGTCTCAATTTCCACCTCCAGGAAGATGTAATTTTCCAATTCCTCCCACTAGGTACAACTAAAAACCCTAGACGTTATACATAAAACAAACATAAAAAGACTCTGCAAGGTAGAAAGAAGAATGTAAACCAGCTAGAGACCTTGCAACCCAAAGAATGACGAGGTGGTAAGTTTCATGGGTTTTCTTTTTGCCTCACAGATCCTAGATTTGGAGAAGAAGCCAGCAAACCAGAAATGTCAACAGGTGCTGACAAGAGTCTCTAACAAATGCCTTCTTCCTCTAGCCAAAGACAAGGAAAGAGAGAGCTTAGCAGAATAGAAAACTTCTAGACCATATGTGGTCTGCTCCAAGCCGTTCCCATTCACACAAATGAGGAGCCTATATTTCCATCCTTACCAAGCTGTAATGAAGGGTTCCAATACGTCTGCTGGGTGATGTCAGAGCAGGTCAAACAGAGACCCAGGACCTTCATCATCCTGGGAGGAAATGAGGCATCTCCCTCAGTGCCAGTAGAGACCTTGTGGGGAGCCTGTACTTCCACCCCCACCAGGCAGTAACAGGGCACCAGTCCTCCTCATCCTGGGGTGGTGTCAGAGGTAGCCTGGTGAAGAGTCAGTTCCTTCACCACCACCTAGTGGTAACAGGACCATCCCATCCCCATACTTTCAGTGGCAGCCACATGGGGAACAGCAACAAAGCACTCTACCCCTTCTAGCCAGTGGGTATCTGTGGAGGTCACATGGGGAGCTGGGACTTCCACTTCTGTCCTTACCCTATGGGATGAATTCATAATGGATCTTAGACCTTGATGTGAAAGGTAACATAAATATCTTCCAGAAAAAGAGAAAAACAGAATTTCTGGTCAGTTATGACCTTTGCATAGGCAATGATTTCTTAAACATGATGCTAAAAAGTACTAATCACCAAAGGGAAACAAAAAATAATACATCAGACTATATTAAATTTAAAAAGCCTGTTCTTTAAAAAGCATCATTAAGACAGTGAAAAGATGAATCATAGACTGGGAGAAGACATTCGAAATATGATGTATGGCTAACATCAAGATATATAAAGTATTTCAACTAATTTATAAGAAAATTCAAACAACCAAATTTTTTTAAATGCCAAAAACTAACAAAAGGCACTTCACACAAAAGGATATCCAAATTGCCAATAAGGATATGAAAAAATGCTCAACATCATTACTTATAAGGAAATAGAAATACTACAAGACAGCAATACCCACTTAACAAATTGGCTAATATTTTAAGAACAATAAACACCAAGTTAGCAAGGAAGGAAAGCAATTGGAACTCCCATATATTTCAGGTAAGACTGAAATCAATAGATTCATTTTGGGAGAACATTTAACAGTATCTACTGAAATCTACTGAAGCAATCTTATTTATAGGCCTACCCAAAAGAAACGAGTTCATTTATCCACCAAAAGACATGCACAGGAATAATCACAGATACCTTATGAATAACAGATATGCGATGTGTGTAGAAGTAAAATGTATGACAGTCGCACAAAGGCTGGGAGGGGAGAAATAAAGCTTTGGCGTAAGGCTTCCCTACTATTTGTGAAGTAGTATAACATCAACTAAATTTAGATTGTGAAAAGTTAAAGATGTCTACTATATACCTAAAACGTTCACTAAAATAACACAACAAAGAGGCATACCTTGTAAGTCCACAAAGAAGATAAAATAGGCATAAAAAATACACAGTTAAAATAAAAGAAGGCAGAAAAAGAAGATAAAGCGAACAGATGAGACATAAAGAAAAGAAATAGCAAGTTGGTTATATTTAAACCCAATTATATTAATAATCATGTTAAATATAAATAGTCTTAACATCCCAACTAAAAGGCAGAGATTTTCAGGTTACATGAAAAAGGAAAGCACAAAAAGATTTACCATGCTAACACCTAACAACAAAGTCTCAAAAAACATGAAGCTAAAAATGATAGAGCTTCAAGAAGAAGCAGCGAAATTCACAACTGTAGTCAAGGAGTTCAATACTCCCTTTCAACGACCGGTAGAACAGGTGCTGGACAGAAATCAGTAAAGATAAAACACACTTGAACAACACTGTCAATCAACTTGACCTAATGGAAAATTAGGAATGCTTCATGCACCAACAGTAGAAAGCACATTCTTTCAAGTGTACATGGAACACCAACCAAGATAGAGCATACTCTGGAACATAAAACGGGTATCGATAAATTTAAAGAGATTAAATTCATACAAAGTGTGTGTTCTGATCACAGTGGAATTGAATAACAAGTGAATAACAAAGTATTTCAATATTTGGAAGATGAATAATGCACTTCTAAATAACCCATCAGTTAAAGACGAAGTCAAATGGAAATTAAAAAGCACATTAAACTGAATGGAAATAAAAACAAAACATCAAATTTTATGGGACGCAGTTAAAACAATACAGGGAAATTTATGGCACTATACGACTACATTAGAAAAGAAAAAAGGTTGCAATCAGTGACCTCAGCCTCCACCTCAAGATTAAAAAACAAACGAACAAACAAAAAAAATCTAACTAAAATTCAAAGAAAGCAGAAGAAAGGAAAGAATTAGGATTAGAGTAGAAATCCACAAAATGGAAAACAAAAAATGGAGAAAACGAACAAAGCTAAAAGTAGATTTTTTGAGAAAATCAGTTAAATGATAAATGTCTAGCTGCAATGATCAGGAAAATAAAGAAAACACAAAGACCAGTATCAGGAATGAGAATGATGACATCGCTGAGATTCTACAGATATTCAAAGAACAACGAGGGAACAGTATGAAAAATTTTACGTCAATAAATTCAACAACTTAGATAAAAGAAAAAAAAAATTCCTCAGAAGACACAAACTGTTGAAGCTCACTCAAGAAGAAATAGATAATTTGAATATCAGTGGCTTTGAAGGGATTGAATTTTTAGTTTAAAATTTTTCCACAAAGAATATCAAGCCCAGATGGTTTAATGGGTGAATTATTTCAAACATTTAGGTAAGAAACAATACCAAGTCTCTTCCAGAAAGTTGCAGATGAGGGACAACTCATTCTATGAGACCAGTATTATCCTGACACCAAAGACATTACATAAAAAGAAAACTATAAACCACTATTCTTCATGAACATAGATGCCAAAATTCTTAACAAAATTTTAGTCAAGAATCTGTGGATGGTGCAAATGATTAATGGGCTCAGCTGCTAAGCAAAACCTTGGAGGTTTGAGTCTACCCAGAAGCAACTCAGAAGAAAGGCCTGGCAACCTACTTCTGAAAAGTCAGCCATTGAAAACCCTGTGGAGAGTGGAGCCCAAGATGGCGACTTAGACTGATGCGCCAGAACATTCCCCTACATTGAAGAGAAACCAAGTGAAACTGATAAGAATGACAACCTTGGAACCCTGGACATCAAATGGAAAGATGAAGAATTAGATCAAGCTCTGAGTGGAAGGAGAGACAGAAAGAAAACAGCAGACACAGAGATATATGGACCCTCGGCACCTTGCCTGCCGGCCCAGCACAGCATGGCCATTTTGGGACAAAGTGGGCAGAGTTCCTGGGTAAGGAGCACAGGAAGGCAACTATATAGAATTCACAACAGAAGAAAGAGATACTGTGCAAACAAACCTGGAACAAAACAAGGTGAACAAGCCATAAGCTGGAGCTAAAAAGGGAAAGTACAGAAGACTGGGCAGCAGCTCCAGTGATCCTGCCGACCACAGAGAAGGGAGGGAGCCAGGAAGTAGGGAAGGGTCTCCTCACCAGTGGCAGTGCCTGACCATTTGGCCAGGAAACACCCACTAAATAGTAAAACCAACTGCAGAGTAGCAACTAGAGGTCCCCTACCCAGCCAGCCTCTGAAAGACGCCCCCCCCCATTTATACAGGCCAGGCTCTAGTCACTTGGGTTGGCTGGGCAGAAGTGCTCCCCACACCCATACCCAGCAACTAGTGGGAGCAAACCCATGCCTGCTTCCCAGAGACCAGTGGGAGTGCACCCACTGCTCAGCAACCAGTGGAAACACACCTGCAGCCTAGTGACCAGTGGGAACATGCCTGTGTCTGCTGCCCGGTGACCAGTGCAACCCCCCTCCCACGCCTGCACAGTAACCAGAAATGCACCCAGCTCCATTGCCCAGCAACCAGCAGCTGTGCCCCATGTCCTAACCTACTGACTAGCAGGTGCACCCCAGTGCACTCTTCCAATGACCACCAGGCACAGCTCACCAGGCACACCTTATCACCAGTGACCACCAGGTGCATCCCAGCAGACTCTAACAATAAGCAGGCACTCTCTGTGCCCAACAACTGCTGGGCTGTAGCAACACCCATCCTACACCTAGCCAGTTCCTGCAGACCAACGCCACACATACCAAGGCCCCTTCATCTCCTATCACATACTGAGATACAAATTTATGCCTGCACAAAGGGCCTATTTGAGTGGCATTGCCTTTCTGTGGCTACAAATAACCTGGTCTGCTCTCCAGTGGATGGACTAACTGCTAGCACCAACCCAGAAAGATCCCATAGCTCCACAACCTAGACCACCCAACACTTGTCACCGAATATCAGGGAAAGAACTGCTATACACCTATACTCAGTGCAGTAAGGGAGAGCATACAAGCTTAACCACAGAGGTCTTGCAAGTGGGAGTGACCCACCAAATCCACTACTGAGAGGATATTATGTCCAGCCAACAGAGACCATCAAAGTCACACATAGACCAGAGTCACAGATGAATATGAAGGTGTCCTGCCCTGACCTCCAGAGAATGCACAAACTGCTAATACCAACCTGGCACCTTAATGCCTCAGAGACAGCAGACAATATCAAATCACATAGAGATGCAGGACAAGATGGATCAATCAAGCGACTAAGACAAAGGGGCAGAAAACCTTGCTGATGAAGAAATAGTAATGGAAATACCTGATGAGGAATTCAAAAGACTTATACATAGGATCCTCAAAGAGATCAAGGAAAACACAGACGAAACCAAGGAAAACAGACAAAACTCTAGAAGAATTCAGGAAAACAATACAAGAAGAAAATGACTAATTAGATAGACAATTGGAAAACACACAGAAATAGTAACTAGAAATCCAGAAGATTAACAATAAAATATCAGAAATAGATAACTCAATGAATGGACATAGAAGTAGAATTGAATCAATGGAAAAAAGAATTAGTGAAAAGAGGACAAATCTCTTGATTCTAATTTGTTTGAAGAACGATCGGAAAAAAGAATGAAGAAAACCTAAGAGTTACGTGGGACATTATCAAGAGGAACAATTTATGGACGATTGGAATTCCAGAACAGGGGGAGACAAAAAAAAAAAAAAAAACCACAGAGAATTTTTGAAGATTTGCTGGCAGAAAACTTCCCTGATATCATGAAATTTGGGAGGCTACCTTCGAAGAAGCCCAATGGACCCCATACAGGATAGACCCAAAAGAAAGTCACCAAGACACATCATAATCAAACTTTTCAAAGAAAAAGAAAGAATTCTGAAAGCAGCTTGAGAAAAACAAAATATCACCTACAAAGGAGCATCAATCAGACAGTTCCACAATAATAGTAGGAGCCTTTAACACACCACTTTTTTTGAAGGACCAACAACTAGGAAGAAACTCAACAAAGATACAGAAGATCCAAACAACACAATTAACCAACTTGACCTCATAGACAGATACATAACACTCCACCCAGCAGCAGCACAGTACGCATTTTTCTCCAACGCACATAGATCATTCTCCTGAATAGACCATATTTTAGGCCACAAAGCAAGCCTCAATAAATTCAAAAACATTGAAATAATACAAAGCATCTTCCTTGATTATGCTATAAGACTACAAACCAATAACAGGAAGAACAAGAAAAAAAAAACATGGAAACTGAATAACACCTTGCTTAAAAACCACTTGGTAATATAATTTAAAAACTAAATTTAAAAATCCTTAGAAACAAATGAGAATGAAAACACAACAAACCAAAACCTTTGGGACACAGCAAAAGCACTGCTCAGAGGAGAACTTACAGCAATAAATGTACACATCAAAAAAGAAGAAAGGGTCAAAATAAATAGCTTAATCCTAAAACTTGAACAAATAAAAAAGAGCAGCAAAAAAGCCCACAGTCAACAGAAGAAAGGAAATAATAAAGACTGGAGCAGAAGTGAATGAAACAGAAAAAATCAGCAAGACTAGAAGTTAGTTCTTTGAGAGGATCAATAAAATTGACAAATCACTGGCAAAACTGACAAAGGAAGAAAAATGAGAAGTTTTCAAATAACCAAAATAAGAAATGTGATGGGTGACATCACCAACAGCACAAACTGAGATGAGAAGGATCATAACAGAATATTATGAAAAACTGTGCTCCAACAAATTTGAAAACCTAGAAGAATGTTCTAGAAACACACTACCTACCTACACAAACTGAGGAAAACACACCTGGAATGCATTCACTGCTGGAAGAACTGTAAAATGATAAAACCACTTTGGAAAAGTCAATCATATACCTACCAAATGACCCAGGTATTTCATTCCTACATATTTATCCCCACAAAAAAGAAAAAAAGAAAGCACACACCCATACAAAGAACATACATAAATGTTCACAGCATCTTTATTTGTAATAGTCAAAAACTGAAAACAATGCAAATGTCCACTAGTAGGTTAGGACACACCTCAATAAGCCATAGCCTTTTCGGTTGCCTCAGATGCATTCAAAAGCTGGACAATAAAAAAGGAAGACACAGGAGAACTGATGCATTCAAACTGAATATTGAATATACCAATGGAGTGCCAGAAAAACAAACAAACCATTCTTAGAAGAAATCCAACCAGAATGCTCCTCAGAAGCGAGGCTGCTGAGACTTTGGCTCCCTTGCTTTGGACACGACATCAGGAAAGGCCAACCAAAATCAAACCAAACGCAGTGCCATCGAGTTGATTCTGACTCATAGCGACCCTATAGGACAGAGTAGAACTGCCCCATAGAGTTTCCAAGGAGCACCTGGCGGATTCGAACTGCCGACCCTTTGGTTAGCAGCCATAGCACTTAACCACTATGTCACCAGGGTTTCCAAGTGCTAGAAAACGACATCCTGTTTGCTAAAGTAAAGGAAACCCTCAAAGAGATGGACTTACGCAAAAGCCACAACGACGGACTCAGGCATACCAACGATCACGCAGATGGCACTGGACCAAGCAAGGTTTTATTTTGTTATACGTAAGGCCGCCAAGAGTTGGCGTCCACTTGATTACAACTAACAACAATGAGTTATCTATAGAATGGAATACTCAGTAATAAAAAGGAATGAGATATGGATGCTTGTAACGACATGGATGAATCTCAAAATCATTTTCATGAATGAAAGAAGGGAGTAAAAATACACTGTATGATTCCATTTCTATAAAACTCTAGGATATGGCAACATAATGACAGAAAGCAGCAGGGTGGTTGTCTGAGATCAGGGGAAAGAAAGGGTAAGAGGGTGCGATTATAAAGTGCCAGGAGGAGACTGATGGTTTCCCAGGTATATACATATACCAAAATTTCTCAAACTATACACTTTGAAAATATGCAGTTTATTGTACATCAGTTATACCGCAATAAAGCTGTTCAAAATGATTTACTATTTTCTACGTGTACATGTAAATTTGCACTAAAGGATACAGACGCACACACATTAGAATGACAATCACGGCACCCCTGGAAAAGAGACTGGAATTGGGGCTAGTAATCAAAGTGGAGTTTATTACTATCTGTAGTGTTTGAATTCATAAAGAGTACCCATTTATTTTTCACAGTTGAGATGAAAATTAAATCAAAAAAATTACAAAACATGATAAATTCTATTATCCTTGCTGTGGAGCCCAAATTAGGAGGTGACTAACTCTATAACAGAGGTGGGGGCGGAAGAATGACTTTCACAGAAAACTTTACAGATGAGATAATGTTGGGGCTAAATCTTCAAGAATTAGTAGGATTATTTGAGGAATGGAAATCCAGAGATAGTAAGCAGTATCTGCGATGGCTGGCTGAGGGGTCATGCAGTGTGGTGCCGGGGGCAGGGAGGGGGTAGAGGGGGTGACTGGAGAACAAGGTGGGAGGGGTAGAGGGCAGTGCCCATCAAGGAACCTGCAAAGAATGGTTAGGACTTCGGACAAGCGAGGAAGGAAGGGTCAGTGCACTGTGAGAAAGAGTGCAATAGTGTCTAGTAAGCCACAGGGAGTGGGAGAAAGATGTGGTAATCTGCTTCAATAAAGATTTACAGCCTGGGAAACCCTATGGGGCAGTTCTACTCTGCCTATAGGGCCACTGTGAGTCAGGATAGACTCAACAGCAGTGGATTTGGTTTTGGGGTTTAAACAGTAGAGAGCCACTGAAGAGTTTTAAGCAGAAATATAATACGATGTAATCAGTGCATTTTACAAAATCACTCTGGTGACGCCGTGAAAGGAAACCCTGACATTGTGGGAGAAGATGAGTTCCTTAGCTCGGGCAGCAGAATGCAGAGAAAGAGATAGATTCAAAAGGTTAGCGGGTCAGAAGTCTCCTGAGAAACAGGAAATATGGCAGCTTAGAGGCTGGCTGCGAAAACCAAGACCAAACCTACTGCCATCAAGTCCATTTTGACTCATAGTGACCCCATAGGGTTTCCAAGGCTGTAAATCCTCATGGAAGCTGACTGCTACATCTTTCTTGCTGACCTTTTGGTTAGCAGTTGATTGCTTTAACCACTACACCAGCAGGGCTCCTTGATTGGGGGAAATTACAGCTTGAATCTCAGAGAGAGGGGAAGCAATCTATTTTTGTTCTGTTACTGTTTTGTTTGTTTGTTTGGGATTTGGCTTTGCAGGGTGGGAGTAGTTGGTGAGGAAATGTTTCAGACAGTCAAAGACAGTGAGCTTTGAGGTTTCTGCAACATATATGCATGAATATGTAAGTCCAGCATTTAAGGGTGGGGTTTGGTTATCAGTCAACAACATGTAAGTCATAGCTCAACCTCTTAGGGTGGCATGAATTACCCAAGGAGAACACGCCGAGAGACTAGAAGTTAGCTAAGAGTAGAACCATAGAGGAAAAAAGTACTTAAGGTGTAGGCAGGAAAAGAGAAAGGGGTTGATTGAGAAGTAGGGTTTTGGTACCTAAGGATGGAGAGCAACACAAAGAGCACTGGGGAGGTTGAGAGCATCAGAGATGGGAGAGAGGACAAGAAGGGTAAAGAGTGAGCAGGATTATTGGAACTGGTCATTGAAAGTCTTTGGTGATGTTAGGGTGGCTCTTTCTGGTAAAGTGTGAGAAAAACCCTAAACCAAACCCATTGCCCAAGTTGATTCTGACTCCTAGCAACCCTATAGGACAGGGTAGAACTGCCCCATAGGGTTTCCAAGGAGCAGCTGGTGGATTTGAACTGCCGACCTTTTCATTAGCAGTTGAGCTCTTAACCATTACACCACCAGGGTTTCCTAGAGTGTGAGAGTGGAGGTCATATTAAAGTAGGTGTTGAGGAAGTTGAGACAATTACAGATTAGACATTCAAATAGTATGGAGGAGATGAGAATGAGAGAATTAGGGGAGCAGTTTGAGAGTGAGGTACGGGCAAGGAAACGAGAAGAAGCAAGAGAAACAGGAGTGGAGGCAAGAGAATGGAGGACTAACTGGAGCCAATTCCCAGAAGAAGAGAGAGGGTTAAAATCAAGGGCACTGGCTCTGGAAATTGAGAAGGAAGTAGCAACTGGGGAGGCTGCAGATAAGTGAAGAGGAGGAAGTGAGGAAAGTTGAGGAATTTTGCCAAAACGGCTGCCATTTTTTTTTTTTTTTTAAGGAAGAGGTAAGATCACCTGCTAAGAGTGGAGAGAATAAGGATGAAATAATATAATGATTTAATACTTACAAAGGTTTCGGAACAAGCCCCCATGATATATACGAAAGGGAGTTAAATAAGAAGAAATAAAGAGTCATGGAGAAGCTTGGACGTGGAGACATGGTTTTAAGACGGCACCCCTCAGGCCCTTTGATCACTCTAACCCGCTAGGCTTCAGTACTCAGCCTCGGTTCTCAACCTGGGCTGCACGCCGAAATCACCCGGGAGCTTTAGAAAGCGCTTCTGCCTAGGTCACACCCCCAAATATTCTGATTTAATGGCTCCGGGGTGTGGCCTAAGCGCGCAACTCTTCAAAAGCTGGAAACGTGATTGTACTGTGCCGCGCGGCCTGAGAAGGGCAGCACCAAGCACTTCGTTAATCAGCTAAACCCAGAACCGAACTGAAAACATAGAACCGCGTTGGGTTTAAAATGAAGACAGAGACTTAGGCCTCAAAGGTGATAAGTAAATGTTCTTGAGAGAACTGCAGGAATGGTAGCCATCTCATTGCTCTACACGTTCGCGTTTTCAAAGTTTGTATTTTCAGCACCCAGGCTCGCAGCTCTGCATACCCACATCAGGGAAGCTGTCAGAAAGACTAAAGGAAATTTTCAAAACTTATCAAATGCCTGTCAAGCAATGTAACAGGATGAACAATGCCAAGTTATGTCATTCATCTGTGAGTGACTGATGCAGATTCAGCGTAAATATATTCAGCAAAAGATTCACCTTGATTATTCTAAGGCTTTTTTTTTTTTTACTTCTCATACCCTTTTCCATCTAAAATAAACAATACTACAAGTAATAACATAATGAACAAAGCAAGCGGAATTTTCAGCCAGGGTTTTACCATCCTGTCATCCAGAGCCTGGACCTCAGTTTTGCAAACCCGCTTTTAATTTTATAAATTAATAAAGGTTGTTCATAGCCTGGCAAATTGCCTTATTCTTACTAGACTCATAAATAAGAAATTTAAAGTCAGAATAAAAATAGTTTATTAATTGACAAACAGACATGTAATTTCTGACTGAGCCTCATTCTTGTTGGTCAATCAACCCATTCTCTTTCCATCAGAGAAGGAAATACCTCGTTTATGTGCTGGTCACATGATTCCATCTTAATTATCCGGGACAAACTCCAGTTGAAAAAAAAAAAAAAAAAACCAACAAAACAAAAGTCCATAAAAGCAGTTGGACCAGATTTTAGATTTAAAAAAGCTTAGATAATTTTCTTATTGGGTTGTCCCACAGTCCTTCACTCAAACCTGTTTTCAGATTTTGAACATTAATTCTAATGGTGATTACCTTGTTACAACCAACCTACAGGTGAGTAGAAAAAGCGAATTAGAATCAGAGGGTATTGCTAAAAGGAGTCACAACGCCAGCAGCAGGAACACAGGCTGACACTGAGGAAAGAAACACAGACACTACCTGTGATGGTTAAGGTTGTGTGTCAACTTGGCTGGGCCGTGACTCTCAGTGTTTACATGTGATCACTCTCATGATGGGATCCGCTGTGCGTAGCCAGCCAATCAGTTAAAGGCTAGTTTCCTTGGGGGTGTGGTCTGCATCTGAATAAAAAGTCATCTAGAAGCTTAAATGTTCTGGCTTTTTGCTCCCTCTGGATCCCGAGGGACTTGCGTTATCAGCTTATCTGCTGATCTTGGGATTCACTGATCTTTAGAGTGTGAGTGGAGCCATGCTCTCTGACCTGCTGATCTTGGGTTCACCAGCCCCTGTGGCCTCGTGAACTGGGAGAAGCCTCTATCCTAATCCACGGACTTGGGGCATTCCAGCCTCTACAATAGTGTAAGCCGTTTCTTTGATATAAATCTCTCTCTCTCTATATATATATTTATATACTTTACTGGTTTTGCTTCTCTAGAGGACCCAGCCTAAGACACTACCTTCCCTAAAAAAAAAAAAAAAAAGGCAGACACAGATTTCAAAAACGCAAGGGTCGTTTCCGTTAAAGACAAAGAGCCTGGCATACTTCGAGATTCTCTGAAGCACAATGAAGACTGAAACAAGAGAAAAGTAATTCATATCTAGTATATTCAGTTACACACACACACATCAGATAGATAAATAGGTGGATGAGAAAGGACAGAGATATTTGGGGATTTGATTTTTTTTTTTAATTTAGAGCACTAATAATATTTGGATATTTTTATCTTTGAAAACCTTAGATTAAAAAAAAGACATTATTTTCATTATGTTCTGGCAGTATTCCCCGCCTCTGCTAAAAGCTACAGCAATGAAGAAGGCAGATGTAATGTTACCTGTTACCAAAACCCATTGTGTTGAGCCAATTCCGACTCACAGAACTGCCCCATGGGATTTCCAAGGAGCAGCTTGTGGATTCGAACCGTCCACCTTCTGGTTAGCAGCCGAGCTCTTAACCACTGCACCATCGGGGCTCTGTTAACCTGTTAAAGCGCACTTTTTTTCTGTAGCATGCTGGATAAACTCTCTCTGGTTTCAACGTTTTGGGTTCAGAAATCAATCAAAATCATCATCCCTCGTCAGTTCAAGCTACTTTTATTACTTTTTGTTGTGATTTTATATTACACTTAGTTTATTTTGCAAGGATGAAAGTTTCTCCTCTTCCAGTCTACATCCAACCAGCATCATTTACGTCTCCCCAGGGAGTTTATTCCACATCAAAATGGGTTATT
This sequence comes from Loxodonta africana, assembly GCF_030014295.1. NCBI lineage: Eukaryota > Metazoa > Chordata > Mammalia > Proboscidea > Elephantidae > Loxodonta > Loxodonta africana. The sequence goes on along the minus strand of NC_087364.1, from coordinate 71,931,385 downwards.
TCTCGGACTCCTTCCCACAGACAGTTAATACCACCCACGGTGTGTACCTTCAATGACTTCCGTTCCCAATTGATTTGGAGGTGTGTCTTATTTGGGAGAACCTGAAAATGTCTGCCCACTGAATTTACCAATGTTCATATATTAATGTCATCAGCATGCATGTGATGGCTGGGATCTTAAAAAAAAAAATTATCAAATTAAAATAGAATAACGTATGTTCACAGATATTAAGTATATTAGCACCCAAGATTGCACCTAATCCAACAAGTCAAATACACGTGGGTTTGTAAATAAGGGAAGATCAAGAGGAATGATTCCTCTCCAAAGCTGAGATCTTGTTAATAACATTCAGAAAGTGTGTTCAATATTTGAGATTATATTACACATGTGAACCTAAGGACCCAAATATACTAAAGCATTTATTTATAAAAATAAAAAGCATCAAGGTCCATCTCAAGAGATATTATAGAAAAGATAAAAGCCCTGAATAAACTATAATAAGCAGCCTTTTAAATGCTTAGGTGAGTTCCCAGGAACTAAGAAAAATCCCCAGGCATCAAAGGAAAAGGCCTCCCCTGAGAATTAGCCACCTCTGACCTCATTCAAATTTACTACAGATGTCTAGTCAGTGAAGTTTAACTGCAGAGTTTAACACAGAAAAACATTCTAGAATCAGTGATAAACTCCTGGAGTTGCAGGCGGAAACAAACGAAACCCTCTCAGGAGAGACGGTCATGTAGCCCAGTGGAAAAGAATCACTACCTGTAAAGGTTTGTGGAAATGAGTTCCACCTCATGGTGCAGCAACAAACCCGTGAAAGCGTTATCTTTGAAACCATGCCTACACCAAGCAGCCATTCTTTCACTTAATGTTTTCTTTACGGTCAACCCAAGGGAGGAAGTTGCTTTCGCTGATGTTATTTTTCATTCTAAATTTTGCTCATTGTTGTTCATTTTGCTGACTGTTCAGCCATAATCCATCTTTCCGTTTGTCTTTTTTTTCCTCCTATACTATTATATCCTCAAGTCTTCAACATGTTTGCAAGGTGAAACGCAGGAAGCATGGAAGGGAGTAGAAATATGGTTTTTCTTTTAAAGCCGAGGCTTATTTAATAATCTATCAATTAGAAATGTATTTCACCTAATAGGGCAAAGGTTAAACAGTTGAGTATTTCCAGAGGAAAAACAGTCAATAAACAGCTTATGACAACAATGTCTTTTTTAAAGAGGTTTTTGGGGGTTGTGGTGGAGAATTTTGATAGACTTAGCCTAACCTCTTACACTTTCTTCACTGATACGTGAGTAAAATGATCATGTGAGCTGGATGCCTGTGGTGATCCTGAAACACTCCTGAAATCTGAAAAAATCTTCTCAGTCATTAGGAGGGTAAACTGGTTTGCACATAGTTTAAATTCAAAGTGTATTTCATTGTATTCTGTTTCTATGAACACCAGAAATCCCTGTATGGAATTCCATTTACCAGAACATATTATTTCCTGACTCTAAAAGATTGGTATTTCTTGTACAAAGGTAACTTAATTGGCTGAAATTTTTCTCTATGAAGGTCTGTGCACAGCCCCCCTGTGACCAGTTGCCCCTATGAATAACCGAGAACTGCGGCCTGGGTGTGGCCTGAGGCAAGAAAGCTGTGGCACTTGTCAGAAGGTGAGGGCTTTTTTTGGTGGGGTCCCCTCTTTGCCCTATGGGTGAGTGTCCTTCACTTCAGGATTCTAAATATTGTTCCCGAGAGACATTCCAGAATATTCCACAAGGTAACTCAAGGAAACGTTCTGTCTCCTTTAGCAACTTTCCTGGAGAGAATTACTCTTTTTACTGAACAGACAGCCACCTAAGTATCTTTCAGAGGGATGTGGGGTAGAAATCTGAAATTTAAAATCAATCCTATGAACAAATATTTTGTTCTAACTTTTACTTCACATGACACTAAAAATATATATATATGAAGACTTCATACATTAATAAGACACTGCAGAAAGTTTTATATTTCAAGCTATAAAAAACAAACAAAACCCCGTTGCTATCGAGTCTGTTCCGACTCATAGTGACCCTATAGAGCAGAGTAGAACTGCTCCATAGAGTTTCCAAGGAGTGGCTGGTGGACTTGAACTGCTGACCTCTTGGTCAGCAGCCATAGCTTGCCGTAGCTCTTAACCACTGCGCAACCAGGGGCTCCATTTCGAACTGTATGAGGGGACAATATCAGATATACTTATTAAGTGAAAGGACAGATGTGTAGATTTCCTGGCACAGGTGTCAACCTTTATTTCTTTAGCAAACATTTAGATCATCCTGTTTGCCAGGCACAGTGCTGGGCCCCGAGAGAATCAGGGTAATACATTGTCAGTGCTCTTGGGAAGCTCATAGGTAATAACATAAGGAGAACATTGTGCAACTTCCCTTCAGAATAATTGTGATTGATTTTTCTTTTGGCCTTCCTCCAGTCTCAGCAAGGAGTGGGTTGCTTGCAAGAATATCTATACTCTGTGTTCTGTGTCCTGGTGGTAGCTGGGGGCAAAAAGTGCTTTTACAAAAAGTTGCTATTAAGTGAAAGGCGGTCAGGATAACTTGAGCTCCACATTTTTAAGTCACAGGAAAGTAACAATTGTAAGGGTGGAAACTTCTGTAATGGCTCCCTGATGCCAAAACAGCTATTTAAGTTGTTATCAAAAAAGAGAAAGAGTATTCAGCAGGCAGTTCACTGCAAGGCTGGGTGCTTGGAGGGGGTGGAATAACATCGAGCCGCTGACTATTCATCGTGGCGCTTACATAACCCCTTCTATTTTTACCTCCAGTGCAGATATAGTTTCTTCTTCTCGAAAAGAATCTCTGAAACTCTGGTCTTTCATTCCATGGACTTTCCATACCTCTGGTCTGAGGCCCAGAACCATGTCCTCCTGACTCCTGACCAAGCCAAGTCCATCAATACTCCTACCCCTTACTCAGTCCCTACAGCCTGCAGAGTCTGCCCACCTACTAGTTGTCCTATGTTCTCTATTTTGTCACGGTGCCTCCCTGAGAACAGGGACTGTGTCTTTATACACGCCCCTACACCTAGCATGCCCCTGAGAAAAAGCGGGTTCTCAGTAGATGCTAATTAAATTTAATTCTTCAACAGAGTTTTTTTAATTTTAAGTACTAACCAAAAAAAACCAAGCCCATTGCCATCGAGTTGATTCCGACTCTTAGGCACCCTATTGGGCAGAGTAGAACTGCCCCATAGGGTTTCCAAGGAGCAGCTGGTGGATTTGAACTGCTGACGTTTTGGTTAGCAGCTAAGCTCTTAACTACTGTGCCATCAGGGCTCCAATAAGTACTAAGGAGAAAAAACTTAAATCTTCTCAGGGAAATTTCTCTTCCAGGTCATAAAGTAAGCCCCTCAAGAACAAATACCTCTGATTCATCTTTTTACCCCAAGCACCCAGCACAGTGTCTGGCAGTAGATATTTAATAAAAGTTTATTTGTTGGCTAATGAATACGCAAGAGCCCTGGTGGCGCAGTGTTTAAGAGCTCAGCTGCTAACCAAAAGGTTGGCAGTTCAAATTCACCAGCCGCTCCTTGGAAGCCCTATGGGGCAGTTCTACTCTGTCTTACAGGGCAGCTATGAGTCGGAATCGACATGAGGGCAACAGGTTTGTTTGTTTGTTTGTTTTTAAATGAATGCACAATAAGTAACAGAGTAAAATTACTGTTAAAGATGTGTGAAACAGTATGTACCTAAAATCTTAATTTTTCAAGGCAAATGATGGTTAAAATTTACTCTGCTAAGCAGGTCTATACCTGAATAGCTCAGCAATCACTATACAAGAGTAAGTCATTAGAACTCCCCTTCCTGAATGGCATCAGTGGTTTGCCATCGGCTACTAACCTAAAGGTTGGCAGATTGAATCCACCCAGTGTCACTGAGGAAGAAAGGCCTGGCGATCTCCTTTCATAAAGATTACAGCCAAGAAAACCCCATGGAGCAGTTCTATTCTGTAGCACGTGGGGTCTCCGTGAGTCAGAACGGACTCGACGTCAACAGGTGTATTTTATTTGTTTGTTGCTTGGGTTCACTGTCTTAAGAGTGATCACAGCATTTACATAAAATGGACAACAAGGTACAAAATCAATGAGACACAGTCTCTTGGACCACACTAAAGAACCTGAGATCTACGCAGGATGCCAGGATTTTTACTACATAGGGTAAAGGAACATTTCTGCCCCAAATATTAGTAGAAAAAGAAAATGCTGATTTTGCTGTGAGTCTCATACACTGACTCAGCTCACCAGTGCGGTAAGCAGGAGTTGTATTTACAGCTTGCAGCGTGGTTCACTTTTTTTAAATTGTGCTTTAAGTGAAAGTTTACAAATCAAGCCAGCCCCTCATACAAGAACTTATACACACCCTGCTGTGTACTCCTAGCCGCTCTCCCCCTAATGAGACAGACAGCACACTCCTCCTCTCCACCCTGTATTCCCCGTGTCCATTCAGCCAGCTCCTGTCCCCCTCTGGCTTCTCATCTCCCCCCCATACAGGAGCTGCCCACATAGTCTCATGTGTCTACTTGAGCCAAGAAGCTCACTCCTCGACAGTATTATTTTCTTATAGTCCAGTCGAGCAGCAGTTCACTCTTCACTGACTTAACTGGAATCTTATTTTTTATGTTGCGGCATTGTGAGCAGATGAACGAATGCCTTAAGCAAGTGTTTTAATCTCAGGCTGGTCCCATTCCATGCTGTTCGTGTGTTTCCAAACATCCATTTTTTAAATTGTAATTTCATTAATATTTCATTCTTTGGCTTCTAAGGTAGAACTTGTCTGTACTCTGAAAGTTAGGGTATAGGTAGTTTGTTCTTCTATCAAAAAATAAAGGAAATGTAATTATTTATTTCACTTGATGTACTATTACTACATGTTGGAAAATCTTTATTCCAACCTTTTTTTTTTTTTTTTTTACCCAACATCTTTTCTCTCTTAGTGAAAAGATTATTTTTTGTAAGGATGTTGGGGTAAGATGAAATAATTTAAAGAGACACAGCACACCGATACCTCGGTCCTTCAGTAAAGATTTTGCTATGCTTAAAGAATGTGTAAAACGACAACTCTTGCTTGGACTGAGTGCCTCAGAGACTGAATCCCTGCCTGACTCCACCAATCAGGTCGTTCAGCTTGTAGAACGCATCCAATATTAGCCAAAGGGGTCATTTAAAACCTGATTTAGATCATGTCACTCCTCTGCTCAAAAATGACAGTAGCTTCCCATCTCGCTCAGAACAAAGACCAAAGTCTTAATAATGCCTACAAGGGCCATGGAGCCTTGCTGCCCACCACCTCTCTCTTACTTCATCTCCTACCCTTCACCCCTTGCCTGCTCCCCTCCAGCCACACTGGCTGTGTGCTGTTCCTTAAACATGTCTCGTCTACTCTCACCTCAGGGCCTTTGCACATGCCACTGCTTCTACCTGGCAGGCTCCTCCCCCAGATATCTGCATGGTCCTTCAGCCTTCTGTTCAAATGACATCTCCCCATTAAGGTCTTCCCCAACTACCATAAATAAATCAGCAACATCTCTTGTCAGAATCCTGCTCCCCCTTCCCACTTTATTTTCCTCCATAGCACTTATAACTAAATGTCACATATTGTTTATTTCCTGCCTTTCCCACTAGTACATAAGCTCCCCAAAGCAGGGACTGTTTATCTGTCTTTGTTCACTGCTATACCATCCATTCTTATAAGAGTGCCTATACATAGTTTGTCGGAACTCAGTAAATATTTCTTGGATGAATGAATTAATTGTTGTAAATAGAACCACCTATTAATGCCCATGAGACTCCAAAAGGCAGATGTGGCATACCGTTTCTTTCTGAAATCAGTTACCTACAAATTATATTTACATTAAGTATAGCCCAGTTAAAACCAAAAACCAAACCCAGTGCAGTCACGTTGATTGCAACTCATAATTGGCCCTATAGGACAGAGTAGAACTGCCCCACAGAGTTTCCAAGGAGCGCCTGGAGTATTTGAACTGCTGACCGCTTGGTTAGCAGCCATAGCACTTAACCAGTACACCATCAGGGTTTCCATAGCCCAGCTACCTGTCATGAAAGCATTAAACTATTGTAACACAATACAGAGAGTACAAACGGAGGTCAAGTTGTGTGTCTAAATATTTGAGTTATTAAACAAGATAAAAACACTAAACTGTATTATGCATTCTTACATGACAAATGTGCCTCATAACGGCAAAATCTGCAGGTCAGGTTTTTAGGAAATTATTTTGAAAAAAATTATTTGATGATTAATTTTCATATCTTTTTGTTTTTGTTGTGTGTGCATACATTTATTGTTTGTTTCTGCCAAGGATTGTCTAAATATTGTCTTTGTGTGTGTGTGTTTGCGTGTGCACACATAGGTGTACGTTCTGCTTGTTTGTTTTCACCAAGAATTTCCTCAAAGTAGAAGCATGAAGTATGGCCTTTTTGAGGATGTTTTGATAATCTCATCCATGTCAGCAGTAGCCCAGCTGGTCATGATAGAACCAGATTTTGAGCACCTTTTATGTAGGTCCTGCACTCTTCGCTTTTATTCACCATGCAAGGCAAGTCTTTCAGATATGAAACTCAACTGGGAACTGATACCTAAAGTGCTTCAAGGTAATCAAGCAGCTAGCTTTCAGTGTTCTTCTGCCAAAATAAAGCTGCAGAATGACTGAAACCAATGAATAAGTGAAAAAGAGGAAGAGAGGTGTTAGTTCATGTGACAGAGACTATTAGCTCCTGTGGTAAATACCAAAATGTAGACAACATGACTGAACCCAAAGGACAGGCTAACCTAGACACAAAAATAAGACATCAAGGTATGTGTAATTCGCCCAACAACGTAAATCCAGGATGACTTAAAAATAAGGTGTGACAGTATGTTGCAAACCGTATTTACAAATCTTGAAATAAACGTAATATCAGAATTTAATACATCAGCGTTAACAAAGAAGATGATAATAGAAACTATTTTATACCATTTATTTTGTGTCAAGCACTGTTCTAAGTGCTTTTCATATATAAAAAACTCATTTAATTCTCAAAAACCAGTCCTATGAAAAAGACACTATGGCAATCCTCAACTTACGGATGAGGACACTGTTATTTGCCCTAGGTGATGAAGCTGGGTTTTGGAAGTGCCTCCAGTGTTCATGCTTTTTAGCTACTACCCTCCCTCCCTTCAACCTGAACAATATAAATATAACTAAAACAATAATAATACCTTTAGATGTAGATTAGTGATTTTTGGTGCACAGAATTAATTTTACATTCATTACCTATTGTGGACCTAATGACCCTATGAGTTACACGTGACCATGCTATTCCTACTACATAGGTAAAAATGTTTAAAGATTTGACAAATTTACATAAGCAAAGGCAAGAAAGGAGTATTCCACACGTGAGGGGAGAATAAAAGATGGGCACAGGGATTAATGAAGAAATGGGGTCTGGTCCTCATCACTGAAGGCATCGTTTGGATACAGCACAAAATTCCCCAACCACAGTGGATCGTTTTCCATTGTAAATCCACGACTGGGAACCATACGCATTCAGGTACAGTCTCGCAGGTGCACACATTTCCCTAGTTTTGGGAGGGTTCTGTCTGGTGAATAGAACTATTCTTGTCGTTAAGCAAGAATACTTGAGTTCTCTGTCTGGAGAAGGATCCCCAAAGTGATGGGTACAGTTCATACTTCCAACCAAAATGGACCCATGCTGAATAAAGGGAGCGCCTGCCCCCAAAACAAATTCAATTTTCTATCCTAGATTAGCAGAGCTAATATGGCTTTTGAGAGTTTGCAGAACAGTGCCATCAGGGAGCCCTGGTGGTGCAAATGGTTAAGCGCTCAACTGTTACCAGGTTATCAGGTTGAGCTCACCCAGTGGCTCTGTGGGAGAAAGACCTGGAGATCTGCTTCCATAAAGATTATAGCCTAGAAAGCACTATGAGGCAGTTCTACTCTGGCACGTGAACTCAACTCAGCAACTCGAAATCGACTCAGCAACACCCAACAACAACTAGTAAGTCCCATTATTTGAGAGCGGTAACTAACATTGACCCCTTGCTTCTTCTGTGCCAGGCTCTGTGCTGATCACCTTAAATGCATTAGCTCATCCAATACTCGGGACAATGCTAGATGAGATTAAATTTTCCCCATTTAATAGATGAAAAAACTTAGAGAAGTTAAGTGATTTCTCTGAGGTCACATAAAAAAAAAAATAGTACATATTAGGACCACTCAGACCCAGATCTGTCTGACCCACAGTTCATGCTATCCTATCATCCCTTGGAAGACTAAAGTTTGAGGTCATTTTTTTTCTCTATTGAAGAGCTTTCTTTCTTTTTTTTAAATAATTTTTATTGAGCTTTAAGTGAACGTTTACAAATCAAGTCAGTCTGTTACATATAAGCTTATATACACCTTACTCCATACTCCCACTTACCCTCTCCCTTTCGAGGTCATATTTGTGTAGCAAAGTAGGTAATGTATCTGTAGAAGTTATAAATTTAAAAAATCCAAAAACAGAACAGGAAGAAGAAAGCGGGAGCATGTGATGAACCGCTACTGCTCCTTATGCAGCTAGGTTTAATTACACCATGTGAAACGGCCATTTTTGTAGGTCACAAATACTAGTAATTACATACAGTCCAACAGTAATAAAAGCGGAGCAAGGGGGCCAGAGGCATAGGTCCAAGGCTGTGATGTTAAATTTAGCTGGGGGTTATAAATTTGTGTTAAGGTGACCAGCACAGGAGTCTGGAGTGCACGAAGGGTTGTACTGCCTTTGTCATTCAGCATTGATTCTCCTTGTTTATGAAATAGCAACCCAAATTTGCTTTGGGAGACCTGCTCTCCTTCCACGGGATGCAGTCTGGTGGGACTGTCCAAAAAGCTGCCCTGCTCTCTTCCCAAGCCAAGGGTGGGTACAGGACTCAAGCCAGACTGGTCACACATTAAAACGCATTGGAGTTGATTCACGTGCTGCCTCCCAAAGAAGATTGTGGGTATGTGTTTCCGCTTTTGTTACACTAAGTTCCTGTTCTTCTGGAGCTTGGTTCTTTACCTCTCCTTCCATTCCAAGCTCTGTCATAACAGAAACGTAATATATATATATATAGTGATTAAGGTATCTAGAATAAGTTCTGTTGCTTACAACCAAAATAAAATCATTTATTTTAGCAAGACAGAGCTTGTGGACTAAGGGTAATACGTGAGACTGAGGGTTATGATGAGGATGAAAATCAGGTTAGGAAAGATTATTAGGTGGGTAGAAGAGGTAACGGGTAAATTTATGATACAAGCAGGTTTGAGATATTTGGGATAGACTGGTAAAGGGCTTTATAGGTATCAATGTTCTAGATTTTGTGTTGGTGATGAGTTTCTGGATGCTTTTTTTTTTTATATATATATAAGGCAGAAAGAGAGACAGGCAGAAGGAAAGAATGAACCCAATGCATCATGAAGCTAGAATTATTATACCCTAATTTTGTGCATTTTAATTTTGTGCACTCAAGGTAAAAAGTCGTTTTTGGAGATGTAGAAACCTTAAAGATAATTGTAAAATAGGAAACCATGGAAGTACCATACCATTTACTCTGTTCAACTAACTCCTCCATGACTTCTTTCAAATAAATAGTTACGGTATCTAAAGGAGAGAAAGTTAAAGAAAGTTCACCCCAAAGGCTATTTGATAAAACTCTAGACTCTAAAATAATTCCCTTACCCATTACCTAATTATGTATAAACTAAAGAGTTTTTATGCTGTTGCAACACTGTAATGTTAATGATCTCAATTACTTCTGAATATGTTCCTTATGGTTTGAGTTTGGCCTTTTGCTGTAGTTGGTGGTGGTGGTACTGGTAGGAGTTTTTTTGGTTGTCTACTTTGCAGGTTAGTTTGTTTTTTTGCTTTGTTTTGCTTTGCTTTGATTTGCTTTACTCTGCTTTGGGGTTGTATGAAGGGCATTAGTACATACAATTGGCCCTCTTTATACGCGTGTTCTGCATCCACAGATCTGCAGATTCAACCAACCTTGGATCACTTGTTTGAGCATCATTTGCCTCGAGTCTCATCCATTCGCTACTTGTGTTGTGTGAACCCTTTTTTTCTTGTCATTGTTCCCTAAACAACAAAGTATAACAACTTTTTACAGAGCATTTACATTGTATTAGGTATTATAAGTAATCTAGAGATGATTTGAAGTATACGGGAGGGTGTGCGTAGGTTATATGAAAATACTACATTATTTTATTTAAGGGACTCGAGCATTGGAAGATTTTGGTATCTATGGGAGGTCCTGGCAACCATCCCTCTTGGATACCAAGTGACAACTGCACAGGAAAAATGGGAGAAGTGTGACATTCATGAAGTAGTGGTACTGGTTAGGGTAGGCTAACATTTAATAAGTAACCTAGAACACACACACATTAGATCAATATTCTTCATTCATATTTTCATGTAAGATTTTTCATACTCATCCAAATAGTCCAACCACCTTCCCCATGATTTCTGCACGAATAAAATTATTCTAAGTTTTTAAGATTTAGTCAGAACTTTAAACACTGTCAACCCAGAAATATTTCAGTTGCTCCTTGAAGTCTTCCCTCAAGTGAACCTAGATTTATTCATGAATAATACCATACAGACTAAAGAGATATGGCATTCCAGAGTTTTCAAAGATATAACCACACCCCCAAAAATCATATTTCACCACACTTACGAGACACCAAGATTTGTTTTCTCCATCTGGCAATTACAATAAAGAAAAACTATCACCTGTCCTTGGTCTCTGCATCAATGTTGATCAATGTTGATACTTTGGAGGCCAAAGTAGGTGTAGAAGGTGAGAAGGAGGTAAAGATGGAGGTATAATATCATGGAGCACCATGCAAGGATGCTCCATGATGCACACAGTTATTTGAAATACATGGAACATTATTATCTCCCATGTTATGATGAAGAAACTGAGATTTGGAAAAGACAAGTTATTTACCCACAGCCACACAGAAAGTGTCAGAATCAGGGTTTGATCTTTGGTCTGTCCAGAGTCTGGGCTCTTTCTACTGTATAAAAAAAAAAAAAAAAAAAAAATTTTTTTTTTTTTTTTTTTATCTTTCAATTTTATAGCACCCTCTAGATTTCATCCACCACCCATCTGTCAGTTTGTCAGAGTGTGGTGGCTTGCTGGTCGCTATAATGCTGGAAGGTATGCCACTGATGTGTCAAATACCAGCAGGGTCACCCCATGGTGAGTAAGTTTCAGTGGAGCCTCCAGACTAAGACAGATTAGAAAGAAAGGCCTGGAAATCTGCTTTCAAAAATTAGCCAATGAAAACTCTATTGATCACAGCAGGCAATATTCTGGACATCATCAAGAAAGACCAATTATTATTATATTCAGATATAATGCTGGACATCATCAAGAAAGACCAGTAGCCAGAGAAGGACATCATGTTTGGTGAAGAGAAAGGCCAGGGAAAATGAGAAAAACCCTCAGTGAGGTGGATTGACATAGGGACCACAACAATGGACTCAAACATACCAACGATTGGGAGGATGGCACAGGATTGGACAATATTTCATTCTGTTGTACATGAGCTCATTGCGAGCTGGTGCCAACAGCAACAACAGATTTCACAGCCATGTTACATACATGAGCTCGTCTTTCACCTAGACTGAACCTAGTTCACTTAATTAGCAATGACAGAAACGGGATGTCAAGTGTGGAGTAGAATTATTTCAGTCAAGCCCTTCCATATTCACCGTTTTTAGTTTCTACAGCAATTACTCTTCAAATCTCATCATTTCCGAACACAATTTATTCGTTGGGGGAAGGAAAAGAGGCTGGGAAGGATTTATATACACTGATTTTCCAAATATATGACCGCAAGGGGCAAATGGCTCTTCTGCTTCCTTATTATCCTAGCTAACCGAAACCAATCAACTGGATGTAGTGGTTAAGTGCTACAGCTGCTAACCAAAAGGTTGGCAGTTCGAATCCACTAGGCACTCCTTGGAAACTCTATGGGTCAGTTCTACTCTGTCCTATAGCGTCGCCATGAGTTGGAATCGACTCGACGGCACTGGGGTTTAACGCTTACCATCTCATACAGATGTCAAACACTAATTGATGAAACTTTGAAAGAGAAAGGGATAGAGCAGCATCTCGCTTTGAAATATATTTCAGAACTGAAGATTGAACGAACACAGAATTATCGGGGGTGGAGGGAAGCTCACACTCTCTTCATTTCAAACCAAGAGCTCACGAAAGACACTAATTCAAACCTCCCACCTGCTGGCAATTTGAGAAGAAAAGCTGAGGTACCAATATGTTCTTCTGGTTAATTCTAACAACTTGGATAATAAGTGAGCATCTGTTTACTTGTTTTCATTCAGTAATCTTGTGTTTGCACCATTTCCACATAAACCCACCGCTCAAAGCAAGCTTGATGTGTATTTTTAATAAAGCTAATAAGGCAGCAGGCAGTTTGGAAGGCTTCATTGCATAACACATTTAGCCGTTAGGTAATTTCTCCAGGGAAGAGTGGGAAGAGCCCTGGGTCTTTTAAAATTCCTAATTGATCTTTATTATCATCATGTCTTTTTTTCCTGAACAAGATAAACTTCTTTAAGTGTCATGGAGAAAGAGCTAGGGTCTTCTCAAAAATAAATGCTGATTTTATAGTACTGAACCCAGATCATACTATAGTCCTGCCCCATTGCTTGACAGACACATGTCATCACATATAATAGGGAATCGCTTGAAGTGTGAAGAGCTTAAGGTAAGCCCTCACACCACCACCAAACCAAACCAAACCCAGTGCCATCAAGTTGATTCTGACTCATAGCGACCCTGTAGGACAGAGTAGAACCACCCCATAGAATTTCCAAGGAGCGCCTGGTGGATTCAAACTGCCGACTCTTTGGTTAGCAGCCATAGCACTTAACCACTACGCCACCAGGGTTTCCTCACACCACAGAGCTCGTGAAAATCGATTTAAGAGTCCCACCTTCTCTATTTCTCAGTGGAGGTAGCGCATCAGTTCAACTGGAGAAGGGACCAAATTTTTATGACTTTTGAACACTTCTGACACTCATTAAGTCTTCCAGGCTTTGCAGAAATCATTTAATGTAACAGGGCTTTGCTACTAATGTGTTGCTTCCATTTCATTTGTTTAAGTTCAATGAATTGTTTCGGTGACATAACTGTACCCCAGTTGCCTCAAATACTGTGCATCAAATGTGCCTTTCCAGTAGGACATGCTGCTGACATTTTGGAAACTAAAAGTTCTTATCAAAGACTCTTAGAATGTCAGAGGTTTGTACACCTGAAGAATCCATCCTTGCCACATTCCATCTTATATCTGTATCTATATGATTTCTTTTAATTACTATAATTGTTTTCTAATGCAGACCAATTAGCTGGGAAGGCCAGTCCAAAATCAGTTCAACTCTGGTGAACACATAAATTTAAACTCAACGCAATTTTAATACTTTTGGTAACAGATAACTGGCAAAATATTAAGCAGAGATTTTCAGCTGGAAAACAGCCCTTTGTTTATTCTTGTAAAAAAATTCAGTAAAAATTGCTTGAAAATGTTTCTTAAAGAGTCTATTCTTTCTTTTCCCCCATTATAACTTTTTAAAAATGTAGTTCTGAAGGAACCACAATTTTGAAATATAAAGTGTAAAGATAAATTTCAAATGAATCAAGAGAGTATTATTACAAATTCTGAATTAGTAAAAATTGTTTTACTATGGCAAAAAACAAGGCTCCAGGAATTAATGGAATACCAATTGAGATGTTTCAACAAACAGATGCAATACTGGAAGTGCTCACTCATCTTTGTCAAAAGATTTGGAAGACAGCCTCCTGGCCAATCAACTGGAAGAGACCCATATTTGTGCCCATTTCAAAGAAACGTGATCCAACAGAATGTGGAAATTATGGAACAATATCATTAATATCAGAACCAAAAAAAAAACCGCTGCCATTGAGTCAATTCTGACTCATAGCGACCCTACAGGACAGAGTAGAACTGCCCTATGGAGTTTCCAAGGAGCACCTGGTGGAATCGAACTGCTGACCTTTTGGTTAGCAGCTGTAGCTCTCAACCACTATGCCACCAGGGTTTCCATTAATATCATACACAAGTAAAAATTTGTTGAAGATCGTTCAAAAGGGTTGCAGCAGTACATCGACAGGGAACTGCCAGAAGCTCATGCAAGATTCTGAAGAAGTTGTGGAATGAGGCATATCATTGCTGATACCAGAAAGCAAAGAGTATCAGAAAGATGTTTACCTGTATTTTATTGACTAGGCAAAGGCATTCAACTGAGCTGAAATGTTAATTTTTTTTTACATGTTGCTGTAAAAAAAAAATAGCATAGCATGTTTACAAAAATACTGCACAGGGTGAGAGCTCGGTTGGCAAACAAAAGTAGAAGGCACGTGTTATCTGCATAAAACTACAGCATATTGTGGAATAACAACTAGTCTAGTGTTTAGCCGTACGCTGGGAACCACAGCCTAGCCAAGTTGATACATAAAAGTAACAACCACACATCTCTTTTTTTTTTAATTTTAGTAAATATATATGTAGCCAAACATTTGCCATTTCAACACTTGTCACAAGTACAACTCAGTGACATTAATTTTGTTTATTATGTTGTTCAACCATTACCACTATCCATTTCCAAATTTTTCCATCACCCTTCATAGAGGCTCAGTGTCTTCAATCTCTGTTGTGCCTCGGGTGCTTTGTTCTCCCTATATAACAGGGAAAGCATGGCTTTATATATAATACCTCTTGTGTATTATCATATGTATTTTATAATGTTTTTTCCTCCGTAGCCTGTGAGCACTTCAAAGACAGGGACCATATCTTATTCATTTTGTGTTTTCAGAGCTTATACCCCACCAAGTGTATAATAGAGAAGGTACTCTATGAATATTTCCTCAATAAACAAATTAAATAGCAAATGAAAAAGTGTAATTAAATTAGGCAATAAGCAAATGTTTGCTATTTGAATTATCTAATAATTTATACTTGTTGCTGTTGTTATAGCTACGAGCTGCTGAACATTAAAAGAGCTAGTTTTTGCCAGATTATCAAAATTGGGCAAGCAAAAATCAGCAAAGGAAAAATTTTAAGAAAACACCAAGTTATTTTATTTTCAGAAATATATTTTTTTCTAGACTTTGGCTACAGACAATAAACATAAATGAATTGATGAATCTTATGCCATATTAGATCCCTGGGTGATGCAAATGGTTTGTGCTTGACTACTGACCTAAAGGTTATTCTCTGTGGTGAACAGGCTATATACCCTGCAGACAGAGGAAGACCAGTTAGGAGGCTACTGAAATTATCCAGGTAAGACATAATACGGTCTGGGCCACAATGGAGGTGATGGAGGTGTTTGTTCCCTCTATAAAAAGGAATATATGAAATAAAAGTACTCAGTTTGCTAAAATGATTACTATAGATAACGCTAATATTTCTTTTTAATGTACTTAGTTGACACAGCATATTTTGAATATGTCTTAGGGAGTAAAGCCATGGTATCATAATATGAGCCCAACATTTAAAATGAATTTGTCATTTATATGCATTCATATATATTCAATATGTGCTTATAGTTTTATAAATACTATAAATAATACATCTCCCAGGAATAACAGTCAAATTACTACATAAGAAGAAAATACAACTTCACAACCTTGACCATTGCCCACTACCCATGTTTTTCTTTCTATCTGCCCCCTCTTACGGCCCACCCTGGGGCCTTTGTATCTCCATGCAGTCATTAGAAATAAAGTTAGCAACTAATCAAATGAAAGCCTAATTTAAAAACTTCAGCCTTCCACTTCTAGTAAATATTTTTCTTTATTCAGTGTTTCTTCAATCTTTCGAAGGTTGCAGCATCGTTAAATAAAAGGGGGTAGGATTTGGGACGTGTTTGTAGTCAATAGCTGCATGTTCGTTCAATTGGGGCTTCGATTGTCTTCAAGTAAAAAATTCTGTCAAAGCTAATTCTCGAAACTTCCTACCAAGTAAGCCAACAATTTCAGTTTTGGAGATGAGAAGCATCTTTACTTTCTTAGAAAAAAGAAAGGTATAATTCTCTAGTTCCTCTTCTCTTCATTCACCTGACTCCCGTCCATCTTTCCTCCAGAGCTGCCTCATCCACAAACTGTTCTGACTATCCAGCATTTTACATTTTAAAAATGTATCCCACTAACCTGTCGCTACTTTCCTGAATGCAACAGTGTTCAAGATTTGCCCATGAATTATGTCATATGGGTTAATCCTGCATCGTCAAATTGTATGCTCCTCAAATGAAGACCTCATAAATCATATGTATCTTTTATCCTCTATTTCGGGATTTCTCAACCTCAACACTATTGACATTTGGGCTGGATAATATCTTTGTTGTGGTCAGCTGTCCTTTGCAGGAGCTTAGCAGCATCCCTGGCCTATCTACCAGGTGCCAGTAACAACTCCCCTCCCGGTTGTGACAACCAAATATATCTCTGTTGTTGCTATGTTATGTGCTGTGGAGTGGATTCCAACTCATAGCAACCCTACAGAACAGAGTAGAACTGCCCCGTAGGGTTTCCAAGGAGCAGCTGGTGGATTCAAACTGCCAACCTTTTGATTAGCAGCTAAGCTCTTAAGTACTGCATAACCAGGGCTCAAAATATATCTCTAGACATTGCCAGATGTCCCTCGGGAGGTCAAAATCTCTCCTCATTGAGATCCCCTACTCTATATCATATCCTACAGTCTGGAGAGCAAGTAAACATTTTTTATATGATTCAGTCAAATCTGTGCAGTCAATAATGAGCACACATATGAATAGGTTTAGATATCCAGAATCTGAACATAACATACTTGAAGGTTGCTTGCCCTTCACTGTCCATGGATGTAGGGGGACAAAATATTCTAGCTGCTAAAAAAAAGAGCAGTTGATCCAAACCTGATTCAAATAAAAACATCTCTAGGTAATAATTTTTAATATTGTTATAGCAGAAGAATTTCCAAATCATCCTATCTTGTTATTATAAAGTGAAATAAATGTTAGGGTTGGTGTATTTGTACTACGGTTCTTCACATGTGTCAGTATTATATAAACATCTTTGTGTTTTGATTCTTGACACTCAAAGTGTGGTCCAGAGACCAGCAGCACTGGCATCAGCTAGGAGCCTGTCAGAAGTGCAGAATCTCAGGCTCCACCCCAGATCCGCTGAATCTGTATTTTCATAGGATTCCTGGCGATTTGCATAAACATTAAAAATTGAGAAGGACTAGGTGATAGGTGGAAACCCTGGTGCCATACTGGTCAAGTGCTATGGCTGCTAACCTGAAGGCTGGCCGTTTGAATCCACCAGGTGCTCCTTGGAAACTCTATGGTGGCAGTTCTACTCTGTCCTGCAGGGTCTCTATGAGTTAGAATCGACTCGATGGCAGTGGGTTTTGGGTTTGGGGTGACAGGAATCTTCTCTCCCATTACCTACTAACTTTAGTAAAATAAAATTACCTTCTTTTCTCCAGATACGATTCTTTCTCATTTATATGCTAATCGCCCCTTTATTTTTAATTTTTGTCTATTTATTTCAAAATAACAGGAGATTAGATACAGCTAGTAGAATAGTAACTGTTTTTATAAGCACTTTGAGCAGCACCTGAGTCATAAAAACACTTAATGACTAAACTGCTAACTTCAAATAGTTTGTATTTAGCAATTCAATTAAAAAGTCTCATTTATGTAGATAAACATATTTTTGGGAATTCTTGATTCTTGTTCTTCAGCATTTATTACCATTTGAGTCTAATGACGCTTTGCTTCTAGATATATCATTATTACAATTCTTTTGACAATTGTGATTGTTGTTAAATATATTTTAGACCTGGAAAAGTAGGCATGCCAGTGGTTTTGATCACTAACCCATTTCTTATATTACCCTTAATTAGTTTTCCAAGCAAAAAACCAAACCCTTTGCCATTGAGTTAATTCCGATTCATAGTGACCGTACAGGACAGAGTAGAACTGCCCCACGGGGTTTCCAAGGAGCACCTGGTGGATTCGAACTGCTGACCGTTTGGTTAGCAGCCGAGCTTAGGTTCAATAAATAAATCTTAAAATGCAAGCTAATTAAAAAAACAAAAAACTTTTCCTTCTACAATCTCTCCCTGCACAATCTCTCGGTTAGCCTCAGTGAGGGCAGTGAGCAAATGCTGAAAGTTCAAGGGAAAGCAGGAGTCACAGGAGCCTATTTCATGGTGTTTTTGCATAATGTTCAGCACCCACATTTACAAAAACACCCACATTTGTCCTCCCACAGGATGGACAAATCAGTGACAGGGTACAATAAAGTCTAAAATTCCAATCATTTATTTTTTGCCACCGAAATTTTTCAATAAGATCGAAGATGGCTTGGCCCAAGCCTTCACAATAAAGCAAGGAATAGATGGGAGAGAAAACCAAAAACTAAACCCATTACTGTCGAGTCCATGCCGACTCATAGCAAGCCTGTAAGACAGAGTAGAACTGCCTCAGAGGGTTTCCAAGGAGTGCCTGGTGGATTTGAACTGCTGACCTTTTGGTTAGCAGCCGTAGCTCTTAGCCACTACACCAGATGGGAGAGAGGAGGTATGCAAATCTGAAAGGTAGCGGCTCTTTGAGGATCCTTTCCAGTCTCGTTTTTGGAATTTAAACTTCCAGATGATGAAGAACCAGACATCTAAAACCCTGTAGAGTGGGAAGCCTTACAACCCTGCTCCCCCGTCGCACCTCCATCCAACCCCTACCCCCACGTCGCAAAAAACAAAATCCAAACACAGAGGAAGTGAGGGATCTGGAATGAGACGCAGCCCCCTAGGAGTGTAATTACCCAGTGTCTCCCTGTCTCTTCTTCAGCAGCAAGAGACTGAGTGCTCCTTTGAAGCTATCTCGGTCTCCCTCTACAAGGGCAATTCACATTCCACAGTGTGCTGGAAAAAGCTAAATTCCTACCCTGAAGAAGGAGGCAAAAAAAAAAAAAAAAAGAGAAGAAACTGAAAGATAGAGAAAATAATTCTTTATTTGCTGCCCCCAAAAATATTATGTATGCAAAATAGAAATACACAGGAGAAGATCATGTGAATAAATGCAAATGTGTTCGGCATCTGTGGTGATATAAACATTTACATTTCCATTGAGTGATAGATGCAGAAAGAATTGCCTCACAGGCTAGAGAGTGGAGCTTTTCCTCTGCAGATTTACACTCGTTATTACTTCATCTCCCAATTCGATCTGACCTTTATGGCTTTGCTTCTTTTACCATCTCTTGCTCTCCAGCGTCTGGCTGACTTTCTTTTAAAGTTTAACATTCCACCAAGGTGAATCCTTCCTGAACATTGTTAATCCTTTCTGCAATTATCTACCTAGATCTGAGCCTATGCATATCTGTGTTAGAACAGTTGGTGAATTGAGCCTTGGCTGGCTTAATAATTAAAGCACATCTTAAAAGAATATGTGTGGTTCTTAGAGATCTGTCTATAGGTATCTGAAGACTTTTAGTAATGAGCTTTTCAGAGCAATGGAAAGATTTTAAAAAACATTTTTGAAATAAATAAAAGACTTTGGACCAAGAGAGAAAGAGAGAATTGAAAAGAGACTAGCCCATAACTAAGAATGATGTAGGTGTGCCAACCAGGATACCCTTGCTCGTAGAAAATGCCTTTGATAATAGGAATTCTTCTCTTGGTCCTGATGATCTGGGCTCTCCTTTAGTGCTAACAATGGGTAAAAACAAACTAGAGGGGTTTTAGCTTTCTGTTCTCACATTTGCAATCCCTAGTAATTTCTTCAGCTTCTCTCAACTAAATATCTCCCCCACCACTCCCAAGCAAATATTAATTCTTACAGGCTAGCATTTGTATTTTATTTCTTCTCTACTTACTGAATATATTAATATGTTGTTGTTAGGTGTCGTTGAGTAGGTTCCGACTCATAGTGACCCCATGCACAACAGAACAAAACATTGCCCAGTCCTGCACCATCCTCACAATCGTTGCTACGTTAGAGCCCATTGTTGCAGCCACTAGGTCAATCCATCTCATTGAGGCTCTTCCTCTTTTTCACTGACCCTCCACTTTACCAAGCATGAGGTCTTTCTGCAGGGACTGGTCCCTCCTGATAACATGTCCAAAGTACATGAGACAGAGTCTCTCCATCTTCACTTCCAAGAAGCATTCTAGCTGTACTTCTTCCGAGACATGTTTGTTTGTTCTTCTGGCAGTCCATGCTATATTCAATATCCTTTGTCAACACCATAATTCAAAAGTATCAATTCTTCTTCAGTCTTCCTTATTCATTGCCCAGCTTTCACATGCATATGAGGTGATTGAAAATATCATGGCTTGGGTCAGGCACACCTTAGTCTTTAAAGTGGCGTCTTTGCTTTTTAACACTTTTAAGAGGTTTTTTGCAGCAGATTTGCCCAATGCAATACATCATTTGATTTCTTGACTGCTGCTTCCATAGGTGTTGATTGAGGATCCAAGTGGGGTTGCCATTCAGTTGGACTAGGAGAATGGGGTTTCCTAAAGCTGAGGGAGCAGAGTTGTTGTCTCAGTGGGCCTGAAAGGTGGAGCTGAAGCCCAGACCAAGTGGCCTCCACCCAGAATACAGAGGGTGTGGCCAACCCCCAGAGTATGGAGGGAGCGGCCATTGCCCAGATGGTCCCATAGAACAGAGGGTTATTTTCAAGCTTTGAGAGCTAATGTAATTTGTTCTGCTGGTGCCCGTTATTCCTTCTTTCCCTCCACTTTCTCCCATTTGTAATGGAAATGTCTACCTTGTACCTGTTCCACCACTGTACTTTTGAAAAAGATAAATTGTAATCTAGATTTCACATGTTCACAGATGAAGAGGAATTCTGCCCCAGGATGGAATATGCCTAAAGTCTTACCCATATTTGATTCATATGTGTCATGAGATTTTGGACATGGAGTTGATTTAGACTTTGGGATGATGCAATGGGGTGAATGTGTCCTACACACAGCAAGGACATAAATTTGTGGGGGGGCAGAGGGTGGAATGTTATGGATTTAATAGTGCCCCCCCCAATGAGTTGTAAATCCTAATCTCTATGCCTGTGGTTACACCATTTTGGAATGAGTTGTCTTTGTTATGTTAACGAGACAGGATTAGTATACAGTGCATCTTGTATCAATCTCTTTTGAGATATAATAGATATTAAACAAGCAATCCAAAGGGCAGAGATGGGGGAAGAGAGGTGACAAACAACATGAAGATTGCCTGGAGCAGAAGCTCAGAAGAGACAAGAAGGAAATGCTGACAGAGAAAGCATGATCCAAGCTAAGGCATTTTCAGTCAACCCATAAGATGAAAAAAAAAAAAAATTTTTTTTTTCCCCGTAAGCTTGTGAAATCTGGACAATGAATAAGGAAGATAGAAGAAGAATTGATGTGTCTGAATAATGGTGTTGGCAAAGAATACTGAATATACCATGGGCTACCAGAAGAATGAATAAGTCTGTCTTGGAAGAAGTATAGGCACAATGTTCCTTAGAAGCAAGGATGGTGAGACTTCGTCTACAGACTTTGGGCATGTTATCAGTGAATACCAGTCGACAACTGGTTTGGCAAGGAAATCCTGAAGGATGGCCTTGGTATATCACGATGGTTTCACTGGCTTTAATATCAGTATTATGTGTGTCTTGATTTGTTTGAAGCTATGAAAGGTTGTGGTCCTTAAGAATGAGATAAATATCTGATTTGCAGTTTTATTAAAGTATCCAGGAACAATATTGGGGAGAATAGAGCTGAGAAAATGTATCATTTGTTTGGCATAATTTATTCCTTTTGTCTCCAATTATGATTTCAAGAAAAAGCCCTGGGATAGACTCTCACCCCCTCCAGGACCCCACTGAGCTCTGACAACACCTGTCCAAAGCCTGAAGCCAACTGTTCCACAATAATTAATTTTTCTGGGGAATTTTTTATTCAGTGAGAAGGTGATAGACTTAAAGCAGTACCAAGTACTAACAGTGAGACATGAAAACTAACCAAAGAGGCTTCAACTTCCATTCTGCCCTCTCATCTGGAACTCCCAGCTCTTTCTTCCATTCCTTGTGCATTTTGTAAAAATGTTTAGAAGTTTGCAGAAAGCAAACGTACAAATTTAAAAGAAGGTTGAGAATAGACCTAATTCTGTCCAGTCAGTGTTTTCAAGCTTTCTGCAGTCTCTGGTGCTCTGTCATTTACTCACTGGTTCTTCAGGCATTTTTACAAAATGGAAACAATCATCCCAACCCAACAAATTGATCTGTTAAATGACAGTTAAGTGTCAGATAAGCTATACTGTTATTCCCTCAAGGTTTCTTTCTTTCAAACTTTTTTAATTTCTTAAATTTGTTGAAAACCATTTATTTCATTCTCAATGTCTTTTATTCTTTAAATGAGATCGGAGTATGACAGAAAGGATTAAGTGGGTAAAATTATTTCAAGCATCAATTGAAAAATACAGGAAATTGGAAAATGATGATCACTTGGGTAGAAAGCCCAGGCTGAAGAGGAACAGAACTGCAAAACAGGGAAGGGGAAAACTACTGCACACACATTGACATGGTTGAATTGGGCAAATTATCAGGGACATTTTGGAGAAGAGAAAGGGAAAGCACTCCCCTCCTCCACACCCCACAAAATATCTTTACAATTATATGTCCACCATTTTGGTAATTCTGAATAATAGATCTCTAAGATTCTTGTGAGCAAGAAAGAGGATTGCAATGATTAATAAAAGGATTGGCATTTAGTCTGTTTACATAACATTACCAGAGCCTTGGGAATAAAATAGGGACATCAGAGTACTTACCGCCAGTTTCCAGTGGCAGACCCAAGAGGATCTCGCTTCCACAGGGAGATAAGGGCAATTAAAGTCACTGTTTATCAGCCCCCCCAAGCCCCAGATAATTTCCAGTAACAGATTTAAGCCAATTTTCCTTCCTTACCCATGCAAAATGATAATTTCTACAACTTTTAGACAAGAATGTACGAGAAGCCCTAATTGTTAAAATTGGATTTTTAGCAATGCTTTCACAATTTTTCCAAGTGCTCAATAGGATTAAACATTCTTGAGCTGAAACAAAAAAATTAAAAAATGCTTAAAAACCCAGCACCCCGTGCACTTACTACATGGCTCCTTGAACATTTTCATTGCTAACAAGCTACTGATTGTGCGAATATGAGTGGGATTTGAAGCGTCTGATACTCAGAGACCATTCATAAGAGCTCTCGCAGCATGCTGAAGGCTGAGCCCTTCATCCTGCATTTTGCATTGTGGAAGGTCATAAAAAGAAAGAGACTAGTTCCATTCACTCTGGGTGCTGCCCTTGACCCTGCCTATGCCACTGCCTCGCTCTCACTTCCAGCAGGATCAGAGAAAGCAGCCGAGTTCAGACCTGGGACCACTAGGACAAGCATCAGCTGAAAATTATTAATAAACAGGTAGATGCAAGACGTAGCAAGATTCACAAGACTGGCTTTAGTAATGAATGCAGGACAATGACTACACGCATAAAATGTAGAAGGGTACACAGCTGTCCCACAAGTTTCCATCGCTATCATCCATAAAACCTCACTATCAAATGCCCATTTTTTATACTGACTTAATTTTAATCGAAAAATATTTATGTGTACAAATACAGAACGTTTTCCATCTAATAAATGGTCGTACTCTAGAAATTAATTAATAAACAATATTAAACATCAAAGCTGACATTCCAGACAAGGCCACAAACACAGTTATGTGCCCTAGAAGTTTAACTGCCGTTTTCCAAAATAGCTGCCGATTTTATCTCAGCAATGAATGTCGACCGACCCTTTTAATTGACGATGGAGCTTGATGCCATTCCCGTTTCTCTGGGTTTTTGTGTTTTTAACTTTTTTTTTTTTAAGGAGTCTTTTAAAAATAGAAACCAATCTTAATTTATCTGGTATGTTTTATTCTTTTTTAGCAATTTTGAGTTATTACAAGCACTTCCTTTATGGTATCCTAACTACTTTTCAGATGGGGGTGGGACATGGGCCTGTACAGGTACAACCCATCTTTGGGCTCATTTGCTGCCTTGGCAACAGCTAGCAACAACACAATCATTTTTCTTGAAGTTGGAATAACACAAAGGCAGCCACATAACCTTCTTGGCAGAACTCTATGAGACCGTTTAAAAAAAATTATTTAGTAAATTAAAGCCGGAGGTCCTTTCCCAAGTAATAGTTGTACCCTGTAAAAACGCCCCTTTTCTGTTGCTCTCAGTGACCGTTGCTTTCACTGCACCGCCCGAAAATAAAAGTGGGATGCCTAGGTTTTCGATGTTGCCAATACCCACACAAGCCCGTGTCCCACACCATCTGAAAAGTAACCAGCAGATCACAAAGGGAACGCTTGCAATAGCAGCACAAAATCATAAGAAAGAGTAAAGCATAGCAGATGTTTTAAGAATGGTTTCTTAAATAGGAAAATATCTGAAACTCAGAAATAGGAGGAGTATTTGGTGTTCTTTCAGTGCAGTGCTAGGCTTGACTTTCTATTGACGAGGCCATTTACAACTCCGTAGAGGAAATAGTTAACCTGCAGATTTTTATCCAGTGGAGAGGGGTGGCAGGCAGAACACCAAGGCCAGGTTGATTCCAACTCATAGCGACCCTATAGGACAGAGTAGAGCTGCTCCCCAGGGTTTCCAAGGCTGTATACCTCTAAGGAAGCAGTCCGCCACATCTGTCTCCTGCGGAGGGGCTGGTGGGTTCAAACAGCTGACTTTTTGGTTAGCAGCTGAATGCTTAACTACTGCACTATCAGGACTTGTTTATTCCAGATTAGGTTTCTTTAAAGACAGGGTTCTGAACTCAAAGGACAAACACTGGAAGAATTTTAAAACCACCTGAAGAATCAAATGGTCAAGGAATAGAGCACTTGAAAGCCTGCGCTGAATTCCAGTTCTTCTACCTGTAGATGTGTAAACTAAGCCAACTGGGGCCTCTGGTCCCATATTGTTGTTATTGTTAAGCGCTGTGGAGTCACTTCCCACTCATAGCAACCTCATGTATAACAGAACGAAACACTACCCAGTCCTGTGCCATGGTGTCCTTCTTACAATAGTAGGTAAGTATGAGCGCATTGAAGCTGCTACTATGTCAGCCTATCTTGCTAAGAGTGTTCCTCCTTTTTTCTCACCCTCTACTTTACCAAAAGGGAAGAACAGGCTCAGCATTTCTCATGCTGAAAAAAACAAAAGAAAAAAATTCAAGCCTCGAGTTACAATGCTGAAGGATTCTATGGGCAAAAAATTGAGTGATGCAGGCAGGAATAATAGAAGATGGAAGGAATACAGAGTCACTGTACCAAAAAAAGAATTGGTGGATGTTCAAACACTTCAGGAGGTAGTATATGATCAAGAACTGATGGCGCTGAAGGAAGAAGCCCAAGCTGCACTGAAGGCATTGATGAAAATACAGGCTCCAAGAATTGATGGAATACCAGTTGAGATGTTTCCACAAATGGGTGCAATGCTGGAAGTGCTCACTCGCCTATGTCAAAAAATATGGACGACAGCTACCTGACCAACCAACCGAAAGAGATCCATATTTGTGCCCATTCCAAAGAAGGGTGATCCAATGCAATGTGGAAATTGTCAAACAATATCATTAATATCACATGCAAGTAAAATTATGTGAAGGTAATTCAAAAACAGTTGCAGCAGTACACTGACAGGAAGCTGCCAGAAATTCAAGCTGAATTCAGAAGAGGGTGTGGAATGAAGGATATCATTGCTGATGTCAGATGAATTTTGGCTGAAAGCAGAGAATACCAGTGAACAAAAGCGTTTTGTATCTAACCAGCGGTACTGGCATGGCCAATTTGGTTGACAGCTAGTTCAGTTAGGGAACAATTTTGTTGGTTTTCTTCTTCTTTAGATACATAACTCCTGCTTGGGCATTTTGCTGAAGTGAAGTACATTACGAGGCAATACATCTCTGTTATACTCAACAGAATGTCTCCACGGAAATCTATGATAAACATAGATAAGAAACTTCTAACTAACATCTTGTAATTATCTTGTGACTTACGTATATGACTGATAAAAAAAAAAAGTGAATACCCTGTGAACTGGAACTAACCTTTAGAAACAGCATGTCTAGTTTCACATTATTGTATTTAGGTGATCAGGCTTACTGAAACTCTTGAAACTTATTATTTTAAAGCCTCTGAGCCTGACACTTTCCACACATCATCTGCAGATCAAGGGTCTGTGATGAAACTTAAAGAGGCTTTTGCAACAACCCCAGCTTTAAGGTTTCCAAATTACCACTTAGACTTTCTATGTGCATGAAGTATCTGGGAATGCTCTAGGGGGGCTCACCCATAAACATGGAAAACAGCAACGACCTGTGGGTTATTGTCGTTGTTTGGTGCCGTTGAGTCGGTTCCGACTCATAGCGACCCTATGCACAACAGAATAAGACACTGCCCAGTCCTGTGCCATCCTTACAATCCTTGTTATGCTTGAGCTCATTGTTGCAGCCACTGTGTCAATCCATCTCGTTGAGGGTCTTCCTCTTTTCTGCTGACCCTGTACTCTGCCAAGCATGGTGTCCTTCCCCAGGGACTGATCCCTCCTGACAACATATCTAAAGTGTGTAAGACCCAGTCTCGCCATCCCTCCTTCTAAGGAGCTTTCTGGTTGCACTTCTTCTAAGACAGATTTGTTTATTCTTTTGGCAGTCCATGCTATATTCAATATTCTTTGCCAACACCATAATTCAAAGGCGTCAATTCTTCGGTCTTCCTTATTCATTGCCCAGCTTTCACACGCATGTGGTGCTACTGAAAATACCATGGTGTACCTTAGTCTTCAAGGTGACATCTTTGCTTCTCAACACTTTAAAGAGGTCCTTTGCAGCAGATTTACCCAATGCAATGTGTCATTTGATTTCTTGACTGCTGCTTCCATAGCTATTGACTGTGGATCCAAGTAAAATGAAATCCTTAACAACTTCAATCTTTTCTCTGTTTATAATGATATTGCTCATTGGTCCAGTTGTGAGGATTTTTGTGGGTTATTATAGCATAATATTTGGTCTAGTAGCCAGAGGCTATCCTCCTTATCTTTGATCCATGGCTGCCACAGCCAGGTTAGTAGAAAATACTGCAGACTTAGTACTTGGATGTTTATGTATCCCAAGCAGTCTCCACCTTGCTTAATTCTGCCTTGATCCAACACCTCTCTTCTAGCAGGATCACCTCCTACAAGGTCCTCCTTCTGGCAACATCCAACATCAGGTTGCATTCATAGAGAACTCAAATCTATGGGACTCTCTCTGCTTCATGTGGATGTTCAAAAAAGGCTCGGGCAAGTATTGGGGCCATGATGATTCTGAATGTGGCCTGTTTGCCTGCATGTCAGCAAGGTTATTTCTCTGAACCTCTTCAGTCTGGGGCACTCCTTTAGGCTGGTGAGTCTGGATTTTAATTACAGAAATTTCAGATGGCAGTAATAAGGCACCCAGAAGTTCTTACACGAGGGTACCATTCTTTACAATACTGCCAGAAGAGGTGAGGAACCCCCTTTGTTTCCATAACATGCCGAAGTCAGGGACAACTCCAAATCCGCAAAGAGAATATGTGTAAATGCTTACACAGACTTCCTTGAAGCAAGTTTACAAGCTCTAATAAAAAATAAATTTTTTTTTTTTTTTGCTCTAATAAGGGCTATTAATTCAGCTTGTTGAGCATAACTAGCTTTAGGGAGGGTTGACTTTCAAGAACCTTAGGAGAGGTAGTGACAGCATACTCAGCCTGCTAACATGAGGCATTTTGGTGAGGTTTCAAATAAAAACCATCTATAAATAATATTAAGTCAGGATTCACTAAAGGAATTTCTTTTAAATCTCTTTGTGGGGTCCAAAGTTGTTCAGTAAAATATAGGCAGTCACATTTGGGGAGGTTACTGTCCTTGACCACTGGTAAAAGAGTGGATGGGTTTAAACAGTGGAGAAAGAAAAGATAAGAAAAACTCTACACTGAAATATATAATTGCAGCCCTAGAGTGAATATGGGTTTGGGGAATTTCATTCCTATGACAATTGCCCTATTACTTACTCATTGGAAAGCATTCACACCCATGGTATTGAAGACATAACTCACTTTTCATAATTTCTCAAACACTACTACTTCAATTCTTAACGGGTAAAACCATGGGTTCCTATTCTTCCTGTGTGAATTACTCTAACACAAAGCCTACAGCCTCAAACAACATGATGCCGCATAAAAGAGGCCCAGAACACGTGCAGGAAACAGGGCATTTGTAACATGAGAAGACATCAAATTGGCAAGTCTTCTCCATGTATGTGCATGCGTGAAGATTTAACAGCTGGTCCTGCTACAAACTGGCTTGCTAAAAAGTAGTCCAAACAGCTCTGCAATCTAACCACCTCCCTGATATAATCACTTCTGGTCTCAAATGCTTTTCCTAGGCAAACTCTTGACACACTGACACACTACAAAATCACTGCAAGTAACAATAACGATAATGATGACAAACATTCACCCAGAGTGCTCTCTGTGTCAATCCAGGGCTAAGTTTTGCAGCAATCCTTTGAGGTAGTTCTAGTATTATCCTTGTGTGTTTCAGATACAGAAAGTGAGGTATAGAAAGATTTTAAAAACGTCTGCACCATTTCTTGGCTAGCAAGTGGTTGAGCCAGAATCCAAATCCAGGCAGCCTGATTCCAGAGTCATTCTCTAAACCATTATTCTGCTATTAACCAGAGTTGATTGACAATGGTATAGGCAAACAACAATTTTTATATTGTAGAAGAAGGCTTTGAATCAAGTTGGCATTTAGATTTGTCAGAAGCACCACTTATTTTGAACAAGGCTAAACCAACCACCCAAAGCAAACCCAGTGCCATCGAGTCGACTCTGACTCATAGCGAACCTACAGGACTGCCCCATAGAGTTTCCCAGGAGCACCTGGTGGATTCGAACTGCCGGGCCCTTTGGTTAGCAGCCATAGCACTTAACCACTACGCCCCAAGGCTGCAAGGTAACAATTCATCCTTAGGGTACCTGGAGGTTTTCTGAATATCCAAAAAAAAAACAAAACAAACAAACAAACAAAAAAACACAAACAAATCTACACTATTTATTTTGTTAACAAGTTAACAGATTCTTTTACAACAAAAGTGAATAAATTCATTTCCTGTAACAACTTTGTCAATCTTTTTGAAGATTGAAAAAGAGTACTACAATGTTTTACAAGTTTTGGGCATTTTCATACTACTCAACTGAGTAGCTGCATTCCTGGATGATCAGGAAAACTTAGTTAAGAAAATCTTGACTCAGCATTGAATATTCCAGGATGAGAGATACCCAGAGTAAATCTTCTCTGTAAACATGGCAAGAGAAAGACAGATCCTGTATTTATTTAAATGTAATAAGGTTTTTATCCCACCCCACTAATCCCATAACAATATTTTCATTTCACTGGGAAGATGGTACAGAACCCAGCAGCTTTTTGTTCTGTTGTACATGGCGTCACCGTGAGTGGAAGCCATCTCGACTCGACGCCAACTAACAGCTTGTGTCCTGCGAGGTGTTTGGAAATGTATGGAAATGGTTTTCTTTGTCACAATGATACTGCAGAGGCAGTTAACAGACAGGGGGCAGGATGATAAATTACTGAAGGACACAGGCTAGTCGCACAACACAGGATTGTCCTGCCCAAAATACCAATAGTGCCTCAATGAGGAAGACCTAACGTGTATAACCTACCTGTATAACCCAGAGAGCAATTTCAACTCCACGTTTAAGCTCCACAAGACTTCTATACTAAATCCATCATAACTTACATTTTTAAACTAAGATCAGTCTGTGAAATAATTCTACTTCTTTCACAATATACTGCTAGGCAAATGAAATTTTACATGATCTTTCTGGAGAACATTTTTTATGCATTCCCAAATATAAAATGAGCATACATAACTTTTTGATGTATGAATTTCATATGTATGAATTTCTTCTAAGAAAAGATGCAACAAGTGTGTGTAAAAATGAAACTGCAAGAAACGTTTATTATAACATTGTCTGGGAAAGCAAGCAGTTGGAAGAAGCCTTTATATCCATTAATAAAAGGTTGTTTAAATAAATTACGGCATATCCATGCAATGGAATACAAAGCAGCACTAAAAGGGGTGAGTGGTTCTATGCACGTTGACACGGGACAGTAGCCCGAGGGTACGGCCGCTGTGCCTCGCACCGGCTCTGGCAGTTGCCTGGTGCCACTGAGCCATTTCTATTAATCAGGTACAGCCAACGGCGTATCTGCGGAAAATGGTGCCTATGGCAAGCACTGAAATTGTGCCCCTGTTTAAACACCTGACATCCCCCTTTTAGATAACTTTCCCATAATATCAGCTCAAAAATGCAAGTAAAGCTTGTTAATCTTTTCTAATTAACACATTACTATGCTTGAGGAAGGATGTTGGGCGACACTAGGTTAATAGAAACTGCTCAGCGGTGCCACACGCCCAGGGCTGGTGCAATGCCCTAGACACTCCCCTGAAAGCAGACTGTAAAAGTGCATATGTTTACATAATGTGTATAATTATAGATGCAGCCTGGACTTCAGCCAGAAAATTATACTAGGAATTAAAGACCATCGTAGATACTATTTTTTAAATGTAAGTTTGCTTCCGTACTACTTTTCTCTAGGTTTTATGTCCATTTATATAATTTGTATGTCTTTGTCCTCAACCAGCTTTGACCATCTCTTTTCACTGTAATTGCCCAAAATGTTTCCACCGCATTTCAGCCCTGCAAACCACTTTTGCTTTTCTTATAATCTCTTCAACTCTGTCAAATACTTTATTTCATTAAATATGTTGTTGTTGTTAGGTGCCTTGAGTCAGTTCCGACTCATGGCAACCCTGTATACAACAGAACAAAACACTGCCCAGCCCTGCACCATCCTCACAATCATTTCTATGTTTGAGCCCATTGTTACAGCCACTGTGTCAATCCATCTCCTGAAATATAAAATCATAAGAAAGCACTAATTATCAGGCAGCGCTATTTCGTGTACCACTAAGAAAGAAACAGAACATGCCAATTAAACTGAAACAATGGTTTATAACTTACCAGTTTTATTCTAAGATCCTTTAAAATGTAATTAGGAATAAATCTGTATCATATATCACCCTCATGTATGACTAAAAAGGATAATAGAAGTGAAGTAAACTGGCTAAGTATTTTTTTAATTGTCTTCATATTCAGTCCAACTCTTTTGAATCGCTTTTTAGCTCAGCTTTGTCAATGTCCCTGTTTCCTATCTGTCTTGGTCATCTAGTGCTGCTATAACAGAAATATCACAAGTAGATGGCTTTAACAAAGAGAAGTTTATTTCCTCAAAATCCAGTAGGCTACAAATCCAAATTCAGGGTGTCAGCTCCAGGGGAAGTCTTCCTCTCTCTGTAGAAAAAAAAAAAAATTTTTTTTTTTAGCTTCTCATCAATCTTCCCCTGGAATAGGAGCTTCTCCTTGCAGGGACCCCGGGTCCAAAGGATGCACTCTGCTCCTGGCACTGCTTTCTTGGTGGACTGAGATCCCCACCATCCCCCCCACCCCGCCCTCTACTTGCTTCTTTCTTTTATATCTCAAGAAATTGCCTCAAGACACAGTCCAATCTTGTAGATTGAGTCGTGCCTCACTAACACAACTGCTGCCCATCCTCCCTCTTTAACATCATAGAGACAGGATTTACAACATAGAGGAAAATCATACAATACCCAGAATCATGGCCCAGCCAAACTGACACATACCTTTTGGGGGGACGTAATTCAATCCATGACACTATCCAATGCATCTTCTGTACCTTCAGCAGCAGGACCACACAGCATTTCTTAAAGCAGTGCTCCACTTTTGTCCGGAGAATCTTCTTCCAAGTCACTGACACCCGTTCTGCAAGGTTTGATGCCAGTGTTTTGGGCTTGCTTTCTTCTTCTTCTTCTTTTTTTAATTTTGTCATGGTAAAATAGATATAACAAAATATACGCCATTCCAACCATTATTACATGTGCAGTTCAGGGACATAAATTACACCATGTTGTACAACCATCACCACTATCTGTTTTTGTTTTTTGGGGGGGTAGCTGTTGCTTTTTTGTTTTTGTTTTATTTTACAAAAAGATACAAATAAAGGGTTTCAGACAACCGTCAGGAGAGATGTTGGTTCCCTAAATGACCCTGAGGTAGTTTGTTTACTGAATTCTTGTAGTCGTGCTGTCACGACGGCAGGGGTCAAGTGTGTGTGTGGACAGGGATAACTATGTCACAAAAGCTGCCTGGCTCACTGCAATGGCACGATAGCCATCAACTGAAAGACAACTGTATTTCAGAGATGCTAAAAGGCAGACAAATCTGCTCCTTGGAACCAAGGAAATGGAGCAGTAGTATCATCGTTTGGTGGATAGGAAATCAAAATTCATAAATCTCTTATTGCTCATGGAATCAAGTGGCCAAGCCAGAGCTCAAACCTGGGTCTCATGAGATGTGTTCCAGGTCTCAGATATGGTAACAAATAGGTGTAACTCTGGGCTTAACCTCTTTTAATTTCAAGAACCATTACTGACTAGATTTGTGTGAATTACTCCTCTCTACCCCATCTGCACAGCTATGCTTTACCCTCCACTTCCCTACTAAATGTAATGCCTCCTGAATAGACATCTTTACTCCATATTTTACGGTTTCTAATTTATGCTGAAGGGGCCCTGGTGGCACAGTGGTTAAATGCTCAGCTTCTAACCAAAAGGTTGGCAGTTCAAACCCACGCAGAGGCTACGCAGGAGAAAAGATCTGGTGATCTGCTCCCATAAAGATTACAGACTAGGAAATCAAATGGGGCAGTTCTACTCTGTCACATAGGGTCGCTAGGAGTTGGAATCAGCTAGATGGCTCACAACAATTTATGCTGAATGGGAAATAGATCGCATTAGAATCATGTGAGTACGGCTTCTAAATGCAAACAGCACATGAGTTTTAGTGTGTTGACTGTTCTATTTGGGTCCTTAAGAGAGTTTCTTTTATTCCTTCTTCATCTCTTGCTAATCCTTGAAGGTCGCAGATGCCAAATGTACGCCCTGCACATTGCTATAGCAGCCTATAGCTTTCTTCTTTTTCGAGTTTCCATTTTTATGATTGCTTTTATGGCCCTATCATTCTTCTGCTGATTTTGTTGGTACTATAAAATTTCTTATCACTTGAGCCATTCAAGAATTACTGTAAACAACCACTATTGCTATTCCAGGACACTTACTTTCATCGTAATTTTAACCAACAGGAATGGACAGATAAATTACCCATAATTGTCAACCTTAAAAATAAATGATAAGCATCAGATTACTCCTACAATTGTTCAAGTAACCAAAATAGAAAATCACATTTACAGTAATTTTTAATCATTTGTTCCTCATTTACTATGCATTTTTTCTCAGGTTTGTGAGAAAGTGTCAGTCTTTTTATATAAATATATAATTTTGCAATACATATACTTGTTATATTTTATCTTATATAATTATAGTATTATGTATTATTAAATATTTATCCAAATATAATTGACTATATGTATAATTTGTTAGCCACTAATAAATGCCCAAACTTTTCCCTGTGCTCTGGAGTTGCTTAACAAGGTATAATAAAGCTTGCTGCAACACAACTTTGCCGTAAAGGAAGTTATTGGGAATTTTGTTCATCCTGAAAAAAGACATAGCAAAGAAAAAGAGGAAGAAGATACTTACCCCAAACCCAGATCTGTCTTATGTCGCAGAGACAGCTTTTCGACCCTATCCAGTCAGCCCTGTGGAATGGCTGTCTCTGCATTCACTTACCAGCTGCTTTCACTTACTCAGATGCCTCACTATTCCTCAGTTATTTATTGGCTGCCTGCCTGTTTTTCCTATAAATCATTTTCATCTATCTGAAGGCATAATTTGATTATCAGGATTTTGAGTAGGTTTTGTTCTTTCTCTCTTAATGAAATGCTAGCAGGTTAAAATCCGTGCCTACTGCTAAATCTCAGAGTCTTATGTTTCGACCAAAGCCCCAGAGTGTTATAAATTATAGATGGTGGCTCCTCTTTCCACACACCACACATATCTGACATGCTCACCTTGAGATTTATGTTTTAACAGATGCGGTGTCCTGTTTAACTGTAAGGCAGGACACACCCGTCACACTGAGCGGTTCTGCTTCTGTGGGTAGAAAACAAAGCAGAGTAACC
The DNA here is from genome assembly GCF_030014295.1 of Loxodonta africana. Classification (NCBI taxonomy): domain Eukaryota; kingdom Metazoa; phylum Chordata; class Mammalia; order Proboscidea; family Elephantidae; genus Loxodonta; species Loxodonta africana. The sequence continues at coordinate 71,896,998 of NC_087364.1, read as the reverse complement.
AAGAAGAATAAGCTTTAATCATTGAGCAAGCACACCATGGCTCTTTTACACTGTCAACTGTATTGGTGTCCTTGACACATCAAGGGTACCTCCTCATTACCTTCTGGGTTTTATGGGTTTATCAATGGCTTGGTATAGCACACAGGAACAGCCTTCCTGAGTAAGGCATATGCCTGGAAATGAAATAATGTCGTTTCATTCCATCCTAGTCCAACTCAAGGGGAGGGACATTTATTCCAGCATTAGGTTATTGTTTTCTGTTTTATTTGGTATCTAAAATATCAACGTCCTCAACTTCTTTATAGTCATCTTCTTGCTGGGCATATGTCATGAAATTCCTACCGTAGATCAAGTTCAGCCAACCACATTTCTCTACTTCTAACCTAGAGTAATGAGGATTAATTAAAATAAATAAATAAATAAAACTTTTTTGGTAAGACTAAACCTGCTGTTGGGTAACATTGCAAACTCATGACCAACAGCCTCCAGGGAATCTTCAATACTGCACGCACATCTTGAAAAAATAGTTCATTCCCTGTTGCTTCTTCTGCATCATCCCTGAATCCTTCTCTATCCTGTGTCCAATCCCCACTACTCCACGGAAAAAGCAACCCACCGGTCCCTAAGTCCCAACTTTACTGTTTTCTTAATATCTCTTGAACCTGCTCTCAAAGTCCCATTCCTATGGCCAATGTTTGAGTTCAGCTTGTCAGCTCTTGACTGAATTGCTACACAGAGCTCTGTCTTCCTCTTCACTGGTCCTTCATGCTTCTGCCAGGGTTATATCCAAATGGACAATCTGGATCACACCATCCCGCTGCTTCCATCTTTCATGGATACCCTTCAGCTTCAGGAGGGGGCAAAATGCGGCACCATACAAGATCTTTTGGGAAGAGAATCTTGCCTATTTATGAAACTTCATCACTCTTTTGTTGTTAGGTGCCGTCGAGTCCATTCAGACTCATAGTGACCCTATGTACAATAGAACAACACTGCCAGGTCCTGCGCCATCCTCACAATTGTTGCTATGCTTGAGCCCATTGTTGCAGCCACTGTGTCAATCCATATTGTTGAGGTCCTCCTCTTTTTCACTGACTCTTTGCTTTACCAAGAATGAGGTCCTTCTTCAGGGACTGATCCTTCCTGATAACATGTCCAAAGTACGTGAGGTGTAGTCTCGCCATCCTTGCTTCTAAGGAGCATTCTAGTTGTACTTCTTCCAAGACAGATTTGTTCATTGTTTTGGCAGTCCATGGTATATTCAATATTCTTCAGCAACATCATAATTGAAAGGCGTTGCTCTACATATGTCCGATACCATATGTGCTGTGTTTCCTCCTGACTCTGTGCCTTTGCAAGTACTTGTTTCCTCCACCCAGAATGCCCTTGGTCTGCCTTCGTCACCTGGCTGATTCCTGTTACCTTCATGGCCCACCTCAAGCCCACTCGGAGCCCTGAGGCTAAATCAGACCCCTTCCTCTGTGCAGCAATCACACCTTCGGCTTCTCTCTGTAAAGCAGTCATTACGCATTGTGGTAACAATCTTTCTTCCTTCACTCTCAGTACAGGAAGAAATCTATTTCATTTTTGTAACCCATACACCTAGAATATAATAAAAAAAAAAAAAACCATCTGATTAAAACTGTCTATGAAATCATAAAATCCTAGTCTTTTCCCAGTATACTCAACGCTACTCTTTACTGAAAACTATAACTTAAGGAAACTTGACTTTTGTTGCCAAGTCAATGAATGCGGAAGTTGAATAATCACAACTGAAGAATAATAAAAATGGTCAAAGTGAAAGGAAAATAAAGAGAAACACTCAATGGCACAAAATAAAAAATAAGTAAAATTTTACTCCAGTGAAATTAGGAATTGCACAAAACTTTTGAAAATAATTTTATTGGTTCTGCTAGATGATACTTTTAAGTAGATTGTATTGGCCTCTGCCGCAAGGTGATAATTGATCTTATGTATGAATTTGAGATGTTAGAATATAAGACTGGGCACACTCAAAGCAAGAACAGGGCAGATGTCACCTACTTCTTTTAGCCACTGTTTTACAACTTTCTGGATTTACAAAAATCAACGTGGATTTTCAGAGACTTATTTGTTTTTTTTTGGTGTATTTACCAAACTTTGCCTCTAGTAGATTGATGGTTCATGAAGACAAAGAGAGAGTAGAAAAAGAAACAGCTGAATTTCAACAGCATTTGTAATTTACGTTTCACCTTCAACAAGCATCAACATATAGGTTTGAATCTGACTCCCAGCTATGATCATACATCATCTCAGTTGCACTTTAAATATCCTCAAGAGATGCAATGAAATTAAAAAACTAAAAATTTACTTTTGTGTTAAAAATAGACATCATTTTTTGGATTTTGTGTGGAAGGCTGCAAAATCTAAGTGATGTAGCAAGTAGAAAACCTGGAAATACAAATTGAAAATGCTGCTTCAAGTAATAAAACCTCTCAAGAAATAGCAGGAATTTCATTGTTTTATTTTTTTATAAATCACATTGTGGATTGATTTGGATGTTTCAAGTTAGTTCTGAATAGTCAAAACAGACACAAAAAATGGTAATTATAAATATACTTCTGTGATAAGTAGCTATTAATACAAATGCTTTGATATACAGAACAGCTCAGCTATTTCCATAGAGATCAGCACAGCAGCAGAGTAAATTATGCATTTCTTCCTTATTAAATGTGGTGAATAAATAACAAGATTCTTAATTAGATAATTCCTTGTAGATTGGAAAATAAAAAGCAGTGTATTAAACAATAGAATTAAATTTTATTCAGTATTTCCTCAGTGTCTGCCGCTATTCTATTGTCTTGTAGACATCAAATTCTTTAATCCTCACAGCTGGTTGATGTAACTGCTGTCCCCATTTCACAGATAAAAACACTGAGTCACAGGTTAAATAATTTGCCCTTGCTTACAAAGCTGGTAAGTGATGGAGCCAGGGTGTTTCTGGAAACAGTGTGTTGAACCACCATGCATACTACCTCTCAACGAATCAATATTCGACCAGTCATGAGTGGAATAAAACTATGCATCTTAAAACCATATAAATACTAAAGAATGGACAGTAGAAATCTATGAATTAAAAAAAATGCTCTTACATGAGTATATGCAAGAAATAAACTTAGAAATTGAAATAAGAGTAGATTTAAGAAATTGAAAGTCAACTGCGGAATTCATAGAATCTAAGAGTGACATAGCATCCCTGGTGCAAAGGGTTAACAAGCTACACTGCTGACTGAAGGGTCTGAGTCCACTCAGAGGCACCTCGGAAGAAGGGCCTGGAGACATACTTCCAAAAAATCAGCCAATGGCAACCCTATGGAGAACAGTTCTACTCTGATACACATGGGTTGCCATGTGTTGGACTTGACTCAAGGACAGCTGTTCTGTGTTTTGTTTTCCTTTTTGGTTAAGAGTGGTGTAGGTCATACAGAATCTAAATCTGACAAAAGTCTCACACCCAATGCAGCGATACTTTCCTCAGGAACATTTGCATACAGCCAGCCTACTCCTTGCATATTTTCAATGACAAAGTCATTAGTCTTTCTTATAGTCTTCCACTGCAGCTGGAGAATTCTCATCATTAGAAGTTTCCCAAATTGAGCAAAACAACTCCTTCCATCTAACTTCTATGCATTAAACTCAGCTGTGTCCTAAGAGGGAACAAATATACTATCTCTTCTGCATAGCGGCACACAAACACTTGAAAATAACTATCATCTTGGATGTTCCCCATTAGCTTTTTCTTGACGCTATATTTCTTTTCAAATTCTTTCACGAAGCCAACATCTCTTTATTAAGCATATTCTGTGCTCCAAGCTCTAGAGAAAGAAATAAGGGAAGTCATTTTTCCTCACTAACTTGCCTTCCAGGGCAGGAAAACATTGTATAAAGAATGACTAAAAGTGCTCTTTAATGCTAGGTGGGAACAGAGTGCAGTGCAGGTACAAAAGATAGAGTAACTGACCCTGACTGAGAGGCAGACAAAAAGTTTCCACAATGAAGATGAAATTTTAGCTGATGCTTGACTAATGAGATTTTCCAGATGGAAAACCAAGGAACGCCAAGTACAAAGATCTGTGGTGGGAAAGGGTTTGATATGGTCCTGAAACAAACAAACAAAAAAACTCCATTTTGTCAGGAGAGTCATCAACAATGAGAATGGTCAGAAACAAGACTGAAGTGACAGGAAAAAAAGCCAGATCACTGGGTCTCACAGGCTGGGGTTAGGAATTTGAACCTTATTCTGTGAGGGGTCTAGCAACTGAAGACTATTCTCTGATTGTTGTTGTTGCTGTTATGTGCCATCAAGTCGCTTCTGACAGACTAGAACTGCCACATAGGGTTTCCTAGGCTGCAATCCTTGCGTGAGCAGAACACCAGGTCTTTTCTCCTTCAGAACAGCTGGTGGGTTTGACCTTCCAACCTTTTGGTTAGCAGCCAAGTGCTTAACCATTGCAGCACCAGGACTCCTTATTCTCTGATTACCACTGTAAAATGATCATCCTGTCATCTATGTGGAGCATAGACCCCAAAGGAGTGAGTGGGAGCAGGGAGACCCACTGGAGGATAATGTAGTCATCTAGCTGGCAAGTGATGGCAGCTTGCACATGGGAAGAATCAATTAAATTCCAAAACACTTTCAGAGGTAGAACTGAGAGGACTTGCCAACTGATGAGGAAAGGAAAGTGAAAAATGGAAAAGGTTCCTAAGATTTTGGCTTGAGCAATGGTGGTGTCATTTACTGAGATGAGGAAATTGGGGACGCACAAGATTAGAGAATACAATCAAGAGTTTGGTATTGGATATGTCTTTTTTGAGATGCCTATCAGACACCCAAGACAGAGTGTTAGTTAAGCGTTGATGCTCAGAGAAAAGGTTTAGGAGCGAGATATGAATGAAGGTATTTAAAATATCAGACTGCACGTATCACCTAGAGAACAGAAGAAGATTGAAGACTAAGCTCTGCTTGCTTTTAGTCTTCGGAAATCCATTAGAGTGGGAGGCATTTCCCCCCAAGAACATGAGAAGAAATAGATAATGAAATACGAAGAAAACCAGAAGTGTGAAGTGTCACAAAAAACAAGAGAGAAGTGTGTTTCAAGAAGATGGAAATGGTCAGTGTGTCCAATACCATTACGAAGTAGAGAGATGGCCATCGGTTTTGGGAAGATGGAAGTCATTGGTAGTCTTGATAAGGGCAGATCCAGGGAGTGGGGCAGACTAAAGCCTGTTTGAACAGACAATGTAGGTGAGGATGCGGAGGCAGTGTGTGGATAACTTTATCACAGGAAAATTTGTAAATTCTTTCCAGAAAATGGATTTATTTTATATCAAAGATAATGAAGATAATATAGGACTGGGCAACCTTTCACTCTGTTATACATAAGGTTGCCATGAGTCGGAGCCAACTCCCCAGGAACTAACAGCAACATGTCATCCTCCTCATCTGCCATCCTAATTAGTTACACCATCAAGAAAAAAAATCATTGCTCAATTTAATATATTATCCGGCATATGGTAGATACTTGTGCTGAATATACTTTGCCCTTCCAGATCAACTCTTTACCCCGCTCTGTGCCTTGAGAGGTAAACTCTGATTAGGATTATTTCAGCTAGACTCCAGTACATTCTGATTTCTAGTTGGGCTCAGCCAGTGGGAGGTACCAGTAGGAGACGAGAAGGTGGAAGGAGATAGAGAGGTAAGGGTATTTATTTTCTGTGTTCTGCCTGCTGGTCCAAGGTTTGGCAGTGACTTGTCCCTTACCTAAGGCCATATTTTTCTCAGTGAGCTTAGGCTTTATGACCATTGTTAAGCTTCTCAATCCTTTCTGGAATAAGCAGGGCAGTCAGAGAGGAAGAAAGAGAGGAAGAAGGAAGAAAAGGAGGAAGGGAGAAAGGAAGGAAAGAAGGAAGGAAGGAAGGAGGGAGGGAAGGAAGGAAGGAAGAAAGGAGGGAAGGAGGGAGGGAGGGAGGGAGGGAGGGAAGGAAGGAAGGAGGGGAGGGGAGGAGAGGGGAGGGAGGGAGGGAGGGGAGGGGAGGGGAGGGAGAAAAGAGACAGGGAAGGAACTAATAAAGCTCCCTTCCTAGATACTGGAATTGCTTTACTCTGTCTTTACCTGAGTGAGTGGTCTCAGCTGTCTCCTAGTCAATCCTGTTTTAGGACGAAAGCCAGCCTTTCAGGGTGCCATTTCCACCATGTTAAACATATTGTCTGTTCTTCTGAGTTTCTGGATGCCCTCACTTTAAAAAGCCCTGTGAAATATTATATACCGTTCATTATATTCAGATACTACATTAAATAGAAAAAAAATTCCTCAAGATGCTAAGTTGACAATTCAATTTCTCAGCCTACCATGCTGGACCTCTAATGCTGGACCTTGCTGCCTGACACATAAGTTTTCTATCACAAGAATTTCTAAGGGAGTTTCCCTGGCTAATTTAAATTCTTCTTCTATAGCCACTAACCTCAGCCACAAGGACTCCAGAGGAAAGGCTTTTTCCTCAAGGTGGTTAATTAATAAAAAGGGAACGAGATCTCCTTTGGGAATTTCCTTTAAGAAATTTGGAGTAAAGCACTTCTTTCAGTAGTAAAACACGCCTTGTGGATAAAAAAAAATTTTTGCCAGGAGGAAAAAAGAGAGAGTATCTTTTCTTTTGTGTTTTATTTCTCTTTTGCATTGACCTATAAGGTGTAGACTGAATTTCTAGAGGGGAAAAAAAAAGTCTGTACTAAAAAGTCTCAATATACTGAAGTCACTCTACAGTGGACTTCTCATTTTGCCAGCTACACCCTTTCACTTCAACCTATGCTACCTTTCTCCAGCCTCAACGTGAAAGAAATTCAGTGGCCCAATACTGGGTTTGCCTGTTTTTTTTTTTCCCAGAAATATACTTAACAGGAAGAAATGACGCTTTAAAGGCACCGTCCTAACTACCACAAGGCATCACAAAGCTTTCTGTTCATGGCCTAGGAAATCTGACTTTTAAAAGAAACTTTGGATGAATGGATTGGGGAAATAGTTTTATCTGATTTAAAAATAAAAAAAAGTTTTATTTGATTAAAAAAAACAACAACAACAAGAAACACTGTTATCTAGCATTTAATATATTGTCCCTGTGGTATAAGCATTCATCAGCTAGTACCAGAAATAGAGCATTTTTCACATGGAGGCCCCAAAATTGGACTTAATGCTATAGAAATAGAGACAGATGCACTTGCCAGTGCAATGATTTTCCAAATAATTTCTGAGGAAGCCTTTAGGCCTAGTATTCCATTATCCACATTTTATTTAGAAATTGGAACATATTTGGTAGAGGAGCAGCAATGTAGGGGCTGAAAATAAGAGAAAACCAAAAAACCAAACCCATTGCCAACGAGTCAATTCTGACTCAGAGCAACCCTACAGGACAGAGTAGGACCCCCTCATAGGGTTTCCAAGGAGTGGCTAGTGGATTCAAACTGCTGACCATCTGCTTAGCAGCCATAGCGCTTAACCACTGTCCCACCAGGGCTCTGAAAACAAGAGTCGAGTGGGAATTATGCTTTGGTTCTAGTTAGACTGCCAGGGTTCTGGTCATGGGCGCCATGAATTACCAAAGAGAATTAGCAAGAATAAAGCAAAAAATAAGTCGATTTTACCAACAGGGGTTTTTCTTCTGGAGCTCCAGAAATAAGTATATATAAAAAAAAAATGGATATATTTAAATTTCCTGTAAAGAGGTTTTGAAACGCCTTAAATATTTATTTTTTAATGAAAGCCACAAATGAATAGCATTTTCCATTCCACCTCAACTGCTTCCAGAATGAATGGTTACAGGTTATTCCATGACAGTGGGTTGAAAACGGTAGGATGAGCATACAGGAGAAGGAATGAGAGATTAAGAAGGAAAATCATTAGTAATTAGCTTATAGTTAATAGTATTTAAATTAGTACACAAACATACATATAATACACATATACATTTTTTTCCCTCCACAGCCTCTCCCTCAAATGGTTGCCATGTAAACTGTGCAGTTTAGAAAACCAAAGCCCTTGAGGTTCAAATGTTTATTGGGTTAAGACTGCATTTTAGTCATTAGATTTAGGACAATGCCAAACTCATTCAAACAGCAGCTGGCAACTGTCCTTGGAGTCAATGTCCTTGAAGTCGCTGGCTAGAGAAGCCTGCAAACCCAAGACTTGAGAAATTAATAGAAGTAGACAATTTCCTCACAATCACAACACTTGTTTTCTAAAATCTGAATGACATAATCACGATAAGTCAAGGATATAATATGTTTTGCACAGAGTTATCTACCTACAGAATACATACACACATATATATACATACATGTTGTTGTTAGGTGCCATTGCATCAAATCTGACTCATAGTGACCCTATGTAACAGAGCAGAACTACCCCACAGGGTTTTCTAGGCTGTAATCTTTATAGGGGAAACCCTGGTGTTGTAGTGGTTAAGCGCTACGGCTGCTAACCAAGAGGTCAGCAGTTCGAATCCACCAGGCGCTCCTGGAAACTCTATGGGGCAGTTCTACTCTGTCCTATAGGGTCACTATGAGTTGGAATTGACTCGATGGCAGTGGTTTTTTTTTTTTTTAAATCTTTACAGGAGAATATTGTCAGGTCTTCCTCCCACAAAGCCCCTGGGTGGGCTCAAACCACCAACCTTTCAGTTAGCAGCTGCACCACCAGGGCTTCTTATATACATATATATATACCCACATATGTGTATACACATGGAAACCCTGGTGGTGTAGTGGTTAAGTGCTATGGCTGCTAACCAAGAGGCTGGCAGTTCGTATCCGCCAGGTGCTCCTTGGAAACTCTATGGGGCAGTTCTACTCTGTCCTATAGGGTCGGTACGAGTCAGGATCAACTCGACAGCAGTGGGTTTGGTTTGGGTTTGGTGTATATACATACACATGGTAGACAATCATACAATACTGTGAATCTTGGCTCAGCCAAGTCAACAGATATTTTGTCACAATTCAATCCATGACATATACATATATATACATATGAGTGCTGGTGGTGCAGTAGTAAAGTGCTCAGCTACTAACGGACCAATTGGCCGTTCAAGCCCACTAGCTGCTCCTCTGGAGAAAGATGTGGCCCTCTGCTTCTGTAAAGATTACAATCTTGGAAACCCTATGAGGCAGTTCTACTCTGTCCCGTTGGGTCACTATGAGTTATAATCGACTCGACAGCAGCAGGTTTTGGTATATATATACATGCACATATATAATAGAAAAAAAAATCATTTACGGTATTGCAGAAGTTTGGAATGAAGAGGAAAAGTTAAGAAGTGGGACATCTCTGAGAGACTAAGATAAGATGTTACTTAATGTCTCGCCAAATGGGGCTTTGGGACCTGTTTCATATGTTAACTGAGATTTAGGATGTCAGTTATCTTTAACCCATTACTAAATTAATTTACTAAAGGAGACATTTCTGAATCAAGTCCCACTTTTTTCCCCCTTTACTTTGTACAGCCAGCCTCTCTGCAAGTCCTACTGCCTTCTGTAGAAAGAGCCTTTACGAAATCCACCCACCTTCTCTGCACAGCTCACAGGCCTCCGCCTGGGTTGAGGCTTTTATGACAGAATCAAGAATTCTTGAGGTTTCAAGGATATAAACGGAGTAGGGACTGCCTCTAGACAAAGCACCCCAGACCGACAGCCACCCAGTCTCAGTGGAAACAGTTCCAGTCAAAGGAGCAAGATGTCGTTCGTGTTGGGCCTATGTTGCCTGTCAGCTGGATGAATGTAAAATATCATTCAACTGTGTATCTGTGAAACGAATGGAAAAATATTGCCTATTTCCCCCAGGTCCTTACGTGAAAATTCCGTGTAACTTCTAAAAAATTCTGCAAAATGCGCTATTAAGATTTAAACTTTTCATTACTATTTCACCAGGCAACCTATTGCGCTCATAGATGTCTCTGGTTATCGTAAGTCTCCCTTCTCCCTTAGAGAGGGCCACAAGTGCTCCGTGAGCTTCACCTTCAACAACAAAGAGCAGCCTGCTGGCACTGTTGCCCCTGAGTGTCACGTGGAATAGATGGAAGGCCATGCCAGCTGTTGTTGTTGTACACTGTCACGTCAGGTACGACTCATCAGGCGGAGCTACAGCATCAGTAAGGAAGGATGTCTAATAGATAACACTCAGCTATTCACTTACTTCAAAATCTTGGTAAAACATTATGCCAACAAACAGGCAGATCTTAACTCCTGATTTCTTTCAGCTAAAGCCTACACCTTCTAAGATTAAATACCCAAGTTTGTGATATAACGTAACTGTTGGTTCAAAAGCGCGGGGGCGGCGGGAACCCAGTTGCCCTCGACTCCATTTCGACTCATAATAACTCTCTAGAACAGATGGGAGCTGTCCCCTAGGGTTTTCAAGGAGCAGCTGGTGGATTCCAACTGCCGACCTTTTGGTTAGCAGCCAAGCTCCTAACCACTGTGCCACCAGGGGTCCTAAAGTGAGGCCAGGCCGCCATATCTTTGACTGCTCAAGCGCCACAGTATCCCATTATCCGTAACTGACTGCTCAAGCGCCACAGTATCCCATTATCCGTAACATTATTAGGGTCAGTGCCAGTTACTGTCAAGTCAATCTCGACTCATGGTGAGAATCCCCACAGGGTTTTCAAGTCGGAGTAGAACTATATGTTTCATAGGGATTTCAATGGCTGTGATCTTTTGGAAGTAGGCTGCCAGCCTTTTCTTCTGAGGCACCTCTAGGTGGGTTTGAATCTCCAACCATTCAGTTAACAGCCAAGTGCATTCATCCTCTGCACCAACCCAGGGACTAACATTAGGACCCATGTATGGTAGATTCTTTTTTCTAATCTCAGTTTTGGTTTAACTAATTTAATTAAAGATTTAGAGGAACAAACATCATGTTTACATTTAAATAAATGTGGATAGATTATGTTTACATATTATGTTATATATAAACATTGTGTATATTATAAACATTATAATAATCATGAATAATTATTGTTGTTATCGTTAGGTGCTGTTGAGTCAGTACCTCATAGTGACCCTATAGGACAGAGTAGAACTGCCCCCTAGGGTTTCCAAGGAGTGACTGGTAGATTCGAACTGAGATCTTTTTGGTTAACAGTGATAGCTCATCATAGCTCTTAACCAGGGCTCCACCGTAGATTAAAAAAAAAAAAAAAACCCATTGTCATCGAGTCAATTCCTAGTGACCCTATAACAAAAAAACCTGGACAGACTAAAACTGCCCCATACTGCTTCTAAGGAGCAGCTGGTGGATTCAAACTGCTAACCTTTTGGTTAGCAGTCAAACTCTTAACCACTGTGCCACCAGGGTTTCCATCACGGATAATACCAAAACCAAAACCCATTGCTATCCAGTCGATTCCAACTCATAGTGACCAACAGTGACCCAGAGTAGAACTTCCCCATAGGGTTTCCAAGGAGTGCCCAGTGGACTTGAACTGCCGGCCTTTTGGTTAGCAGCTGTAGCACTTAACCACTACATCACCAGGGTGGACAATAGAAGGGGGGAATTGATATTGCTTTTAAAATACACAACGCAAGCTTCCAGTCCCCAGGGACCTTTGTTCGTTCTTCGCTGCCTTTAGGATGACTGTGGTAGAAAACTGTAGTCTATAACTAGCAGAAAAAGGGTTGTAAGAGCAAGCGGACAACAAGTAATTAGCGCAGCTAACAAGTAATACACAGTTCGGTGAAAGGTTATCTTTTCCTCGTTTTCATCACTGTGTGTCCTTCCTGAGTTTAGCACTGACGCTCATTTGTTCCACAGACCTATGGCCCTCACTGCACTTAGGCACTGACCAGACAGTAGGCTACAGAGGTAAATATAACAGCTTGCTTGACTTCAGGGGCTTTCTGACAAGTCAGCGAGGATGATGGACATCCAAGTGGCCCAGGTGTTGTGATAAGCGAGGCCCTGGAAAGGAGGCAGCCAGAATGGTCTTCCTGCATCAAATGTCTGTGCATTACGCTTTGGGATTTTAAGATTGAGTAAATTGGAGAAAACTTAGGTTCTAAAGTCAGCCCCAGAGAAACCTTTTCCAGGTTTCCAATGTTTTCTGGATATAAATATTCAATAGTTGGTCTGTTGCAGATGGGATTTTCTGAATAAATTCTGATGGGACCTTCGTTTGCTTTGTGTTCTGGCGGGACTAATGACGATCTGAGAGCCACGGAGAGTTCCCGGCTCTGTTATGGCAGCTACACCGGCTTCTTACAAAAGCCATTGACAACCAAGAGAAGGGGTTTTAAACACCTGCCTGCTTCTTCTAAGACCATGGTAACCACAAAGCAATTGGAGAAATAGAATGCTTTGATTGTTAAGATTTTTTTTTTTTTAATTTCTAGTGTTCTGGTTTTGTCTGTGAAAACTCCCAGTAAAACCCATTATGTTGAAAGGGAAATATTATAATTAATATTATACTTAAGATGTCACGAATCTAAAGTGGCCCAAGGCCCCACTTTCATAGATTTCACTGAATAGCTGCAGGTTGAAGAGAAGTTTTGCATGCTTAGTAATTTGGAAACTGTTTATAATGTTTTGCCAAAATCCATTGACCAATGATTCAAGAAAGCGTGACTATATTAATGAATATATTTTTAATTTGTTTGAAAAATATCTGGATCTTTCAGCCCTTGATTTTTACAGACCATGACAAGATGCCCCCAAACAGCTCCATGGATGCTAAAAACATTTTTGAGGCTTCACGAATCTATTTAGAAGGATCAGTATTAGGATTTCATGATTGAAAATATAAAACGAAGTAAGTTACTTTTTGTGCAGCTTTTCCATAGGATTTAATACTATTCTGTTTAATATTAGTTCAGTGAACTTTCTTGTCATATTTATTCACATCTGAAGGAGGATAAGAGTGAATTCTTAGCAGAATAAAAGACAGGGAGAATTTGTTTGTTTATCTTAAAAAAAAAGGGGGAGGGAGAATTCATTCATCTTAAAAAAAGAAAGGAAAATGCACACCTGTGTTCCTAAGTTTTCTTATCATCCACAGCCAAAATGTGTGCTTGTCATTTAGCTCCATAATGGAGTGATATATTACTCAGAGCACTATGCACAAAGATTTTATTATTAATGATTTTGACATCACAAAGATTAATGTATTATCATTGGAAAAATGATTGCTAAATAGAGTTTAGAAAACAATTCATTTGAAAGATGACTGAGGCTACATCTAAACAAAGCCTCTAAGTGAGGGTGAATCATAACTTCAAAGTCCAATTTTATTGTTCTGTCTTCCCCACATACTCTTCAACTGGACAAGGTCAGCTCTAGAGCCAAATGACTGAGTGGAAGTTCTATCTCTATGCTTAACACTGTGGAACAGTGAGAAATTTAGTTTTTAAACATCAACATGTTGATTAGAACTTTCCAAATCTTAATAACACAAGTCCCTAGCAAATCTGAGCTTTTTTGCATTTGCTGATTGCTTTGGAAACTGCCAGCTGTTATGGACGCTGAGTTTCCATTTGATAGGCTGGTCAAAGCACCTGCTTATAACAGCAAAGGTTTGGCTTTGTTTTGCTTTGCTTTTATTATTATTTACTAGTGACCAGTTTGTTGTTTCCAGAGGACAGTAATTATAATTCTCCTCCTTAAACGTGATCAGTGGTACTCATAGATATGCTGTTGGTCATAAACTAAATCTATGACAAAGGCTGAAAAAAAAATCAACTCAAGATGGCTGTACCACTGACTTGCTGTTGTTGTGTGCTCTCAAGTCGATTCTGACTCATGGCAACCCATGTGACAGAGCAGAACTGCCCCAAATGGTTTCCTACCTAGGCTGTTCTCTTTATAGGAGCAGATCTCCAGGTCTTTTCTCCTGTGGAACTGTTGGTTGGGTTTAAACCACCAACCTTTTGATTAGCAGCTGAGTGCTTAACCATTGTCCTACCGGGTCTCCTTTGCCACTGACTACAGTCTCCTAAATCATAAATTACTGGCAATGAGAGACACGGCTGCCTTGATTTTTGAACCTTCCGTGCCTAGCACATAGTTTTAATAAATAGATGTTCGTAAAATAAAACTTAACCATTGTTTAGCCATGTTGTTGTTGTTAGGTGCCGTCAAGTTGGTACTGACTCATAGTGACCCTATGTACAACAGAACAAAACACCACCTGGTCCTGAGTCATCCTCACAATTGTTATGCTTGAGCCCACTGTTGCAACCACTGTGTCAATCCATCTCGTTGAGGGTCTTCCCCTATTTCAATGACCCTCTACAAAGCATGATGTCCTTCTCCAGGGACTGATTCCTTCTGATAACATGTCCAAAGTATGTGAGACGTAGTCTCGCCATCCTTGCTTCTAAGGGGCATTCTGGCTGTACTTCTTCCAAGACAGATTGTTTGTTCTTTTGGCAGTCCATGGTATATTCAATGTTCTTTCCAGCACCACAGTTCAAAGGCATCAATTCTTCTTTGGTCTTCCTTACTTATCATCCAGCTTTTGTGTGCATATGAGGCGATTGAAACCACCATGGCTTGGGTCAGGTGCACCTTATTCTTCAAGGTGACATCTTTGCTTTTTAACACTTTTTTTTTAGACAGTCAAAATGAAATATGAAATATGAAGAACATCCCAAGTTTAATAAGTAAATCTTGATTGATACATGATATGCTATTTTGTTCCAAAGTACCATTATTCTTGTATAATCTTCAATAAATATATCATTTATAATAATGGAAAATAATTAATCAAATCTACTAAATCCACATGTATATTAAGATAAGGTTAATCAGGTTCTGATGATTTTTAAAGATATTCAGGATAGAAAGAAGATTTCCTAGAGAAAATTCTTGGAGCATAGTGACCTAAGTAGAGTTCCTTTCTCCTTTATTTCCAACTCTAAGGTATTTCTCTCTCCTGGGCCAAATGCTTCCTGGGACCTACAGGTTTAAGTGAAACTTTGTGTTCACTCTGGAATAGGTACAAGGAATGCATAGCAATAGGCAAAGGGAAGAAATTGCCACTCAGAGTTCCCAAAGTAAATTTGCCATAGCCCTTTATGAGTGTGGTGGGTGCTCCTGACCCCTGAAAGGTCATGAAGGAGTCAATGGAAGAACTGAATATTCTCCTGAAGCAGATATTTGGAGGGTACAGGAGCACAACCACCAAAGAGGCTTTGCCAGGTACCTCAGGAGGCCACTGACAGCCTCCTGCTTCTACAACTGAGGGCCACAGGGATAGAAACGCCTCCATTCCCCACCACTCTAGAATGTCCACAGTTTTAAGTACCCCGGGAGACAGCCCTGAGCTGTAATGAGCCAACAAAGAAAACTCACGACCCACCGAAGAGAGACCATCAGCCAAAAGAATCATGGAAAAAATCACCAGTGAAACAGAATTGCTGAAGAGAGAATGGGACCATGAATAAGAAAATAATAAGAGCCCCAAAAGAAATCCCGAAATTTGGCCACTTCTCACTACCTCTACCACAAATACCATATTCCATGTCACCACCCCCTCTTGTCAACGTTACTGTAATAGCCTCCAATTGCTCTCTCTATTGTCTACTCTCAATACAGAAGCCAGATTTTTCCACTGAAAAAGCAAGTCAGAGAAAAGGTTTATGGAAGTTTTTGGCATCGGGGGCTTGATTTTTTAATCTCCTCAAGCTCCTCAGAAACAGAGCAAGTAGGAGAGCAAAAACAAAGACCCAGGGCAACATCTATAACAAAACTAGGTGGCGGGTATCCTCAACAATATAAAAATATTAGCAGGTGGTAAAGACCACTGAAATCCAAGTGATCTGTCTGATGTTAGCAGTTGTGTGGGAAGAAGTGAAGCTTCTAGGCTTCTGTTAGCCCTGAGAATGGAAGAGCCCTAACATCATGAACAAATACCCACTGGAAGGTACAGCAGACCAATCTGAGAACCACAGTGGAAACATTTTCAATTCACAGATGAGTGAAGAGGCTATAATGGACTATATTATAACAGTGCTGGAGCAATCTGGGACTTAGAGATTCTTGAAACTAACAAACCAAAATTTCTTTTCAAGACAAAGCCTTACACTGAGAAAAATTGCTGGTTGTGGAATATAAATGGAACAAGGCAGGAAAATATAGACAAAGAAGGAGGAGATCCACATAACAGTGGAGGAGAGAAACAGAGGAGGCAGATTTCTGAGAAGATGAGACCATATGTTAATTGCTTTTCAAAATACGATGCAGGGACTGCGTTAACACGGAGGTCAGCAAACCACAGCCCATCAGACAAATCTGGCCTGTGGTCAATTTTTTTATGGTCCCACAAGCAAAGAATGGGTTGAAGAATAAGGAGGAGGAGGAACATGATGAAGAAGAACATGAAGAATAAGGAGGAGGAGGAGGAACATGAAGAAGAACATGATGATGATGATGACGGTGAGTCATGTGGAGGAGAAGGAGAAAACGGAGAAGGGAGTCACAATGGGGAGGAGGAGGGAGAAGAGGGGGAGGAGGAGAATAAAAAGGAAGAGAAGGAGGGGGAGGAGAAAGTGGATACAGAGTATGTGGTTAGCAAATCATAAACTATTTACTATCTGACTTATTACATAAAAAGTTTGCTAACAGTCACTAGCAGAATGGTGCCAGAAATGCTACGTTGGATATTCCTTTCTCCTAAAATATAGAGGAAACCTCATTTCACTTTAAATAATAGGCAACATAAAGGAGTCTAGGTAAAAGGAGATATTAGAAAAAAGAGAAAATAAGGAAGAGTATACTGTCCACACATTAAACAAAACAAAACTGTCCACACATACATGCCCACAAAACAAAAACTACAATAAATCTTTAACCTAATGTTTCAAAGTTGTCAGGAGGGGTGAGTCCCTGGAGAAGGACATCATGCTTGGCAGAGTACAGCGTGAGCGGAAAAGAGGAAGATCCTCAACAAGGTGGATTGACACAGTGGCTGCAGCAATGAGCTCAAGCATAACAATGATTGTGAGGATGGTGCAGGACCGGGCAGTGTTTCCTTCTGTTGTGCATAGGGTCGCTATCAGTCAGAACTGATTCAACGGCACCTAACAACAACAACAACAACAATGTTTCAAAATGAAATAAAGGAATTAAGACATTTTTCAAAGTTATGAAAAAAACAACATAAATTATAATTTTAAAAATTCAAAAACAAGGTGATAAGAGAAAGAGAATATCTGAAAAGAGGGTAATAGATTCTAGAAAGGAACAGAAATAAAACAAAAATTCTTTCAGAAATGAGGACTAAGTTGGAATGAGTACGAGAGGGAATAAATGCAACAAATACAGGCATCAGAGAGTTACTTAAGGGAGAAAGAAGGAAAACAGAGAAGAAATGGTAGAAAATACAGAAAAGGTGGTACGGAACATATAGGACACGGTGAAAATTCTGACATAAATGTTAACTAAATTCAAAGCAGGAGAGACCATTGAAAGAAGAGAGACCATTGAGAGAGCAGAGACATTGAGTGAGCAGGGCAGAAGTAATATTTGAAGATGTAATGGCTGAGAATTTTCTTAAACTGGTGAACAACATCACACCAAAAATTCAATAAGCACTGGGAAATTAAAGCAAAATAAATACAAAGCAAACCACTCCTAAGCGCATCACAGTAAACCTGCTGATAACTACCAAAGAAAACAAGACAAATCGTAGAAGCAGCCAGAGGAAGAAATAAATGCCTGCTACACATGGGTCAGAACCAGAGTCAGAATAGACTCGATGGCAACTAACAACGACACCCTTCAAAGAAGCAACAATAAGATTAACAGCTGAATTTTCAAAGGAAATTATAGAAGCCAGAAGACAATGGAATATTTAAATTGCTGAAAGAAAAATAACTTGCAATCTAGGATTCTAGACAGAGTAAAAAAAAAAAAAAAAGCCTTCAAAAATGAAAGTAATTTCCAGATGCACCAAATTTGAGAGAATTAACCATCAGCAGACCCGCACTAACGAAATACAAAAGTGAGCTGTTTGTTCAAAAAGAAAACGATCCCAGATGGAAGCACAGGAATGCAGGAGAAAATACAGAAGGGCATAAAACCTTCGCTGTCAAGTCGACTCCAACTCATATAAAAGGATAAATGTATGAGCAAACTTAAATCAACAATAATACATTTTTTTGAGGTATAAAATGTATGGAAACTCAAATGCATGAAAATATAACACTAAAAGAGGCAGGAAGGCAAATGGATTTAATAATTCTCAGCTTCTAATATTTCCAGGGAAATAACAAATACAGTAAATTGTATTAGGCTGAAATAATTCCAGGATGCATGGTGCAAGCTTTATGCTAACCACTAAAGGAAAAGGAGAAGAATGTATAATTTACAAGTTAATTGAACAGAAAATGAAATAGCAAAATATATTTAACTAATCAAAAAAATTCAAGAAAAAAGTGATAATGGAATATAAAACAAGAGAGGCAAACAGAAAACAAAAAGTAAAACCCCCAAACCAAAACCACTTCCATCAAGTTGATTTTCTAAATGTTAATTTACAAAGCCAATGAAATTTAAATAAAAATTTCAACAGTCCTCTTTGTGGAAATTGGCAAGCTAATTTATGCCTGTGTATTAAAAAAAAAAAAAATTTTTTTTTTTTTTAAGGGATCGAAGCGGCCAAGGCATTTGAGAAATTAGAGGAATCTGGACTTGCCCTATTAGATATGAAAACTAACTTATTAAAGAATAAAAAGTATACAATCGTGCCAGGATCGGTAAATTGATTAAAAAAAAATGAATTGAAGGCCTAAACATAGAACCAAGTGTATATAAGTCATTGAAATATGACAGAGGAGGCAAGCCATAGACTGGCAAAAACATTTGTAACAGATGAAGGACTAGTACCCATTAAAAAGCTTGCATAAAACAATAGTGAATACAACAATAATTACATAGAAAATTTAGGAAATGATATGAACAAACTATTCACAAAGAAGAAAGTATATCGACAATAAGAAAGATAATTGATCTCAATAGGAACCACGAAAACAAAAACAAAACACCCGGCAGATTGACAAAAATTTTAAAGATTGATAATCATACAGTGGTGTAGTTGGAAGGAAATAAGAACACTTTCAACGATAGCACAATAAATCAGGACAATCACCGAACGGAATACTGAGAGCAATCTCCTGTTCTCCCGTTCTAAAAAGAGCTACCAATGTTGAGCCTGAACAACCACTGCGGATTTTGGGATTCCTCCATCTCAGGCAGCCATGTGAGCCAGAAGCCTTTCGCCTAACTTGCTGATTTTGGGTTTCTCATCCCCTGCAACCACATGAGTCCAGAGGGGCCTCCAGCCTGATACCTGACCCACGGTTTTGGGACTTCCCATCCTCCACAACCCTGTGAGCCATTTCCTTGAAATAAATCTATTTATGTATTTATACACTATATATATGCTTCACTGGTCTTGCTCCTCCAGAGAACCCAGCCTAAGACAGGAGGGGACTTCAAATCTATCATTCATTTTCATCCTTAAAAAAAAAAAAAAAAAATCTGAAACAAATATGACAAAATGGCAACTTTTTTAAAAGATTCTGGAAATAAGCAAAAATTAGTATGATTATTAGCCAAATTTTACAATTCATCTTACTGCCCCAAATCCCTTTTCTGCAGCCCTCTCCTCCTGCAGGGTCCCCCTTTCCTGAGAGGTACCCCCTATCTACTCCCCGGGAGCAAACTGATATCTGCCATTGGCGTTTAGTGTGAATGAAAGCAGCTTGTAACCCTGAGATTCTAGCCCTTTAATTGCTGGATCCATATCTGCATGTACTTTCAAAACATTCCAAATTTCGGAGAACAGGGTCTTTGTAATTCTAGTGCTGTTCTTCTGCAGAAGCCCTTTTCCCCAGGCTGCTGCAATCACATCTGCTAGGCAACATTTTATATATGCATGTGTGTAATTCAAGGCCAGCTCAATAGAGAGCAATTAGCTTGAGTGTTGTTTTATTATTAAATTAATGCAAAAGACTTGCACAGGGAGATTCTGGTATTCACAGGACTGCATATAATTGCATGAACACGTGCCTTATTTCCCTAGAGGGATAGAGTGACCCCACACATGACAAATCTGTTTTACTTACAGATACAACTGTTTACCGAAGGGTATGTGGTTAGAGAAATATAGGTAGGGGGATGGTGGAGTCTGCAGTTAGGCACTCAGTGCTCTCAAGGCTGTTTCTCCCTCTCAGTGGTCCACGCTAAATCCTTGTAATGTGAGAGCTAGACAGCAGGACCAAGCTCTTTGGCTGTGCACATACAGGTGGACGGCCATGGGCTGGTGCCAACAGGCCAATCGCTTCCTTATTTTCCCCCAATTTAGATGTTTACCCAGGTTTGTGTTTAATAATTTTCATACCATTCAATCCCAAACTCACAAGATTATTTTAATAAGAACAAACAACATTTTGTAATATGACAAGCAGTTTGTCCTTTGGCAAATTCATTGGAAAACTCCCTAGTGTGCAATTTCTTTAGAAAATTGCTTCATGCGTACTCTTACTACCAATACAAAACTAAAAAAAAAACAAACTCATTGCCGTCGAGTCAATTTCAACTCAAAGTGACCCTATAGGACAGAGTAGAACTGCCCCATCGGGATTTCAAGGAGAAACTGGTGGATTGAAACTGCCAGCCTTCTAGATAGCAGCCAAGCTCTTAACCACTGCACCACCAGGGCTCCAACCACCAGTACCGTGACTACACAAAAGAACTTGACTTGAGGGCCACAAGCAAAATAACAGAACAGTCAATGCCTGTGATTCCGAAAAGGTAGCAAGATTGAAGCTCACCATTCAGATTCCCAAAGCCGTTATGGGAGAAGCCAGTCCAAAAATGAATTCGATATTAGGAAAAATATTCTAAATTAACAGAATATTAAAAGCAGGCAATTTTAAATTTATTACGTTGATTTTTTAAATGTAATTTACTTACAGGTTTAATTGGTCAGGTATAAAAACGAATACACTAAGATTCAATTTTTGCAAATGTTCAGAGAAAAGAATTATAAAAGGGGAGATCTACAGCACAACTCAATTCTAAAATTTTTACAAGAGCCACAGGAAGTTTGTAAATTTCATAGGTCTTTCCCAAATATGATGATAGAAGTTAATAAAATTACACTTTGGGATTATAGTTTACAATATATCTAAAGGAGTAAAGAGGAAACAATGTTCTAAGCACATGGGTGCTCAGTTTTTCGAATTTTGAGGCTGTAAGATGGGAGATAACAACACTTATTGGACTTATTTATGTTCTTTATACAATTGAATCCAAAAATGACAAAATCCTTGGCACACAAACGTTAATATTTCTACTCTTTCCACCTTGGGGAGATTGTTTAAGGAGGCTAGGACTGGACGAAGAGTCAAAAGAAAGAAAACATTTGGCAATTTCAGCCAATTCAGTAAACTAAATGTTGTTTTCTGATGTTTCTCTCGTGAAATAGAACATGGTTCTATTTAAATAAGACCAGCCTTGTTTCCTTAATACAGAGCAATTTCGTTTCATGATTAAAACATAATGTGATTATTATTTTGCATTTTGTTTAAGAACTCCATTGCACAGCAGCCCAAAGCATTTAGGAAGAAACAAAACAATTTTTAATTTTTTTTTCTTTTATTCAGCTAACGTATTGAAGGCATGCATTCATTCCATTGGGTGTGCTAAGAGCTGGTGGTACAACATGGTCGCTGCTCTGAAAAAGAACCTGTTATGCCTGGATTTAATCCTTGAACAAAGTAGAAATGCCTTCTGATATATAACTTCAGAAATCTGGTATGTTTTAATGTGCAACTTCATCTAACTTGAGAAAGGGTTTCATAAAAATGCCTTTAAACTTTCCTAATATAACAATACTAGACTTGCTTTTGCGTGTGGCTTTTTTTTTTTAATTTATTTCCTCTATGGAGATTATCTGTGCAACTCATCTCAACAACTATTTAAGTGGTACGATTATTTAACTTCTTGTACCTCAGTTTCCTCATTTATAAAAGGGCCGTGCCATGGATTGAATTGTGTCCCCCCAAAACATCTGTCAACTTAGCTGGGCCACGAGTCCCAGTATTGTGTGACTGTCCAACATTTTCTGCGATTTCCCTATCTGTTCTAAATCCTCTCACTGTGATGAAATGAGATGGATTAGTGGCAGATGAGATATACAAGATTAGATAGTGTCTTAAGCCAATCTCTTTTGAAATATACAAGAGAGAAGTGAGCAGAGGGACAGGGGGAACTCACACCACCAAGAAAGCAGCGGGGGAAGCAGAGTATGTCCTTTGAACCTGAGGTTCCTACACCGAGATGCTCCCAGACCAAGGGAAGACTGATGACAAGGACCTTCCTCCAGAGCCGACAGAGAGAGAAAGCCTTCCCCTGGAGCTGATGCCCTGAATTTGGACTTCTAGTCTACTGGACTGTGAGAGAATAAACCTCTCTTTGTTAAAGCCACCCACTTGTGGTATTTCTGTTACAGCAGCACTAGATGACTAAGACAGGTTGGCTACAAGTATCTAAGTGATAGTGTTATGAAGATTAAATGAGACTTATTGGCTTATCCTTATTTCAGCCCTCAGTAGAAAAACATTCCCCAGTCTTGCTCTCATTATCCAGAAAATGTTTACATGCCCACACTTAAACCAGCTGTCAGAAAGAAAAATAGGATCATTCAGATTTAACTTGAGACATGTGGAGGGATAAGTAGAAACACAAATAAAATTGGGCTTCACCAATGAGGAGGAGAGCAACGACTGTGGGTAGACCACCATTCGCCTGTGCCAGGGCAGTAATGACTTCCATCAAACAGGTACATGCTGAGAGTTAGGGGAATTTCAACCCAGAAAGGGGGCATTGACCAAGGATCTCCTGGAACAAGTATGGACTAAATTAGGCAGATAGGTAGATCAATTGGAAGATCGGGAGACATTGAGCCCAGATGCAAGTCTGAAGTTTAGGAACCAGAATAATATAAGTTTTGGGAGAATTGGTAAAATCAAACACAGGGCCAGTCTTCTAGAAACTAAGTTTTTTATAGGTTTTAAGTGCAGAAGCAGATATCAAAATAAAGTGACTAGAACTACAGTCTGGGAAAGAAATTTTGTCCCCCCAAAACAGCTGCAATTTCAGGAAAAAAATCCTGAAAGGAATGGGTTAACCACTGCACTGTAAACCCTCTCCTCCAGGTACACTTGGGTAAAGCTTGAGCCCTCTCCTCCAGGTTCACTTGGGTAAAGCTTGGGCCCTAGGCAAACTTTGTGCAAATATCAACTGAAGGAGTGTATCCATTGGAAATAAATCTCCCTAGGCAAGCTGTAAGAAGTGGCACAGTGATTAAGCACTTAGTTTAACTGAAAGTTTGGCAGTTCAAACCCACCAGCCATTCCACTGGAGAAAAGACCTGCCAATCTGCTCCTGTAAAGATTACAGCCTTGGAAACCCTATGGGGCAGTTCTACTCTGTCATATGGGGTCACTATGAATCGAAATTGACTTCACGACACACAAACAACACTAGCATGCTGTAAGGAGCCCTGGTGGTAAAATAGTTAAGCACTGGGCTGTGGGGAGAAAGACCTGGTGATAAGGTCCCATAAAGATTACAGCCTAGAAAACCCTATGGGGCAGTTTTACTTTGACACACATGAGGTTGCCATGAGTCAGAACAGACAACTAACAAGAAGGTAAGAAGTGCCTGGTTGTTGGAATTGTTTATTGTACAACCTGGTAAACTATGAACTGCAGCTAAAGAATGGGAGCTAAAACCTCATCCTTTCAGATGCTGTAAGGATAGCAAAGTATTTATGTTGAAAAATTTAAGACCATGAGGCTTTCTTCTACTGATGTGCCCAAACTCATGTCAGTCCTGACTTCTCATCACTTAACACATCCCACAGGGTAACTGGATAGCGACGCTGTATCCGGGCACCTGCAGCCTCCATGGTGCTGTTTCTATGCACGACTCTCTGCTCCCTGTACTCTATCCTTTCTTGATGTGAATAATCTTTGCCCTGAGTAAACCTATTCTGTTTTATGAATTTGAATAATAATCCCAAACTGAATCCCATTCTGGTGGTCTTACAGATATATAATATGGCCATTGCGGTGTAATGAATTACTTAACATGGCCCTTCTAGCCATGGTCTTGTAACTCCCACCTAAGTGATTGGGCAAGATTGTGTGATAGGGTAATTGTGGCCACTAAGGGGACTGGTCAGTCCTGCCATCCTGCTGGGTTTGAAATGAGCCACCGCAGAGGTGGGAGGAGAGGGGACTCCCACCACCACCAAGGAAGAACAGTCAGAGGCCAGTGCATCCTTTGGATCCAGGATCCCTGAGCTGAAAGGCTCCGGGACCCAGGAGACAGAGCGCGAGCTGTAAGCTTGAAGATGGCAAGACCTGGCAGCAGAGAGCTGGCAGAGGAGAGAGAAAGCTGACTGCCTTTGTGCAGAGACTGAAGGCCAGGGAGGGGTGTGCCTGTGAGTATGACTGAGAAGAGACTGTCCTGATGGAAGAACTGTAACCTGAGCATTTCTCAACCTGAATTGTAACCTCTTACTTCCCTAATAAACCCCCGGACTGTGAGTATAGTCTATGAGTTCTGTGTGGCCATTGCAATGAATTATCGAACCCAGCAGGGAAGTAGACATTGCCGTGGGCGGGACGGTTGGTGGCAGAACTGGTAAAGATGGAGGAGAGAGAAAGCGTGCCTGACCTTCACCTTATGGGAATCAGCCTTGGGTTGTTGGTCTTGATTCTCCTTACCACTTGTGAAGTTAGAGGAGGTCAGACAATGCCCCTAAGCCATTTTTACAGCCATGAATAAAATGGCTGATATGATACTGAGCCAACTACTGAGAAAGCATTCTTTAAAGTACCCCTAACTAATAATAAAAGAGTCCTGGTTAAGAGCTTCGATGCTAACTGAAAGGTTGGAGGTGCAAACTCACCAGTGGCTTCACAAGGGTAAAAGACCTGGCGATCTGCTCCTATAAAGATTACAGCCTAGGAAGCCCTATAGGGCAGTTCTACTCTGTCCTATAGGATTTCTATGAGTTGGAATCGACTCCATGGCACACAGTGACAACACCTAATAATAATAGCATCGTCTCCATGGTTTCAGGTTAGGATGAGCCTCAAGATGGTGGGCTGAGTTTTAGTGGTCACAGACTTAGGGATTAAAGAATGATGGTGACAGAACTAAGCAGGAAACTTTAATTTTATGCATATGCTTATACTGCCATAATGGACACTGTAGCCCAAGGAGGGGTGGCCCTCTGCAAAAAGCAATGTTGGAGAATGGTATTCATTGTGGACCATTTCTGGAGCAGGTACAAAAAAGGACATTTCACTTGTAAGTTTTACAACCAGACAGTTGCTAACCTCAAGACTTTCTAATTTTCCTGAAGGCATTAGTGATAAGTTACTGACCCAAATGATCTCTAAATTAGCTATAAAAGTTAAAATATGCTGTTTTAATATTTACCACCCCCTCCAGGTTCCAAACAAATTAAACACTCTAAAGTTTATGCACTTTAAAAAGGAGAAATGAGGAAGGAATAGAAAGAGAAGGTGAGGGAAGGGGGGAAAGGGAAGGGAACAAAAGAGAGAAGAGAAGGAATGGGCAGGGGGAGGGAAGGAGAGGGGAGGAGCTTTTTTATCGGGTTTGGTGGATGAAGAAGAAAAAGGCACCACCAACTACCTACCTCCCTAGTTCCAATCCCAAAGCCGGTTACTATTATGGTGCAGACATTCCCCGTGTAAATGCATTTGGTGATGGAATTGGTATTTACAGCAACCCCTGGGCCAGTTCTCATCTACTAAGAGCCTCTGACAGGACCCCTAATTTGGAGAAGGAATGCCTGAAGAGTTAGGGGAGTGGGGTGGAGTTTCAGTGCTCCTTCCTAGTAGGACAGGCATGGTACCCCAACAACAGCAACCCCAGTCAGAGACAAGGGCTGACTAAGCCCATTTACTGTGCTCCCCTCTCCAGCTCCTGTGCGGCAGAAATAGGCTCACATCTCACAGCTTGACTGCTACCACCACAATTAAGAGCTTACTTCTCACTGTTTCATTTTTATTTACCATTCCCTTCAGAAAAGCAAGGTTTAATTATTGATGGAAAACAAGACATCTGAGAACACACTATCTGTTTGATATATACTAAAACTTTGGCCTCTACTGGTCCACTGGAATAAGAAAGAAAATATTATCACTAGACATTTACTTTATATCTAGGGGGTAAAAAAGAAAGACAGCTTCATTGGTAGTAAATAGTGTTGACGCTGAGGCCCTCAGTTGGCTGCATGCCAGGTGGGTTTGGGTCATCTTCAGTAGACCAGGTGTCCTGCAGGAGCATTCTATAGCACCAGGGATTCACAAGGGCCCCTTCACCCTTTCGTGTGGACGCAACTTACTGCAATTCACATGTGTCTTCATAAATGTAAGGATGTCTGCGTTATATTAAATTACCCTCAGAAAATGAAAGAGCAGCATAAAAAGGATCTGACGATGACAACACAAACACAGAGAGACGCAAGAAAACGGCAAAGCTAGTATGAGTTTCTGCTTCTTCCTCAGCCACATTTGGAGTAAACTAAATAATACAGAAATAAATATTTAATCAGATCTGACAAGACGTAGGTCAATTTCAAAAGTTATTAAAAAAGAAGATGGGAACACAAATTTATATCCACCATACGAGTAAGGAGAAACATGAACTTAAGTTTATGTTGTAGTTTTGGACATAAACTAATGATTAGTAAATTTATACACAAAAAGAATAAATGTATGGGACTAGAAGTGGAGATTCAAATTCCGATGGAAGAGAAAAGCCATCGAAGTAGTAAGAAGATTAGTGCATTAAACAACTCGGCTAATAATTGTAGATGGCACTCAGTTTTGTTAGAAATCTTAGTGAACACTCTTTCTGGCAACTCTAGTGAATCTACCTAGCATTTAATATCAGGTAACTTATGATATTAAATTATTAAAAGCCCCATAGTTTCATACTTTTAATGGCCTTTTAGACTCACTGGAAACCCTGGTGGCATAGTGGTTAAGTGCTACGGCTGCTAACCAAAGGGTCGGCAGTTCGAATCCGCCAGGTGCTCCTTGGAAACTCTATGGGGCAGTTCTACTCTGTCCTATAGGGTTGCTGTGAGTTGGAATCGACTCGACGGCACTGGGTTTGGTTTTGGTTTTTTATTAGACTCATTTATAAAACTTGCAAATTTCTTATAAAAATTAAAAAACTTCTGCTTCTTTAATGATAGTTGAATAAATGATTCATGAAAATGTTATAATGAGACAAATAATTTAAGAATATAAATGCAAATCGTATGTTCAGCTTCCTAAATTTGAGACATTGTTTTGTGTAAAAAGAATACATTTAAATGTATAATATACCCACGCATTGGTGGCTCTCAAAATATCAATATCCAGGCTTCACAGAGGAAAAACTGCTTAAGCTGCTTAGGGCGTGAAATATCTTACACTCAGACGGAATCACTTGTGTTTATTTATACGACTTCCTGGTTTAGAAATAGAATTATACAGGCTTAAACTTTCATAATATCTTATTTCTGGGTGCCATATCAAGAAGCTTTAATTTTATAATGTGTCAACACAAAACATTTGATGACTTTGTGAAAACAGTTATAATGTAGAGAAATTACACTAGTCATTGGCATTAGAATAAGAAAATTCAAATAGAAAAATTTATTACTGTAATCAGTAATTCGGTAATACTGAATTATTTGATATAAAGGAAATAAAACATGAAATAGCCCCCTTGGAGGCAAAAATATATACTCACATTTCTATGCAAATGAGACATAATAAACATTTACTCTCCATGTATGTCCAAAGAATTTACAAAACTCCTTATTTATGAATAAATATAAAATGGAATGTTTAGCAAATAAGCCAAAAAACCCAACCCATTGCCCTTGAGTTGATTCTAACTCATAGCAACCGTACAGGACTGCCCATAGTGTTTCCAAGTCTATAATCTTTATGGAAGCAGAGTGCCACAACCTTCTCCCTAGGAGTGGTCGGTGGGTTTGAACCAGTGACCATTTGTTTAGAAGCCCAGCACTTAACCACTGTGCCACCAGGGCTCCTTTTAGCAAAATAAATTCATTAGGGTTTCAAACGCACCCAAAAACTGTAACTCTCTTATTCTCAGGCTAAAACTCCAATGGTCTCAGTAAAGTAAAGGCACTTTCGTAGTCATTCAGAAAGATCAGTGGCTCCAAAAAAGAAACGATCATGGGCATTCTGGCTTTGAGTAAATATGTTAATGATCCTTTTTTCCCTAAAAGAGAAGAAAGAGCAGTGTATCATCAAAATTCAGATATGCTATACATGGCAATTTACCTTATTCTCAAAAACATTTTGAAATAGTTTTAAAACATTTTAGAATAAATATTTTTAAAAATTATTTTTAATTAAACATTTTATATATTAGTTAAGGCAACACTGGATGCCATAATAACTAAACCCAAAAGAAGTCTAATAGCTCAAATATGATATAAGTTTATTTTTTATTATATCTATCTGGGTCCAATCAGAAAAGAGAAACCACACAGTAATTTGAACAGAAGTTTAACCCAAAGAGTTACTAACCATAACAGGGGTGAGGAGTAACAAAGGACTGGGTAGCAAGAAGCAAAAAGAACTCTAAAGAGCATAGGAATAACAGATATCAGGAGCAGCCACTACTCTTATGATTGAGATAGGGCATCTGAGGAAGAGGCCCCCACTCTCCAGACTGAGACCCTGACCTTGCTGGAGAGGGCATGACCACGGCTCACCAGATGGCAGAAAAGTCATTGTAGCTCCATGTCGGCAGAACTTGCCAGAAATCTGCCCTCAAATGTAACTACAAAAGCTGTTCATGGGGTGGTATCTCACTGGAGGTGCTCCGCTACAAAAACCGCTGGAGGAAGCTTCTGGCTGTTGACCGCCACACAGGGGCAGATTAACTAGTAAGCACGGTATGCACCAGCTTGCATTGAGAAAAGTACCCAAGGGCTTAAATTGGGTTTACTTGTTAATCTGTGGTGAGCAATTTCACATGAGTTTCACCACATCTTTGACACAGTGGGGAACAAGTGAAATTGTGCATTGCAGATTGGTGGGATGGCACATTTGGGTCCCCCCATACTTGCTTATTAGGTAGTCAGCCCTGCTGCCAAGCACTGCAGTAATCAGGAGCTGAGAGCACTACAGAAGCTTTGATAGCATTGGAAAAATATTTAAAGGGCCCAGATTCATTATCACAGAGCATATAAAAGGGTGAATTTGGAGAGGCGCCATTACACTTATTCGGCTAAAGTCCACAATGGCGTTCCTGATTCATGGGCAGCGTTTCTCTAACTGGTAATTTCAAGAACCTGAATGTCATGGATTGAATTGTGTCCCCCTAAAATATCTGTCAACTTCGGTAGGCTATGATTCCCAGTATTGTGTGATTGTCCACCATTTTGTCATCTGATGTGATTCTTCTGTGTGTTGTAAATCCTCTATGATGTTAATGATATGGGATTATTGGCAGTTATGTTAATCAGGCAGGACTCAATCTACTGGACTAGATTGTATCATGAGTCAACCTCTTCTGAGATATGAAAGAGAGAAGCAAGCAGAGAGACATGGGGACCTCATACCACCAAGAAAGAAGCACCAGAAGTGTAGCTCATCCTTTGGACTCAGGGTCCCTGTGCTGAGAAACTCTTTGACCAGGGGAAGAACGATGACAAGGACTTCCTCCAGAGCTGACAGAGAGACAAAGACTTCCCCTGGAGTTGGTACCCTAAATCCGGACTTCTGGCCTACTAGACTGTGCGAGAATAAATTTCTATTTGTTAAAGCCACCCACCTCTGGTATTTCTGTTACAGTAGCACTACATGACTAAGACACTGGCTCTTTCTTTGTGGTTTTTCCATCATCTATTTTCAGTGTTCAATGTCACCACGTTAGACCGTTTAAACCCAATCAGGAGAAACAGTATGGAGAATTGGACATGGAGAAGAGGAGAGTTTCTCCAGGCAAGGTCTGGAAGTGGCACATCCCACTTATATTTCATTGGCTAGAAGTCAGTCATATGGTCACACCTAACTGCAAGACAGGCAAGGAAATCTAGTCTAGCTGGTGTCCAGGAAGAAAAGGAAATGGTTTTAGTGACCATCAAGCCAGTCTCTCCTACAGTTTGCTTCTCTTATTGTCTGATTAATCCTGGCAAGAATGCATCTCACACATAACCTGGGTGATGGCAACATGTGTGTAATATCCCCAGATGTTGGCTGGGGCCCCGCTTGCCAACTGAGATCGTATGGTGTGTACACATATACCCAGATATAAGCTAAGATTCCTTCTGCTCATTGAGTCCTGGATAAGATTTGCCCAAACTTCCAATTCCTTGCCCCAGGGAGGTCTTGCAAATTTCCAGGGTCCATATATTTTCAGAAGCCCTGGTGGCACAGTGGTTAAGAGCTCAGCTGCTAATCAAAAGTTCAGCAGTTGGAATTCACCAGTCGCTCTTCGGAAACCCTATGGGGCAGTTCTGCTCTGTCCTATAGGGTCGCTATGAGTCAGAATCGACTTGACAGCAGTGAGTTTGGTTTTTGGTTTGTATATATTCTAGGGTTGCTATGAGTCGGAATCGACTCAATGGCACTGGGTATATTATATATTCTAGGGTTGCTACGAGTTGGAATCGACTCAACGGCACTGAGTATATTATATATTCTAGGGTCGCTATGAGTCGGAATCGACTGGACAGCACTGGGTATATATTCTCATAGTTTCTCCATGACCAACTCTGGCTTTCAAACATGCTATTGCTATTCCTCACTGCCTTGATCCATATATGAAACCCAGGCCTTTCCACCAATTAGTATTTCTCTATTGTTTAAATACCCCCTTTAAACAAGGCGTTTGTAGATATAGACGACTATCTTGAAGATTCGAGAATGACAGAAGAGGTTTAAATTACAGTAACAGGAGCAATTTCAGAGTATATGCAATGCAGTCTTCTACCCTTTAGTGACTAATTCTGGGAAATTTCTGAGGCCCTTCACTGCATCTGGTATCCTTTTCACACTATCTCACTGCCGCTTCTCCCCAGCCTCTTCTTACCAGTCAAGAGAAAAAACAGTCCCCCTTTTTTGTCAGACAGAACAACAGCCATTTTTATTTAGCTGTTTCTTAGGTCCCTGCTGATCCCAGCGTTATTGAGGTTTTACCTTCCACTCCCAAGGAGTTTTGCACACCCTTAGAGAAATTCACATGTTGTCCATTAAGCTAAAATTTTCACATCGTTGCATAGAAACAATCAAAATTGCTTCAATATTAACTACAGTGAAATGAAGTCTACTGAATCAGCATTCCCAAAGGAGTTCCATGGTGTGCCAGTTCTGAGAATATTTGGGGGGTGGGGGGGCGGTGGGTAGGGAAGACAATGGCCAAATAATTTTGAGAATCCCTGCATGCTGTATTCCCTGTCTCAAAAATCCATAATGCATATTGAGCATATTGACAGCTGTGGGAAATCCTGCACCAAGAAACCTGTTCAGTTATGATTAGCAGCTAACTTGCTCGATAACATGCCTTTTTCTTCACAAAATGCCTTCTAATGTTGTGCAGAATAAAGTTTGGGAAACTCTGCATGGGTTAGACACCCATAAGATCCCTTGTACCTAGGAGCCTTTGTGGAGCAGTGGTTAAGAGCTCAGCTGCTAACCAAAAGGTTGGTGGTTCGAATCCACCAGCTGCTCCTTGGAACCTATGGGCTAATTCTACTCTGTCCTATAGGGTCACTATGAGTTGGAATCGACTCGATGGCAAGAGTTTGTTGGGTAAGGTCCCTTGTGGCTGTAATGCTCTAAGGTACTGTAATTCTAAAGTACCCATGTGATCAACGAAGAAACAACTGTGAGAAAATCACCCCAAGAGCATGACCAGAATGGAAGCTGTTAAGCATGTCTTCTTACTAGAAAAACTCAACTGGCCACTCCCTCCACTCGGAGCTGTGAACCATCTGCTTATTCTAGGAGAGTGAGGCAGAGCCTCTCAGAGACTTGGGCACCATAGAACTGGAAGCTCCCATTTGGTGCTGAAAGTTCCCTAGAGCTCTATGTTCATCTTCACCAAGACTACTTAGGCAGCACTGAGGCTGTCTGCCTGGCAAACCTCCCCTCACTCTTTGTATTCATGCACTCTGGGATTCCTGTGTCCTCCTGAGATGACACTTCTTTATCTCCTCAGTATACAACCTTTCACTAATCCCGGTCTTGTCTCTTGATCCTTTTGGCCAAAGGTACCCTTGGTGGTGACCAACTTTTACAGCAAGTCAGCAGTCTAGACAGTAGCAGGATTTTAAAGCCCCTTCTAGCCTTGGCACTATGAAGTAGTCTGACTAGTGTGAAGGAGAACATACTGATTAGTGAATTGAAAGGAAAAAATACTTTAAATGAGAAATACTATTGTGCAACACAATATGGTATTGGATATTGTCACCAAGGCACAGGCTTATGCTTTTAATCAATTAAAAATGTCTTGAAAACCACAAAGGGTGGTATAAGTACAGTAAATCACAAGTACTCGCTGTCACTTTCTGTGAGAAAGTATTCCTGTTCCGTTTGGGTACATGTCAGATGCTGGAACAAATATATGTTGAAGTCTCACTCCTCTCCGATAAATTAATCCTGATTGATATAGCCTTCTTTAGAAAATACGAGCCACGTGCGCTGATTAATCTGTTTTGTGAATTCTAATTTGATATCCTAATGAATGCATGCGAGAAAATGAGTATCTCTTTCTTGTGACAATCATGAATCCCTTTGAACATATGATAAAAGAGGACATTCCCCACCGAGGGAGAATGCTTTTATTCACTACATCAGTTAAGATAGAATTTGGCATTGAAAAATAAGAAAACCAGTCTAGTCACTTGAGCAAAGCAGAGGATTTATGTGATTTCCAGAGTTAGCAGTCCAGGACAGCCATAGCAGTGCCCTAACACAGGCAGGTCCCTGAGCTCTTTCCCTTTTTTTACTCAGTCATTCTTGGAAAGATGGGTGCTCCACTTCCAACACTGAATCTCTACTGTAGACAGGGAAATGGGCAAAAAGAACCTGCCAGCTGAATCACTGTCTCACAGAACTTGACCAGATGCCCCAGTCAGTAACTTCTGTCTATATTTTCTTGGTCAGAATTGGGTCACATGGACATTCCTAGTTGCAAGAGAGGCTGAGAAATATGGATATTTAGCTGGACACATTGCTGCCCTCAAACAAAATCCAGCAGTGCCTGCCAATTGTCCGTATGAAAAATACGCTGTATGTCATTAGATTCTAGGTTAAGAATCACTGATTTAGTAATACCCGCAGGTATGGCAGCAAGTGAGTTCCTACTTACTGAAATTGTTGGTGGTCTGTAGATTGGCGATTAATGTTTTAACATCTGAGATGGTACAAGGATGACTAGGTACAAGAGCCTAAAGCGGTGCCTCCTGAAGTGTGGTCCACAGCTTCTGTTAGATATATCTGTGGTGCTTCCGGAGCATACAGATTTGTTGACTCAACCAGATGCCTGCTGAGTCCGAATCACTACGGACGGTGCTCATGACCTTTCATCTCCGTTAGTGGTTCCTGTACACACTGAAGTTAGAGAACTCTCGGCTTAAACTCAAGTGTCTATGCAGACGAGGCAGTAACACAAATGAGTGAACACTCTGAATGTGTGGAAACTGTGGAATATACAACCCAACTAAAAGAGGCAGTCACTACTCAGTGCCTATTTATGGAAGCCACATGGCAGTGTTGACCCAGTGCTTCCAGTTCTTTTAATTTTCACAAGGAGGATGAAAAATCCAGATTTGTATGTAAGATCTCCTGGTTGTTAAATTTTGATAAACAATTAAGAAATTTAAAAGATTGTTTATGGGTAAATCAAAAGAGGTCTATGGGTTGGCAGTTCACAACCTCTAAATCAGAGTATAAACTGGATTTTAGAGTGAAAAGAATATTAGAGTTTACCTGGTAGCAGAGCTAGTGTTGAGCAAACCGGGTCAAGAACCCAGATCACTAAATCCTAACTCCAGTTTAACTTGTTGTATAACTTTTATAGGTTGTTATTGTGTGCTGACTCATAGCTACCCCATATGACAGGGTAGAACTCTTCCATAGGGTTTCCTAAGCTGCAATTTTTACAAGAGCAGATCACTAAGATTTTTCTCCCACAGGGCAGCTGGTGGCTTCCAACCGCCGACCTTTCAATTAGCAGCTGAGTGAGTCTTTAACCATTGTGCCACCAGGGCTCCTCACTTTTATATGTAGTAGACCTCAAATTTTAGTTCTAGGAAAGATTATCATTCAGGTAATAGCAACAGAACAAGGGGATACTGCGTGGTTTAAAATCAGGAAAGGTGTGCGTCAGCGTTGTGTCCTTTCACAATACTTATTCAATCTGTTGAGCAAATAATCTGTGAAGCTGGGCTATGTGAAGAAGAATGAGGCATCAGGATTGGAGGAAGACTCATTAACAACTGGCAATATGCAAATGACACAACCTTGCTTGCTGAAAGCAAAGGGGACTTGAAGCACTTATTGCTGAAGATCAAAGACTACAGCCTTCAGTATGGATTACATCTCAACATAAAGAAAATAAAAATCCTCACACCTGGACCAGTAAACAATCTCATGATAGATGGAGAAAATATTGAAGTTGTCCAGGATTTTGTTTTACTTGGATCCACAATCAACATCCACGGAAGCAGCAGTCAAGAAATAAAACAACATATTGCATTGGGCAAATCTGCTGCAAAAGACCTCTTTAAAGTGTTGAAGAGCAAAGATGTCGCTTTGAGGACCAAAGTGCGCCTGACTCAAGCCATGGTTTTTAAATTGCTTCATATGCATGTGAAACCTGGACAATGAATAAGGAAGACCAAGGAAGAATTGAAGCCTTTGATTTATGGTGTTGGTGAAGAATATTGACTATACCATGGACTGCCGGAAGAACGAACAAGTCTGTCTTGATAGAAGTGCAGCCAGAGTGCACCTTGGAAGCAAGCATGGAGGAACTTCATCTCATATATTTCAGACATGTTATCAGAAGTGACCAGTGCTCGGAGAAGGACATTATGCTTAGTAAAGTAGAGGGTCGGCGAAAAAGATGAAGACTCTCAATGAGATGCAGTGACACAGTGGCTGCAACAATGTGCCCAAGCATAACAAAGATTGCGAGGATGGCACAGGATCGGGCAGTGTTTTGTTCTGTTGTACGTATGGTGGTTATGAGTCAGAACTGATTCAATGGCACCTAACAACAACAACAACATATGAAACACTAATATTTTCACTATCCCAGATTTGCCACACTAAAAAAAAAAAAAATTATTTTTTAAAAATCATCATATTTAACCATAAGAAATATAAACCCATAGTGTGGTTTGTTCTTGTTAGGTGCTGTCGAGTTGACTCTGACTTATAGCGACCCTACGCACAACAGAACGAAACTGTGCCCCGCCCTACACCATCCTCACAATTGTTGCTATGCTTGAGCCCATTGCTGCAGCCACTGTGTCAATCCGTCTCATTGAGGGTCTTCCTCTTTTCCACTGACCCTCTACTTTACCGAGCATGATGTCCTTCTCCAGGGACTGATCCCTCCTGATAACATGTCCAAAGTATGTGAAACATAGTGTCGCCATCCTTGCTTCTAAGGAGCATTCTGGTTGTACTTCTTCGAAGACAGACTTGTTTGTTCTTTTGGCAGTTCATGGTATATTCAAGATTCTTCGCTAACACCACAATTCAAAGGCATCAATTCTTCTTGGGTTTTCTTTATTCATTGTCCAGCTTTTGAGGTGACTGAAAACACCATTGCTTGGGTCAGGCACACCTTAGTCCTCAAGGTGACATCTTTGCTTTACTTACACATAAAATAATTTTTTTAGAATTTATTTTCCAGTATTATCTTCATATATTGATTGCCTGTTCATTCATAATAAAACTGTTGAGGAATTATGGAGGATGATATTAGAAATAAAAACTTTTAAAGAATTTAACCAATGCATGGATAAAGTTCCAATTAAGCTCTTTCCATTAGTTTCTGTGTTCTCTGCCCCAGGCCGAACAACTGAGCTTAAAAGACAAGTATCTGTGGAAGAACTTGGCTGATAAATGAGGTTATTAAAGTGGAGCCATATTTTGTGCTTGGCTAATTTACTTGGAGGTATAATTGTACATGTAAATGTCTTTTAATCTAGTAGTTAATCCATGCTCAAATTCATGCTAGAGGTTAAAAAAAAAAAAGCAATTTAAGTTAGTCTAGAAAATATATTTGTAAAGCATCTAAACTGAATAGAAATTCCAGTATCTATGACATATAACTTTATATTGCCACCTCAGTATCTTTCTAATTTTGTATCTGTCGTCTCTCTTTTTCCGTCTCAAAACTCTAGGGACCTTATTCTCTGATATTCTTAAACTCTTTCCATACACCGATCTTCTTATTCCTGTTTTAAACATAACTGTTGTTGTTAGGTGCCATCGAGTCAATTTTGACTCATAGCAACCTCATGTGACAGAGTAGAACTGTCCCACAGGGTTTTCTGGGCTGTGATCTTTACGGAGCAGATCGTCAGGTCTTCCTCCCATGGAGCCACTGGGTGGCTTTGATCCGTCAACCTTTGCTTAGCAGCTCAGCACTTAATTATTGCAGCACCTGGGCTCTTTAAACATAGGTAGATTTCACTTTTTTTTTAAATGAGTCTCCATAAAGGGGACTTCCTCTAGCCCCCATCTTCTTTTTCTCTTGCATAATCTCTTTGAATATCAGGCACCCATTAAATAAATTTTCCATATCAGCACACGCCTGGAGCTTAGTTCAGGTTTAAATAAGCATTTAAATGAATGAATGTGTCAATGAATGAACATATAGATGAAATAAATCTGGTTTCTATCCTCACAACTTTCCTTAAACTCTCCAGGTAACAGCCCCATAGCTAAGTTTGGTAATTGTTTTCCAATCCTAACCCCTTTTGTATTCTTTTGTTGCATTTGGCACAACTGACTCCTTTTGCCATGATACCTTCTTCTGATGTTTGCTTTAATCTCTTCCATCTTTCACTTTACTGTTTCCATCAAACCACCTGTTCCTCATCTGCTTACAGTAACCTTTTCATTCTTTTCCTTTGCACGTATTTCTCAGAGGTTCATCCTATTCCCAGGTTTAAGTTACATATATGGATCAGACCTGCCGCTAAGTTATAGAGTCCTGTGTGAATACAACAAAGACAGACCTCCTGGGCAGACACAGTCCTACAGATACACAAGCTGTGAACAGATGGCACTTTGCACAAATTTGAAAGGCTTGCCTTTTCCTTGGTTTCAGTCACATGCACAAACCACACATAGAGGCCCTGGGAATTTCTAGCCTAGACACCTATTAAAGTAAGGATTGTGTGTTATTCAATCTGTATGCTCAGAATATAGCACAGTGCTTAGCACATAGTAGGCAATACGTTTCTGAAAGGGAAAAAATATAAATGCCCTAGTGGTATCATTTTAAAAATGGGAAGGGCCTGGTTAAATATAGACTATATTGAAAGGCCAAGAATAACAGAGCGCAAACTCTGCCTTGTAAATAGAGGACGAAGCAACCATTAATCATTCCCACAATTTTATAGAGGTCTTGTTTCCTCCGAGAGCACCATCAGTCATTGCTACTGACACAGAACCTTGCGTTTCAGTATCTCACAAGGTAAACAGTCCCTAATACTCACCATTTGACATTAATGTTTTAACTAGTTCACCTTACTTTATTAATGGGAGCTAGCGAAGAGCCAAAGTACAACCTTGATTATATCCCACCTGAATTTAGATACCATCTCAAGAATAGATTTGATGCATTGTATACTAATGACCAAAGACCAGATGAGTTGTGGGATGACATCAAGGATATCATATATGAAGAAAGCAAAAGGTCATTAAAAAAGACAGGAAAGAAAGAAAAGACCAAAATGGATGTCAGCAGAGACTCTGAAACTTGAAGATGGAAGAAATACACAGAGTCACTGTACGAAAAAGAATTGGTAAATGTTCGAGCATTTCAGGAGGTAGCATATGATCAAAAACTGGGGGTACTGAAGGAAGAAGTCCAAACTGTACTAAAGGCATTGGAAAAAGCAAAAACAAACAAGGCTCCAGGAATTGACAGAATATCAATTGACATGCTTCAATAAATGGATACAGCGCTAGATGTGCTCTTTCCTCTATGCCAAGAAATTTGGAAGACAGCTACCTGGCCAGCCAACTGGAAGAGATCCATATTTGTGCCCATTCCAAAGAAAGGTGATCCAACAGCATGTGGAAATTATCAAACAACATTATTAACATCACACAGAAATAAAATTTTGCTGAAGATAATTCAAAAAGGATTGCAGCGGTATATCAACAGAAATTCAAGCCAGATTCCGAAAAGGATGTGGAACAAGGGATATTATTGCTGATGTCAGATCCTGGCTGAAAGCAGAGAATACCAGAAAGATGTTTACCTGTGTTTTATTGGCTATGGCATTTGACTGTGTGGATCATAACATTGTTATGAATAACACTGTGAAGAATGGGAATTCCAGGACACTTAATTGTGCTCATGGAAAACCTGAACATAGAGCAAGAGGCAGCCGTTTGAACAGAACAGGGGGATACTGCATGGTTTAAAATGAGAAAATGTGTGTGTCAGGGGTTTATTCTTTTAAACTTATTCAATCTGTATGCTGAGCAGATAATCCGAGAAGCTGGACTATATGAAGAAGAACGCAGCATCAGGATTGGAGGAAGACTTGTTAACAACCTGCGTTATGCAGATGACACAACTTTGCTCCTGAAAGTGAAGAGGACTTGAAGCACTTACTGCTAAAGATCAAAGACCATAGTCTTCAGTATGGATTGCACCTCAACATAAAGAAAACAAAAATCCTTACAACTGGAACAACAAGCAACATCACGATAAACAGAGAAAAGATGGAAGCTGTCAAGGATTTCATTTTGCTTGGATCTACAATCAACAGCCATGGAAGCAGCTGTCAGAAAATCAAATGATGTGTTGCATTTGGCAAATTTGCTGCAAAAGACCTCTTCAAAGTGTTAAAAAGCAAAGATGTCACTTTGAGGACTAAGGTGCTCCTGACCCAGGCCATGGACAATGAATAAGGAAGACTGAAGAAGAACTGATGCCTTTGAAATGGAGTTAGTGAAGAATACTGAATACACCATGGACTGCCAGAAGAACGGACAAACCTGTCTTGGAAGAAGTACAGGCAGAATGCTCCTTAGAAGCAAGGATGGTGAGACTTTGTCTCAGGGACTTTGGACTGTTATCAGGAGGGACCAGTCCCTGGAGAAGGACAGCATGCTTGGTGAAGTAGAAGGTCAGAGAAAGAGAGGAAGACCCTCAATGAGATAGAATGACCCAGTGGCTGCAACAATGGGCTCAAGCATAGCCATGATCTTGAGGATGGTGCAGGACCAGGCAGTGTTTCGTTCTATCGTACATAGTGTCACTATTAGTCAGAACCAACTCAACAGCACCTAACAACAACAACAATCTGTGACTGCACAATTCTGAATAAAGAGTTTACCTAATATAATAATTAAAAGATAAAATTTCAATTAGAACTTTTTCACTGTCCTTTATATGATTGAGGGATATGCTG
This sequence comes from Loxodonta africana, assembly GCF_030014295.1. Classification (NCBI taxonomy): domain Eukaryota; kingdom Metazoa; phylum Chordata; class Mammalia; order Proboscidea; family Elephantidae; genus Loxodonta; species Loxodonta africana. Next base: position 71,857,218 of record NC_087364.1, on the reverse strand, counting down.
TAATTTAATCATTTTTCTCTTCTGTTGGATATTTATTTCCAGTTTTTCATTACTACAGACTACACAGCAGTACACTTCTGTTTATGTTTTTGGATACGAAGTTCCTCTCTGTTCCTTTGGTTACTGACTTAGGATAAACTCCCAAGTGTCTAATTATTTGACACATAAGTAGTAGACATTTTTAAAGGTCTTGATATGTGTTACAGAAGTAAATTTTGATACCCAAATATATTTTCTTCCATTTGCACACTTGGACAGGTTTTTAAAAATTCTTTATGTTCATTCATTTGAAAAACTTTATTGGGTATATGTCAGGCTAGGTGTTGTACATAGAATGTTTAGTCATAAAGAAAAATACCCCCTAGAGAAGGCAGACCTACATAAAGTAAAAATTAAAATATAATCTTACTTCAGAATGCTAGCCAGCAAGATGACTTTAACCATCTCACCAAAACCAACCTATTCCCATCAAGTCAATTCCAACTCGTAGCAACCCTATAGGATGGAGGAGAACTGCTCCTGAGGGTTTCCAAGGATTGGCTGGTGGATTCAAACTGCTGACATTTTGGTTAGAACCCTGGAGTGACACTTCCATTTGGATACCTGACAGGCAGACACTTGCTTCAAGAATAAGGTCCTGTTTTGCTGACAGACTTAACAATGTGTCCTTAAGAGCTAACACCCAGCGTGCTAGTCAGCTGGTAAGTGTGGCTGCTGGTGTCTTGCTGGAAAACAAAAGCCAAGATAACTAAAAAGATATCCTATTGCTAAACAATTCTTTTTAACATGATCCCAATCAAAATGCCTATGCAGTTTAAGATGAGCTGTGTCAGTGGGGGCCTGTAGAAAGTGATGAGTCATTTCATCTGAAACAATTCCTTACTCTGCCAGTCGGCTGCCCTCCCCTGACATCTGGAACGTGGAGGGAGAAGGCTGAGTGATGATGATGAAGACAAGTATTGACAGCAGCACAAGTCTTGGGGAAAGGTCGCGAGAGCCAGCCAAGAAGAAGCTGTGGCTTGAGCGGCCATCAGGCGGCAGGTTGACAGTTCAGTTATTTGAAACATTCTTATTAATATATTTTGGTAGGGAGGATCTTTTGCCTCAATTCTTTATGAAGCTATAATTCCTGACTCTGTTGGCATCTAAAACTATTTTTTAAACTTATTTACTGAAAACTAAAATACACAACGCCGTAAGTGATAGAAACAGAGGTACATTAGCAAGAACTGTGTAAACATTTTTCAGGGTACAAGTCTGGCAACAATTTGTCAAAATTTGTTCCTAGGTATTATATTCTTTTAAGGAAACTTGGTGGTGCAATGATTAAGTGGTCAGCTGCTAACTCAATGTCAGTAGTTCAAACCCACCAGCCACTCTGAGGGAGAAGGATGTGGCAATCTCCTCCCATAGAGATTACAGCCTGAGAAACCCAATGGAGGCAGTCCTACTCTGTCCCAAAGGGTCACTATGAATCAGAACTGACTTGACAGCATACAACAACATTTTATTCATTTAGATGCTTTTGATGTATTTATGAGCGTCTGAAGGATTCAGTGAGAGGCAGAGCTTGACCTAGCACCCAAGACTCCTAGCTCTCAATCTGATTCACGTTCCATTCTGTAAGCCTCCCGGGCCCTTCCTTAACTTTCAATTCTCAAAATTGTCAGAGTCCATGGACATTCTGACAACACTAACAACAACATATTGCTATTGCCTTGAATATGACAATACTGATGGTTTTATCACACTGATACTCATTTGTTGAGGTCCCTACTGAAGCAATACACCTGTACAGTCTCAGACACGTTAGGGTAAATCGAACAAACCACATGGATCATGAGCTCTGTCCTAAGTTTCTTCAAAACGTACAGTACCAAAAAATAGCCATTACATTTTAAGAGTGGGTTTTAAAGTCCCCTTTGGTAGCATAGAGGTTAGTAATGTATTTTTGGGTTCTGTGCTCCCAGATAGTTCAGTGGTGGAAAAGTACACTCTTGAAGCAGGTAGAACAGCACAGTTTATACTGAGAATCACACAAGAATGCACTAGGTAGGTGGTCTTCTCATCAAGCATGTTCCCGTGTTTGTGCAGAGTGAAAGCCTGGGCTGTGGAAAATGGAGAGAAAGGCTCACAGCATGACTTTGCTACTTTTCCCAGAAGTAATAGTTTCCACTCATCCTTTTTGTAGAGAGTTGGCACAGAGGTTTGGAAAAAAATGGTTATTTCAAGTGATTTTTTTTTTTTCTCTTGTGTCCTGGACTCTGACTTTTTAATTATTTATTTATATTTATTTTCATCTTAGATGCACCAAGGGTTCACACTGGCTTTTTGTTTGCAAATACCTGATTTCTTTTTGGGTTTCTGCTTAAACCAATGTAAAGATGATTGATGGTTGTTTAGTAAGAACAGGAGTCAAGAAAATGATTCATGGACACCTATGTGTTTCCAAGAGCCTCAGGTGTCATGCATCTGAGGCAAAAACAACAAGCATCCCGGAGGGCTATGGGGCACGCATATTTATGTGTATGGATTCCACTTATTATCTGGAAAGGAAATAAAGGCATTATTGGGAAAATCATCGTTGTATCCATCAGAGATTGTCCTAGACTATTGGAACATAGTATGTAACATCTACATGAGAGTGTAAAGGAACGTGAGCGTGACCGTGTATTACCAGTTTCTATGTCTTCCAAAGAGGAAGTGGTTTTATGGTTTGATACAACTAGTCTCCTAACCAAGCCTGAGTGGAGGACGGCAGCTCACGGTTATGACTGAATACAGAGCACTAGTCTTCCAGAACTGTGGCAAATCATTCATTCAACATACTGAAGTGAGGCACAATGGATACAAAAGTGAATATTTTATAGTCTTTGGCCTCTTGGAGATTGAGTCCAAATGGGGAAGGCAGTTACCTAAACAGGCAGGTATAAGGCAAAATAGGTACAAATCAAGGTGCTGTACACAGGAGGGACAACCAGCTCAGTCTTGGGAAGTCAAATAAGGCTGGGAGCTGGCGTCACGAGACATGGAGGAGCTGGAAATACATTCCAGGCAAGGTCGCTGCTGCAGAGGCAATGGGAATATAGCACAGTGGGGGAACTGAAGCTAGTTCTTTGGTCTGCAGAGTACTGAGCAGACTACAGACTGATAACAGATAGGGCTGGAAAGGTGAGAATCTTACAAGTCATGTTAAAGAGTTAGAAATGTGTCAAATATAACAGCAATCCGTGAAGGAAGCTTAAGAAAGAAAGTGTCATAATCTGATTTGAAAGATCACTCTGGCTGTGCCGTGGATGCTATTTTTGGAAAGAATAAGACTGTAGGCAGGGAAGCACAGAAGGGTGCTCTAGAAATAATTCAGATAAAAGATTAGGTGGCCTGAATTAGGGTACTGACGGTGGGCATGCTGAGAATTGATGGGTTTGAGAGATATTTAGGAATCAGACTTTGAAGGCCCTGGTGACTGGTTGGGTGTCAGTGGAAAGGAGAGGGAATAATCAGGGCTCCCCTCTTGGGCAACTGGATGGGTGCTGTGCCACTTGCTAAATGTTGGCAACTGAAGAAGAAGTGCAGTTTTTGTGCATATAAACTTCTGTGTGGACAACGGTCCAGCACTCAGCTACTAACCAAAATTTGGTAGTTCGAATCCACCCAGAGGCACCTCAGGAGAAAGGCCTGGCAATTTACTTCCGAAAGATCAGAGCCATTGAAAACCTATGTACAGTTATACTCTGAAACACGTGCAATTGCCACAAGCTGGAATCGACTTGAGGACCAATGGTTTGTCTTTTTTTTAATTCTAAAACTTGTATTTACATAATCATAGTATTCATAATTGCTTTTAACTACTTCGAAGATTTTACTTTACCACCAATCACATTTAAATATATTACAGGTGAAGAATGTAAGGCTCAAAGAAATTACATGATTTGCCCGAGATTACATAGGTCATGAATGGTGACACCAGGGCTGGAGCTGGATCTTAGTCTCTCACATCTTTCTTTTCAGGTTGCACTTTACTTCCCTCTCCTAGAAGCTGCATTAGCTCCTACGAGCCACAGGGATAATATCTTTAGCTGTAATATCAGTGATTTCCTAAATGATGCTCTGATGGCCTGAAAGAGATGACGTTGCCTTCCAAGCTATTCAGTCCACTCACCCCCAGCTACTTCAGTTCCCCAGGGCTTTCAACTCTCCCTGGCATCTTTATTTATTTATTTCATTTTCTTAAAAAGAACCTTGAAATAGTTTTTCTACTTTCCCCTTACAAATAGTTCATGGCTAAGTTAGAAATACAAATTTGTTTCAAAATTTAGAAATAAACCCTTTTCAGATAGTTAAATTATCTTATTGTGATATTTGGATGATAAAAATGTCACTGTCTAATTTCTACAGGTAAATTATTTCTCATAAACAGCTTTGACATATTATTTTGTTTTCTGCACCCATTTCCCCCGTACTGCCTTCAGCACCACAGAGGTTTCCGGAGGTCAGTACAGAAAACTGCCTGCTGATATAAATCAAGTGAAATCCAATATTTGCAAACTTGAAAAGTAACAAAAATACTAATAACAAGTAATGGCTAGAACCTTCTCAATCTTAATTTTCCTGCATATTTTTCTTAACATTTCATACTGCTACAAATTATCAAAATCTAGGACAAGGGGATTCTGGAAAGATGGTGGCAGCAACAAGTCTTGAATCCCAACATAAAAACAGACAGAATGACTACACAGAGAAACCCGTGGACAACATTAAGTAACAGACTATCCCTGTTTACCTCAAATACAAGCAGGTGAGGACAAACTACCAACGTCCACAAGACTTGCATGGTACTAGTATCTGAGGAAGAGAAACCAGAGGAAAGAACTAGGATGTCTGATAAATCTGAAAACAGGACCACCCCCGAAGAGCCAACAATCAGTCACTGTAAAGCACAGCAGATTGATTTGGGAGAAATTTTGCTCAATCCAACATCAGATACATAAAAGGAATCTATGAGGTAAGGTAAAAGGGTTGAGCAGATTAGCCCCTATGCCCTGTGAACTCTTCAACCTGATTTGCTGTGGTTCTCTTCTAGGAGAGGGCTCGCAGTGAGGAGAAACTGCGGGGTGTAGAATGAGAGTCAGCTAGGTTAGGCAAAACACAGACAGAGTAAGCAGAAGGTTCAAGTAGAGTAGGGAAGGGAAAGAGACCCAGCTGCCATATTTTGGAACGCTGTACAAAAACAACACAAGAGAGCACTGTGAAGGTAGAAAAGCTATCTGAGATGAGCCTCCTTCTTAAATTTCAGGAAAACCACTTTTGCATTAAAATGAGCAAAGATTACAAATCAAGGTTGTGGTAGGGAAAAAGCCCCCAGACTCAAATTTAATTTTTATTAAGCCAAGACAAAGACAATCACTGGAATGAGGGATCTGCCAGGGTGCACCAGTGGAATCCACTGAACCACTGTCGGGGGCCTGCTGATGTACTGTTACAGATGGAAGTAAGTTAAGACAAATTCTGATTGGTTATTCTTGAACACATCATTGTCAAAGGCGGGATAACAGAAGCGGGGACTTTACACTGATAGGTTAAAAGAGTTTTAGTTGACTTAGTTACCATTCGGTGATAGGTTTAAAGGGTTTTTGTTGCCTAGGTTACTGCTTAGTGACCGAGGGGTTTACAGGAGGGGGTTTCCTTAGGAAAAGCCTGACAACATTTGTTTCCGGCTTAGTGACTGCGGTGGGTTAACAGGACGGTCACAGGGTAATCACATGGCATTCATTTCTGAAAATGCAGAGGTTACATAAAGCTCCCTGGAAACAAACTAAAAACATTGTTCTTGGCAGGCAGAACTGCCCTAACCAGTTTAGTTTTCCAGTTCTACAGATTTTTCTTTTCTTTTTAACATAAAAATGGACTTCTAGGCCTGAACCCTAACCTAACTTCTTTTATTCTGGTCAGATACCTTATATAATTTTGAGGGCCTTTGTATCAAAGTTGGGAAACCCTAGTGGTATAGTAGTTAACTGTTTGGCTGCCAACCAAAAGGTTGGCAGTTCGAATCTACCAGCTGCTCCCTAGAAACTCTATAGGGCAGTTCTAATCTGCTCTATAAAGTGACTATGAGTCGGAATCAACTCGATGGCAATGGGTTTGGGTTTTGGGGTTTTATATCAAGGCCAAATCCCTTACAAAACTACACAAGCAAAAAAAAAAAAAAAAAAAGGAGCAGGATAATGTCCCTACAGATAATTTTTGTAAATGCTAGAAAGACAGGCTCACAGATCAAAGAGCACCCTTCTATCTCAAGATAAAGCTAAAAGATGTTAAGAAAATTATATAAGACATGAAAGAACAGTCTAAATCAGTATTAGAGAACCTCAGGGGAAAAAGAGAACTAAAAGAAATGAAGACTAAAGCAGAGGAACACAAGAGTGAATGAATACCATAGAACATCTCTAAGAGAATTTCAAGATTAAAAGGAGGAAAACTTTAAGAAACTAAATAGAAAGATGGAGATAATACAAATAAATTTGAGAGAAAGTGATTACTAAATCAAATATAAAAAGTATCCAATGTATGAATAAAAGGAGTCCTTGAAGAAGAAAATCAAAGGGAACAGAACAAATATTAAAAACTGTAATTAAAAAAACTTCCCTTATATAAAAAAAATTCAAAGTATATATTGAAAGAGCAGTCTATGTACTTGAGATGGTCAACTTAGAAAACCAACAAGTCATATTCTAGTAAAATTATTGGAACTTTATTTTGTGCCTCTGTCCTTTGTAGTGTTAGGGTTAGTGCCTGATGCAACCAGCCAAATCCAGACATTAGAAATTCTATAGGTCAGATGTCCTGGGTCTTTCAATAGATACATAAATAAGGGAAAAGAAAGAACAGAGGAGGCAAATTATAAATGAAAAAAAAGCTTAAAATTTTTTCGAATGAGATTTTTAAAATGATAAAACTAAACTATATTGTCTAGGGTTACATACTTGGGTAATAAAATTGTAGGCGTCAGGATAGTGGTAACTTGGGGGCACTGCACACAGGGAAGGGATTTCTGGAGAGGCTGACAAAGTCCTACTTCTTGACCTGCTGGTGATTGCATGAGCGTTCATCTTATATCTCAATAAGCTATCCATTTTTTTCGTGAAGTTTGTCTATATCTGCATTTTATTTTATAATAACATGTTGTTGTTGTTAGGTGCAGTAGAGTCTATTCTAACTCATAGTGACCCCATGTGACACAGTAGAACTGCCCTGTAGGGTTTTCTTGAGCACCTGACCCAAGCCATGATATTTTCGATTGCCTCATATGCATGCGAAAGCTGGACAATTAATAAGGAAGACCAAAGAAGAACTGACACCTTTGAATTATGGTGTTGGCAAAGAGTATTGAATACACCATGGACTGCCAGAAGATGAACAAATCTGTCTTGGAAGAAGTACAAGCAGGGTGCTCCTTGGAAGTGAGGATGGCGAGGCTGCTTCTTACATACTTTAGACATGTTATTAGGAGGGACCAGTCCCTGGAGAAGGACATTGTCTTAGTTATCTAGTGCTGCTATAACAGAAGTACCAAAAGTGGATGGCTTTAACAAAGGGAAATTTATTTTCTCACGGCCTAGTAGCTTACAAGTCCAAATTCAGGGCATTGGCTCCAGGCAAAGGCTTTCTCTCTCTGTAGGCTCTGGAGGAAGGTCCTTGTCCTCAATCTTCCCCTGGTTGAGGAGCTTCTCAGGTGCAGGACCCTGTGTCCAAAGGAGGCACTCTGCTCCTGGTGCTGCTTTCTCAGTGGTATGAGGTCCCCAACTCTGCTTGCTTCCCTTTCCTTTTATCTCTTGAGAGATAAAAGGTGGAGCAGGCCATGCACCAGGGAAACTCCCTTTACCTTGGATCAGGGAGATGACCTGAGTGAGGGTGGTGTTACAATCCCACCCTAATCCTCTCAACATAAAATTACAATCACAAAATGGAGTACAACCACACAATACTGGGAATCATGGCCTAACCAAGTTGATGCACACACTTTGTGGGGGGACATAATTCAATCCCTGACAAACACTACATTGGAAGGGAGAGGAAGTTTGCTTATATATCAAATAGAAAATAGCCAATGAATATTTGTTGAAAAGAATAACAGCTTATCTTCAAACTGCACACTTGGTCTCGAATTTTAAATCATCATCTTTAAAAGACACCTGCTCATTTGTCAGCTGTCATAAGGGAAAACTACCTTAACATGGGGGAGTCAGTCCATTCTTTCTATTCTCACCATTAATCTAGGGGTTGTTTTCAACAAGATCTCCCAATTATTTAAATAATAAATGTTAGTCTATTTTTATTTCATCAGTACTTTCCTAGAGCAGAAATAATAACTTACTGCAGAACTTTGCTGTCATTGTTGTTAAATACCTTTAAAAACATAAATAATGAAGGACTGGTAGGTGATTTTTTTTAGGATGGCTTAGGACCCCAGGCAGTGTTTCGTACTGTTGTATGTAAGGTCCCTGTGAGTTGGAGCCGACTCAACGGCACAAAAAAAAACAGGTGATTTTTTTATTTTTCATAAATATAATGTCCATGATACTGGATATTTAAAAAAATTAAATTTTAGTTGGAGAATAGGGAGTACGATAGGAGTAATTTTTCCCTTTATCACCAGGAAACGCTTGTCAAGGTTTTGTAGAGTAGAAAAACCATGACCAATAATATCAAGCTTTGAAGAAAAGAACGTATACTTCTGAGAATTTAGTTTGCTGTGCAACCTCAAGAACCATTCTGTGTTTAATTATAACCTCAGGGGCTCCCAGGAACTATCATCGTGCTTACTTAACGATCTCGACACTTTTTCTTTCCTTTGTTCTTCCTCCTTGGAACTCTGGTTTCATTTATTAATGTACGAAATCTATCTCTACTTCCAAAAAATGACTATTACCTTTAGGACTTTTTTTTAAAGGAGAGCTATTTTGAGAGATGTTACATTTACTGTCCAAAGTCATTGCCTTTGTCTTGGATCAAGAAGCTCCAGCATAGCAAAAGTATCTGGAAAAGAATTAATCTTGATTTATTTTTCCCCCTGAGAATTCAAAGCCATTTTTATCCTGTGCCCTAGTTGGACCTAGATCATGTCTCCCCGATCAATTCTATTTTTCTTGCATTATTTGTTTCTAAGATTTGGCAGATCAACACTAATTCCTCTCAGAAATAGCTGGGCAAATTCTAAAAATAAAAAAGATATTTCTAAGTTTAATTTTTTAATCACAGTCTTTTTTAGTCTTGTGTGCTAATTTTGCCAGCAAGATTTTTTTTTTATACCCTTGTGTATCACAGAATATCATCCCATGCAGAACTCAGTAAAGAGTAGTTAATTCAGTTAGCGACAAATTTACTAACTTTGTAATTACTACCATTAAAACAAAGGCTATTAATTTCACCCTACTGTGAAAACATTACACAAACCTAGAACTGAGAAATAGTCAAATGATTTCTATGTAGACAACACATTTTTGTTGTTGTTAGCTGCTATAAAAGCTGGCCCCCAACTCATGGCAATGCCAATCACAACAGGATCAAACTGTTGCGCTCCACGGGGTTTTCACTGGTTGATTTTCAAAAGGAGATATCCAGGCCTTTCTTCTTAACCCGTCTTAGTCTGGAGGCTCCACTGAAACTTGTTTAGCATCACAGCAACACACAACCATCCACTGATAGGTAGGTGATGGCTGCGTTTGAGGCAGTCGATCGGGAATGGAACCCATGTCTCCCATGTGGAAGATGAGAATTCTAGCACTGAACCACTACTGCCCTCTAGATAACACGCTACTGTCAAGTCAATTCCGACTCATAGCGACCCAAAAGAACAGAAAGAACTGCTCCTAGGGTTTCCAAGGAGGGGCTGGTGGATTCGAACTGCCAACTTTTCGGTTAGCAGCCCTATCTCTTAACCACTGTGCCATATTTAATTAATTGTTTTAATTATTGGCATCATATAGACACAGGCAATGTAGAAGGTTCATTTATGCATAACATTAAAATGGACCCAATGAAAGAAAAAAAAAATTCAGAGGCTCTGGTTTCCACACACAAATTTACACCATCATCACAGAGGCAGAGGTGACACTGGCTTAAGAGGGATGTTTAAAACAGTGGCACACCTATGGTGGCAAGAGCGTGGCATTTCCAGCTGCCTAGACCCAGCGCTGCATCGTGTGGTTTTGCAGTTTGTGTCCCACACAAATGTGTGGGACCAAAAAAAAAAGGGGGGTCCAAAAATCAAACCAAATCCATTGCTGTCCAGCTGATTCTGACTCATAACGACTCTACAGAACAGAGTAGAACTGCTCCATAGGGTTTCCAAGGCTGTAAATCTTTACAGAAAGAGACTGCCACAACTTCCTTCCACGGAGCAGCTGATGGGTTCCAACTGCCAATTTTTCGGCTGGCATCTGAGTGCTTTAACCACTGTGCCACCAGGGCTCCTACCAAGGGATAAAGAGAGCTAAAATCCAACTCTTTCTCTACACTAAACCCCGCATCCTGGCACAGGGCTGCCTACTTAACTATGTCATCTGATAGCCATGCCCCTGAACCAAGGTGGCTGTACTGACTAGAGGGGTGTCATTTTCTAACCTCCACAAGGGCCCTCTTCAGGTCAGCAGTGGGCCTGCTTCACCTCTGCCCTGTTGTTGTTAGGTGCCATCGAGTCTGTTTAGACTCACAGTGATAGAACTGCCCCATAGGATTCTCTAGGCTGCAATCTTTGTGGCACAGTGGTTAAGTCCTGGGCTGCTAACTGAAAGGTGGGAGGTTCCACCTCACTAGCTGTTCTTCGGGAAGAAGACATAGCAGTCTGCTTCCATAAAGATTACAGCCTTGGAAACCCCATAGGGCAGGTCTACTCTGCCCTGTAGGGTCACTATGATCAGAATCAACTCCAGAGCAATGGTTTAAACTTTACAAGAGCAGATCACCAGGTCTTCTTTCCACAAAGCCACTGGGTGGGCTCTAACCACCAATATTTGGGTAAGGAGCTGAGTGCTTAACCACTGGACCACCAGGCCTCATTGCTGTTGATGTTAGGTGCTGTCCAGTCGATTCTGACTCAGAGTGACCCTATGTACAACAGAATGAAACACTGCCCAGTCCTGCGCCATCCTCACAATCATTACTATGTTTGAGCCCATTGTTGCAGCCACTGTGTCAATCCATCTCGTTGAGGGTCTTCCTCTTTTTCGTGGACCCTCTAACTAGCAAGCATGATGTCCTTCTCCAGGGACTGATCCCTTCTGATAACATGTCCAAAGTAAGTGAAACACAGCCTTGCCATCCTTCTAAGGAGCTTTCTGGTCATACTTCTTCCAAGACATATTTGTTTGTTCTTTTGGCAGCCCATGGTATATTCAATATTCTTCTCCAACACCACAATTCAAAGGGATCAATTCTTCTTTGGTCTTTCTTATTCATCATCTAGCTTTCACATGTATATGAAGTGACCGAAAACACCATGGCTTGGTTAAGGCGCACCTTAGTCTTCAAGGTGACCTCTTTGCTTTTCAACACTTGAAAGAAGTCTTTCGCAGCAGATTTGCCCAATGCAGTGCATCTTTTGATTTCTTGACTGCTGCTTCCATGGGTGTTGATTGTGAATCCAAGTAAAATGAAATCTTTGACAATCTCAATCTTTTCTCCATTTATCATGGTGTTGCTTATTGGTCCAGTTGTTTTTTGAGGTGTAATCCATATTGAAGGCTGTGGTCTTTGATCTTCATCATTAAGTGCTTCAGGTCCTTTTCACTTTCAGCAACCAAGGCTGTGTCATCTACATAACACAGGTTGTTCATGAGTCTTCCTTCAATTTTGATGCTCCATTCTTCTTCATATAATCCAATTTCTCAGATTATCTCCTCACCATACAGATTGAGTAGGTATGGTGAGAGGACACAACCCTGATGCACACTTTTCCTGACTTTAAACTACACAGTATCCCCTTGTTCTGTTTGAACAGCTGCCTCTTGATCTATGTACAGGTTCCTCATGAGCACAATCGAGTGTTTTGGAATTCCCATTCTTTGCAATGTTATCTATAATTTGTTATGATCCACGTAGTCAAACGCCTTTGCATAGTCAATAAAACACAGGTAAACATCTTTCTGGTATTCTCTGCTTTCAGTCAGGATCCATCTGATATCAGCAATGATATTCCTGGTTCCACGTCCTCTTCTGAATCTGGCTTAAATTTCTGGCAGTTCCCTGTCGATATACCGCTACAGTCGCTTTTGAATGATCTTCAGCAAAATTTTACTTGCATGTGATATAAGTGATATTGTTCAACAATTTTCGCATTCGGCTGGATCACCTTTCTTGGGAATAACATAGATATGGATCTCTTCTGGCCAGTTGGCCAGGTAGCTGTCTTCTAAATTTCTTCGCATAGAGGAGTGAGCACTTCCAGCACTGCACCCATTTGTTGAAACATCTCAGTTGGCATTCCATCAATTCCTGGAGCCTTGTTTTTCGCCAGTGTCTTCAGTGAAGCTTGGACTTTTTCCTGTAGTACCATCGGCTCCTGATCATATGCTGCCTCCTGAAGTGGTTGAATGTCGACCAATTCGTTTCGGTATAATGACTCTGTGTATTCCTTCCATCTTCTTTTGATGCTTCCTGCATTGTTAATATTTTCCCCGTATTGCAACTCAAGGCTTGAATTTTTTCTTCAGTTTTTTTAGCTTGAGAAATGCTGAGCGTGTGCTTCCCTTTTGGTTTTCTATCTCCAGGTCTTTGCACGTCATAATAATACTTTACTTTGCCTTCTCGAGCTGCCCTTTGAAATTTTCTGTTCAGCTCTTTTACTTCACCATTTCTTCCTTTTGCCTTAGCTACTCAATGTTCAAGAGCAAGTTTCAGAGTGTCTTCTGACGTCCATTTTGGTCTTTCTTTTCTGTCTTTTTAATGACCTCTTGCTTTTTTCAGGTATGATGTCCTTGACGTCATTCCACAACTCGTCTGGTCTTCGGTCATTAGTGTTCAACATGTCACATCTATTCTTGAGACGGTCTCTAGATTCAGGTGGGATATGCTCAAGGTTGTACTGTGGCTCTCTTGGATTTGTTCTGATTTTCTTCAGTTTCAACCTGAACTTGCATATGAGCAATTGATGATCTGTTCTGCAGTTGGCCCCTGGCCTTTTCCTGACTGATGATATTGAGCTTTTTCATTGTCTGTTTCCATAGACATAGTCGATTTGATTCCTGTTATATTCTATCTGGTGAGGTCCACATGTATAGTCACCATTAATATTAGTGAAAAAAGGTATTTGCAACGAAGAGGTAAGTCATTGGTCTTGTAAAATTCTATCATGTGATCTCCAGCATCAGTTCTATTACCAAGGCCATATTTTCCAACTACCGATCTTTTTTCTTTGTCTCCAACATTTGCATTCCAATCACCAGTAATTATCAATGCATCCTGATTCAACATTTGCATTCCAATCACCAGTAATTATCAATGCATCCTGATTGCATGTTCCATCAATTTTAGACTGCAGAAGTTGGTAAAAATCTTCAATTTCTACATCTCTGGTCAGTTTGTAAATATGAATAATGGTCATATTAACTGGTCTTCCTTGTAGGTGTATGGATATTATCCTGTCACTGACAGCTTTGTACTTTAGGACAGATCCTGAAATGTTGCTTTTGACGATGACTGCAACGCCATTCCTCTTCGATTGTCATTGTTTGCCATAACATTGTTTGATTCAAAATGGGCAGTACCAGTCCATATCAGCTTACTAATGCCTAGGATATCGATGTTTATGTATCCCATTTCATTTTTGACATTCCATTTCATTTTTTAGCCTCGTTAGCACCAATGAATGGAAATATATAGAAGTGGGAGCTCATCATTTGTTTTGTTGTTGCTGCTGTTGCTATTGTTTTCAGATCCCTCAGCAATGCCTAAGGCCCATAATGACTAAGGACAATTTTAGAAACAGCACTCTAGCTTGTACAATGTTCCTGCAATACATAAGTACCGGAATTTACGCTGTAGAGGACGTCTTCCAAGCCGATTGCTCCCCAGAAGCGTCCTCCACTGTTACTCAGAAGCCCCTTTTACTTTGTCTTTATCTCTCATGAAACTCATAACATATTCCATGAGGAAAAAACCGAGTCTGCCCTGTCTGTCATTATATTTGCAGTGCCTACGCAGTGCCTGCTGTGGATTGAATATCCAGTAAATATTCCTGATTGAATGCATGTATGAGAGGGCAAACGGGTAGGTGGATGCATGGATGGATGAACTAATATGTTCAGCAGAGCCAGAGGTTTTATATTAAACTGCTTTGTCTTTATAATGTATGGGTTAAATCTAGGCAGCACCACAACTACCCAATGATACTCTAAAAATCTAGGCACATGCTTGGTATTTATACTATTAAACAGATAATTTTTTTTCCCTTCATGGATTTTATAATAAATTAGTCATTTTGACACTACATAGGACCAACTTCAACCAGGATTGCCTTAGTTATCTAATGCTGCTATAACAGAAATACCACAAGTGTATGGCTTCAACAAACAGAAGTTTCTTCTCTCACAGTCTAATGGGCTAGAAGTCCAAATTTAGGACATCAGCTCCAAGGGAAGGCTTTCTCTCTCTGTAGGCTCTGGAGGAAGGTCCTTGTCACCAATCCTTCCTGGACCAGAATTTTTTCAGCACAGGGACCCTGGGTCCAAAGGACATGCTATGCTCTCCATGCTTCTTTCTGGGTGGTATGAGGTCCCCCTGTCTCTCTGCTCACTTCTGTCTTTAATGTCTCAAAAGAGATTGAGTTAAGACACAACCTAATCTTGCAGGTTGAGTCCTGCCTCTTTAACATAACTGCCACTAATCCCACCTCATTAACATCACACAGGTAGGATTTACAACACAGAGGAAAATCACATCAGATGACAAAATGGTGGACAATCACACAATACTGGGAATCATGGCCTACCCAAGTTGACACATTTTGGGGGGCCTCAACTCAATCCATGACAAGGACCTATAGAAATTACAGTAAAACCTATAAAAGCTGGAACTTATGTAAGGCAGAAACCTGCCAGAGAAGGAAAAGTCAAATGTTTTCTGCTAAAATGAATGACAGAAAAGTGGTAAGACTGTACCCTGTCAAAGGTGGAAAACTTGTGAGACCTGGAAAAACATGAGAGTCCCATCGAGTTCTGGCTCTCACAGGTTTCACTGTGTAACACTGAGAACAATATAGTGCAGAGGGAAGGGAAAAGATACAAATAATGTTCAAATGCTCTTAAGTTGGGAGGATTTGGGGACATTTTATTTAATAGTTTCAAATTTGCATAAAAAGGATTGCTGGTTCAGAAAGACAGACTCAGATGGAAAAGAAAAGAAAAAAAATTGTCTGCTTATTTAATAAATGACTTAAACTACTACTTTTGGTAGGGACACCATGATGTACAATAATGAGGTTAGGAGTGAAAGGACATTGGTGAAGGAAGGTCATTAAATTGGAACTAACAAAAATGCTGTCTTTATTATGTTCAATATCTCCATCTGTTTTGTTTACCCGTCAGTTTTAAAACAATTTCATATTTTGAGCACATTATTTAACTATGGTAAAATGAAATAAGGTTTATGTTTGGTGTATTGCTAACTGAAACACTGGCAGTTCAAATCCGCTCAGCTACTCCCTTGGAGATAGACCTGGCAATCTGCTCCCATAAAGATTACAGCCTAGAAAACCCTATGGGGCAGTTCTGTTCTGTCACATGGGCTCACTCTGATCAAAAATCAACTGGATGTCACCTAACAACAACAGGTTTGATGTTATTTAATAGCATTACTGGATTTCTCTAGGGAGTCATCAGTAATGACCATAATCAGCTTGTTTATAAGTATATCTCATAGCAAAAAAACCAAAGCCCACTGCCATTGAGTCGATATGTACTCATAGCAACTCCATATGACAGAGTAGAGCTGCCCCATAGGGTTTCTAAAGCTGTAATCTTTATGGAAGCAGACTGCCACATCTTTCTCTCTCGGAATAGCTGGTGGGTTGGAATTATCAACCTTTTGGTTAGCAGTAGAGCACTTAACCACTGTGCCACCAGGGCTCCATATATCTCACAAAAGGTGGTAAGACAAGACTCCTAGGCCAGATAACAGTGTGGCAAAATAAAGGGTTTATAGTTAGACCTTGATTAAAATGGCAGCTCTATCGGTTGCTACCTGTATTACAAAAATCTTGTTAATTTTCTTCTTCAAGCTTCAGATTACTCATATCTGTTTTATACGATTGTTTCGAGGACTCCTTGAAAGACACATGAGAGGGCCTAGCAGTGCAGAGCACAGAGCTGACACTAAATGTGTATTAATTCCCAGCCACTGTTTTATTAACCGACATGATTGTTACCCTCAAACGGTAAGAGAGCGTGAGTGTGTGTCTTTCAAACACTGAGGGGGAGTCACTTCATCTGTCCTGTGAGTTCTTCCAGGAGGGATCAGAGGCAGAGAAGGTAGATAATAAAAAATCTGATAAAGAGCATGTGTAAAGTGTTGGGTATGGAAACTTGGGAAGGACAGAGTCAGGAAAAGGACTTCTTCAATGTTGAAATTTCAGAGTTGTAAGCTAATAAATCACCACCCCTGTGTCGGTTTTGTAGTACTGTGGTGGCTTCACGTTGCTATGATGCTGGAAGTTACGTCACTGGTACTTCAAATACCAGCAGGGTCAGCCATAGTGGACAGTGTTCGGTGGAGCTTCCAGACTACAATTGACTAGGAAGTTGTAGACATACTTCCAAAAATTAGCCAATGAAAACACTATGGACTACAGCAGAATATTGTCCAAGATAGAGCTGGAAGAAGAGCCCCCTAGAGTGGGAGGCCAAACAAGGGATTTGAGCATATAACACAGGACCCAGCAATGTTTCATCTGTTGTACATGGGGTCACCATGAGTCGAAGTTGCAACTAACAACAACCACAATGCTTATAAAAACCAAAACCCATTGCAGTTGAGTCAATTCCAACTCATAGCAACCCTACAGGGCAGAGTACAACTGGCCCATAGGGTTTTCAAGGCTGTAACCTTTATGGATGCCCGGAATATCAATTGAGATGTTTCAACAAACAGATGCAGCACTGGAGGGGCTCACTCGTCTATGCCAAGAAATATGGAAGACAGCTTCCTGGCCAACTGACTGGAAGAGATCCATTTCTATGCCTATTCCCAAGAAAGATGATCCAACTGGATGTGGAAATTATAGAACAATATCACTAATATCACACGCAAGCAAAATTTTGCTGAAGATCATTCAAAAACAGCTGCAGCAGTATATCGACAGGGAACCGCCAGAAATTCAGACCAGATTCAGAAGAGTACGTGGAAACAGGGATATCATTGCTGATGTCAGATGGATCCTGGCTGAAAGCAGAATACCCGAAGGAGGTTCACCTGTGTTTTTTTGACTATGGAAAGGCATTCGACCGTGTGGATCATAACAAACTATGGATAACACTGCAAAGAATGGGAATTCCAGAACACTTCATTGTGCTCATGAGGAACCTGTACATAGATCAAGAGGCAGTTGTTCGGACAGTACAATGGCATACTGATCGGTTTAAAGTCAGGAAGGGTATGCATCAGGGTTGTATCCTTTCACCACTATTCAGTCTGTATGCTGAGCAAATAATCCGAGAAGTTGGACTATGTGAAGAAGAACAGGACATCAGGATTGGAGGAAGACTCATTAACAACCTGCATTATGCAGATGACACAACCTCGCTTGCTAAAAGTGAAAAGGACATGAAGTGCTTACTAATGAAGATCAAAGACCACAGCCTTCAGCATGGATTACACCTCGACATAAAGAAAACAAAAATCTTCAAAATGGACCATCATGACAAATGGAGAGCAACATCATGACAAATGGAGAAAATATTGAATTTGTCAAGGATTTCATTTTACTTGGATCCACAATCAACAGCCATGGAAGCAGCAGTCAAGAAATCAAAAGACGCATCGCATTGGGTAGATCTGCTGCAAAGGACCTCTTTAAAGTGTTGAAGAGCAAATATGTTACCTTGAAGACTAAGGTGTGCCTGACCCAAGCCATGGTATTTTCGATCGCATCATATGCATGTGAAAGCTGGACAATGAATAAGGAAGACTGAAGAATTGATGCCTTTGAACTGTGGTGTTGGCGAAGAATATTGAATATACCATGGACTGCCAGAAGAACGAACAAATCTGTCTTGGAAGAAGTACAACCAGAATTCTCCTTGGATACAAGGATGGCGAGACTGCATCTCACATACTTTGGACGTGTTCTCAGGAGGGATCAGTCCCTGGAGAAGGACATTATGCTTGGCAAAGTACGGGGTCAGCGGAAAAGATGAAGACCCTCAACAAGGTGGATTGACACAGGGGCTGCAACAATGAGCTCAAGCATAACAACAGTTGTAAGGATGGTGCAGGACCAAGCAGTGTTTCATTCTGTTGTGCATAGGGTCGCTCTGACTCGGAACTGACTCCACGGCACTAACAACAACAATGACAATCTTTAAGGAAGCAGACTGCCACCTCTTTATCCTGCAGAGCAACTGGGTTTGAACTGCAGACCTTTTGGTTAGCAGCCGAGTGCTTAACCACTGTGCCACCAGGGCTCCTCACAAAGCTTATAAGACTCTCTGTATAATATTCACTTGCTGCTCACCCTCTTAAACCATAATTTGTGAATATCAGTTTGTTTTAGAGCATGTTCCTCATTCTCTCTCTTCAGTGTTTCTCCTCTCCCTCCAGCTTATGCACTGTTGTCTCCCTCACTCTGCAAACACATTCCTCTCATGGAAACCTCTGATCCATTGACCCCACTGCTGACCATAAACGCCTCATGTTCTCCCTTCCCCCTTTACCAGCAAAGGTTTGATAGTCCATCTTTTGAGTCACTCTCCTGCATCTGCCAATCATATCCTTGTTTTTCTCTTCCTTCACCCGATTCTTTTAGGAAGTTCTGACCTTCTTTAAACTCAACTCCACACATTTTAGTTATACTAGGTGGGCGCAAATGGTTTGTGCTCGTTGACTAAACCAAAAGTTGGTGGTTCGAACCTACCCAACAGTAACATGGAAGAAAGGCCTGATGATTTGCTTCCATAAAGATTATAGCCAAGAAAACTCTGCGGAGCTGTTCTACCCTGTAATAGATGGAGTCACCACAAGGCAATCAGCTTGATGGCAACAGGTTAGGTTTTTTTTGGTTCTACTCATTCTGCGCCTGTACAGAAGCGGCTGGACAGAGCGGGAGAAAAACATGAAACTATGGTCTCCCTTTAAATGTAAAACTACAACTGGGCGTTCAATACTGCGCTGCCATCTCGCTGCATTCTCCTGGTAAGTTGGTTTTCCTTTTCTCTTAGAAAACTAATTCACACTTTCTTTCTTATCCTCAAGTCCCCATTACCTCCTCCCCCTTTCTCACTCTCTCCTGAAAACCTTGTCTTATACTTCACTGAGAAAATGAGAAGCACTCAGCACAAACACTTCAACATCCGACACCAAATCTGAAGCCACTGCTCCTGTCGCCACGTACTCGGCCCTCCACGAGTCGGAACCGCACAATGGCGACTGCTTACAACTGGTCTCCCTGCTGTTACAATGGGTGCTGTCAACCTTTTTTGTGTCAGGAGGCCCTTCTGACTGTTTTCAGAACATTTTTAAATACATAAAAAGTGCCTAGGAATACAAAGGAAACCAATTATATTGAAATTCATTTATCAAAATATTAAAAGTATCAAAAAGGAAGCACACACGTGTGCTTCTTTATTAATGTATGTAGGTGGTCAAACGAGTACCATATTTTGATGGAATGAGAAGACTAAATGATATTTCAAGATATTGGCAACAGCTGTTACGTGATTTGAAATATCTATAAGCCCAAGCCCGTAGCCGTGGAGTCTATTCTGACTTGTAGCAGCCCTGTGGGACAGAACAGGCCTGCCCCATGGGCTTTGTTACTGTTGTTAGGTGCCGTCAAGTCAGCTCCAACTCAGCGACCCTGTGTACAACAGTACTTCTTCCCAGACGGATTTGTTCATTCTCCTGGCACTTCATGGGATATTCAATATTCTTCACCAACACCACAATTCAAAGGCGTCAGTTCTTCTTTGGTGTTCCTTATTCATTGTCCAGCTTTCACATGCATATGAGGCGATTGAAAATTCTATGGTTTGGGTCAGGCATACCTTAGTCCTCAAAGCAATAACTTTGCGTTTTAACACTTTAAAGAGGTCTTTTGCAGCAGATTTGCCTAATGCAATATGTCGTTGGATTCTCGACTGCTGCTTCCGTGGGCATCAGTTGTGGATCCAAGTAAAATGAAGTTCTTGACAACTTCAATATTTTCTCCATTTATCACGACGTTGCTTATTGGTCCAGTTGTGAGAATTTTTGTTTTATGTTGAGGTGCCATGGAGTTTCCAAGGCTGTAAATCCTAATGGAAGCAGACTGCCACATCTTTCTCCCATTGACCAGCCGGTGGGTTCGAACCCCGACCTTTTTGTTAGCAGTCGAGTGCTTAACCACTGCACCACCAGGGCTCCTTTATTAGCAACATTAGTCCAATAAAATACTGAAAATTTGAACAAAACGGACAAAATTCTAGTAAACAGCAATTTACCAATACCAACAAAGGAGAAATAAAAAATGTGAATATTCCTGTGGCTATTAAATAAATTTGAACTGTATTTCAAAACTGTCTCTTAAAGAAAACCCCAGGCCAACATGGCTTCCCTGGTGAATTTTTCCACATGTTTAAGGAAGAATTGTTCCTGCTCTTACAAAAACCCGTCAGAACATCACAAAAGGGCACAACTCCTAACTGGTTTCATGAAGCTCTAACAATCTTGATGCCAAAATCTAACAAGGAAACCACAGGAAAAGAAAATTAAGTCTAATCGCATTCATGAACATAGATACAAAAATCCTAAACAAGATGTTAGCAAATCAAATTCAGCAAATCTAAGATGAATAAAACATAATGATCCAGATGGAGTTAGTCCAGAAAAGCAAGGTTGTTTTCACACCTGAAAATTGATCAGCGCAATGAACCGCACTAACAAAATGAAGAGGAAAAAGCATGTAACCATCTCAGCAAATGCAGAAAAAAAAAAATATGTTTCATAAAATTCGACATCTAAACATTTATAATAATTTTATAAACACTCAGCAAACTGGGAGCTTCTTTAAAGTCTTTTAAAACTGTCAATCTACAAATTATAAAATTAATTATTAAATAAATTTAGAAGATTAAATTGTACAAGATCAACAGAAAAAAAAAAGTTTTTGTTTTTCAAAATCCTGGCAGCACCGATTTAGAAAATGACGTTCGTAAAATGGTACCCTGCACAATCATATCAAAAATATCAATTAGGCAGCTTTGTTCCCACTTGCTGGGTAAGAGAAAGCCTAAGGGCCCTGGCAAAATTAAAAGAAGACGACGTCCGCAGAGTCCAGGATAGCCTGTAAGGCGGAGAGGCGGGAGGGAGGTTGAAGCTGATTTTACCAGAAAATGCCATGGACTGAAAAACCAAACAAGAGGATGAAACGTGCTGTAAAGACGGTGGTACTTATGGCAGTGCTTCTTCTGACATTTTACTTGAAATAAATATGAACGCAAGTTTAGAAAATCAGTTTACACAGTCAGAATTGTAGACAATCTACGCGTAGCCTTCGAGTCCGCTCCAGCTCATTAAAAAAAACAAAACAAAACCCATTGCTGTCCAGTTGATTCCGACTCATTGCTCCCCGTAGGTCAGAATATAGCTGCCCATAGGGTTTCCAAGGAGTGGCTGGTGGATTCGAACTGCCGACCTTCTGGTGAGCAGCCATAGCTCTTAACCACTGTTCCGCCAGGGCTCCTTTCCAAGTCATAATGACCCTAAAAGCCCAAGGAGCACAAGGAGCCTTTTGGCACAAACGGTTAAGCCCTTGGCTGCTAACTAAAAGTTTGGTGGCTCAAGCCCACCCAGTGGCTCCAGGGAGAGAGACCTGGCCATCTGCCTCCATCAAGATTTCAGCCAATAAACCCCTGTGGGGAAGTTCTACTCTGCCACATGGTGTAGCTATGAGTCAAAATCAACTGGATGGCGCCTAACAACAACAGTACACAGGTCGAAAGAATTTGGATCTTATCCTAGTTATACACCAGGGGTCAGCAAACCTTTTCTGTAAAGGATAAGATGGTAAATATTTCAGTCTTGTGTGCCATATGATTTCTGTCATGACTACTTAACATGGCCAGTTAGTACAAAAGCTGCCACAAACAATAAACAGGTGGGTGTGCCTGTGTTCAAATAAAACTTCGTTTACAAAAACAAACAGTGGGCTAGATTTGGTCCTGGGCTGTTGCTTGCCCACACCTGGTACAGACCTTTGCCTCTCCAAGTGTCATCTGAAGACTAGCAGCACCAACATCAGCCTCATTTAGACAGCAGTGGGTCACTGTGTATAGGAACGAACATGAGTCCCAGGGATCCAGGAAAGTCTTCAGACTGGGAACAGCCCACTGTTTGGGTCATTTACTGCCTCCCCATCTTCAGGACAGGCAGGGGTCTGTGGTGACTTATCTGAGCCAGGGTGCTGGGTGCCAGGACTAGGGGTAGGATAGAGCAATGCTGGCTTGTGGGCAGTGGAACATAGAACCAAGGGACAAGAACTGAGAGGCTGTCTAAGGACAAGACCAGAATCAGGCTGAACAGATGGTCCAGTACAGATGATCTGAGAGTTACAGAAGGGAGGAACGGAAACCATCAGGGCAGAGCATGTGCGTGGTAAGGGAAGGGAGAAGGCAGAGCCAAGAGTGATTTACCAGACGTTTGGGAATGCAGCTGCAGAAGGACTTTATGGGGTGCCAGAGATGTTCTCGTGGGCAGTAAAGAAGCTCTTACAACCATGCCACATATTAGAATAATAGTGGTTTGGCCTAAGTTGAATATATTCTTCCTCCAGCTTTACAGAGCAGAAAATGAAAAGAATAATGTCAGTCCACATATTTATCCCATAGATTCCTCTACCTAGGCATCTTTTTTTTCCATGAAAAGTTTTAGGGAGGTTTATATTCGTTAATTTTTAAAAGAAAGTCTTTTCTTAACTTTTTTATTATTATTTTACTTTAGATGAAGGTTTATAGACCAAACTACCTTCGCATTAAACAGTTAGTACGCATACTGTTTTGTGACATTGGTTAACAACCCCACAACATGTCAACACTCTCCCTTCTCGATCTTGGGTTCCCTATTACCAGCTTTCCTGTTCCTTCCTGCCTTCTAGTCCTGGCCCCTGGGCTGGTGTGCCCCTTTAGTCTTCTTTGTTTCATGGGCCTATCTAATCTTTGGCTGAAGGGTGAACCTCAGAAGTGACTTCATTACTGAGGTAAAAGGGTGCCCAGGGGCCATACTCTCAGGGTGTCTCCAGTCTCTGTCAGGACGGTGAGTCTGGTCTTTTTTTGTGAGTTAGAATTTTGTTCCACATTTTTCTCCAGCTCTGTCTGGGACCCTCTATTGTGATCCCTATCAGAGCAGCCAGGCACCATGGAGTTGTACTGGACTCAGTCTGGTGGAGGCCGTGGTAGTTGTGGTCCATTAGTCCTTTGGACTAATCTGTCCCTGTGTCTTTAGTTTTCTTCATTCTCCCTTGCTCTTGAAGGGGTGAGACCACTTAGATGGCCACTCACAGGATTTTAAGACTAAAAGGAAACCATTTCAAATTCTCTTCCCTGGCCATCTCACAAATGCTCATCTAAAATGAGGACTGGCACTGAAATAGAGAACAGTCCCATCAGAATCGAGGCCTGGCAGCCACAGTTTAATGTAATGCCTAAATACGATCAGGTTTTCTTGAAAGAAATGCCATTAAAGAAGCACTAGAAAAAGTATTGGGTTGGCATTCCAGGAACTGTCTATGGAAATTGTACCGTAAATTATAGTAATGGAATTAAACTTAACTTTGATTGAGCATTTTTAATAGGCCAGAGCTCAGCCCTCTATACAGACTACCTCATTGTTTTCTCACAAAACCCTCTAAGGTTAAGTGCTAATGTATTCCTCATTTCATAGATGAGGAAACAGAGGCCCCAAGAGGCAGGTTCATGCCCAGCCAATCTGACCCTCTGCTTTTAACCGTCACATAAAATGGCTCTGCCCCATGTTCTGCAGCCCAGAGAAATCCTGTCTTTTGAAGCCATCACTTGTCTGATGTAAAGGACCATCATTATCCATGCAAGAGTGCATTTGAGAAGCTCCCATTTCATAAATGGTTTTACTAAAATGAAATACATTTAATTTACAAACTTTTCAAATATCAGTGACAGGTTTTTTTCTCACAAAGTAGCCTTAGTGCTGCATTTGTTTTTCCTTCTTCTTCTTCTTAAATGCACACAAGCCTAAATGTTTCTGCAAATGTTATGTGTTCATCAATTCTCCTTAGATACCCTCCCTTAAAAAGGAAACTAAATGATCCCAGTAATGCTGCATCTGATTAGCTTGCAGTGATGTGAGATACGTTTCAGCTTGTAGCCCACACAGTTTCTATGGGAATGTTTCAGGCTGGAGTATGACCAAAACTCAATGAAAAATAAGTACAAATGTACTGAAAATATAATGATTCATTGATTTAAACATGGTAAAAGATAACTGAAGAAGCTATTGTTAAAGACGATGAGAATTTTTTTTATGCCTGTTTCAAGAAATCTACAGGGTAAATGGTTGATGGACTACGTTATTCTCGAGAGACGATCACTGTTTTTTAAGAGGATATGTCTACTATTTATTTTATACTTAAGAAATGTGGGGACTATGAAATTCTGTATACCTATTCTCATTTGCACATCTAGTTGCCAGAATAAAAACAACTTTAAAATGGCTTATTGTTTTATTCTTTTCAAATAAAAATATTTAATTTTATAATCTGCTTTGTTATTTCCATGAATACAAGAGAAATATGGATCATTTAATAAGAATTTTGACTCTAGGTATCTGTATAAAGTATCTGGAACCTGCCTCTCGGCAGACATGGCAGTCAGCTTCTGTAAAGATTACAGCAGAGGAAACTCTATGGGGCAGCTCTATGCTGTTCTATAGGGATGCTATGAGTCAGAATGGACTCTAGGTCAATGGTTTTGTTTGTTTGTTTATTATAGCTATGTAAAAACACGCTTAATGAAAGACTAGAGGATATATGTGGTAAGGAGAGTTTGAAAACAGTCTCCAATAAACCGTGCCCTTCATGAGACTGTGAATATGATAGGGTATCCTATGACAATAACATATTATGTTATATGACAAACGCTTCTTGCTGATGTAATTAAGGCTTTCAATCAGATGAGTTCATCAAAAGGAAGGTTATTCTAATTCATTCTAATCAGATGAGTTCCTAAAAGGGGATCTAGAGGTCAGAGGCAGAAGAAGTCAGAGAGATGATCCTGATGGCCTAGAAGAAAGCAAGCATCCATGCTGTGACCTGTCCAGGGAAGGTGCATGGCAAGGAACTGTGGGTGGCCTCTAAGGGCCAAGAGCAGCTCCCAGCTGTTACCTAGCAAGAAAACAGCAACCTTAGCCATACAGCTACAGGGAACTAAATTTGGACCAGAACCTGAAAGAGGTTGGAAGAAGACACTGAGTGTTAGGTGAAAACTGCAGCTCCAGCCAACACCTTGATTGCATCTTGTGAATCGGGAACAGAGGGTCTAGCTAATCCATATCCAGATTCTTGACCCATGGAAAGTGTGATATAATAAATTTGTGTTGTTTTAAGTAGCTAAGTTTATAGTAATTTGTTATGCAGCAATAGAAAACTAAAGCAATATACATAAAACGCTGCTAACCCTAATTATGTCACACAATGAGTGTATGTTGGAACCAAGATTCAATCCCATACCTTTCGGACCCCAGAACATATTTTTAAACTCTGAACACAAACTAAAGTTTTGATAAAGTTGGTAAAGTTATTTTTGCCACACTTTAAATTTTTTTTATTCTTGGTGGCAATATATGCAACAGAACATACATCCATGCAAAAATTTCTGCATGTACAGTTCAGTGACATCAGTCACATACTTTATACTGTGTCACTGTTCTCACCATCTCCACCCATATTGTGTCACCACCGTTAATTTGGACTCTCTGCCCCTTAAATTTCTCATTCGTGATTTAGAGTAACTGTTATCAAATTGATCTCATACAGATCAATCTTTAAAACAGTGTGATGCTCAAGGCAAACATCCTTTATTAATCGAGCTAAACTATTGCTTAGTTTAAAGACGGCTTCATGGGATAGTTTCAGTTCCAGGCAATAGATTCAAGGGTTCCCCCCGTCTCAATGGGCCCAGTAGATCTGGTTTTCATATGAATTTGAAGTTCTGTTCCACATCATTCTTCCTCTTGATCAGGATCCATCTATTCGGTCCTTGATCAAAACGTTCCGTAATGGTAGCCAGGCACCATCTATTTCTTCTGGTCTCGTGGCAAAGGAGGTAGTAGTTCATGCAGACAATTAGACCTGCAGTCTATTTCCTTCTCTGATTCCTGGGTTTCTTTTCTCCTCTGCTGCTCCAGGAGGATAGAGACCAATTGTATCTTGGATGGCTGTTCGTTTTAAGACCCGAGGCACTACTCAGCAAAATAGGAAACAGAACAGAAACTCTAAAGACATTAGACCAATTGACTGGAAACCATGACCCTAAACCTTTGAACCAAGAAAACCCAACAGACAAGGTGTTTATTTGTAGTCAGGGCTTCAAGCTAGTTCACTCCAGATTGCACCCCTGCTGAGAATTTGCAGTTCTAACAGGTTCCCAGGCGACGTTAATGCTGCTGGTTAGGGACCAGTTCTAAGACACACTAATAGAGCTGTGGTTCTTAAAATCTCTTATACGTAAGAGTCACCTGGGGATCTTGTTAAAATTAGATTCTGATTCAGTACATCTGAGGTAGAAATGCGAATTCTCAGCTGAGGTTCGAACCAGAACAAACTGGTACAAAACCCTGGTTGTACCTAAGTAGTATCAACAACTGAAACCTTTTTTTATTATTTTTTTGGAGGGGTGAGTTGCTGTTGTAGTTGTAAAACTATATATAACACTTTATTTGCCACTTTGTCCTTTATCTCTGGTGTATAGATTAGTGACAACTACTACATTAGTGAAGTTGTGTAACCATTACCCTTAATCAATGCCAATTTTTCCATTACCATAGACAAAAATTCACTACTTCTTTGAGAATGATTTCCTCTCTCCTGCCCCTGGTAGCCACTAGTAATCACTGCTCTCTCTATAAAACCACCTGTTCTTATTTCATATAAGTGAGACCATACAGTATTTGTCCTTGGTGATTAACTTATATCACTCAGGATAATGTCCTAGAGGCCCATCCATGTTGTAGCATGTATCAGGACTCCATTTATCTTTATCCGTTTTATGTGTGTACCATATTTTGCTTATCCATTCATCTGTTGATGGGCACTTTTTGCTACTGTGAATGAATATCAGCAATGAGTACCAGTCTGTTCATGTCATTACTTTTAGGTGCCTAGGGTATATACTTAGGAGTAGAATTGCTGCATCATATGGTAGTGCTATTTCTAATTTTTGGAGGAATCATTATATTGTTTGCCACAATGGTTGTACCATTTTAAGCTTCCACCAGCAGTGGATAAGGGTTCCAATCTCCCAACATCCTCACCAACATTTGTGTTTTTTCTTTTTTAACCATCGCCATTGTAACAGAGGTGAGGTGGTATCTCATTGTAATTTTGATTTGCATCTCTCTGATGGCTAAAGATGACGAGCACCTTTTCATGTCTTTGTTGGCCACTTAAATATCCTTTTTGGTGAAGTGCCTGTTCATGTTCTTTGCCCATTTTTCAATTGGGTTATTTGTTTTGTTATTAAGTTGTAGAAGTTTTACATATATTTTGAATATTAGACCCTTACGGGATATATTGTTCCCAAATATTTTCTCCCAAATATGTATAGGTTGTCTTTTTTTACTCTTTTGATAAAGTCTTTTAATGAACATTAAGTATTTAATTTTTATGAGGTCCCAATTATCTATTTTGTCTTCTGCTGCTTACGCATTTGTTGGTGTATCTGATAATCCATTATTTAAAACACACATACACATATGCAAGCACAAAAACTAGGGCCCATAGTTTTCTCCTTATGTTTTCTTCCAAGAACTTTATGGTTTAGCTTTAACATTTATGTCTTTGATCCACTTCACCACACTTTTAGATGAAGTAATCATTCTAGATTAAATCTAGAATTATAGATTGGTCCAGATAAACCATCATTAAGTAAAACTTCTTGATTATTGTTATCTAAAGGACTGTTACTATGTGAATTTTTTACAGGATCAAAGATGCTTTTATCATTTTGTACTCAATATCCATCACTGGTGTACTGAAACCTCACACTAACTCTGCCAAACAATGGTTTCCAATTAAAGCTTTTGATTATAATTAATTACAAAAGATTTTTAAAAAAAGAGAAAATTTCTTTTAATATTTAGTACTTTATTAGAGTAATGAACTGTGTCTTTTTTAATCAGTTATAATCAAAAACTTTTCCAAAAGACTTGTCTTATTCAACAACAATGAGATATTTTAACATGACGTGAGACTGACTTTAGTTTGATTATTAGAAATTATTTTGGTGATCCAAACTGAGAAACGCTGAATACTCAACCAGTATTCTCTCAGTGACTCTAATTTAAAATTCTTAGCTTTTAAAGGGAAGTTCCATTTTTTGTTTTTCAAGCTTGTCATAACAACCTCTATTTTAATATGTATGTTTTCTTTGATGTGGCCTCAGAGATAATACAAATTATTCCCTAATGGTATTTTATAAATATAACAGTGCTCTTTCTCAAGATTCACAAAGGATACAATATTTTTTCACTGTATATGTGGCATCACCCCCTTTTGCTACTTGTCTTTATGACAGATTTTGACTTTAAATATCATAACTCACTCAATGTAATTAGGTCCTATTTTTATAACTTGCTCCATTATATTTGAAAAGTACATTATTTCTTGTGGTTTGCAAACATTCATGGGATAAATGTGAATGTATTAATTTAGTTAGCAATGCTTCAAGTCAAGTGCAGATAATATTAAAAAAAAAAAAGTATGTTTTCTTTGACCACTAGCATACATTATGGTGAGTATGAATGACATTATTTTACTTTGAAGGCAGTCATGTTGTACAAGTATCCAACAGCTAGTGAGATAAATTTCAGAAACTAGATGTTTATATTAAGGGACCCTGGTGGCACAGTGGTTAAAGCACATGGCTGCTAACCAAAAGGTCTGTGGTTTGAATCTACCAGCCGATCCACAGATGAAAGATATGGCATTCTGCTTCTGTAAAGATTTCAGCATTGAACACCCTATGGGACAGTTCTCCTCTGTTGACTTGACAGTGGTGGGGGTGGGGGGGGAGTTGCTTATATTATAAAATCTGTCATAAAGTAAAAAGGAATAGGAGATGGCGATAGGACATGAGAAATAAGTACATTTCTACCTTCAACCCAATTTCAAAGTAGGATAGAGTTAATGAAGGAGTCCTGGTGGCACAGGGGTTAAAGCGATCTACTGCTAACTGAAAGGTGGGTGGTTTGAAACCACCGGTGGCTCCACAGGAGAAAGATGTGGCAGTCTGCTTCCGTAGAGATTTACAGCCTTAGAAGCCCTATGGGATGAGCTAGGAGTCAGAATCAACTCAATGGCATTGTGTTATAGAGTTAATGGAGCCCTGGAGGTGCGTTGGTTAAGCGCTCAGCTGCTAACCAAAAGGTTGACAGTTGGAATCCACCAACTGCTCCTTGGAAACCCTGTGGGGCAGTTCTACTCTGTCTTTTAGGATCGCTATGAGTTGGAATCGACTCAACAGCAACAGATTTGGTTTTGGCTCAGAGCTTTAACGGAAAGACAATGAACCTCGTACTTCAGGTTTTAGATATGATTTTCAATGCCTGCTTTACCACTAACTAGCTGTGTGATTCAGCATATGGTAATTAATCTCTTGAAGACTTTGTTCTTATTTGCATCACGGGAGAATACCTACTATAGTAAATCCTTCAAAAGCTAGAACCTGTGTAAGGTGGAAAACTGTCACAGAAGGAAAACTTAAATATTTTCCACTAATAAGTACAATAGAAAAGCTGTAAGACTTCACCTTGTCAAAGGCAGAAAACTTGTGAGACCTGGAAAAACAAGGCAGCCTGATCAAGTTCTGGCTCTCACAGGTTCCACTGTACATTCAGGGCTGTTGTGAAAAGTAAACGCCACAAACGAGTGAGGCATCTGGTAGTGAGTGACCAGCAGGTAACAAACAATTCTCACATGATCCGTGTTGACATTGTTGCCTCTGGCTAGGCCACCAAGCTCACTTAGAGACACGGAGTCCATAATGAATGAAGAGTAATATCCTTAGGAAAAGATGGATTAGATGTTTTACTTTCGCCTGATGTGAGGGAAAGATACACTTTCTGTCCCTCACTGGGTACAGTGAAGTAAGCAAACACTGAGGTCCAAGGCTAGCCCTCAGCAGTAGCTTTAGTCAGATTTAATGCTTGGCCTTTTAATGTGGCAAATAAGGTAGAATTTTTAAATTTGGGGGATTCCTCTCTTCTTTTCCACGTGTTAAAAAATTACTCTTTAAAAATGTCCAATTACATGCTATTAGTCCCAAGGTGTTATCTTTCGTCTCTCACAAAAACCCAGGTGACATCGTTATGATAGCAACTCTTTTCAGGTGCATTACCTATTGCCACATTATAACATTGGCAAAGGTTCAGATTCCTCCTTAAGAAACAAGAGAGAGAAAAGCTGTACCTGGTTGGGATCTGGGAGACCAGCTTTGATGAGGACTGAGGTAAGGCCAGCCCACCCAGTGCAGCAAGGAGCCCAGGCAGAGGTAGAGGCAATTTCCACAGGCAAAGGCAGCTCAAGAGCCGAATAAACTCCCCACAGAGAGAACCAATCCCAAAGGGTCAGACAGAGAGATAAAAAATGGTGCCAAGGCACTAGGTCTATGAATCATACCAGACACGTGAAGAGGACAAACTGAGGTACTGCGAACGAATGCAGAGAAGGGATATGGGAAGGCTTCTGACTCCAGAGCTTGTGCTCTTCACCTTGGGCTACACTGCCTCTATTATGAGAAGGGAACCCCGGTGGCGCAGTGGTTAAAAGCTCAGCTGCTAACCAAAAGGTCGGCAGTTCGAATCCGCCAGCCTCTCTATGGAAATCCTATGGGGCAGTTCTACCCTGTCCTATAGGGTCACTATGAGTCAGATTTTTTATTATGAGACCATAACTGAAAGAAATTATAAAATTGTTGAGTTAAAGCAAGAAATTATATCACAGTGTGATGAATTTGGATATTTTCTCAACAAAGGAGAGAGGTAGCAGAAACCATTGAGGCTACAATAAAATCATATGTGATTTCAGACAAAGCCAATCACAGCAATCCCATTTGCCTTGCCCGTGATTGGTTTAGGAATGAAATTATAAGGCCATTGTTAGGTGCCATTGAGTCTACTCTGACTTATGATGATCCTACGTAGAACAGAACAAAACATTACCCAGTCCTGTGCCATCCTCAGAATTTTTGGTATGTTTGAGCGTATTTTTGCAGCCACCGTGTCAATATATCTCATAGAGGGTTTCCCTTGTTTTTGCTGACCTTTTACTTTACCAAGGCGCCCTGGTGGCACAGTGGTTAAGAGCTCAGCTGCTAACTAAAAGGTTGGTCGTTTGAATCTACCAGTCACTCCTTGGAAACTCTGTGGGACAGTTCTACTCTGTCCTATAGGGTCACTATGAATCGGAATCAACTCGATGGCAACAGGTTTGTTTTTGATTTACTCTACCAAACAGATGTCCTTTTTAGCAATTGGCTTTTCCTGATGACGTGTCCAGTGTAAGCAAGATGAAGTCTCACCATCCTCACTGCTAATGAGCATTCTGGCTCTAGTTCCTCCAAAACTGGCTTGTTTATTTTTCTGGCAGTCCATGGTATATTCAATATTCTTCACCAACACCAATAAGATATGAGGGGGGAAAATATAATGGTTGGGTTTTGTTAAAGGTTTTCTTTTATCTTAGAAAGGAAACTTCATTTATCTGCATTTAGCCACTGTCTTGTGACTCCTGGATGTGTGGCAGACACCTTGAGACCATGAGGGGAACCAACCCATGAAGCAAAGCCTACACACTGGTAATGGCAGAGCTAAAACAGGGGAGACCCTGGGTTCTTGATGGCATGGTTAAGCCACTGATTAATCAACTCGGGGCATTGCCATTAAGATCAACTGGCTTCAGCCAGTTTTTTTCCATTTTTATATGACTCTACTCAGGTTTCAGAATTGCAGAAGAAAGCCAGTGGGCTTAGCTTGGTGTTATGTTTGCATGGGTTCAAACCCCACTTCTTGTACCAAAATCTGTCTTAGTTATCTAGTGCTGCTATAACAGAAATACCACAAGTGGATGGCTTTAGCAAACAGAAATTTATTCTCTCACAGTCTAGGAGTCTAGAAGTCTGAATTCAGGGTTCCAGCTCCAGGGGAAGGCCTTCTCTCTTGTTGGCTCTGGGGGAAGGTCTTTGTCATCACCCTTCCTCTGGTCTAGGAACTTCTCAGCACAGGGACCCCGAGTCCAAAAGATACGCTCTGCTCCTAGCTCTTCTTGCTTGGTGGTATGAGGTCCCTCTCCTTGATGCTTGATTCTCTTATTCCTTGAGATTGACTCAAGAAACAACCTAATCCTGTAGGTGAGTCCTACCTCATTAACATAACTACCTCTATTCCTGCCTCATTAACATCATAGAAGTTAGGATTTACAATACATAGGGTAATCACATCAGGTCACAAAACGGAGGCAAGCATACAATACTGGGACTCATTGCCTATCCAAGTGGACACACATTTTGGGAGATAAAATTCAATCCATAACATCGACTTGGGCCACATGCTCACCCTTGGCTAATGGAGAGTGAGGCACCTTGAATGATACTACCACCATCACTGCACATATTAGGGGAAAAGTAATTCCCCCAAAGGAAAAGGAGTATCAGGGTGCTTTACCACAAGGTAGGGGAACAGACACTGGGTAGCAAAAAAACAAATGTCCACCAATAGAGAAAATAAGAAGCTTCTGTCTTCAGCCCAGCATGTGACTTTAAATAAACTAAGTACTCAGTATTGAAGGGGTAATATTGACTTTTATCACTTCAAGTTACATCCTAAATTTGGACTCAATTTCTATGTAAAGTCTGAGAGTACATATAACATTATGCTCTTAATTTTACAGTCAGACCTCACGGCAATTTATTTAGGGTTTTAATTTGCATTTTAAAAATATACATCATTATCAACTTTCCAATCTCAGTTTGAAAATAGGTCAACTCTTCACAATTTATATGAACTGAGTAAAATCTTACCATCTGAGTTACAGCATAAATGTTTTGAGAGATGTGCCTTATATTATCATAAGCACATCCCATTAAAGTAAGACCACAGTTTACTCTTCATTGAGCATACAAATTGTGTCTGACTCTGATGAAGAAAACTGAGGCCTAAATATTTTAAATGGGGTTCGTATAATGGCTTTGTGTTCTGAAAGGAAGATTGATGTCTTTAGATGGTTAAGATTTCAAAAGCCTTTAATTTCTTTCAGAAGGCTGTGTATATCAGAAATAGATTGCTGTGGTGATAATTGCCTCAATAATGATGAAGATAAATTTCTGTTTACTTGGACCTCACTAAAGAATTGATCAAAGGATATAAGAGAAACTTGGAGTAAATTAGTTTAAAAATTCAACCTACTTACTCAGTAGATATTTATTGAATTCTTCCTTGTTCCAAGTACTATTCTAAATCCTTGATATACAATGATGAATAAGATACAAAAGGAGGAAAGGTCATTGTCTAAACAATCACTATACAATGCGATAATGCTACGGCAGAAGTACGTACTCAGTGCTGTACAAGATGGAGAAGCAGTGCTAAGCTTTTTTCAGGTGCCAAGAAAGAATGTGCTGGAGTTTACAGGTAGAATATGGATGTTGTTGTTGTTGTTGTGTGCTGTTGAGTGGATTCTGACTCATAGAATATGAGTCTACTTATCCATAGAATAAGGATAAGTAGCAAAAACACAGTTTGGTTATAGGAGAGGGTCATGGTGTCTTAGTTATGGTGTCTAGTGCTGCTATAACAGAAATACAGATGGCTTTAACAAACAGAAATTCATTCTCTCATAGTCTAGGAGGCTAAAAGTTCGAATCAGGGTGCCAGCTGCAGGGGAAGGCTTTCTCTCTCTGTCAGCTCTGGGGGAAGGTCCTTGTCATCAATCTTCCCCTGGACCAGGAGCTTCTCAGCACAGGGACCCCAGGTCCAAAGGACTTGCTCTGCTCTGGGCACTTCTTTCTTGGTGGTATAAGGTCCTTCTCCTCTCTGCTCACTTCTTTCTTTTATACCTCAAAAGAGATTGGCTCAAGATACAACCTTATCCTATAGATTGAGTCCTGCCTCATTAACATAACTGCCTCTAATCCTGCCTCACTAACATCATAAAAAAAAAAAAAAAGAGGTTGGGGGTACAATACATAGGATAATCACATCACATCACAAAATGGAGGACAACCACACAATACTGGGAATCATGGCTTAGCCAAGTTGACACACATTTTGGGGTGACACAATTCAATCCGTAACACATGGTATTTCACACTTGGAATTAACAATTCCAATTTGTGGGGTCATGGTTACATAACATACATATTTTAGAAAGATTACTCTGGCAGCCATGTCAAAACGGACTGAAGGTGGGTGAGACTGGAAACAAGAGCACAAGAAAGGTGGTTTTCAAGTGGGTGCATCACCTGGGAGCTTGTTAGAAACATAAATTCTCAGGATGCACTGCAGACACGTGCTTTTCCTCGACACCTAGAAATCAGAACTTCTTCTCTCCACACAGGTACAGGTTGTTGTCTGTCGGTGAGTCAGCCCTCCAACCATGGAGACCCCATGTATTTACAGAGGAGAACTGCTCACTGGGTTTTCTTAGCCACAATCTTTTTTTTTTTTTTTAATTCTTTTTGACTTTGGTGGGAGATTTATTGGTTGAGTGACAGAAGCAGGATCCAAATGACCATTTATTTTAACAGCTCTCACGAATGATCCATTGTAAAAAGGATAAGGATAAACTCCAAACCTCAGCAAAACACATATGTGAACTCTTCATCATTGTACATGTTAAGTCCTGATGCTTCCTTGTGTTTCACCCAAGTTTAACATAAAATTATAGTACTTAGAAAGTCCATCATCACTTCACAGATGAGAACTGGGTGACCCACTGAAGGCCATGTAGCTAATAATCCTTGGGTGCAGGGGGCCACCGATCTTCAGGCATACAGCACGCTGCTCTACACTCTGGGAATATGTTTCTTTGTTCAAATCACCCTTAATATTCTGCTCTGTTTGTACTATCAGTATTTTATCTTATTTTTATTGTGTTTGAGGTGAAAGTTTACAGGGCAAATTAGTTTCACATTCAAGAATTTATACACAAATTGTTTTGTGACATTGGTTGCAATCCCTGAGATGTGCCAACACCCTCCCCTTCTCCACCTGGGTCTCCCCGTTTCCATTCGTCCTGTTTTCCTGTCCCTTCCTGCCTGCTTGTCTTTGCTTTTGGGCAGTTGTTGCCCTTTTGGTCTCACTTACACGATTGAGTAGAGAAGCGCACTCCTCATGTGTGTTATTGTTTTTTTATAGGCCTGTGTAATCTTCGGCTGAAGGGTGAACTTCAGGAGTGATATTCAGTTCTGCATTAAAAGGGTGGCTGGGGTTAGCCATAATCTTTAGCCATAATCTTTACAAAAGCAGTTCACCAGGCCTTTCTTCTGCGAAGCTACTGGATGGGTTCAAACTGCCAACATTGAGGTTAGCAACCAATCTCAAGCTGTTTGCACCACCCACGCTCGTATGAATATGGGTATAAAAAAAGTACAGTTAGAATGAAACATTAGGTGTGAACCAAGAGGCTACTCAGGATGCCCTAGTATCAGGGAGGTAATTTGCATCACTTGTGCCTGCAGGGGACACACATAGTATTACAATATCTGTAAACAGACTGCCAACTCCTTGAAGATACCTACCAGGGCTCACTCATCTTAGTTTCTTCATTTCCTATCACAACGTCTGGCCCGTGGTAATGGCTGAATAAATGTTAGTTGAATAAAGGAACTAATGATGGATTATTCATTTCATGCATTGATTTTTACTCTACCTGGAAGATAATATTTCATATGACAACTCTCAAGAGGTAAACAGTTGGGGGATGGTGGTTTAACCCAAAGCGCTCCCAGATCGAGGTGGAAGATAAACAGGACCACACTACGCATCCTACCCCATTCAGACCTAACCAAAAATATGAAGTGAGTCTGGGCCAGCGGCATTGTCTATCAGAGAGCTGTTGGGAGAGGGTAAGGCAGAGGCAGGAATATGAGGTTGGAACTTACACAAGGAAGGGAGCAAAGAATATAAGACCTAGAGCACCAGAAGGAAACTCTGATGGTGTAGTGGTTAAGAGCTACGGCTGCTAACCAAAAGGTCAGCAGTTCAAATCCACCAGGCACTCTGTGGAAACCGTATAGGGCAGTTTTACTATCCTATAGTGTTGCTATCAGTTGAGATCCACTTGACAGCAATGGGTTGGTTTTTTGGTTTTTGGTTTTTTTAGAGCACCAGAAAGTCATTTCTGGAGCAGTTTCCATCAGCATATCAATGAGCAGGGAAACTTCGTAATTTCAAAAATGCTGCCAAATAAATTAAAGCATTATTTAAGGTTTGAGAGACTTGGGATCAAGGCCAGCTTTGCTATTAGTGGGCCCTGCCCTTGTGTGAGTCACCTAGCCTCTTTGAGCCTCAGTTTTCTCCTCCCAAAATGAGGCAATGACTAATGACTCATCAGTTCCCTTTCAGCTCTGAAATTCTTTGATTCTAACAGCAGATTGAGAATTTAAGCTCTGCCAAGGAGAAATCAAACGTTTTCTTTTTAATTCCCTGAGTTATAGCAGGGACCCTGTATCTCATTATGTGTGCAATAATACAGCCTATTCTTAAAGTTCATTCTGTGGTCTAGACTTTTATTCATAATGACATGGATGGAGACCCAGTTTAGGAAAATTACACAAAACACAGCTTAACGGACTAGATCAAATTTATTTTTAACTTTGAGTCGCCCACCTCTACTCTGGAATAACTAAAATACTATGAAAATCCCAACAATCTATAAAGAATCTTTGTAAAAACAAGCCTGAAGATATTACAATGCCTATTTAGTTCTTGGATAATTTATTAGTAGAATTTAAATGCTGCACCTATTTTCTTGCTCCTGGTTGCTCTCAGGACTAACAAACAGCAACAGAAAACATGTAGTCACTAAGTCTGAGGTGGGTAGGTAAGAAGGATGAGTCAAAATTTTATGACTTTTATGTTTAGATGCAAACTGCACATATATCTATGGACTTACGTCAAACTCAGGGTTTAAATGGTGTAAACTGGTTTATCTATTTATTTGATTGATAAAGGCTCAGTGCCTCTGGGCAATCAATTTAACTCCTTGCAGAAAGACATCAGTGACTTGAGATTTTTAGTATAGAACCTACTATTCCCTCGATAATAACATCTCTGATTATTATTAAATCTCAGTTGGCAGGAAAGGTCCCCATACTAGGAATTTTGACAGCTTCAGAGAAGTACTCTATTAGATCATAAAGCACTCAAGCCATATGTTGAAAGCACAGGCAAACCTCCAGAGCCTCCTTCAAAGATTACTCACAACCCAGATACCACTGTGGCTCTAAAACATACAGCCTCAGAACCACAGAGTTAAGGCAGAAACCAGTTCTTTTTTCAACTAACTGCCCAGGGAGTATTTCACATGTTATCAGAGATCTCTAAAGTTTCATAAAATATCATGTCTTGTCAACGTCAATCAGATAAACACTCCAAACCCAAAAGTAGTCCCCGACAACTGAAAATCAGTTCTTCCTCTGACATACTGTTGAGGCTTGACATTCCCAATGTAACATTCTTCAGGTTGAATATTTCCAAGCAATACAGAAGGTTCAGGCCATGTATTAATTTATCAACAGTTTTGACCAATTTGTACATGGCAAGTCTGCTGTGTGGGAATGAGAGACTTAGCTAGTGAGTCAATCTACCTGAACACACAGAAGCTCAAACTGTACAACGGTTTCTTGTTATCTACTGGTACTC
Organism: Loxodonta africana; assembly: GCF_030014295.1. Lineage (NCBI taxonomy): Eukaryota > Metazoa > Chordata > Mammalia > Proboscidea > Elephantidae > Loxodonta > Loxodonta africana. The sequence continues at coordinate 71,818,866 of NC_087364.1, read as the reverse complement.
TCATAAAAACTTCGTTTTCTGCCCTTAAGAATGACCTCAACAAGATAAAGGTCTTTTAGGAAAAACCCACAGTTAACATCATACTCAGCGGTGAAAGACTGAAATCTTTTCAGCTAAGATCAGGGAGAAGACAAGGATGCCCATTTTTGCTACTTCTATTTAATATAAATAAAATAAAATGATTGGGGCTAATAAAGGAATTCAGCAAAATTTCAATATACACAATCAATAAACAAAAAGCAGTTACATTTCTATGCACTACAATGAATAATCACAAAAGTAAATTAAGAAAACAATTCCATTTACAATGGCATCAAAAATAACAAAATACTTAGAAATAAATTCAACCAGAGAGTTGAGACATGTACACTGAAAACTACAAGACACTGCCAAAAGAAATTTAAGAAGACCTAAATAAGTGAAAGGACATCTGTGTTCATGGCTTGGAAGACATCATGTTGTCAAGATGAAAATACTATCCAGAGCAGTCTACAGATTCAATGAAATCCCTACCAAAATCTCAATGGTATTTATTGCAGAAATAGAAAAACACATCCTAAAATTCATATGGAATTTCAAGGGCTCCTGAATGGCCAAAAAGAACAAAGTTGGAAAACTCACACTTCCCAATTTCAAAACTTTGTACAAAGCTACAACAATCAAAACAGTGTGGTTCTGGCATAAGGATAGACACATCAACTAACAGAATAATATAGAGTCTAAAAATAAACCCTCACCTACATAGTCAACCTAGTTTTTACAAGGCTGCCATGATCCTTCAATGAAGAAAGGACAGTCTCTTCAACAAACAGAGCTGGAACAACTAGATATTCTCATGCAAAAAAAAAAAAAAAAGGAAGTCAAACCCACACCTCACAGAAAATTTAACTGAAAATGGATCAAAATTCTAATTTTAAGGCTAAAACTATAAAATTCTTAGAAGGAAACAGGAAAATCTCCTGATATTGCATTTGGCAATAGATTCTTGATATGACACCAAAAGTACATGCAACAACAACAACAAAAAGACAAACTGGACTTGGCTGTAACACTCAGTCTATCGTGTTTAATATTTACACTTTCCTTCGTATAAACCAGTTGCAGCTGAGTCACCTCTGACTCACGGTAACGCCATGTGTCTCAGAATAGACTTGAGTTCCAGAGGATTTTCAATGGCTGACTTTTGAGAAGTAAATCCCCAGGCCTTTCTTAGGAAGGTGCCTCTGGGTGGACTTGATCCTCCGACCTTTTCTTCGGCACTTGTTAACTGTCTGCACCCCTCAAGGACTCCTTTGTTTGCATATGTCCTTACAAATGTGACTTGATGTTTATGTGAGAGAATTTCTAACATATATAAAGAGTATTATGCTCTATAGTCCCTTTCTGTTTCTTAAGGTTTATAGGTAGGTAGGTAGGTAGATTAGATAGATAGATAGACAGACAGGTAGATAGATAGACAGACAGATAGATGATAGATAGACAGACGATAGATAGATAGATGATAGATAGATAGACAGACAGTCAGACAGATAGATAGATAGATATAAATATGCTTTTAATGAATCTAAAATTAACCCTCATACGTCGTGTTTGGTCAGGATCCGTTTTGATTTTTCTCCATAAAATAAGCCAATTTTCTCATCATCATCTATTCTACAGCCCATCTTTATGGTGCCCTGCCCTGTACATCGTATAAAAGCTGCTGTATATACACAGGCCTGTCTCTGAGCCCTCTGTTCCAGGGGTAGTTCATGTGTTTTTGTACTAACATCACAGAGCTTTTATAACAATGGCTTTGTTTCATGTATTGCTCCTGTTTTCTAATGCTGAGGAAACCCGGGTGCTGTAGCGGTTAAAAGCTACGTCCGCTAAACAAAAGGTCAGCAGTTCAAATCCACCAGGAGCTCCTTGGAAACTCTATAGGGCAGTTCTACATTGTCATATAGGGTTGCTATGAGTCAAAATTGACTCAATGGCAACAAGTTATGATGCTGACTTAGCTTTTCAAGGACTTCTATTCTCCTAAATAAATTTTAAATCAAGTTTATTGAGTTTATCAAGAAATTCAGCTAGAATTTTGATTGGGATTGCACTGGATACATACATACATTTAGAAAGAATTGATATGATTTGAATACTAAGTCATTTTGAACAGAATCATGTAATGTGTCCCCATTTATTAACACACTAAAACATGCAACAAAACCAAATGATGATCTTCTTCTATACTTTTTTACCAGGATTTTTAAGATTTCTCTAAGCAGGGTTTGAGTGTTAATGGTTAAATTAATTTCTACACACTATGTGCTTCAAGAAATGAAATTATGAAAATAATTATTTTTATTCCATTTTCTAGTTGGTTATTGCTGCTATTGGAAGAAAGATGTGGCAGTCTGCTCCCATAAAGATTTACAGCTTTAGAAACTCTATGGGGCAGTTATACTCTGTCCTAAAGTGTCATTGTGAGTCAGAATTGATGGCCACAGGTTTTGTTTTTGTTCTTTTTAATTGCTGCTATTGATTTTTAAAACTTGATTTTGTACCCAACAATTTAATTTTCTTTTTACTTGTAATAATTTGTAGATTCTCTTGGTAGCTAGGTTGATGATCATACCATTGTCGCATAATGACAATTTTATTTCTTCCCTTCCACCCCTTCCAATCTCTTATTTTTACTTTTTCTTCACAGCATTGTCTAGGACCTCCAATGATATGTCAAACAGTCACGGTAATAGTGGGTGTCCTTGTCCTGTTCCCATTGGGAAACAATTCTCCATGGGTCTGTCATGTTTCTGCACATCTTGCAAGCAGAGACAATGACAGTCTTTGTTCTGAATTATCTTTTCAATGATGTTTGTACAGAAAACTGCCTTTGAAGGTAAAGATACTATCTCTTTTCATTGTATAGGGCAGGTTTGCTTACAGCCTTACAAGACGGATAGTGTATCTTTCCACTGTAAGGGACAGGTATGCCTCCCATCCATTATAAAATATTTGCATTTCCTAAGCTCAGGGGTCCTCTCCTACAACACAACCCATTATGTGTGCAGGTGTCACCTGGGCCTCTTCATGTTGCCCTGTGGAAATTTGGGCTCAGGAAACTGGCACAAGGAAACACTGATGGGCTGGCTAATGCTACTGCTGTGAGTAATAAAGTCATTTGTTTCTGAACCAGGAGTCCCATGTCTTCTGCCATGAAACTGTAGCAGGATAACTTACAGCTTGCAAGTAAAATATCAGATCTTTCATAGTTCTAAACACTTACCCATGAACCAGGAGTTCCACTTCCAGATATACCCAACAGAAATGCATACATATGTTCTCCAAAAGATTTGCACAAGAAATTTCATAGCAGCATTTGTTTGTAATAGCCACACATGGCAACAATACAAAGTTTATCTAAGGTGGAGTTGCTAAATTGTGAAATATTAATAAATTAGAATACTATATGCCAAAGAGAAAGAAAGAACCACTGCATTAAAAAAATACAGGTGAGTCTCACAAGCATAATGTTGAATAAGAGACCCACGACACAAACAAGTACATACTTTACACTTCCATTTATATCAAGTTCAAAAACAAGGAAGGCTAGTCTATGATGAGAGGAGTCAGGAGAGTGTCGCTCCCGGGAGGAGGAAAGGGCATAAGGTGCACAGTGGCTCCTGGCACTCTGGTAATACTGTGTTCATATAAGTGTTGTTTACGTGGGTGAGTTCATGTTGTGAAAAATTCATTGAGTTGTACACTTATATTTGTGCATTTGCATAAAAATATTAGGGAACGATGACAAAAACAACAACAAAAAACCAAACTCATTGCCATCGAGTCAATTCTGACTCATAGCGACCCTACCAGACAGAGTAGAAGTGTCCCATAGGGTTTCCAAGGAGTGGCTGGTGGATTTGAACTGCTGACCTTTTGGCTAGCAGCCAAGCACTTAACCACTGCACCACCAGGGCTCCATGAATGTTATACTTCAATGAAATTTACTTAAAAAAAAGCAAAGTTATTTCATTGGAAAGGAACCAATGAAAATAATCTGTGAAGTAGTTTATGATAAAAATCAACATATATCTAATCCCCAAAACATGAGGATTAATCAAACACCCACTTTCTCACTTCTCAGTTACCTCTGACATCAGCTCTCCATGCACCACTCTCTTTGTCTCTCTTCTCCAGGCCACCCTGAGCTAGGTCAGAGCTTATAAGTTAAATGGACACTGTCCTTCAGACTTCCAAATAGGCAGACACCAGCTCCAAACTCAAGAGTCCACATGACACCCTCACTTCTGAAAGGCTGGCTATAAATTCAGAGTTTTCCCACCACCCTTTCCGTATGCCAGCCGCCAGCTCAGGGGCCTCCCCTGGGCTCCCTCACTGTCACCTCCTGGCTTCCACTACTCCTTTGGGTTCTATAAATCACTGGAACAACTCACAAACTCACAGAAAGCACTATACTCATGATTACAGGTTTATTATAGCAAAAGGACACAAATCAGGATCAACCTAATGAAGCGACACATGGGCAAGGTCTGGGAGGGATCCCAAAATGACGCTTCTGTATCACAGGTGGCGTGGCACCCTCCCTTCACCAACCAGGAAGCTCCATCTTGAGGTTAGCTGATATCGAGCTACTAGGTTTTCTTTCTGGCCTGCCCAGCTCCCACTCATTAGCACAAATTCTCAGATGGGGTCTGGAGCCTTTAGTTAATAAAGGCATTTCAGTTACTTAGGAAATTCCAGGGGTTATCTCTCAAGAGCCAGGAAAACGGCCGTTTTTTGCGGGGAGGGCAAGGGGTAAGGAGATTCAACACTGCATAAGAAGAGAATCAAAAACATATAATTCCGAAAGGATATTATAAAGGTGTCATATCAAATCAGTTGGGAAAAAATATATTACATAAAATTATGTTGGAGCAACTGGATACATACCAGGAAAAAGAATAAAACAGAATCCATTCCTAAATCCTTATACCAAAATAAATTCAACAGGTAAAAATTTAAATACAAAAAGTGATACCATACTAGGACTAAGAAAAAATGACAACATTTATTTTATGTTTTGGATGTGGACAAGTATTTCGGAAGGGTGACACAAAGGAAAAGAATCATCGATTTGCCTTAAAGCTAAAAACTTCTTTTAAAAAGAAACCACAAACAAGATCATAACATAACTGACAAATTCAGGACAATGATTTGATTGTATTACAAAATGCTTATTTCTTTAATATACAACAGGCATTTACCAATCAATGTTGTTTAACCTAGCAGATTGACATGAAAATAAAACAAAATTCATAATTCTCGGTAACAGTGAGAATATGGGGAAAGCAGGCAGTCTTAATACACTTGGGTTTGTCCTACTGTAATTGGTGCAGCTTCTTGGTAGATATACAGCCACCTATGCCTAACTTTAAAGCAGCTTTGACCCAGCAATTGAGTGTTAAGAATTTGCCATGTACATGTACTTAAAAAAATAAGGCCTGATGCGCACACAGGGATGGTCAATCACCATTGTTTTTTTATAGTAAAGCAGTGGGGGGAAAATGTACATGTCCTTCAACAGGGAGCTAACCGCATCGGCTATAGTCAACCCATACAATTACTAAACAGCCATATAAAAAGAATGAGAGGTTTATAGAAAGTGAACTCCAAGAAAAACTGATTCATGAGATAAAGACACGGAGCCATATGCAAGTATGATTGTGTACGTGAACAGATTCCATCTGCGTGTCCACAAGAAACTGCTACAGTCCTTGTTTCTCACAGCGAGGGCAGTTTTTTTTTTGTTTTTTTGCTATCCTTTTATGGTTATATGTAAACCATTTTTGAGACTGGCTTAATGGCATTAATCTCAAATGCTTCCTGGAACAACTCAATGTGAAAATATAAAATTTGTGTCTATCTGTGTTTGTCCCCGACCTTACTAGGCTAGGCTAGCCTCCAACCCCAAAACTTCATCACTACAAGCGCCACAATATATTATCCCCACCTCTTCCCCCCCAGAAAAACAAACCCTTTGCCACCGAGTCGATTCCGACTCATAGCGACCCTATAGGACAGAGTAGAAATACTCCACAGGATTTCCAAGGAGTGGCTGGTAGATTTGAACTGCCCACCTTTTGGTTACTAGCCTGAGCTCTTAACCACTGCGCCACCAGAGCTCCTATCATCCCACATACTGCAAATCTGCCATCTCTTTCTCTTCCCCCCTCTGTCTCCCCCATTTTCCTCGTGCAGTTTACTGATCTAAGCACCAAACGTAAAATGACATCATATGTACAGTGGTTCTGTGGTTCTGATCTGCACCAGAAGTGGAAGGACAGGAACAAGACAGATTCCTCACCACAGCTGCTTCTCCTTCTATGGTTGTCTATCAGGGAACCCAGAGCTCACCAGGGTACAGGGCTTCACTTCAAGGATAGTGACCGTTATGGCCGTAAGTGTCCAGAAGCTCATCACTGTTTATCCTAAGCTCTTATGATGCTTTTCATCTGAGCTTTTAAAGTTTGTCAGGATAAGTATTATTATCCTGCCTATGAAGATGGAGGAACAGCACAACAAGCGAGATTAAATGGCTTGTTGAAGGATTCAAGGCAAGCAGCGGTGAGCATTAGAAATCACACCCCGGTTGTCAGACTCTGGCTTCCCTACCACAAAAAAAAAAAAAAGTGACTGGAAAATCGATTTCACTTTTCACCTCTGCAGGACTCTGATTTCCAAGCTCTTACCACGCCTTTCGTTCAAGATTTTAAAAGTTCTTCATAAACAAATAATCTTTTTTTTTTTCCAAACACACCCAAAACCCTAGGGGATCAGGAGCAGATTATCCAATAGGCAAGGTAAGCCCGGTGCTTACCTGGTTTACCAGGTCATCTGTAGTGAACAATTCCATATTTTTTTCACATCAATGACTCTATTTCTAGGTGTGGTTGGCATCTGTCTCTCTCCCAACCCCAAAGCACCTTCCTACAGAATCAAAGCCTGTTTGCAAAGTTACAATCCCTGACAGGGTCGGATGACCCAGTAAGCAAGGTAAGCATGGGCTTAGTTGTGCTTACCTACTAATCTGTAGTGAAAATTCTCAGAAACAGTGAGAATACTGCGGAAACCCATGTGAAACTGTTCACTACAGGTGATCTGGCAAGCGGGGCAAGCACCGTGATTACCTTGCCTTTTGGATTATCCACCCCTGGGTACTTCTCACTACACGCCCTGTAGACACTTCTAGCCTGTGAGCAGACAAGATGTGCAGAAAAGGACACAGGTCAGTTTAGTTTCCACCTCAGTTTCTAAAGTGCATTGTCATCTTGAATAAGTGATTTTCCTTCTATACTCTAACTTCTCAGCTGTAGAGTTTGGATAAAACTTCACCTCTCTTCAGGGAAGTAAGAGCTACTGAGACAATTTCTTTAAAACCCTTGGAGCTCAATAAGACTAAATGAAAAGAAAGAACAGGCGGCCGTCTACATCATTCTATTACTGATTTAGGGTCTCGGAAATTTGTTTTGCCTCAGGGAGTTCTTTTCCCCAGCATGACTCTGATATACTGGAGCTCACAGAATGTTTGCAAAGGCAAGAAAACGAGGGGATAGGGCAGAAAAGTAAAGTACACACCACCCTGCTTCTACAAACCGGGGTTCTGGCTCTGGGTAATCTGGTTTTAAATCCTACTTCCTTCACTCACCAGCCATGTGACTTTGGGAGGATAATCCACTCTCTCTGTGCCTCAGCTCCTTCCTTGGGAATATGGGGCTAAAACAAATATCCACATCATATGATTATGAAATTATTTAACACATGTAATAATTTAGAAGGCTATCTAGCCTATTATCAGAACTAAATAATTTTTAGCCATTGCTGTTGTTATTATTAGATATTGGAACCCTGCAGTATAGTTGTTAAGAGCTCAGCTACTGACCAAAAGGTCGGCAGTTTGAATCCACCAGCCACTCCTTGGAAATCCTATGGGGCAGTTCTACCGTGTCCTATAGGGCCCCATGAGTTGGAATTGACTTGACAGCGATGGGTTTTATTATTTTATGTTAGACTAGGACATGGGATATGAGTGTGCCTGGATCCCTCAAAAATGATCCAAACAGTCTATGAATCAGAGATTAATTTGCATTGAAATACTCCTATTTCAGCTAAATCAAGTTTTTTTTCCTGTAAGGACCAGATAAACCAAAAACCCATCGCCATCAATTCCGACTCATAACGACCCTATGGGGCACATAGTAAATATTTTTTGCTTTCTGGAACACATAGTCTCTGTCACAATTACTTAAGCTCAATTCTGTCATTGTAGCTTGAAAGCAGCCATAAAAAAGATAGAAATGAGTGGCCATGGCTGTATTCCAATAAAACTTTATATATAAAAGCAGGCAGCTGGCCTGCAGTTCGTAGTTGCTAACTCGTAAAATAAACCAAGAAATTTTCAAAGTCATTATTTTTGCCCATTATGGGAAGTTGAGAACTCCATAGAGAAATTAATCTTACTGCCAAAAGACATGCAAAAAAAAAAACATATTTCCCATCATGATGGCCCAGATATTACCTCAAAGCAAGAGGGTAAAGTTCCCGCAGGGTAGAGTGCTCAGGTTAGACGGCAAAGCTACAGCACCGAGCACGATGAGAGAAAAGCCGCCCCCAGGGCAATGAGCAGCGTACATTTTGCAAAGGACTGGAAAGAGCCATCATCTTTGAGAATATGGTTGATGAAGTTTCGGTACTTAAAGTGGAATTTAAGTAATTATGGATGCCGAGACCGAGACATTTCTGAAAATATTAAGAAAGGCTTCATTAAAATGGACGCAACATCCCTGCACACCCCAGTATGGGACACGAATAATGGAAGTCACATAATAATGGAGAATCAGCGTAACATCGACCATGCAAAATGAGGAGAAATCTGGACCAGACGAGAACAAAGAAGTGTTCTTACAGCTAAGGAAGGGTTTTCACCAGCTCCCTAGTAAAAAGAAGCTGGGAATTAATACCAGAATGCCTCTGTATATACTTACAGTGAGAGTAGTTAGCTCAGCACAAATCATTCTATGCTTGAGACACTGAGATGTTGAAATAATTTCTTTGAAATCTTGTTGCTCAAGAGGACCTCATGAAAAGAAGGAGCAGTAGTCTCTGCGTCAGCTCATAATTTAAGGCACAGTGGGTTTGTTTGCCGTCTGGCCGTTCTCGCCTCAAGTGTAAAATATTTATTTTATTGAATCCCTTGGGATGAAAAGTTATTTTCAAAGAGAGGAATTTAAGGAAGAAGATGGTATGAAAATGATTAGACTATAAACTTCACAAGAGCAAGAACCACAATGTTCTGTTCACCACTAATGAACAGGGAAATAAATCACAGCATTTGGATTCTCCTACAATGCCAAATTCCAGCCACAGCTTCTGGAAAATCATCAGCTAAACCAGAGGAGGTGTTTTATGTAATCTGGGTATTGTGTATATACAATTATAAAAACAAAGAAACAAACCCGTTTCCATCGAGTCGATTCCAACTCATAGTGACCCTACAGGACAGAGTAGAACTGCCTCATAGGATCTCCAAGGGGCGGCTTGTAGATTCGAACTGTCGACCTTTCAGTTAGCAGCCAAGCTCTTAACCACTACGCCACCAGGGCTCCGTACACAATTATAGATACTATAAATTTATGTATTTATATTTATAAAATCCAGATTTTATTTATATGTTAAGTGTGTGTATAATATCTGGACAGTTTATGAGAGCTTTCATTTGAACTTTGATGACATGCAAGACTGAGTCTCAAGCTGAGCCAGTCATCTAAAATTTTTTGGCTTCACACGATATATATATATATTTTTATATATAATTTTATTTATTTTGTTGTTGTTGAAAATACACATAGCAAAACGTACACCAATTCAACGGTTTCCACAAATACCATTTAGTAACACTGATTACATTCTTCGAGTTATGTAACCATTCTCACACTCCTTTTCTGAGTTGTTCCTCCCCCATTAACACAAACTCACTGCCCACTAAGGTTCCTGTCTAATCTTTCAAGTTGCTGTTGTCACTTTGATCTTATGTAGTTCTTAAAAGAGCTTAATGCTCAAGGCAGACATTTTTTTGCCAGTTAAGCTAAACTATTGTTTGGTCTTAAAAACACTTCAGGGGATATTTTCGATTTAAGGTTTAAAGATTATATCGGGGCAATGGTTTCAGGGATTCATCCAACCTTTATGGCTCCAGGAGTCTGGAGTCTATGACAAAGCTAAAATTCTGTTCTGCATTTTCCCCCTTTTGATCAGGATTCGTCCATAAAATCTTTGATGTCCAGTAGTGGTAGCCGGGCACCATCCAGTTCCTCCGGTCTCATGGCAAAGGAGGCAGCTGTTCATGGAGACAATTAGGCACACATTCCATAGCCTTCTCCTATTCCCGATTCTTTTTCTTCCTTTGTTGTTCCAGGAGAATAGAGACTGATTGTTGTGCCTTGGATGGCCACTTGCAAGCTTTTAAGGCCCCAGGCACTACACATCAAATTAGGAGATAGAACAGAGGCACTAAACAACGTACTGTATTTATAGAAACAGGAAGACTTACACCTTCTAGATTAATTTAATTTATGATGCTTTATTCTCATAAAATAAGAATAAACATTTCTGTTTGGTCCCATGGTTACTTCTAATTGCTAAAACCCCTCATTGCTAACAATGTTATTTTATAAAACTCAAGCTTTTTTTTTTTGAAGTTTCCAGGTCTTTGAGGAATATTTTTCAGATATGATGTAGGCTTTCAGAGAAATGAATTGCCTGTGGTGCTTTGCAAAGTTATAATGACATCAAGGACTTCATAAACTATATGCCTAATAAAATTATTGTGCCATTCTATGTAGGCTGTTTTAGAGTCTGTAATGCTATATGGGTACATTTTTAAAGTAAATAATGAAACATGGGACAAAAATAAATAAATCTTCACCTAAGCTGTTCTGGCATAACTATAATTTCTATGTAAATCAATAAAATTTTCATTATTGCATAATTTGAAGAGAGAATTTAAAATAATTGAAGATATAAATCTTTAGCATAGGTAAGACAGAACAAGGCTCACTCACAGGAAGAGAGTGAATTTTTTTAAGGCAGACAGGGGCTTCTTAGAAATCTTTCTTTCTGGTTTCCTAAAAGGTATCCTGATTATTTGAAAGTTATTTAGAGTGATATTTTTCAGATATAGGAGTATATGCGACTACAGCTAACGGGAAGGCCTCCAACTTTCAAATAAAGTCTTTCACATATGCATATATTTTATAAAACCTAAGGGTTGATAAAAAGCTGTTTGCAAATTAAATTTTTGAAAAATGAGACATTTCAAACATGCTTTGGGAGAAAGAAAAGCAGATAAAAACCTTTATCCTTATCACCATCCACTGGACGTACTCCCAAGGGCAGAATGCTAAGACGAAGTTACTAGACGATGTATGTCTGCTATGATTGAGAACACAGAGTCAAACTAAAATTTTAAAATCGGGTGCCAGCACTTGCTAGCTGTGTGACCCTGGGCAAGTCAATTAACTTGTCTGTGTCTCAGTTTTCTAATCTATGACATGAAGGCATTAGTATACATAACCACATTAGGGTGAGCTACGTTACCATCCAGTAACCATTAACTCCCAAGTCTCGATGACTTACATAACAAAAGTTTATTTCTCCAGGGCAGGCATAATCCCTCAGGTGGCCCAATGCTCCAGACTGCTTGAATCTTATGGCATCTTCACAGTGACAAGGACCCCATGTTATCAGAGCAGGGAAGGAGAGATGAGGGAGAATCCAACCATCACCTTTTAAAGGTTGTTGTTGTTAGGTGCCGTGGAATCGATTGCAATTCATAGCGACCCTATGTACAACAGAATGAAACACTGCCTGGCCCTGTGCCATCCTCATAATCATTGTTAGGCTTGAGCCTATCACTGCAGCCACTGTGTCCACCCATCTCGTTGAGGGTCTTCTTCTCCTTACCAAGCATAATATCCTTCTCCAACTACTGGTCCCTCCTAATAACATGTCCAAGGCACATGAGATGAAGTCTTGTCATCCTCACTTCCAAGGAGCTCTCTGGCTGTACTTCTTCCAAGACAGTCTTGTTTGTTCTTCTGGCATTCCATGGTATCTTCAATATTCTTTGCCAACACCATAATTCAAAGGCCTGAATTCTTCTTTTGTCTTCCTTATTCATTGTCCAGCTTTCACATGCACATGACACAATTGAAAATATCATGGCTTGGGTCAGGCGTGCCTTAGTCATCAAAGTGACATTTTTGCTTTTTAATACTCTAAAGAGGTCTGTGTTGGTCATCTAGTGCTGCTATAACAGAAATACCACAAGTGGATGGATGGCTTTAACAAAGGGAAGTTTATTCTCTCACAGTCCAGTAGGCTAGAAGTCCAAATTCAGGGCCCTGGCTCCAGGGGAAGGCTTTCTCTCTCTGTTGGCTCTGGAGGAAGGTCCTTGTGACTTATCAGTCTTCCTTTGGTCTGGGAGCATCTCAGCACAGGAACCTCAGGTCCAAAGGACGTGCTCTGCTCCTAGCACACTTTCTTGGTGGTATGAGGCCCCCCGCCCCCGTCTCTCTGCTCGCTTCTCTTTTTTTATCTCCAAAAAGATTAGTTTAAGACACTATCTAATCTTGTAGATCTCGTCAGTGTAACTGCCACTAACCCATCTCATCACATCACAGTGACAGGATTTACAACACACAGGGAAATCACATTAGATGGCAAAATGGTGAACAATCATACAATACTGAGAACTATGACCTAGCCAAGTTGACAGATATTTTAGGGGCGGGTCACAATTCAATCCATGACAAAGTCTTTTGACGCAGATTTGCCCAATGCAATAAGTTGTTTGATTTCTGGACTGTGGCTTTCATGGGCATTGATTGTAGGTTCAAGTAAAATAAAATCCTTGATAACTTTGAAATTTTCTCCATGTATCATGATGTTACTTATTGGTCAAAAAAAAAAAATTTTTTTTTTCCAGTTGTGAGAATTTTGCTTTTCTTTATGTCTTCAAGGGCTCCACCTTTTATTTCAACTACTATAAAGTAGGCAGAAAATAAAATTAAGATAAAGTTAACCTGAACTTAAAAAAACATTGGATCATCTCATTTTAGAACTGTAAAGGATCTTGAATATAATCCAATCAAATCCCCTTGTTTAAAGATGTGGAAAGGGACGCCTGGAAATTGTAAAATTTTTTGCCCCAGGTTACACAGCCCGCAATGGCAGAGTCTGAAGGGCAATTCAGACAGCTCTCCTAGCTCCTGACTGGCAATGACTCCACCACCAACCTTTAGAGGGTACTGAAGACTCTTCTGTAATGCCCTAGAGATCAGGATAGCCTAGCAACATGGAGGTTACCAAACCAAACCAAACCCGCTGCCATCGAATTGATTCCGACTCAGAGCGACCCTATAGGACAGAGTAGAACTGCCCCATAGAGTTTCCAGGGAGCGCCTGGTGGATTCAAACTGCCGACCTCTTCGTTAGCAGCCGTAGCACTTAACCACTATGCCACCAGGGTTTCCAACATGGAGGTTAGGTGTCCTTTTTTCAAATTTATATTAAATGGAAAACTCATAAATGATGGGAATAATAGAGGGAATGCCCTCAGGCCTAAAATGGTGTCACAACAGCTGTGCTAATTTTTCTTCCTCATATTGTAACAATGTGATACTTCTGGTCCAACTGCAAATCCAAGCTTAAACACCATATTGAAGAATAATAGATTTGCTTATGGCAGAAAAGAATGAGATCTGAGAGAAGAGGCAGAATGGCATGCCGCTAAATTTTGAAAGTGATTTAAAATATACACATACACACATATATATGGTCTGTTGGTCTTTCGGGTTCCCTGAAGCCACATTATTTCAAAACGAACTCACCCCCAGACCTTTCCCTTCACGCAGCTCTGCAGGGTCCATTACTGTCAGCAGGGAGAGCCAGAGTGCTGAGCTAGCTGGACGAGGGATTTTCGTTTCCTTTTGCTAAATGAAGGGGAAAACTAAATAATCTTCACGTCAAAACAAGCAAAATGCCTACTGTGTTTATTGAAGGGTATATCTGGCCGTGACTAATACAGTTGTTTTCCACTTCAACAGATTCAAGTTCAAAAGATAGCTTCAGTTATCTCTAAAATGAAGGGAACGACCACAGCTCTATCACCACTTACGCGCATTTAGGTCATTACTGTATTGACTCTTCTTCTTTTTGCTGTTTCCACCCAGACCTCCTGCCCCGGATGAAGAATGCTGCAGCCAGGCCGTGAGGCTGAGCTGAAGAAGGCAGAACATCTGAAAGCATCCTGGCAATACCTAGCTAGAACTGCTCCTGTTAGTTACTTCTTTACTAAGCCACTCATCTTGCAAAACTGACGAATCCTAAAATGAGTCCAGAGATGAAATTATTTATTGTAGGGATCAATCTCAAATACTCTGGTTAAAAATGTTTTCATAAAGTGACCTTTTTTGAATGCTCTATATGATGTCATCTGACTTTAATAACTGCTAAAATCCCTATAGGGTCGCTATCAGTTATATGATGTCATCTGACTTTAATAACTGCTAAAATCCCTATACGGTCGCTATCAGTTGGAACCGACTAGATGGCAATGGGTTTGGTTTTTGGTAAGGTCCCTAGAAGGGAGCCCTGGTAGCACAGAGGTTAAGCACTTGGCTGCTAACTGAAAGGTCTGCGGTTCGAACCCACCAGCCACTCTGCAGGAGAAAGGTGTGGTGTTCCATAGAGATTAGAGTCTTGGAAACTCTGTGGGGCAGTTGTACTCTGGTCTGTAGGGTCACTGTGAGTTGGAATTGACGGCAATGAGTATAGAGGAAGAAGGAGCCCTGGCAGTGCAAACAGCTAAGTGTTGGGCTGCCAATTGACAGACTGGCAGTTTGAACCCACCCAGTGGCTCCACAGGAGAAAGACGTGGCAATCTGCTTCCGTAAAGATTACGGCCTAGAAAACCCTATGGGGCAGTCCTACTGTGTCCTGTAGGGTCACTATAAGTAGCATATAAACCGGACGGTAACTGGCACCTGACAAAAACAATAAGGTACCTAGGTAGCTCAAATGGTTTGCATTGGACTAAGTTAGAGGTTGGGGGTTCAAACCCATGGAAAACAGGCCTGGCAATCTGCGTCTACTGAGATTACAGCCAAGACGATCCTAAGGAGCAGTCGTGCTCTGCAGCACAGGGAACTGTCAGGAGTCGGAACTGACTCAATGGCAACTAACAACGGTCCTATCGTGTCTTTAAATGGCAGCCTGCTTTCTGGATGACATTGACAGGAAGCAGTTTTATGTGCCTAAAGCTAACTCGGCTCTAACCGAAGATTCCACGTAATCTTGTTTTGGTGTCATAAGGACTATAATGACATTTTTTTTTTTATCATAACACCCAATATCAAAAAGCAAAAAATAATAATACTGGCATGTCGTATTCTTTTATGAGCAGCACCGATAATCTTTTTTTCTCCAATGGATTACAAAGTGGGGAATAATAGATAAGAATAAAAGCAGTCCCCTGGTTAGTGGAGTGGCTTGGACCTCTCAAAAGTGGTATCTGTAGTTCGCAGCAATCCTGAGCCAATGTCTGGGCTACTTTCATATGTCCAAACTCAAGGGGAAGGCTTAGCAAGGACAGGGTTTCTTGCTTCGGATGAGGCAGGCTGCAAAGATATACAGGCTTTCTCTCACACACTGAACTCCCCTCCGTTTTTTCTCCTGCTTGGAGATGACTCCTCCTTTCTGCAGCTGGGAGGATCACAGGCTGATTGAAGAACACAGCGGTTCAGACTCTAGCCTGTGCTCAGGCTCCCAGTGACAGGCTGCTCTGATTCTCTGTCAGCCGGCAGAGCTGAAACCTAGCTGACATCTGCCCGCCTTGGAATCCAGCTCTGGAGCCCAATGCATCATTTTACTGCTCTTAAAAGTGAATAGAGTTTGATTACCTCAAGCTACAAGCCGCTCTGCTCCACAGAAAGACCCCAAAGGACCCCGGCATCATTGCTTTTCAACCTAACAGAGGAACTTTTGCTTTTTTTTCACCTGAAACTTGATGGTGGGAGGGAGGTTTTTTTTTTTTGGCTTGTTTGTTTTTACTGAAAGGTGGTAAAGTTTCTTACTACCATTTTAAAACAACTAAATTCTTAAATCAGGGTTGGGTCTAAGCTAGAGGAGACCGCCTGACCATTTCCTACTGGAGTTTTACCGGGAAACATCTAGAGGGAAACTTGGTAGGAGAAAATGAGATCTGGCTTGCAACTAACCGCCATGCTTTATTTTGAGAAAATGTACAGACTCGTGGAAAAGGGAATTTAAATATTGACCAGGGACCATGTCTGTATTTCTCAGTAACTTGTCGACAAATGACTCTAGCCTGTGGAAGGACAACGATAATTCTACGGACCTTTTAAACCCTCCAGGAACTCTGAATGTCTTCCTTTTTTGCCTGACATGCTTAATGGCTCTTGCAGCCCTGGCGGGCAGCATCTATTCACTAATTTCCCTGCTGAAAATGCAGAACAGAACAGTTGTGTCCATGCTTGTGGCTTCCTGGTCTGGCGATGACCTCATGAGCGTCCTGTCGGTGACCATCTTCATGTTCTTGCAGTGGCCACATGAGACCCCTGGCTACTTTCAGGCTCTGTGCACCACCTCTGCCTTACTGTATACATGCCAGGGCCTCTCCAGCAACTTGAAGGCGACTCTCCTCGTCTCCTACAACTTTTACACCATGCACAGGGCCGTGGGGAGCCAGGCAGCCTCCAGGAGAGCCGGCCAGGTGTTCGGTGTGGCGCTGACCGTGTGGGCGGCCAGTCTGCTGCTAGCCGCGCTCCCGCTCTGCGGCTGGGGCGCCTTCGTGCGCACGCCCTGGGGCTGCCTGGCGGACTGCTCCAGCTCCTACGTGCTGCTGCTCTTCGCCGTGTACAGCTTGGCCTTCGGGCTCCTGGCCGGCCTCTCGGTGCCGCTCACTCATCAGTTGCTTTGTTCCGAGGAGCCGCCCAGACTCCACGCCAACTACCAGGAAATTTCCCGCGGAGCTTCCACTCCCGGGACCCCTTCGGCCGGGGGCAGAGTGCTCTCCCTGTCCCCCGAGGAGACCCCGGGCCCGGCCCTGCGCTGCTCCCGGGGATGCGCCCCGAGCTCCGACACCGAGTTGGCACCCGGGCGGCCGGCGAGCACCGGGCCGGACCCGGGGCGTGGCGCCGCTGCAGCCGCTGGGGCGGGAGCCTGCAGGCGTGAGAACCGGGGAACCCTCTATGGCTCCAGGAGCTTCACCGTGAGCGTCGCTCAGAAGCGCTTCTCCCTGATCCTAGCGCTGACAAAAGTCATCCTCTGGCTGCCCATGATGGTAAAAGTGCGGTTGCTGGCAGTGCGCGGATGTGTGTGCGGGTCGGGGCCAGCGTCTCCGCTTTGAAGAGGCACCGAGAGACGCGCAGTTAAATCCGCTTCCAAAGGCGGCTCGCTCGGTGGCGGAGACGCTCCTGGAGGCAGGCAGTTGACCGGCGGGCGGGTCGGCCCCCGAAGTCTTTGCCTCCACGTGCTTCTTATTCCAAAAGTGTGGTGGAGGGAGGGCGAGGCCCGGCTGCAGGTCTGGGTTAGACGATAAGCAAAGTATGCACGGCTCTACTTGTGCCCATTTACTAGTCTGTAGTGAACACTTTCACCTTGTGGCGAAACCCATGTGAAATTGTTCGCTACAGGTTAGTAAATAAACGCAAGTAAGCCCGTGCGTACCTTGCTTAAGGTAAACTGGCGCGTACTTTGCTGACTGGTTAATTCGCCCCTGGAGAGGAGGTGCCGGCGCCTGAGTTAGCTTTCCTTGATCTGTCGTGATCAAGGGTGTTCTCCTGTCTCTTGCAGCGTAACCTGGGAGTATTCAGAAAAGGAGCGAGGCAGTAAATGTTTTGGGTTTCTCCCCAACCTCCTATCGTCCCCGCCTCTCCCCTCCATTCCTACTGGGTGAGGACGCCTGGCATCCCCAGCAGGGAAGCGGGAGAGGAGCGGTCAGATGCAGGAGGAGAGGATAAAGCAGGCTTTTGTTCAGGTCTCCAGGCAGCAGACCAGTTGAGAGGTGGCAGGGTGGCGGCCTGGTGTGACAGGCCTGCCTGGAGGAGGTGAGGGACCAGCGAGGGGGCTAAGGCCATCTGGTGTAGGATGCAGATTCCAGGGCCACCTTCTGTTTCCCCAGGTCGTGTTCCCACGTTCTGGAGTGCGCCTCCCTGGTGGCGACCTAACAGGCGGCGCAAACCGGCACTCCTAAAGCTCTGTGGCGGGCGCGGCGGTGCGAATCCCACCAGCTCACAGGAACCCACCACCAAATCCGAGAGCATGCGCCTAAGAGCAGAGCTTCAAGCTCTGTGGCAGGACAGGGGCCTGGAGAAGGGGCTGCAGCAGCATGCTTCAGGGGAAGACGGGGAAGTGGGAAATGGGATCTGAGCTTTGATCTGAAGCTCTCCCCCCTTTGCAGATCCACATGGTGGTCCAGCACGCGGTGGGGTTGCAGAGCCTTCCCTTCCAGACTCTCAGCTTTCTACTAACCCTGCTGGCCGCCACGGTTACTCCAGTGTTTGTCTTGTCCAAACGCTGGACCCACCTGCCCTGTGGGTGCATCATCAACTGCAAGCAGAACGCCTATGCGGATGCATCAGGTGAGCAGACAAGTAGGTCCTCTGCAGGGCGAGGGGTTGGAAGCAAAGTCCACACACCGCATGCAGTAAAGTGGTCTGTCTGAGAGAGTTGTCTGATGAGGGCACGAGGAGCCCAAGGACAAACGTGAAGGGTAATAGCCAGGCAAAGTTATAATGAGAAACAGACCTCAGCACGGCGTTGGAGCAGGTTTCCAATGAGGCAGGTTAGCTCCACAAAGTACTTGTGAGTTGAATAATTACTGTAGATAAGAAAGCAAGAGAGTAGAATTCATTCAACACAGAATGAAATCAACAAAGGCCCTTAAATGTTGTATTTCCCTAGCTCTTTTTAGCCCAGGGTAGAAAATAAACCTCCATCCAAGCCAGCTTATAAAATTTGCTATGAGAAGCCTACAATCCAAAGAGAGGTTTTAACTCTCTGGAAAGAGTTCAAACTTCAGGTGATATTACAGCCCATAATTACTTAATAGAACAGTTAAAAAAAAAAGTTATCATTATGTTGCTGTTTGTATATTTCCAGGGTTTTGGAAAACGATTAGAGCAAGCAATGGTAGTACCTGTAAACAGTCTCAAAGCCAATTTTAAGCATACAACTCTGCTGCAAAAATGAAAACACAGACACCTGAGTTCCAAGAAACGATAAACATGGCAATGTTTGTTCGTGTATGAATCTAGCAAGGCTATTTACTTCAATAATTTCTTTTTTTTATGTGCTAAAGAGCAGACCTAGATGGGGGTGGGAGACAGGGCCAATCACAAAACTTCCTAGAGTGTAACAGTGGCCATATTCTAAGGCAGGAAAAGTGAGGAACAGCCTGTGTATCTGGGCTCTGAAAGGAGGGAAAAGAAGATTGTTATTTGTCATTCAAGACAAAAGTGAGGCTGTCCTACTATTTAATAAGTCTAAGAATGTGCCTTAGTGTGTGTCAAATGGATTATGTCATTGCCCGTGGAAAATCCTTTCTTCAGAATAGGCAAATATATTATTCTTTAACAGAAAAGAAAGATTAAATAAAAATAGCTCATCTCAGGCTATTTTAAAGTTGCAAAAATCTGAAGGACATCATAGTCTGAAATCAATTCAACAACAGATTACTTTGTAAATATTAATTAGTCATGAATTGGGCATTTTCCATGTATGGATGCCATTTAAAATTTAGCGTGTCTAGATGTCTTTCAACTAATCAGAATTTTTTTTGTTGTTGTTAAGGTTGTTATAACCTTTTATGGCCAATAAATGCTAAATTCATCTGTATCTTTAAAATAAAGTTACAATACTTATAATAATAATGTAACCCCTACAATGATGATGAGCTTCTGTAGATTAATATAATAGCAACAATGACACAGAAAATTAGTAACAAACCTTTAGGGAGCACTGTTATGGAACATATAAAAAACCATCAACAAGCCCAAAAGTTCTCACATTCTAACAAAACTTAACATTTTGCCACTAACTAAGTGAACCAGCCCTGTCATAAGACATACAGTACTATGAGGAAGACAAGAAGAGTCAGGTGCCCTTCAGGATAAAAAGCCTTAGTGAAGTGGTTTAGGGAAGTCCTCGGTGAGGAGGGCAGGACACCTGCATCAGAAGCTGAAGACACAGCCATGCAACAGGCCTGCCACTGCACATGACCTGGGAAATTGTCTTCTGTTCCGCACCAGGTAGCAACGCCTACAACAGGCTAGCAGAACCAACAGTCATGTTAATGCCGTATTTTTTAAATTAAAAACATACCTTTCAAGATGAAAATAATCTTTCTTC
Source organism: Loxodonta africana (assembly GCF_030014295.1). Taxonomy (NCBI): domain Eukaryota; kingdom Metazoa; phylum Chordata; class Mammalia; order Proboscidea; family Elephantidae; genus Loxodonta; species Loxodonta africana. The sequence goes on along the minus strand of NC_087364.1, from coordinate 71,798,397 downwards.
TAAAATTACTATTGCTTTTATTTGTATTTACTTTAAAAATCAAAAGAAGGCCTTGAAATATGTAGACTTATGAAAACAGGCATAGATTCAAAAACCAAAAAGGAGTGAGAAACATTAGTTTCAAATGCTTATAGTTCACATGACTCCATTCCTTGTTGTGATCCCAAGCTCTATCACAGGGGAATTCTGAGATTCGGAACAGAGTGTGTGAGGAGCCACGATACATTTTCCTACTGCTAGGAAACACAACAGAAGTTTGAAAGCCCGGAGATGGCTGTCTCAGGTATCATCAGGCATAGTGCTTTAATTCTTTGCAAGTATAGTTTTTTTTATAGTTGCAGTTTCACATTTAAGCTCTTTTTCCCTGAACAGAGACACCTCCTTTTACATTCTTTTTCAGTGAATTGCAGAGGCAAGCAAGAAAAAATGTGTTTCTTTCCTGAGTTATATTTATCATAGTTTCGTTTTGCATATGTAAATATGAATCTACATCTCAGCTACTCTGAATGGGAACTGAGAAACAGGCAACTAGGAAATTAATGTCAGTCCTGGGAAATAATTTCCATTAACAGCAAATCTGTTTCCAACAATAATCTGTATTTATTAGCATTTGAAAATGAAAGTGAAAAAAAAAAAAAAAACAGGAAGATGACTTTAACACAGAGGCCTCAGAGGGCAGACATCTGGGCTGGCTATGGCTTTTAGACTCCGTTTTGCCTGTGATGATTTTTTTTTTAATTGAACAGTTAAAAATATTTTATGTAATTCCAGCTTTTATTCGTTAACAAAATCAGAGTGCTTATTAAGTGACATGATATTGTTGTCAGGTGCAGTTGAGTTTGTTCCGACTCATAGCGACCCTGTGTACAGCAGAACGAAACACTGCCCGGTCCTGTGCCACCCTCATGATCGTTGCTATGTTTGAGCCCATTGTTGCAGCCACATAATAATCTGAAGAATTATTTATTTTTATAAACTGATATAATTATTTATGTCTAAAATTATAATTTGCAAGATGTGATGAAAAGCAAAAGACGAGCTAATTGATGTTTTATGCTGGGTTTCGGAACAGCAAAACTTCTGCTTTTCACAGTAAATACATTATCTATATTATATAGATACTAAAATATCCTGGGCTTTATTCACAAGTCTCTAAGTTTATTTCAAGTTATTAGTCAATAAAAGACCTCTGACTACACACACAAATTTTTTTTTTAAACAATCCAGCTATGTTCCCCCGCCCCCCCCCCCCCAATGGCATAAAAATAAGAGTCAGGAACTCAAATGCCTTTGAGGTGTTTCTCCTATAAATAAATCAATTTTTAAAAAGTATAATTTCTCTTGAAATTATAGTCCATTCAGAGAGAGTCACTGAGTCAAGGCCATCCCGTCAAAGCCCCTCCCTGTCGCACCAGGCGGGCTTCCTATAGCTTGCTTCATTTAGTCATTCATTCGTTCACTCACTCAGCAAAGATTTATGAGGGGAGTGGTCACTACGTGTCTGGCCCTGAACATGTTCAATAAGGAACAGAAGTTACTTACCCACTCTTGGCCCATAAGCTGAAGTTGGCTCAAAGACGTGGTTTTATCAACCTCACAGTTATTTTTACCCAATTTTAACTTTGTGCCAAGATTTTATGATCACATTTTACCTCAAAATCCAACATATCTGGGTTGTCTTGGAAAACATGAATAGCTGACAACACAAGTCCCTCAGGGCAACAATTGGCTGCTGCAGAGGAGCCCTCTTTAAGGAGAGGGGAAGCTCTCCCCTTTGTCACTGTTTAGACCTGTTGTCATTGTTATTGGTTGCCACCGACAATACTGATGTTACCTACTGGCCCCTATAGACATTTGAGTTTTTCCACCCTTGTTTCATAAAAGAAGGAAGAAGATGAAGACATGGTCTTTGCCCTCAAGGAGCTTAGAGATGACCAACTGTAACTCCAATACTGTTGTAAGCTATTACCTCTCCTAATAACCTCAGTCAGAATTTACCTTTAGAGTTGAGGTAACTCACTAACAGGAAATGTTTTCCTTGGTTACACTTTATAATTAACATACTTCCTGTGTCTTAAAAACAGCACATTCCAGCCATTATGCTTCTACTGACATATTGACGTGGGTCTGGTTAGCAATAAAGCAGATTCCCATATTGGTTAATAACTACAGTTCTGGATTCAGTTCGATTTAAATTCAAATCTGTTTAGTAGGGAGGTAACCTTAGGTAGTTTCCTCTACAGCCTAACTTTTCTCATCTGTAAAATAGGACCAATAAACTTTTTACTGTGTAGGGCTGTCGGCATGTTAAATGAGGTGATCTGTGTGCACTGTCTGGTTCGAGAATGGTCTGTCCCCAATGCTGGCTGTCACAATTCCCCTTTCTCCTCATAGACTACCTCAGACTGCCTCTTCCTCCTCATGATGGGGAGGGAAACTCTCATTCACACATTCTGCTCATTCCTTCACAAATCTGACTCTTTTGTTTTATATATTTCATAGTTATACAGCTAATAAGTTATATAACTACAGACATCAGTTATTTTTATTGTGGTAAACAAAACATGTAACAAATTGTTTGCCTTTTCAACATTCTTCACATGTACCATTCAGTGATATTAATTACATCATGTTGTTATTTTTTCATATTTCATATCATAAAATTGGGATTTTATGAAAGTTATTCTTACTTGCCCTGAATTGACAATATGTCACTTCATATCTTTTTTTTTTTTGGAGGAAGGAGAAATCAATCAATAATTAAAACATTGTTTCTTCTACCTTTCATGCCATTAAAGTAAGTTAAATATTCTAATTTAATTTTCTTGGGCTGTATTACTAGAAAAAGTAAGTAGAAATATAAATGAGACAGTGTATAAAAATGAACAAAACTATTTTTCCATTCTTTTTGAATAGAAATTCTTCTTTTTTGTGTTCTGGGTCAAACGACCATGAATAGTTCAAATTATACTTTTCAGGCAGAAGAATTGGTTTGTAAATCTTCAGTTCTGGGAACATTTCAGTAATAGAATCAGCATGCAAAAGGGATTAGGGTGTAGTGTAAAAAGAATAAAAACTTACCTGTTTTTCGCATAGAAACTAAGTTTTCATAATTCTATCCACCGAGTATAGCTCAATGTTTGGCTATAAAACACAGAGCTATCAAAGCAGAAAATTTTTCTGAAATGAGCCATGTCTTGAAAGATGAAAACCAAAACATTAGATTACACTTGTTCTAGCACCATGATATAGCTTCATTCTTAATACAGCAAAACTACGCAGAATTTAGTGACGTTTCAACACACAAGAAAATCACTTTCTGTCACATCCTCACTTGTTGTTCTAACAAGACTTTGTACCAAGTCCACCAATTAATAGTATTATATTTAGGATACCATCATATTTCACCTGAATTAAATCATAAAAAGTTGTAAGCACTCCTGCTAAATTCAACTGTAATTAATCAGCTTTACAGACATGTTGTAAAGTGCTTCAGTTCACAGAAATATAAATCTATTCACATTTTCTATCAATTTATTCCAAATGAATTAATATCCAGATGTATGCATTCTTTTAAAAAGTCTAAAAACTGCATTATGGCATAATTTGTTAATGTATGCACTTATAAGCATATAAAGGGTAGGGACAGTATGCATCAAAACGTTTAAGCAATTACATCTGTTGGTGGCATTGTCAGCATAATATTAAAGTTATTCCTAAATTTATTTCTTGCAAACTAAAATTTATAAACAATATATTTTACCCCCCCCAAAAAAAGTTCAGAATAATTGGTAGGCTGAAAAAAAGTACTAAAACTGAATGTATTTGAGAGTCTCTTTATTTATGGCTTAAATATTTAAGTTAGATGAAACTGAAGACTGAAAGGCTCCTTGGGATTGTATGTATTCCAGGCCCCTCATTGGGCAAGTTAGAAAAATTAGGCCCACAGTGATGAGATGACTTGGTTTTGTCGGCCATAATTACTTTGCATAATTAACAAGAAGTAAGCGAAGGCTATTTTTAATTTACAGTAATCAGATTGAATGCACCTTCCTACTTGTGTTCACTGTGTATATTCCACTGTTGTTTACCAAAAAAAAAATTTTTTTTTTTTTACATCTATCTTACTAACCACGGAATTTTGTTTTGTTTTGTTTTCACTTAGCCAAAAGAAGCTTTGAGTTCAATCTATCGTTCCAACGAAGCTATGGAATTTACAAGATAGCACATGAAGATTACTATGAGGCTGATGAAAATTTTGTATCCTATCACAACCTGATGAACTATGATCGTGAAACTACAAAGGACTCTCAGAGAGACACCCGCAATTTCTTCAATGCCGTCAAAGTGGAAATCAGCACCACACCCTCTCCGGACAGCTCCACATTGAAGGGTATCAACAAATGCACGAATACTGATATAACAGGTGGGAGATATGGTTCTGACAAAGATGAGGGCGTCGACTCACCATTTTCTGACAAAACAGGAGGTGATGTTAACTATGAAGAAACTGCCTTTTTGGAAGGGCCAGAAAGAAGACTTTCTCACGAGGACAATCAGAAACCAGACCTTTCAGACTGGGAGTGGTGTAGGAGTAAATCAGAAAGAACCCCTCGTCAGGTACAGTAAAGTTGTTCTTCCTGTGAAATTAAAATGAGACCAAGTGTGACAGGCATAAAATAATTATCTGTTGCTTATTTCATCCAATCAAGCCCAATGTTATGTTCACTTCCCTCAATTAATTTCCATAATGCTAAATTTTATTCTGAAGTGTCTATGCAAAGGGCTTTTTAAAAACTAGTTAGATATTTTCATTCAAAATCTATACATTTCAGAATTAAGTGGGATCTTACAAAGGGGTAGGGAATTCTATTTTAACCTCAAGTAATCTGCCTAAATTCGTAGAAGATGCTTAGAACTTATGTTTCCACATAGTCAACTTTTAGGTTTCATTTCCTCTTGCCTGTCCAAAAAACATCCCACAGGTTCCCAAGAGAGGTTTCCCTTTTAAATATTTACACAGCCAGCAGTGAGAAGGACAGCCCTGCTACAATTATACCTGCTAGCTTGCCTGCCATCCTTGCTAGTACTGGTCTCTCCAGTGAAACAAAGAGAAACAAAGATCTATTCCAGGGTATAGTCGGCTCACTGAGCCTTGCCAAGGCCTGCTGCATGCCCATCCCTTTGAGAATGGTTGAACGGCTTCATAAGTTTTACAAAACTGAAAGAATTTGCACCTGAATCTTATCTTGTTCTCCTCTAGATTCTAGCCTGCCTAGAATGATGAGGGAACCTTCTTATTTTATTGAAATTGCAGTGTGACACTGATAGGAGACTGTTCTTTCCTCCAGACTCTCATATCTGATAATTGAAGTTGCTCTTGTTTTCTACACTATTGATTTACTAGGTAGACAGAGCCTCTTGCTACATGATGTAATGAAAACCAGAGTTCACTTGCACTTGGTCTCTGAAATCAAAAACAGAATTCTAGAAATATTCTCCTAGAAACAATGCATTTAGCGATTGGATGCGTGAACATACAACACTAACTATGAATACGAGAAGAACAATATCAGACTTGATTGATTCTCTCTGATTAATCAAAGCCACTAGTCTCACCCTGATAAAAAAAAAATAGCACCATTTAAAAAGTTGAATAGTAAACTCGAGCATGCAAAATCTATTATTAGAAATAATAATTGTGTGTATTATTTCACTATTAGGAATTTCCAAAAAAAACCACTAAGTACTTGCCATAAACTGAACAGTACAATGGTAAGTGGAGGTCAAAAGGACCCCAGTGCTCAGTATTTTTACAACAATATGGTACCCCAGCTAAGAGGGTCATAACTACAATTTCATCATTGATTTGTTCCTGAACAAATATAAACCTTCTGGTTTTCTTCTACTTAAAAATGAAGTAATATTCATGATGAAGCATTTGCGTGTGTGTGTGTGTGTTTGTGTGTGTGTGTCTGACCCAATAACTCACAACTATCCTCTGTGTTACTTCCTTATCCCTTCCTCACACTTACCCTTTAAGGGCTACAGATATCTTGAATTTTGCTCATGCTCTTGTGTTTCATTCTTTTATTACAAACATGCACTTCTAAAAATACAGGCTTAGTTTTGCTTACTTTGAGCCCTCCAAAGATGGAGTCATACTGCACATGGTCCAGGACTTGCTTTTTTTTTTTTTTTTCACTCCACATTGCTTCCTTTGACTCCATTTTCTCATTTATTTTGTCAAAGCGCTAGGAATTATCATCTAAAATACCACAACTGATAGCCCTCGTTTAAGACTCTTGGTACAGTATGGACAGTATAATGATTAATGTGTAAGAAATCAGACAATGGTAATACACACATACATCGTCTTGTGAGAACGAAGCAGCACAGCTTACCCTAAGCCTCTGTAAATCCAATAAAAAATGATATAGGAAAACCATAAACCTTTGATCAATCCAGGTATCTTTCAACTACAAAGATTTGCTTATTGAGTGTTAATAGTCTAAGACTTCTATGATGAGCAAGTAGTTTGTGAAAAGGTGGCTGTGAAAAAAGCGATCCGGAGAAAATAGGTAATAAAATATTCGGGAAAGAAGAAAAAAAAAAGTTACATTTCCAGGCATTAACTGAAATTAAATGAAATGCTATCATATATTGTAAAAGTGATGTAAGAAATTCTGAAACCACAAGAGGATGTTGGCATGGCCTTTTCCTCAATAAAATTGCCTGTGGTCTTTAAGTATAACATTATAACAAAAATAAACTTAGGGCTAAAAAGCCGATGAGGACTTCTCCTATGACCAGAGACAGGTTTTAACTCTTACCCCAGCCTTCAGTAGCACATACTGCTTGAGAGTAGATGGGGATTTAGAAAGCACTTTGACTTTCGTCCTTTCTTCCAAGTGCTTTCTTTGCCCTTAAAGCAATGTTAAATCACGAATCTCATAGTGACCGTGGTAGATGCTGCAGTTACTCTTCGAAAACACTTCCTCTTTTGATTTTTTATGTTTTTTGCTTTCAAATATTTAGGCCCAACTTATCAGCTTTTGGCTAATGGTACTATGTCGAATAAAGCACATTCTTTGTTCCTAGGCTTTAAAAAAAGGGAGGAGGGGAGGCTTGATTTCAAATATTTAGTGAGCTCCATTTTATTTTTACAATACACATTGTTTAACTTTTTATTAGAGCTTATTTGATTGCAGCTTATTTTTATTACAGCTTAGATTGGTATATGAGTTCCCTTGTTTCTGATCCTAGTATGAGTGTTCAGTTAGTTTCAACGTGACCCAATGAAGTTTATCTGAGTTGAGAATGTTAGAAGACTGAAACTCAGTGTGAGATCTGACCACACAGTCACCTCATTTTGGACCTCTGGTAGGTAGAATCCTAAGTGGTCCACCACTAAAATGTTCAGAGGGGATAGCCAGAACTAATAGTGGTCTTCAGTTACAAAGGTTTAATGTGGTAGCCACGGTATGACTTCGTTTCTGAAGTGAAATGATACTTTTCCAGAACCCAAAAATTCTGTCATCTATGAAAAAAAAATTAAACTTATAATTCAGTGGTTTGTAGGTTTTTCTTTTTTTAATACTAAGCTCATCAAATCACCCACAGATTCCTTTCCTCTTAATGTCTTACTGTAAAGTTTTGGAAACTACTCATTTATTATTGTAAATCAGAAACAAAGATATGCTGTAACTATGCTCACTGAACCGATTTATAATCCAATCGTCATAGCATATGAAAGGGGAAAATGCCCTCCTCTATACCAGGAGTCCTGGTGGCACAGTGGTTAAGCATTCAGCTGCTAACCAAAGGGTTGGCAGTTTGAATCCACCAGTTGCTTCTTGGAAACCCTATGAGGCAGTTCTACTCTGTCCTGTAGGGTTGCTATGAGTTGAAATCAACTCAATGGCAATGGGTCAAGGTGACATCTTTGCTTTTTAACACTTTAAAGAGGTCTTCTGCAGCAGATTTGCCCAATGCAATACATTGTTTGATTTCTTGACTGCTGCTTCCATGGGTGTAGACTGTGGATCCAAGTAAAATGAAATTCTTGACAACTTCAGTTTTCTCCATTTATCCTAATGTTGCTTATTGGTTCACTTGTGAGGATTTCTGTTTTCTTTATGTCGAGGTATAATCCATACTGAAGCCTGTCGTCTTTGATCTTCATCAGTAAGTGCTTCAAGTTCTCTTCACTTTCAGCAATCAAAATTGTGTCATCTCCATTGCACAGGTTGTTAATGAGTCTTCCTCCAATCCTGATGCCCTGTTTTTCTTCATATAGTCCAACTTCTTGGATTATTTGCTCAGCATACAGATTGAGTAAATAATGTGAAAGGACACAACCCTGACACACACCTTTCCTGACTTTAAGCCATGCAGTCCCCTTGTTCTGTTCAAACAACTGCCTCTTGATCTGTGTACAGATTCCTCATGACCACAATTAGGTGTTCTGGAATTTCCATTCTTTGCAACGTTAGCCATAATTTGTTATGATCCACGCAGTCGAATGCCTTTGCATAGTTAATAAAACACAGGTAAACATCTTTCTGGTATTTTCTGCTTTCAGCCAGGATCCATCTAACATCAGCAGTGATATTCTTGGTTCTACATCCTCTTCTGAATTTGGCTTGAATTTCTGGCAGCTCTCTACTGATGTACTGCTGCAGCCGCTTTTGAATGATCTTCAGCAAAATTTTACTTGCATTTGATATCAATGATATTGTTTGATAATTTCCACATTTGGTTGGATCACCTTTTTCTTTTTTTTTTTGGAATAGGCATAAATATATATCTCTTCCAGTCGGTGGGCCAGGTAGCTGTTTTCTTTGGAAGACTAGAGTGTAAATGTTTATTTCTGTGTACATCCATCTATTTGGAGTGGTTAGTTCATTACTCACCATTCGGAGATTCAAAAATTGTTACATTGCTTTCTTTCTACAAACAGTTTTAACCTTTATTGTTTTCAAGTAATAGGTAATAGGTAACTATTGTAGGAAATTTTTCACAAGCAAAGAAAAGAGAAAAAAAAAAGGCACCCAAAATTAACTACTATTTATATTTTATCATATTGAATTTTGGGCTCTTTCCAGTGCATCTGTATTTTTATTTTTGACAAAAATGGGATCGTGCAGCACGCAATATGGAATCTGCTTTTTTTCCAATTAACAGCACAATTTTCACCTGATTGAAAGTGTTCAAATCGCTTGCGTGATTAACAGCAGAGTTTAGAACGGCTCTTTGGAGTGTGACTGAAAATGCATCTGTGAATGTAAATTTGTTCTCTGGTTAAAGTTTTAGAAGTTGAAGCTACGAGAGTTTGTTGTAAACTAATTAGAATATTTCACAAAGCATATTTGTGGTTGTCACAGAGCGCATCATTCATTGCACTGGACTAAATTGAGCTAAATATGCACTTTCTACAAATTCAAGGGGATTAGCGTTGGATCAAAGCCTGGGTGAAATCCTGTAATTCACCTCTTAAACTAAGATCTCCATTAGCATTCTCAAAAAAAAAAAAATTTCAGGGCTTAAAGGGACCTTCCAAATGAAAAGCCAAACTAGTTGCCCTGGAGTTGATTCCAACTCATGGCGACCCCGTGTGTCAGTGTGTAACTATGTTCCACCGGGTTTTCAGTTGCTCATTTTTTGGACATAGATCACCAGGCCTTTCTTTCAAGGCATCTCTGGGTGGACTCAGACCTCAGATCATTTGGGTAGTAGCCAAGCACCACCCAGGGTCTCCTAAAGGGGCCTTAAAAGCTATATATTGCAACCTCCCACTATGGCTTGAATCCCTTCTGCCACCTCCTGTTGAGTGATTATCTTTTTGTGAACTCAAGTGATTGGGGCTGGGGGAGTGTGGGGGGTGGAGTTACTCAAGTGATTCACTACATATTTTCTAACTTTTTATTTTGAATTAATTTTAGACTTAGAAAACAGTTGCAAAAATTATACAAAGAGTTCCCAATATATCCTCCTTCTAACTTCCACTAATGTTAACATATAACAACAGTGCCATTACCAGGAAATTAAACACTAATCTACAGATCTTATTTAAATTTCACCAATTATCCTACTCATATCTTTTGGCCCAAGATTCTGATCTAGGGTCACGCGTTGCATTTGTTGTCATGTCCCCTTTTGTTGTTGTGTGCTGTCCAGTTGATCCTGACTCACACCAATCCTACAGGATGGAGTAGAACTGCCCCACAGGGTTTCCAAGGCTGTAATCTTTATGGCAGCACATCGCCAGGTCTTTTCTCCGTGGAGCAGCTACTGGGTTTGAACCACCGACTTGAGTGTTTAGCCACTGCACCACCAGGGCTCCTTCATGTCTCCTCCAATCTGTAACAGCTCCTGTCTTTCTTTGTCTTGCATGACTTGACACTTTTGAAGACTACTTACTGGACAGCTTCATTTTGTGTTTTTAGAATATCCTTCAGTTTATGATTGTCTTAAGTTTTCTCATGATTAGATTGAGGTTATCCATTTTTAGTAAGAATACCACAGAAGCGATGTTTGCCCTTCCTAATTCATCGTATCAAGAGGGACATGATGTCGATGTAATATCCTGTGATGGTGATCTACATTTTACTCACTTGGTAAAGGTGGTGTCTGCCAGATTTCTCCATCTAAAGCTATTATTTTTCCCTTTGTAATTTATAAGCATCTTGTGGGGAGATGCTTTGAAACCATGCAGATATTCTGTTTCCTATCATACTTTTGCCCACTAATGTCAGCATCTGTTGATTATTCGTGCCTGCAGCAATCATCTTGCAATGTTTGATTAATGGTGATTTTCTATTTCTTCCATTCTTTATCTATTTTTGGAATTCTGCTATAAGGAAAAGCTGTATCTTCTCCATTTATTAATTTATTTATATAAATATGGACTCATAGATATTTATCTTATTCTATAGGCTATAAGCTATATTGTAATTACTTATTTTGTTACTCCGATTGTCCTGGAAATTGCCATCGGGAGCTCATTCAAATTGGTTCGTGTATCTTTTCAACATGCCGCCACCATCTATTGAGCACTTTCTAACAGCTCAAGACATTCCAGCCTTATCTTATATTTTCCATAATCCAGACCTTGAATCAATGAGCTCTAGCTTCTATATATTATCATTAGACAGAGCTAGGAAATACATATATTTACACAGACACACACACACACCCCTCTATATTTCTATATCAAATTCTCTGTGTACATAAATAAATACCATGACTTTATACTGAAAACCCCAGTCTCAGTCAAATACCACATGGTTCATTTGAACTTCCCTTTTTCCTTATTTGTAACTTCTTTGACAGTAAGAAAACTGGCTCTCATTACTCTCATCGTCTACAGTATATTCGCTTATTTGCCCAATTCTGGTATATGCATAAAGTATCTCAGAATTGCTAACTCATACTCCTGTGAGAAAAAAAAAAAAAAAGAGTACACTAGCTCTGTACAGTTCTTTTTATCTTTAGACTTTCAGCATATGGTCAAAATGTTACTTTCTGAATTACTTAGGTTTATTCTGTTCTTCTCCATCGCCTACATTTTGTATTCCATTTTGGGATCTCCCACATCCTTGCTGATTTTGATTATTTATTCATTTATTGGGTGTGTCAAACATCATCAAAAAGATAGATAACCATTTGAATATGTGTTATATTTCACAATTTTTTAAAAGTTAAAAAATAAATAAAACTCGCCCAGGTGATCCTAATGACATCCACTGCCCTAAGCTTCTCACCGTGTCGTATTTCTGCATCTTGGGACGACCAAGAACCATTCTATCACCTCTCCCACTTCCTGTTACATTAATGCGAGAGGGTTATCCAGGTCTTCACATTGCTGTCCTTTCTCATTTATGCAAAATATTACTTTCTTCAACCTTTCTAATAATCAATTCGCTGGAATCTCTTCACCATCCAAGTTGTTCTCCCATTAACAAATTACACTAGCCCATAGTCCTTTAATCATGTAAATCCCAGAATCAAAGGTGGAACTCAAGTTGTTTTTCTTCCTTTATTCTATGAGCTGTTCTCCTCTCAATGCGTCTTAAGATCACATTCGCTTATTTGGCAGCCTGTCCTACTACTGACTCCGGTGTGTTTCACATCAGCTAACACCCCCAAGCCATTTTTGCTCAGCGACAAAGATCCCCATTTGGATTGAATTTTATCTTATATTTGTTAAACGTAATCTTGTCCCATTTAGCCCACTCTTCATCCTTTCCATAGCCTTCCAGTTGCTGATTGTACCACCTGACTTCTACATCGAAACAGTTGCCATTGAGCCAACTCTGGCTCATGGTGACCCCGTGTGTGTTACAGTAGACCTGTTCTCCACAGGGTTTTCAATGGCTGATTTTTCAGAAGTAGACTGCCAGGTCTTTCTTCCAATGCACCTCTGGGTAGGCTTAGACTTCTAACCTTTCGGCTAGCATACAAGCATGTTAACCATTTGCAACACCCAAGGACCTCATTATCATTCCCAACTTTGTTTCACCCATGGATTTGATAAGTTACCAATTATATTTTTATCCAAATTCTGATTTAAAATGTAGAAGACAGTCCCAAGGACAGAGACCTGCTGCACACCACTAGAAGCAGGTTCCCTTGTTCATTTTAATTTATTTTAAAACATAAATAAATTTGGTGTTATGGTTCCAATAGTTATTCATTTGCTTAATTGTCTTTGCAATCAATATATTTTATTCACAAGGCTATCATACATAAGAGGCTTTAATGAAATGCTAATATAAATCATCTAATGTATTTCTTTATCTAGCATTAATTAGTTTATTTATTTGATAAACATTGTTAATTGAAACACTGCATATATAAAGATGTAAGCTTCCTGCCTTCAAGTCCCTCACATCCAGGTGTGGGAAGTTGACTTTCAAGTGAAGAGCTGCACCTCAATGAGAAAAGAGTGGACAGAATATAGACGATGTGCTTTGGGACCATAGAGGATCAGGTGATGTGTCCAGCAACCCTGAGGAAGAAAGGAACTGGTCTAGTAAGACATGGTCCTAATGAACTCATCATGTATCTTTCTCACACAGCTTCTTCTTGGTTCCCCCATTTGTCCTCTCTTCAGTAGACCTTAGAAACATTCCAGGAACTGACGTACATGCCATTCGTCCAGTTTGTTGTGGTCCTCTCCCCGGTAGACCTTAGAAACCTTCCAGGAACTGACGTACATGCCATTCGTCCAATTTGCTGCTGTCCTCTCCTCAGTAGACCTTAAAAACATTCCAGGAACTGACGTACATGCCATTTGTCCAGTTTGTTGTGGTCCTCTCCTCGGTAGACCTTAGAAACATTCCAGGAACTGACGTACATGCCATTTGTCCAGTTTGCTGAATTCACTTCTTCCCATTTGGAAAATCAGAAGCATCTGCACATTCTCGATATTCAATTTCCCATTTGGCGAAAGGCCACCACCAACAACCCTGTTTACACAGTAACTTTTTTCAGGAACTTTGAGTGTGATTCTTCTGAGAGAGAAATCTTGCGCTTCCTTGCAGTTTGAAAGTTCCTCCTTACTATCTCCTGTTTTAAACTGGGATTCCTTTACCCTCATAAATGTTTTCTTTGTGTTTTTAAGTCCTTCACAAAGGACACATAAGCAAAATAGTAGCTGAGGCCATCTGCTTTCTCTCTGTTATCCCTCATCTTAGTGGCACTGGCCATAAGCATTGGGACTACCCCTTTCTTTGATCTGATCTGAACATATATTTCCAAATACTTTTTGTTGCCATTGGGGGGTGGGGGGGAGTGGTGTCTTTGCAATCCACAGCTCATTTTCTTCATTTAGCCTTCCTAATGCCAATCATTCCATCTTTGGTGGTGAATCGTCTATCCTGACAAATAAGCCTAAAGCCTGCACTGGATTCTTAAGACACTACCTTCTTTTCTTGTGATTATACAACCAGAATTGCAGTCTTGAGACGCGTATCTAGGGGTTCTGCGCCCCCTTTTTTTCTTTCAAATTTGCCTCCTGAAAGCGTCAAGGTACAAACGCTACCATATCCAGCCTTTTCCTTCCTGGATATCACATATTCTAGAAATAAATAATCATTTTTCTCCTTAGGTGTCCAACTCTTCCAATTATTTACAACTTGTTGGCAGAATTCAGATTCTACGAAACTGTTCCTTATTGCCTCCTGAACTTCCCATGAGATGAAACTGCCAGCAAAGTGAGGCAAGGGTATGCCAGATGATCTCTTTTTCAATGACTGTCCCTTCAAGCAGAATTAACAGAAAACACTGCTTTGCCTCTGGGCAAATAGACTCTCTGCCTTCCTGAGCGTATCTCTATTCAAGAGCCATCTTTCCTGTACCTTAAGCCGTGATTTAGAAATCTAAATTGAGTTCACTGGAACTCTCTGCAAAGCCAGAAGAGTTTTCAAACCACCAGTAAATTAATACCACTTAACTAACAATCACCACCAATTTATAATAGCCACCAATTGTAAGCAGTCCTAAGAATTAAAAGGAAAAAGGTCTTTTAAGAATTTCAGACAAATGACTACATGGTTTTTGCATGTCATCCTTTAAATAAAGACCACGCTTGAAGCAGCCCCCTTCTCCCACGAGCCGTACAACTGTAACTGGTAAAACCAGGATTCAAACACATCCATCTTTCCGTGAAGCAACAGGAATTTTATCGTATATTATTGTAAAAGTCCATCAGTCACCCGCCAGCAGCCATTCATTTTGGAACAAGCATTACTCCAAACAAAATGGTATTTAGTATCCTTCGTTTTAGTCACCAATTATGTTAGTTTCCATTCTTGTAGAGACCCAGCCTCCTCTCGGTTGTTGCAGGTGGGGCACGGGCTTGTGAAACAGTCAGGTCTGAGTTCTAGCCCTGGCTCCACTTCTCTTCCCTGTACCTCACCTTCCTCACTGACCATATGAGAAGACAACAGAAACTGTGTTATTATAAGGTTGATGTGAAGTTTAGATAAGAAAATGCATATCTAATACTTTTTTTAAATACTAATCTGCCAGAATCTATCTTCTTTGTATAACTCATCTCTACAATTTTATTATGAAGAAAGGAAAATGAGGGACTTATATCCTAAGATCTGTTTCTCCAAATCTGCTGTTGTTGTGAGGTGCCGTCGAGTCAGTTCCGACTCATAGCGACCCTTTGTACAACAAAAGGAAACATCGCCTGGTCTGGCACCATCCTTGTTGCACCCACTGTGTCAATCCATCTCGTTGAGGGTCTTCCTCTTTTTTGCTGACCCTCTACTTTAGCAAGCATGATGTCCTTCTCTGGGTGCTGATCCCTCCTGATAACGTGTCCAAAGTATGTGGGACGAAGTCTCGCCATCCTCGCTTCTAAGGAGTATTTTGGCTGTACTGCTTCCAAGACAGACTTGTTTGGTCTTTTGGCAGTCCATGGCATATTCAATATTCAGTATTCTCTGCCAATACCAAATCTACTGAGTAGTGTTAAATATCCCTCAAAGATATTCAAGGTTACCTATAAAACTTATCATAATCGAGATACCATGTTGGATACCATTAATTTATTCATTTGTTCATTCATTAGCTATTGATTGAATGCATTCTAGGTGCCAGGCACTGTGCTTGGTGCTGGGGATATACAGAACAGATAATAAAACGACATCCTCCTTTCCCCATGGAGCTAATTCCTAGCATAAAGGAGAAAAATAAATGAGTATTTTAAAAGTAAGGGTATAATAAGGACGTCTAACCAGAAAGCTTGCCTGGTCTGGGAATCGGGAAAGGCTTCCTGAAGTACAAGGCATTCAGCTGTGACCTGAAGGCTAAGTAGGACTTAGCCATGTAAAATGAGGGAGAACAGCATACAGGAAAGACCTGCCAAAGCCTATTTTTATTTTCTCCTTATAATTACCTCATCACTACAATTTTATACAAAGGAAGAAAAAAGACAGACTGATATCCTAAGATACGTTGCCCTGAACCTACCCAGTAGCTTTAAGTCTACTTCAAAGATATTCAGGGTTACCTATAAAACTCTTAACAACTAATTGTAACTTAATTCCACGGCCTTAGGAAGGTGATTTTACAACTTATGATTCACTGCAGTAAAAAGAGAGGCAGGGCTCACTCAGAAATGATGTTGCCTTATACCATACAAACAGTATTGAGTCATAAAGGGAATCTCCAGGATTTCCATACAGAAAGAACATCAGAATGGCAGTCTTGTACAAGGCGAGACTAAGGGACTTATCTTAAAGCAGTGTTTTCATAGAAAGGTCGCTGGTTTTTCAGTGGACTCCTCACAGAGAGAGCTTGTTTATGGAGTGGCTCTGGGAGCCCCAGTGAAGAAGACTGGGGAGGATGCTCAGACCCTCCCCTAGGTTGTCTCTTGGCATGACCACTGTGTTTCATACAGGAATGGATTACCCAGTAAGCAAGGCACACACACGCTTACTGTATTTACTTACTAACCTACAGTGCACAATTTCACATGGGTTTCACCATATCTCTGATTAATGTAGGTTTCACCACATCTTTGAGCCCCTATGTATCTTGCTAAATGTAAGCCCATGCGTACCTTGCTTACTGGTTAATCCACCGCTAGTATCACATGAAATATGATTTAGAGTAAGTAACATAACCTCCAACACTTAATACGCTCATAGGACTGCTGTGAGGGTCAGAAATTACGATAGAAATGATTTCAAATACATAAAACTATTTATACATGTATGTGATTACCATATAAAAGCAACAGGCGGGAAACTTTTGGATATGGATGTGTGCCATACAGCTGGTGCTCTATCATTGCTGTTGAATGAATGAACAAATGTCTGTGACAGCAACTGTGTGTTTCAAGCTGCAGTGTGGAGTGACTTAGGTGTTTGTAATAGAGTTATTTTTCGGCTTTCTGGTAAAGAGAACTTAGTGTCAAATAGTAAGGACTTCCAACAATAGTGCCACAAAATAACCTTAGGCCATGTCTTCAAATACTTCTAACAGCCTTAGCAGGGCAAAGGAACCATCAGTCTCTGGGACAGAATAAAGCTGCCATCAAGCCTGGAAACACTTTGAGGGGATTTTAATTCCAACCTGGAGGCTAAAGTTCTCGAATGGGGTTGGGTTCAAGACAGGACCCAGAGAGATTAGAAAGAAGGGTTCCAAGCTGCGTCTCTGGGTAATGATGATATTTACTATTCTAAATGATTGTCATTTTTTAAACGTTTGTGGGAAAAGATAGGTTATAATGATGTTCTTATCTTCAAAATGGGAGCCCTGGTGGCAAAGTGGTTAAAGCACTCAGCCACGCCAGCCAAAAGGCCAGTGGTTCAGAGCTTCCAGCTGCCCCTTGGGAGAAAGATGTAGCAGTGGCTTAGCTGAAGCTTTATGGCCTTGGAAACCCTATAGGGCAGCTCTCCTCTGTCCTATAGGGTGGCTATGAGTCAGGGCTGATTTGAGGCAGTGGGTTTGGTGTGGGTTTATCTTCAAAATACTAATTTTACAGTAGTATTTATTCACATGTTAATGTTTTAAAAGAGAATCATAGTTTTGTACAAAGATGGGAAAAAGTCACTGTAGCCTGAATCCTTGGCAAGCTATTGACATCGCAGATTTGATTTCTGACTTGTCTTTAAAGAGCCTAATCTCTAGAAAAGTAGCTACTACAGGAAAATATTCTAAATCCAGGTAGTGAAATCTCCTGAAAAACTAAAGCAAACAAACAAACCTGTTGCTATTGAGTCGATTCCAACTCATGGCGACCCCATGTGTTACAGAGTAGGACTGCTTCATGGGGTGGGGCTTTCTTGGCTGTGTTCTTTATGGAAGCAGATGGCCAGGCGTTTCTTCCGCAGTGCCACGGGATGGGTTTGAACCACCGACCTTTACGTTAGTAGTTGAGTGCAAACCCTTTGAGCCACTCAGGTTGTACCTCAAACAAACCAAATGAGAATCTCAGCAGGTTGGCTCTAAACAAAAAAGCCCCATTACCGTGGATTCGATTCTGACTCATAGTGACCCTATAGGCTACAGTAGAATGGCCCCGTAGGGTTTCCAAGGAGCAGCTGGTGGATTCGAGCTGCCGACCTTTTCGTCTACAACCAAATGCTGAACCATTGGGCCACCAGGGTATATTTTAATTCCATTTATTCCAATGAGCTGCTTTGGTTGAGAACCACTAGTTTATACCTTACAAACCGAAGTTATAAAGTAATGAGGAAAAATGTCCCAATCAGATTTAGATCCCTTTTTCCTCCTCTGATTTTTACCGGAGTAACCTTCAGCTCCAGTACTGGGATGAGACATCTCTTCAAGCTTTAACCTGAGCAAGTGGTGAAAACTAAGCAGTGTTGACTTGGTCCAGTCTTTCTTCAGTCTGCCAAGGCAGTCAGGTGGTATCAGTGAGCAGCACGGAACAAAAGACAATGCTGCTTCTGGGTCAGTCCCATCACCGATGAGATGAGTCATGGCCACTTTTAATTATTTAAGATCTAAGGGCATATTTGAGAGTAGCTGGGCTTTTGAACTTGTCATCTCAGCCAGATTTCAATTTTTATAATTATATTCTTCTTACTTCATTTTCCCTTGATGTTTCAAGGTTGTGTGTGTGTGTGTTTTTCCTTTCTTTTGTTTTTAATTGCACTCAAAGCTTCCTGTTCTCAGCTATGTGTGTATTGGGAAACCATAATGGATTCGATTTGGATACAAATAGAAACAACAATTCTAAGTGATATATTTTGTGGCTTAAGATAAAAGACCATGAAAAGAAGTAAGAAAAATACCAGCGACAGATGAAATTTATACAACTTTGTGGTTGATGCTGCTAGTTGCCCTCAAGTCCAACCCGCATAAAGCAACTTTCTTTCAGAGTGAGCTTTTTATTTCAAACAGGCTGCAAGCCTTTTTTAAAGCATTGCAGAAATCCTAGACCAAAAGAAAAAAGGTACTTTAAATTTTCCTAATAACAATCTTAATTGTTACTTGTATAGTACTTACCGATGTATAAAGAACTTGCACAGGTATTACAGTATCCAGTCGTTCATTCCTTCTAGGTAGTCAGGGAAGATGTTTTCATCTACTTTGGTAGATAAATAGCTTGAACTGAGATTAATACTCTAGTAAATGTTTAACAACCAGTTCTGTGAGGAAAAATACACACACACACATGCACGCGCGCGTGCGCGCACACACACACACACAAAGTCTAGCACAGAATATTAAAATAAACAGCAGTCTTTATTGTAAATTCCATATAGCCCACCTGACTCTCATTGAATGCTTCAGAAGTCAAGATTACTTCAGTTAATTTTTGTCAAACTTTTGTATCCATAGTCAACTTTCAGGTGTGACTGACAAATGAGTGTAGTTCCAATATGAATATAGATTAATATTTTCATACATGAATGGGTAAGATGAAAGTGAAACAACAAAGATATATGTCAAACTCGTTTCTCAGTGATCTAATTGACTTCTTTATGGAATCAGATAGTAGCTTTCAAATACCGGAAGAATATTCCCTCAATTTTCTGTGCTATTCACAATGTAAATGGTTACAGACACGACACACTTTTAATTCTAATCTGCATCATTAACATTTTTTTATTACTTTCTTAAGGCTAGGCAGTCAATAAAACAATAAATCAACCACCAATTTGCAGTATGTGCTGTCTTCCATGGTACAAGTACTCCCACCGTGGCTGATTTCAAGCTACCAAGGTGACATCACTAAATGCAAGGTTGAACACAGACAACATTATGCAATATTTCCAAAACACAGATACAATAGTTGTGAATAACCTCAAATGCGTAGATAATAACAAAATGAAATAAAAATAAATAGGAAGTGCTGAGTTTTGAGTGTTTATTCCCTTTGTTTTCAACATAGTTTATGGTAAAATTTATATACTTTTTCAATAGTGCCTGTTTAACAACTGGCTCACAAGATTCCTGAAAAGTTCATGATCTAGTACAAGCTAGGGAGCCCTGGTGGCATAGCAGTTAAGAGTTCAGCTGCTAACCAAAAGGTCAGCAGATCAAATCCACAAGCTGCTCTTTGGAAACCCTAAGGGGCAGCTCTGCTCTGTCCTGTAGAGTCACTAGGAGTCAGGACCTATTCGATGGCACCTAACAATAATGAAAGCTAGTTTCAGTACACTACCAACATACTATATAATTTAAGAGGGCCGGGTATAGAACAGGTCCAACACCACCTGGTGTGTAATTACGTGAGCCGTGTTTCCTCCAAGCTGGACAGCCTGGACTTCTCCTTCCCTGCTTTTTCCTAGCATGACCTCTTCTGACCCTATCTCTTCACAGAATCTGACTCTTTCTCTGTTTTTCTATTTATGAGTCTGTCTTTTACCAGGTGGAAACCACGGTGGCATAGTGGTTAAGTGCTACGGCTGCTAACCAAAGGGTTGGCAGTTTGAATCCGCCAGGCGCTCCTTGGAAATTATATGGGGCAGAGTTCTACTCTGTCCTATAGAGTCACTATGAGTGGGAATCGACTCGACGGCACTGGGTTTGGTTTGGTTTTTTTACCAGGTGACTCACCTCAGTATTGGTTTAGGTGTTTGGTATTCCTAGCTTGACTTTTAACTATTCCCAAACAACCAGAAATAGGTTTGCTCCCGTTTCAAATGCAATCTCTAATTCAGGAACACTTACTTCTCTCCCTTCCCCCACCACTTCCAATGGACACAGGAATCAATGGGAAGGACTCAGACAACCAAGTCACATGGCTAGTATTACCGGCTTTAAACTCAAGGCCTTATCTTCTTCTGATTCAATGCTGAGTTCTCTTTTTAAAGAACTATATTCTTTAAGGAGTCCCAGTGGCACACCGGTTAAAGAGCTTGCCTCCTAACCAAAAAGTTGGCTGTTCAAATCCACCAGCTGCTCCTTGGAAACCCTATGGGGCAGTTCTGCTCTGTCCTATAGGGTCGCTATGAGTTGGAAGTAGTGCAACAGCAAGGGGATATTCTTTAAAATAAGAAAGAGTTAACTTGACAGATGAGACCAACCTCATTTTTTTTTTTTGCCCCGATTTCTCTCTGTACAGCAGGCTGGTAGAAATGATTGATGAAGAAAAAAACGAAACCCATTGCCATCGAGACAATTCTGACCCATAGGGTTTCCAAGGAGCACCTGGTGGATTCGAACTACCAACCTTTTGGTTAGCAGCTGTAGCTCTTAACCTCTACACCACCAGGATTTCCAATTGATGAAGGGCTACAGGGAAAGACAACGAGAAGAGATAAAGGATACTTAGCCCCCAGGAAATCCTCAAATACATAATACAAATCTGATCTTAACAGTTATATTCCTAAAAATGTTTTATTGATATTAAGATATATTTGCAATCATGCATTTAGTATCATGATATTTTACCTTAAGTTATAATTTATGTTTTTAAAATCTTTGAAAATGGAACCTTATCAAATTATATAATGTTTAATTAAGATAGATAACTCATATACTGAGTCACAGTAAGTTTTACATATAGGAAGCCTTCAAAGCAAAAGAAAAGTAATATCAATTAATTATAGACAGAAATTATTTTCAAGCCTCTGTTATGGGTTGAGTTCTGCGGCCCCTCCCCGCCCCCCCCAAAAAAGATGTACTGAATTCCTAGCCCTTGTACGTGTGCGTGGAAGTGCTCCAAGTTTGAAAACATGGTTGTCTTTTGTTGTGTTAAGGAGGTTTGAGGAACTGAGTTTAATTCTCCTGGAATACAGATTTCTGGGGGCCATGGAGTTGGGGTGACCCACTCAGACCATTGCCCTGAGATCTCCTTTTGAACCTGGAACCTTGGGAACACTGGTTTCCTAAAGTCACCTTTAAGTCAAACAATAGCCTAGTAAGTAGCTTGGAAAGGCCATTTTGCCTTAGGCATCGTGCTCTTTTGAAGAATTATTTACGTGCAGAAAAGGAAAACTTTAAGGTCAGACTTGAACTGTGTTCGGGGTCAGTTGCTATTATGGAAACACTATTGTGTCCCTGTTTCCATGGCTACGTCAGTACCATGGGATATAAGCGTCTATGGGAGTTCTCTCATCTTCTGAACATTTTTGACTCCCTAGTAGGAATGTTACCCCAATTTAGAAACTGTATGTTAAACAAACTTCCATCAATGTCTATTACTGGCTCAATATGGTTTTTGTTTTAACAAGTTATACCAGCATAGGGTGGATTCTAAACCTAATCACTTCTAAGCCATCAGGAGACCAGAACAGAGAGGACAACACACACACAGGAAGACAGACACCAAGGAAATCCCAGGAATCCCAGAGCTACCAACAAGGAAGGACCTCTCTCTAGAGCCAAGCACTGAATTCGGACCTTTAGCCTCCTGAAGTGTGAGAAAATAAACTTCTGTTCTTAGAAGCCAGCCCCTTATGGTATTTTTGTTATGGCAACATTGGGTAACTAAGACAGCCTCCTACTGTCATGAAAGAAAATAAAATGTAATTTGAGCATATACAATTACAATCAAGAATAATGTTTCTTCAGTAACGTCTTAAACAAAAATATAGATTTTTTAATAATGGAAACTGATATTGTGTGAACTCTACTATTCCTTGACAGTGAATTAGTGACTTTAGTGTCTAAATTACCTATTATGTTAATCTTCCAGGACTGCCGTAACATAGTGCTACAAACTAGGTGGTTTTAAACAACAGAAACTTATTCTCTCACAGGTCTGGAAGCTAGAAGCCTGAAATCACAGAGTCTGCAGGGCCACGCTCCCTCTGAGACTCTAGAGAAGAGCCCTTCCTTGGCTCCTCCTAGCTTCTGGCGGTTGCCGGCAGTGCTTGGCATTCCTTGGCTTGCAGGTGCATCACTTTAATCTCTACCTTTGTTGCTGAACAGCTTCCTCCCTGTGTCTCCTCTTGTCTCCGTGCCGGAATCTCCCTCTCCTTTCTCCTTTTAAAGATACTGGCCACTGGATTTAGGAACCACCCTAATTCAATAGGACCTCTTGATCACATCTGCAAAGATACTGTTTCCAAATAAGGTCATGTTCGCATGTATTGAGATTAGGACTTGAACATGTCTTTCTGGGGAACGCAATCCAATCCCCTACACCTGTCTACATTGTAAAATCAGGATAACTGTATTGGTCCCACAGTAAACAAAGATCCCTACTAAGAAATGGAGGTTGGTCTGAATAAAAACCTGAAATATAATTTATAAGTTGAAGCTTATCTGGACATCATTCTAAAAAACTGGCTTGGTAGGAAATGTTCCAGTCGGAATCTTATAGAACTCAAACATCCTCAGTGCTCTCTACCATGACGTTCAAAACCAGGCAGACATTAGCACATTTATAATTCTTCATAGCTGCTGCTCTTGTGTGAGCCTAAGTAATTAGGAAAAATATTAAATGGTCAGGAAATTTACATCCTTCAAATGCTAAATAAATATTTTGAAGCCCCTGGCTGAGTTTTCCTATTAGGAAATTACTTTTAAAGATTTCTTGCTTCTTCTGCATTTGTGTTTTGGTCCCATACATCAAGGTTTAGAAAATAATACCTTTACTTGACAGAGTATGTGTACTTTTAGGGTATCCATGCTCTTCAATGCAGTGTCCATGGTTTTAGTCTTGCATTAGAAATTACTATACAGCCTGATTTTAAAGATATTTCTCCAAATCTACTTCCTTACTTTCTTGTTCACATCCTAAGAATAAATTAGTTCTTCTTAAGAATATTATTTACTTGCTTTTTTCAGGTCAGTATCTCAATCTTAAGGCCTCTTTTGGCTTCCTGGCAGGTTAGTATCCCAGTTCTCATTTTTCCATCTAAACCATTCCATTTTTAAAAATTGATTTTCCTTCTTATAGTTTTTCACACATTTGAATTATAGACTTGCTACTGTAAAGCAACCCACATCACCTTACAATCTGTAGGAAAGCAATTACTCTTTACAGAACAAGAGGAAGGAGCCAGCTTGAACGATAAGGAGTGGACAGAAAGTTATTAAGAGTTGGAATACAAGTTAGAAGACAATTGTCATAAAGCCTCTGGCAACTGACTGATTACTGTTAGTCAACTAACATCCAACATCCGCAAATCTATATAAGTGGAATGTTTAATTTTGATTTGGATTTAAGGCTTACAGGATCTATAAGTTCCTCCAATTGTCTTCTAGCATGAATGATACTTTTTAATCTAAATTAGCCATCTCATCTCAGTTTCCTGGGACCAAGTCTTCTATGCTCTAAAGCTTCAATACCCAGTGAGGAAGTCACTAGTCATGAGTGGCTATTTAACATTAAATAAAATGTAAAGATAGCTCCTCAGTCTCACTAAACACCTTTCAATTGCCCAGTGCCATGAGTGGCTACCTCATTGGACAGAGCAAATATAGAACATTTCTAACATTTCCATTCCAAGAAGTTCTATTGGACAGAGCTGCTGTTTAGCTTCTATGCTTTAAAGCTCATTTTAATAACTGATGCACCTTTATTTTTCTTCTCATCTCTGACTGTCAAAAGCAGGAGGATGTCATAAAGACGAAAACAAAGACTAATGACTCAAATTCCATCCTCCCCATTTCTGACCCAAATATTTTTAGTGCCAACTCAAACTTGGGAGGCAATGGAAATGTTGGATTAAGGCATCTAGAAAACATTTGTTGGGGTGTGTGTGTGTGTGTGTGTGTGTGTGTGTGTGTATTTTCAGTTATTTAATTTAAAATTTAGCATATTTGGCTAGCATAATCCTGAGGTTCTCTAGTGTAATTTAATAGGAGGAAAATATACTTCAACTCCTTCTTCCAAATGAAAAAAGCTGAATTTATCCCAGATTTATGGGGGGAGATACATAGATTATTGTACTATTTTAAAATATTGACTCTCCTATTCAGACCTAACTATTAACTGGGAATGTTTTTGCAAGAAAAGAGTCATAACCTAATGTTTCTTTGCCAACTAAATCTTAGTATCAGCTCCTTGAGAATGAAATCTGCAATGGCTTGCTTTCTTTTCTGTTCTTCATTCTGTGTTTTCTTCTACAACAGCTTTCATTAAGCTATCGGGTCCTTAATGGAATGCATGGTCTCTATAAGGCAGGCCCCCGGTGGAATCAAAGGTGGGAGGTGGTCTCTCTTCTGAAGGGATGCATGTTGCCTTCAGGAATTGGTTTATACTACAAAGAGCTTCCTGTGCAGTCAGGGAAATGAATGCAGAACAGGCTGTGAAACTCTGATCTCTTCCTTTAAAATATCTGTACGAACAATCCTTTCCTGTGATCGCAGAGTCATTCCATGACGTAGCCCCATCTGTCTGCTTCAATAGAGTATTCCCTTGAGGTTAGTTCTGAATCTCCTTGGTGGGGACTTGTCAGGCCAAGGCCTCCACTGTTGGAAACATAGGTAGACAGGTATTCTCAGGTTTTCAGAAAGGGCATCTAGCTCTTTGTTATGTAAGTTGGTGTCTTAGTCATTTAGTGCTGCTATAACAGATGTATCACAAGTGGGTGGCTTTAACAAAGAGAAATTTATTTTCTCACAGTCTAGTAGGCTAGAAGTCCAAATTCAGGGAGTCAGCTCTAGCGGAAGGCTTTCTCTCTCTGTCGGGTCTGGAGCAAGGTCCTTGTCATCAATCTTCCCCTGGACTGGGAGCTTCTCCGCACAGGAACCCCGGGTCCAAAGGATGCACTTTGCTCCCAGGGCTGATTTCTTGGTGGTATGAGATTCCCTGGTCTCCCTGCTTGCATCTCGCATTTATATCTCAAAAGAGATTGGCTCAAGACACAGTCCAATCTTGGAGATTGATTCCAGCCTCATTAACATCACTGTCCCTTATCCGACCTCGTTAACATCATAGAGATAGGATTTACAATACATAGAAAAATCATATCAGATGACAAAATAGTGGACAATCACACAATACTGGGAATCATGGCCTAGCCAAATTGATACACATATTTTGGGGAACACAATTCAGTCCATGACAGTTGGTAAATGTGAGATTTTGAAGTCAGACCCAGGTGCACTGAAGCTGCCACTTTCCAGTTCTAACCCATAACTATCACTTGACATATTTTTGAACCTCAGTTTCCTCAATGAAAAACCAAAACCTACTGCTGTCGAGTCTATTCCAACTCATAGTGACCCCATAGGGTTTCTAAGGCTATAAATCTCTACAGAAGCAGACTGCCACATCCTTCTCCCATAGAACTGCTGATGGTTTAGAACTGCCAACCTTTCAGTTAGAAGTCAATCACTGTAACTGAAAAAGGGGATAAAAATCCCCATCTCACAGATTTTGAAGATGAAACAAGATAAAAGTATGAAGCATCTTTCAAATATTAGTCGTATGTTTACTCATGTTTCCATTCAACTACTATTTGTATGAACCATTAGTTATTTTCCATATACGCTCCTGAAAAGAAGAGTAAGAGAATGACAGATAGTTGTTAAAGTTATTGAACTGGAGTTGTCTTTGGATTTATGCCTGTCCATCAATTAGTTCTTAAGGGTAAAGTCCATATGTAAACTTGATGAAAAACAAACAAACAAAAAAGAACTCCCCTAAGATCACACAGCTGGTAAATTATTGTTGTTAAGTGCCGTTGAGTCAGTTCTGACCCATAGCAACCCTATGTACCACAGAATGAAACACTGCCCCGTCCTGTACCATGCTCACAATTGTCGTTATGCTTGAGACCATTGTTGCAGCCGCTGTGTCAATCCATCTCATTGAGAGTCTTCCTCTTTTCCACTGACCCTGTACTTTACCAAGCATGATGTCCTTCTCCAGGGACTGATCCTTCCTGACATGTCCAAAGTAGCGTGGTCAAAATTCTACCCAGTCTGTCAGACTCCAAGATTCACTCTTAACCCCTTTTTTTGTCCTACTCATACTTCCATTAGCTAAGACAGGACTAGGCAATAATTCACAAAGAAGACAATGATTAATTTATTGAAATTTCACAGAATTTGTATCCAGAGGTGTAGTACCTGTGGTAAGACTTCCTCTTCTGGGTGTGCATAGCTGCTTGGTGCTTACAACCATTACAAAAAGTATGAAAGTCCACTCTGGCCTTCCCATCTCCAGCTGGTCCCCAGGGACTGGTGATGATAACAGGTGGAATTACCCCAAACTCATCATCCTTGACCTCAAGTCTCCTTGTAGCAAATTACCTCTCTGGCTAACATCTATGCACCAAGTCCCCAGACACAAACTGACAAGAGACAACTCACAGACTCAAATATGCATTACGTGTTTTTACCCTTTAAAAAATCCGCAGTATCTCCCAAACATGGGCATGAACACAAACACACTCACAAAACAAATAATATATATTAACTTGAGGCTGAAACTTTCTTTACTTATCTGCTTGGAGGAAACTCAGAGTATACGGTGTCAGAGAAGAAGGCGAAGAAACAGCAATGACCCATATGCCACCTTTGTATGTCTAGAAGCACTAATAACTATTCTAAGGTCATAGCCAAAAAGATTGGTCGTCCTGATGATGGAATTCCAGCCAAGGGCCCTAAATATGCTCTCCATGACTCAGAGTAATTATACATAAAGGTACACAAGTTCCAGAATCTTGGACAGCTTTTCTGTCTCTGGGCAGAATACAGACTCTAGACTCTGCCTTTGTTCCTCATCTGAAAAACAAGGGATCTGAAAGAAATTCAAAGATTGGAACTGGATAACCTCAGGCCTTTTCCACTCCTAAAATGCTGAGGTCTATTATAATTCTTTCCTACAACGCACAGTCCCCAAATTCCCCTTTAAAAAGCTTCTCTCCTGAGGGTATTCAGGTTTTCCTATCCCTGTTACATAAGCCCAATTTTTAGGCTTCCATGGCAACTGTATAATTGCCTCAGTTGGTATTTCTTATTGAAGCTGTGTATGTCATCTGCTACAGAGCTTTGTACCTCGAAGCAGTTATAATGAAGCACATAGACTTTAGTTCTGAATCATACTTTTTATGTTTGAGGTGTTCCTAAGTGTTTTATACGATTAGAGTATGGGAACGTAGAGTAATGAGAAAATGGCTAGATCTTCGTTTTCCTAGTAATAGCTATTCATAAGTTTGTTTTTTTGTGTTTCATTTACTGGAAATGAAATCTCACCTGAGGCTTATGGAAAATGCATGGAGCTTTTTTCTAACCTTCACAATTTCCTAAACCTCCTGTGAACTTTCAGCACTGAGTACAAAGGACCTCACTTCAATCCAGTACCTTGTGTGTAACTTTCTTGACTCCTCAAAGGTCAAGGGATGACTGTGGCACCTTGGCGTCTTAAAAATGTCTGTGGAATACGGAGCTCAGAGTACTGGGGGATCTGCCATCTGGAGCACCCATCAGAGGAGTGGAAGATTTTTCATCCAAAGCATAAATCAGATCTTTTTTATGAGACAGTCCATAAATAACTCAACAAGAGTTTTTGAGAGTTCGCGTGTAACTACATCTGGTCAACACGTGTTCTGTAACTCCAGTACTATGCTTCATACCCACAGTGAGGGACCACAAAAATAAGAATTGAAAGTACCTTTTCCTTCCAAGAGAGAAATCTGTAGAGGAGCAGGTGCCTGCAGTCACGCCTTACTTGAATCGTCTCCTATCTTGGGACTATCCAAGATTTAAAAGCAGCAGAGATGATGGTGGGCAGCTTGAGATGGTTTAAATGTGGTTTAAATGTGGCCTGCTCAGTGGAACTTCTCGGTGTCATCCCCATTTTCCAAAAGTCTGCCTTCTCCATTCCTTCCACAGCTGGATCAGTTCATTTCATCTTCTGTAGATTGGACCCACTATTTCAGACCAATTTGGGGTTTAAAAATAAATAAATAAATAAGCAGCCTCAGGCCCAATGCTTCTACTCACTGAGGTTCATTATAGTACCCTTTTTCCTGCAGGCTGGCCTTAGACACAGGGCATAGGCACTGTCCTGGGTTGCCCTCACTGCCAGCTAAACTACAGCTATTCTCTACCCTTTGCAGATCTCAATACCCCTATCCCACCCCTAATTTTGCCCCCAATTTCACCTGCAGAGAAGACAGGCCAATTCACCAAAAATCAATTCCCTGAAGGAGCAGTGTTCTAAATAACTAATTTACTGAACTTAAATTTACCAAAATACCAACAACTTGTTTTAAGGAGTTATCTTCTTGAATCTATTAAATGAATCTAGATATTTTCTTATATATTTTTCATGAATAGGATCAAGAATTATGTTCTTGAATATATTCAATAAATATGAATATTCTTCTTATGAGCCTATTCTTCTTCAGTATAATAAAGTAAATGACCCATATGATTCTCAGCATTCAATAAATTGAAGGTTCCTTAAATATGGCTAGATTAAAATATATTCATTGACTATACTCAAGAAGACTATTCTTTGATATGATATTTTAATAACTGGTAAGTTCGATCAAATGGCCACTTGATAAACTAATCTTTTAATGAATTTGCTTTCCTCAAATTGACTTTTGCTCACCCAGAAAATGTACTTGGTTTTGCTTGTGACTTTATTTGGATAGACGGCATGATTGTAGGGGGTTATGGTAACAGGTTTATTTTTTAAACTCAATATAATATTCTAACTCTGAAATACTCCTCTAAAATTGGATATTTTGGCAGGATATTTTGGCAGTTTAGATTTAATTTATTTAGGCCCATATCAATTTTTATCTTGAAAAAATAAATTTGTATTATCAGTTAAGAATATTAAAATTGAAACATTCATTTTGAAAAGAAGGATGGAAAATAGAGAACCTCATGTGAGGAGGCATTAAAGGAGTGAGATCCTACCTGCAGGAGCACATGATGAAGGACTGACCTCAATTTTTTTCAACCAGAGTGGGACCCACATGATTCAGCACAAATGTTTATTTTCACTTTTTCCTTAATGAGCAACTGTCTTCACATTTTAGTTAAATGAAGTATACATAGAGACACAAAATGCTTCAAGAAAATCAGGCAAACAGATTTGGCATGGCTTCCTTGAACGCCATCATCACTGACTATAACAAAGTTGCAGCACTTATACTCCCTGATTTCAAATTTATTATAAAGTAACGGTGTGGTGGTACCGGCATGAGGACAGAAAGGCACATAAGTGAAACAGAATTGACAGTCCAGAAATAATTCTTAACATTTATGGCTAATTGACGTTTCATAAAGGAGCCAAGACAATTCAATGGGGAAAGGATAAGGTTTTCAACAAATGATGCTGGGATAATGATGAATACAGAGGAACCTTTACATAGATCAAGAGGCCCTTGTTCGGACAAAACAAGGGGATACTGATTGGTTTGAAGTCAGGAAAGGTGTGCATCAGGGTTGTATCCTTTCACCATACCTATTCAATCTGTATGCTGAGCAAATAATCCAAGAAACTGGACTACGTGAAGAAGAACGGGGCATCAGGATTGGAGGAAGACTCAGTAACAACCTGCATTATGCAGATGACACAACCTTGCTGAAAGTGAAGAGGACTTGAAGCACTTACTAATGAAGATCAAAGACCACAGCCTTCAGTATGGATTACACCTCAACATAAAGAAAACAGAAATCCTCACAACTGGACCAATGAGCAACATCATGTTAAAAGGAGAAAAGACTGAAGTTGTCAAGGATTTCATTTTACTTGATCCACAATCAACAGCCATGGAAGCAGCAGTCAAGAAATCAAAAGATGCATCGCATTGGGCAAATCCTCTTTAAAGTGTTGAAGAGCAAAGATGTCACCCTGAAGACTAAGATGCACCTGACCCAAGCCATGGTATTTTCAATCGCATCATATGCATGTGAAACCTGGACAGTGAATACGGAAGACCGAAGAATTCACGCCTTTGAATTGTGGTGTTGGCAAAGAATACTGAATATACCATGGACTGCCAAAAGAATGAACAAATCTGTCTTAGAAGAAGTACAGCCAGAATGCTCCTTAGAAGCAAGGATGGCGAGACTGCGTCTTACATACTTTGGATGTGTTGCCAGGAGGGATCAGTCCCTGGAGAAGGACATCATGCTTGGCAGAGTACAGGGTCAGCGGAAAAGAGGAAGACCCTCAACGAGATGGATTGACACAGTGGCTGCAACAATGAGCTCACGCATAACGATGATTGTAAGGATGGCGCAGGACCAGGCAGTGTTTCGTTCTGTTGTGCATAAGGTCACTATGAGTCGGAACCGACTCGACGGCACCTAACAGCAACAACTATCACTACCCTCATGAGGTACTTTTTGGATTTCCATACTTTACTATTTCTATTCTATGAAGGCATCACTATGCTCATGTGTGATCCTTCTGCAGACTGAACACGTCATATCATAGATGCAGCTTTGGAGTCAGAGGTGGAGAAGAACACAACAATTAAGTCAGAGAACCACGTCATCACTACCTAGTTGTTATTTTTTCACGAAAAGGGGTTTAAATGGAGCCTTACATAAAATCATACTGTTTTATCTCTGTAATTCTCATACATAATTTAATGTAATCACAAAAAGTAGAAATAGTGTAGAAGCAGCTCTCTTACAAAATACTGTTTTCCTATTCTGCTTAATTTATTTTGTTTTGTTCCCTACTTAGGTTAAATGACTGTGAAAGGAGCGGAGGTTTGGCGGGGTGGGCATTAGTTGAAATGACAGGGAAACATTTCCTCAAACAGTAATTTCACAGTCCATCATTTGAGTTTCTGTACCATAATATAATAACCAAACCCAAACCCATTGCTGCTGAGTGGATTCTGACTCATAGTGACCCTATAGGACAGATTAGAACTGCCCCATAGAGTTCCCAAGGAGCATCTGGTGGATTTGAACTGCCAACCTTTTGGTTAGCAGCCGTAGCTCTTAACCACTATGCCAACCAGGGTTTCCACATAATATAGTAGATGCAGCTAATTCCCTAGAAGTGGACCACAGATTAAAATTTCAGTTCCATAAAGAACTGCATACCATTGATGCTTACAAGTTTAGCCAATAAGAAATCACACACACGTGCGTGCACACACACACAGCATCAGAGGTGTTAATGAACAAGTGCTAGCTAATGTAAAAAAAAAAAATGTAACTACATACAAAAACGGAAAACATTTACATTCATTTAACATATATTCCTAATCTTTTTATTTTCTAGAAAATAGAAGAGATCTGAGAATTATTTTAGTTTTTTGTTTTCTTTTTGTTAAAAAAAGATGAGCAGTCAAATAAAAGAAAGAAAAAAGCAGATTTGTTTTATATTTAAATCTTGTATGTTTCATGTAACAAACAACAATGCAAAAGGAATAACAAACTTGGAGAACTGGCAGTCCAGAAATAAATTCTTACACTTGTGTTAATTGACTTTTGATAAAGGAGCCAAGATAATTTAGCAAATGGTGTTGGGACAAGTGGATATCAACATGCGAAAAAGACCAGGAAAAAAAAAAAAAAAGAATTTAGGCCCTTACCTCACACTATACACAAAAGTTAACTCAAAATGAATTAAAGATTTAAACATAAGACCTAAAAAGGGAAAACTTCTAGAGGAAAACATCTTTGTGACTTGGGTTAGGTAAAGAGTTCTTAGATATGACATCAATTGCCAACCCATAAAAGAATAAATTGATAATTTTGGATATAAAAATTAATAACTCTTACTATTCAAAGACATTTTTAAGAAAAGAAATACATAAGCCATAGACTGGAAGAAAATATTTGCAAATCATGTATCTGATAAAGAGTTCACATTGAGAATATATAAAAAACCCTTACAACTCCGTAATACAAAGACAAACAACCCAATTTTTAAAATGGGCAAAAGATATGAACAGACACTTCACCCAAGAAGGTACAGTAATGACTAATAAACACATGAAAAAGATTCTCAACATCATTAAAGAAATGCAAATTAAAACCATAAGGAGATATCACTACACATTTACGGAAATGTCTGTAACAAAAAAGACCATAATAAATTTTGACAAGGGTGTAAAGAAACTGGAAACTTAATACATTGCTGGTGGGAATGTAAAATGGTACACGTACTTTGGAAAACAGTTTGGCAGTGAGGGTCCTCTGGAGAAAAAGAAACAGAGAAATATATATGTATGAGATAAAATCCACTGCCGTCGAGTCAATTTCAACTCACAGTGACCCTGTAAGACAGAGCAGAACTGCCCCATAAGGTTTCCAAGGCTGCAATTTTTACAGAAGCATACTGCCACATCTTACTCTCACAGAGCGGCTGGTGGGTTCAAACCACCAAGCTTACGGTTAGCAGCCCAGCGCTTTAACTACTGTGCCACCAGGGCTCCATATATGAGACAGAGATTTATTCTGAGGAATTGGCTTACCCAATTGTGAAGGCTAGCAAGTCCAACGTCTATAGGATAGGCCGGCAGGCTGGAAACTCAGACAGGAGTTGATGCTGCAGTCTTGAGACATAATTTCTTCTCTAGGGAACCTCAGTTTTTGCTCTTAGGCCTTCAATTTACTGGATGAAGCCCACCCGTATTTTCGAGGGCAATCTCCTTTATTTAAAGTTAACTGATTATAGATACTAACCGTATCTACAAAATGCCTTCACAGCAGCACCTAGATTAGTGTTTGACTGAATCACTGGATGCTATACCCTAGCCAAATTGACACATAAAATTAACCATCACAGTCCATCCCTTGTCAACTCGGCATGCATACACATCTCCTTAAACCATACTTAATCTCCAAGTAAAGATGGTAACAAATTCATACATCTGCCTGACATGATACAACTATCCGGTATACAACCAAAGACACACTAACGCTTTCCCCAGGAAAAGGATGCAAAGTCCTTGATATACTGTAACTTAAATACTGTGATGTGAATATAACTAATATTGATACACCTTAGGTTATATAATAAGGGGATAAGAAAGGGAAGAAAACAGAAGTCCTACACAGACATGTTCATAACAAAATAAGGAAGAAATACTCCCAACAGTTATAGTCCTCATTTCTGCAAGTGGTGACGTGGTTGGAGCTAGGATTTATAACTACCTTCTTGCACTACCCGTTCCATATTCCTTTTGCCCTCAACAAGCACCTCAGCTGGTCACGTTCTTTGCCTGATGGGTCTTGGCCATTAGCAGTCCTGCCTGAATTGGGTTGTTATAATTTTCCATTGACTTTGACTACAAGGTACGGTCGTATACCTTAGTCAAGTAGACACATAAAACTAACTATCGTGGGCGGTTTCCTAAAACATTCAACACAAACTTATCATACAACCCAGCAATTCCATTCCTCGAATTCCACCCAAAAGAAATGAAAAGACGGGTCCATACAAAGACATGTACACGAATGGTCACAGCAGCATTACTGACAACGGCCAAAACTGGGAACAATGCAAATATCCGTCAACTGGAGAATGGATGAACAACGTGTGATATATCCACAGAACGGGATTTCATCCAGCAATAAAAAGAATGAACTACTGACCCAAGCTACCACATGAATGAGCCTCAAAAACATTACCCTAAGTAAAAGAAGCCAGACCCAAAACACTATATATTGTATGATTCTTCCTATCTGAAATGCCAGGGCCAGGGAATGGGAACAGGGATTAACCGAAAATGGGTGTGAGGGAGCTTCTGGGGTCATGGAAATGTTCTAGAACAGGATCGTGGTGATGACCGTACAACTCTATAAATTTACTAGAAATCATCGAATTGTACACTTACAACGGGTGAATTTAGTGGTATGTAAATTATACCTCAAGAAAACCATTTTTGGAAATAAAAATTGCTGAGAAGAGCAAGAATATGATCTAGCTCAAGAATGCACCTCTCCATACTGACTGACACAGACACACTTTGTTAAAAGGCAAAACAGCCTTTACTTAAAATCTCTTTCCTTTTAATACTTCCTTCTTGTTCAAGAGCCACACTTTTTCAAATATTCATGGGACAATGATCGCATATATTTCCTCCTCATACATTTTAAAACCATCTTCCACTTCCAATTCACATCTTTTTATTATCTGCAATTTCCTAACAACCCCCATCCCATGTATTTTATTGATTGTAATCTTCTGTTGGATTATTTAAAATTCTCAGTATTACTAGAGCCTAGAGCTTTCAATAATAGTTAACAACGTCTTTAAGACTTCTAAATTTTTACACATGTGTTTTATTTACTCCTCACCTTATTCCCTTTAATTCTCAAAACAGACCTATGAAGCGGAGCATTATTGCTATCCCTCCACAGTATTACGAAAAAGGAGCCCTGGTGGCACAGTTGTTAAAGCACTCGTCTGCTAACTGAAAGGTCAGCGGTTTGAACCCACCGGCTGTTCCCGGAAGAAAGATGTGGCAGTCTGCTTCCGTAAAGATTACAGCCTTGGAAACCCTATGGGACAGTTCTACTCTGTCCTATAAGGTCGCTATTAGTTGAAACTGACTTGATGGCAACAGGTTTGGTTTTTTTGGTTTATATTATAAAAAGAAAACCAAGGCATAGAGAGGTTGCCCAAAGTCAGCAACCTCTAAAGTGGTAAAGAAAAGATATGACTCCAGAGCCCAGAGTCTTAACCCCTGAGGTACATGCCTCTCAGGAGCTGTCCAAGAGAGGACGTGTGTTTTGCATTTATCTTCCATTTTTATTACAATAGCCTTGTTGCCTCATGGACTTTTAAGTACCAAACCAAATCTATGATTGATCCTGACTCAAAGTGACCCTACAGGACAGAGTAGAAATGCCACCCTGGGTTTCCTAGGGGCGCCTGGTGCATTAGAAATACTGACCTTTTGTTAGCAGCCTAACCTCTTAACTACTGCACCACCAGGGCCCAGTACTTTTAGATGAGGCTTTCTACAACAGGAGTCCTCCATTAAGTATTACTACTCCTTCCCTCCTGCTTCCTTAAGACACAATATATGAGATATGTGCACACGATAAATGAATTTTTTATCCATTTATCCCAAATAGCATGTGTCTAAAATACAGTTACTGGGGAAAATTATAAATAAACATACAAACAGTATGTACACACACACATACAGAGTATATCTGACTTCTTGGTAGACCTTTTAAATTAATCCCAGTAACTAATCTCTTTGTTCCTACTATTTAATTCTGACATGTCTGAACAACCTGAGAAAGTAGACTTACAAAAGCACATAGCTACTGTAGATGTGTTTTTAAAAACTTTGGTTATTGACATGCAGCAGAGAAAACGAGTCTAAGAAAACCGAAGGTCTCAGTCAATGACTTCCTTACAAACGATGAGATGGGTATTGTGAGCGATGCCTCTTCCAACAACGAAGGGTTGAATAATGAAGACAGGAAGTCACTGTATGCTCTTCCTAATCAGGGATGTACACAACCACCCAGCTTCAGCATAATTAATCTTTTAATGACTTTGGTTTAGATGAACTGCCGGTATGGAACACGAGTTATGAACAAAGTACAATTTGATTTATGGTAAATTTTGGTATTAGGATCCATTCAGCATGCTAAAAATTGATGTCCTGGCACGTCTAGTCCTCTGCTGAAAGTGATGTCCTGGCTCCAAGTTGACAGAATAGCCTAAAAGTATTTTGGACAGAAATTTATATAGATTTAATATCCACAAAGACGGCCTGTGGTGAGCTATCACGACAGCACTGAACAGAGTTCAGTGGAGAGAACAAAAGTCTTTTTAAAAAGATGAAAGTCATTTGAAAAAATACAATATTTACAAAATGTAACATGTGGGCACTGAACCATTGAAAACGAAATGTTCTCAAATCGTTTGTTAATTTGTTAAGATAATGTTTCCTACTTAACCCAAATAAAAAATTGCCCATTAACACAGACAGTGTACCTCTACTAGGAAAAGGAAGCAAGCAATATTGAGAAAAGTGGCCCTTGGGTGAACGTTTGGATTAAAATTTCATATTTAATATTTTCTGAGGGGCATATAATATTTGAATTTCCAGGAACAAACTCTACCAAGAGCTGCCATACAGCTGTAAATATCTCTCTTTGCTCAACTGCACTACATCGAATAAGACTTGGAAGATGAGCCACACAGAATGAGAGTACTAAATGCATCTGCAATGGCAGCCTGTTAGAAAAGATGGGCAGCCTGTTGGAAGTGCCAGTGTTTGCTCCTCGTTCCAAGGGCTTCCCTGAGGATGGAGTCTGCATCTCCAGTGAGGGTACCACAAAGTAAGCAGAGGAAAGGCAAGCCAACACTCGACTGCTTTTCAAAATCCCCTGGCTTCCTGAGATCTGCCAGGAGTTCTTTCTTTTACCAAAATATGGCTCCTGGGCCTTCATACGCTCATCCAAACAAAACTGACATGTCAGTGTTTCTCTCTCTTCCTGTGAAAATACTAGGATGTTCCTTCTTGTGCATTTTAGTCAAGCTTGGTCTGAGTCTGGAACAACCCTCTTCTCCTGGGTATTGTGGTGGGTAGGGCCAGCAAAAACCAGGGAAGCCCTCAATGAGATGCCTTGACACAATGACCACGACAACGGACTCAGGCACACCAGTGATCACGAAGATGGCGCAGGACTGGAAACATTTTGGTGTGTTAAAGGTCGCCATAAGTTGGAGCTGACTCCTTAGCACCGAATAACAACAACAACAACAAAGAGCCCTCATCCCCAACCACCTGCCATCTGTGGACTCTTAGAGAATGTTAAGACTTCTGTGGGCCACTTAAATATATGATTGAACTCTCAAAGAGTTCATAGTTCTGTTTTTTTTTTTTTTAATCAAACAACTCTAACCACCCAAAAGATATTTTCTGTAACTTTTTTTCTGTTTCTCCCCATTCATTCTATGATAAAGATTAAAATCATTTCATCTATTTTCCTTTCACCCGTTTATTCAATAAATATTAAGGACCTACTATGGGCCAGGCACTGTCTTTGGAGCTGAAAATATAAAAATAAGTAGCCATCTACTTTGTGGTACATTACCCCACCTAAAATTCTAGACATCAGACTGGTGCTAAAGGGAGTTGAGCGCAGATGCCTGAACAAAGCAGTCCTGAGGGAAGCAGGAGAGAGAATTCTGGATCCAAACCATGTATGTTCTTCAGAAGGTGGAAGGCAGGAGTAGCTGTTTCTCTTGTTTTTATCATGTCTATTCCTAACGTATACAGTGACTTTCTTTCCTTGAACCAAAGGAAACCTGATTACCAATTCTGATGAATATAATCGTATATAATAAGGATTTAGTAAATTGAGACTGTCAATAAAACCCAGAATATTCGATTAAAGTAGGTGGCAATCAACAATGAAGGCTCATGGGCTGCCTGAAAAATTTCCCAAGGGTTTCATCAGTTAATGTCCCTGAACTGGGGCCTGAGAGGAACTAGAACCTGTTCATCTTTGAGTTGACTCCATTTGGGTAGCCTTGGAAACCCTGGTGGCATGGTGGTTAAGTACTAAGGCTGCTAACCAAGAGGTCAGCAGTTCGAATCCTCCAGGTGCTCCTTGGAAACTCTATGGGGCAGTTCTACCCTGTCCTATAGGGTCGCTATGAGTTGGAATTGACTCGACGGCAGTGAGTTTGGTTAGGAGTTAGGTGGTAGTCTTACTTTCTTGTGTCCCGAACATACCTCTTCAGGGATCAGTGAGCTTTTCAGACCTTTTCCTACCTGACACCTCAGCACCATCTGACACTGTTGCCTCTCTCTTCTACTCTCTCCTTGGTTTCCATGACATCACATATCCCTGAATTTTCTCCTATCTCTTTGGTCCACTCCTTCTCATGCTCCTTTGTGGTCTCCCCAATCTTGGCTCATTCCTTAAATGTTCATGTTCCTGAAAATCCTCTTTTAGGCCCCTGCCTCTTCTTTCACATGCTCTCCTGAGTCTATCTCATCTCAAATATATACTTTCAGGCCAAATCTCTCCGAAGCTCCTGTGGTGAAATGAGTTCCTTTACGTGGCCTGTTGCCTTGGTTCTCTGGAAAAACTGCTTAAGGGATTTCCCCCCAAACGCTTAGGAGTTACCTTTGCCCAGTTTTCTATCCCAGAGAGTTTGTTATTTTGTCCACGTTGATTGATGTTTCCTGGGTAAGCTGTAAACAAGGATGGTTTGATACTTTCCGGCTGGCCCTAGGCTGCCGCTTGCCTTGTGATTGGTATGCACCTTGCAGGGACCAAACAATATACTATGCAAACGACGTGAGTTGTATCCGACTATGCAAATAAAATATCTGTGGCTCACTGAGAGGGGATTGGTCAGTTCATGGCCCTGGTGTGAGTCCCATGCCTTGAAATTGACAAGGAGTTTGTGTTTTTAAGCAACCAGCCCTACAAAGGTTTTCTAGAGACAGTAGCAGGAAAAAAAGCAGAAGGAAAAAAGAAGAGGGAATAAGCAGATAGAGAGAAAGAGAGGAGGCAGGGAAACTCCTGAAAAAGCTGTAACATAGGTCAAGGGCTGTAACACTGAAGACAACAACAGACCTGGAAGAGTCCCAGTGGTGGAGCTGGGGGTGATAGGCTCGGAAGGGGCCCAGTGACAGAGCCAGCAGCTAAAGACAGCAAGGCCAAGAGGAGCCTGTCCTGAAAGAGAGAACTGCACAGTTAAGAGGAGCTGAAAGAACTGTCCTACACTGAAGGGAGACTGCCTACACGCTTCCTATCCTGATTCTGGTTGCTTCCGGTTGATCCTGATCCTGAGTTGTACCCTGTTCCTTAATAAACCACTTAACTGGAAGTATCCTCTGTGAGTTCTGTGTGGCCATTGCAAGAATTACTGAGCCCAGTGGAGTAGATTGTACCATGGGAGGGACGGCTGGTATCAGAACTGGTAAAAAGGTTGGAGAGTAGAGGTGTGTCTGACCTCCATCTCATAGTGATTCGCATTATACCCCTTAAAGTCAGACAGGTTCTGACAGTACTACTGCTACTTCCACAATTTCACAGCCCCAGGCCCCAATATCCAACCTCCTGATGAATTTCTCCAATTGCGCTCCCCACAAGCACCTCAATTTCAGCTTTCCCATACTGAGTTCATGATCTACTGACCCATCTCATCCCTCAATACTTGCTTCTCCGTTGTGTTCCTTTTCTCTAGAAACAATACCATCGCCCATCCAGTTGTCCAAGCCAGATCCTTGGTCATTACTCTTGACTCCTCCTTCTCTATCACTTCTCACATCAAATCAATCACCAAATCCTACCTCCTAAATATATCTTGATATACACATATCTCACCATAACCACTGCTTCTCCCTTAACTCAGGTCACCATCCTTTCTCAATGGCTTCCTTACTGGTCCGCCTGCCTCCATGTGTGAACCCCACCAATCTATTCTACCCAGAATAAATTTGCTTAGAATACATTTATAAAAACATAACTGTTATCATGCCAACTCTCTGCTTAGAATGCTTTTGTGGTTTCTTTTCCTCTTCAGGACAAAGCTGAAATGCCTTAATGTAGCTTGAATGATTGGTTCCTGTGGCTTCATTTATCCTCAGCCTCCTCTTGTACTCCTTGTTCTAGTCCTGATAGCTACTAATAATTTTACTTCTTTGAATATGCCATCCTTTGCCCCAGGCCTTTGTACCCTCTACCCAAGTCTCTCCTAGAGTACTTCTCAAAGATCATCCGGTACTGTGGGTTATTAGATGGCCTAATGTATAACACTTCTCCAACAGAATGTCTCTAAAATAGGCCTGAATTTCTGCCCTGATTTCTTAACACTGACCCAAAAGTAGTCCCTGAAGCAGTGGTGGATCCAGGTTGTGTGGGACTTCAAAATTATGCTTTTTGGGGAGACCCCTGTAAAGAAGAAGTATACAAATCAAGAATACAAAATTAGATACTAGAGTATTTATTTAGAATAAGAAGAGAAATCACAACACGCCTGTCAGTATATTGAAGACTTAAGTGTCATTCTTCTGAGACCTCTTTAGGTCATTTCACAGATATGCTTACATAGAAATGCTTTCCGGCTTCCCCTCCCCACCCAGAATACTCCACAACTCCCAACGATAATCCACACTCATACGGGCCTGTCTTAGTCATCTAGTGCTGCTGTAACAGAAATACCACAAGTGGATAGCTTTGACAAAGAGAAATTTATTTCTTCACAGTAAAGTAGGCTAAAAGTTCAAACTTCAGGGTGTTAGCTCCAGGGGAAGGCTTTCTCTTTCTGTTGGCCTTCTCATCAGTCTTCCCCTGGTCAAGGAGCTTCTCAGGCACAGGGACCCTGGGTCCAAACGACGTGCTCTACTCCTGGTGCCGCTTTCTTGGTGGTATGAGGTCCCCAACTCTCTGCTTACTTTCCTTTCTTTTATATCTCAAGAGATTGCCTCAAGACACAATCCAATCTTGTAGACTGAGTCCTGCCTCACTAACACAACTGCCAACCATCTTCCTTCATTAACATCATAGAAGCAGGATTTACAACCTATAGGAAAATCATTCAATACCGGGAATCATGGCCCAGCCAAATGGATACACGCATTTTGGGGGGGGGACGTAATTCAATCCATGACAGGGCCCACGTGAGTGAGTGGCTTTGTGGGTTAAGCTTCACTAGCTTCATAACAAATTTGCCTCTGTCCTGTGATTTTTATTATATTTTAATAGCATTTAAGTGCTCCTGCCAACACAAATGTTCACGTTGCTTCTCTGGTTGCCATTCTGACTAAAACTGAAGAATTGGGAGAATATGGACATGTCGCGAGATCTTTCTATAATGTCATGTTCTAGGGTATTCAGTAAATTAAATAGGAAATGATTAATTCTGTGCAACATCACAGCATTCTCCTTGTTTTCCAGCATTTTCCAAGTCAATGTTCCCACACCTGGCTACATATCAGAATCACCTGGAGGGCACCTTACCCAGTGCTTTAGAAATACAAATTCTTGTTTCCAGTTCTGAATCTACAAAAGCGAGGCCTACAATCTGTATTTTTCATGAGCTCCACTGGTGATTCTCATGTGGTCAGTCAGCACCAATCTAAGACTGATGGTTTGGAAACAAACGATGTAAAGGATCGAAGAGGCCAGGTTATTGGCCTGGATCTTTGAAGAAAAAATAGTTTTGGTCAGTGGATTTCATATATTTCAACTACTCTTATAATACAGAGAATCATGGGCGCCAAGACCCTAAGTGTCCTATTTGCAGATCCTAGGACTACCGAGCTGTTCTTGTTATTAGTTACTGTCAAATAGATTCCGACTCGTGGTGACCCAACGTGCACACAGCAGAACTGCCCCGTAGGGTTTTCAACACTGGGACCTTTCAGAAGCGGATCACCAGGCCTGTCTTCCAAGGCACCTACGGGTCTGTTCAAACCGCCAAACTTTCGGCTAGCCAATTTATTTTGAACATGAATAATTTTTGATAGAGGAGATAAAAAAAATTATGCGCTGGTCTTAGTAATTCTATCACTAAAAGACATCTTCAAGCATGTTACAAAAAAACATGTCAATTCTATCAGGACAAGGATTTTTACCTCTTCCTGATGTTGTTACACATGTGTACATTAGTCTCTACTGAGGAATAAGACCAGTCACGTACGCCATTTCACTGTCCCAGAAATCATCGCCTCTGGACGCAAGTGGTTAATTCCTGAAGAGTGTGCACACAGGTGATGCTCTGTGCCAAACTTCATCATTAGCATTCTCCATTTCTGAGATCCAGTAATGTCACTAGGATTTTTTTTGTTATTTTTCCTAAAGAACCTTGGTAATAGCGTTTAAAAAAAAAAAAGAAAGAATTGCTTTAGTACTTGCTGTGTGGGATGGGAAGATTTTGGGGACCTTGCTTTCTAAATCAGTTTTAGGAGACAGAATCTTCTACACGTCACGTTCTATTGCTACAAAAGTAGTGGGAAGAAAGAAAAGTGTGAGTAGGAAGAAAGAACGAAGCTGCCTTTTCATATCGCTTTGAGTTTAAGATCTGAAATTTTACTTTGTATTTTCTTAAAAAGAGAAGTGAATTGCACCTGGTTTGAAGAACAATGACTCCATTGTTTTTTTTATAAAAATAACAAGCTCATTACTTTTTAAATTCAAGCAATGCAGAAAAGCACCGAGAAGAGTGAGGTAACTAACCTAAGAACATACTACCCAGAAAGAACCACTGCTCTCTATGCGCATCTCCAGATGGATGGATGGGTGGACAGATGGATGTATGACCATTTTATATCTCCAGTCACGGAAATAGTGCCTGGCTAATACAAACAAACAAACAAAAAACCCCACTGCTGTCAAGTCAATTCCAACTCATGGCAACCCCCACATGTTTCAGAGTAAAACTGTGTTCCGTGGGGTTTTCAATGGCTGTAATCTTACAGATGTAGGTCACCAGGCCTTTCTTCCACAGCACCATTGGATGCATTTGAACCACCTTTTTTAGGTTCATAGCCAAGTGCAAACTATTTGTGCCACTAAAAGCCAGTGGATTATTTTCTTTGGAACCACGCTGGCTCAGATTAGAATTCCAGTTCTAATACTTACTATTTGCCTTTGAAACAGGTACTTCACATCTCTGTGTCTTTGTTTTCTCATCTATAGCACGGAATCGTAATACTAATACCTTCATCACAGACTTTCTAAAATGAAATGGAATTTTTTTTTTTCCTGCTGTGTGTGCAGTGATGACTAATACAATTACTACTAGGAGAATTTGCTGCTTTGATTTGGGCTAAGGTGTCAGCGGTTTTACCCATCACTGTTTTTGCACCGTCAGTGAAAACTGTCAGCAGAGTGAAAACGGTAAATCAAGCCTTAGTATTATTACATTAATAGTTTTCACTCTACAGACTGGCTGAAACTGTCAGGGACACCCAGGGCTCTGTAGACCCTGATGAGAACCACTGCTTCAGACCACCCCGTGCCAAAAATGGGATCTACACCCAGAAGCAGTCTCGAGATTTTTCCACACAACTGCTTTGGGAAGTGGGTGAATCTTTTGTTTTGTTTCTTGGCCACCCTCTTAGAAACTTACTGAATGAGGCAGAGCCCATTCCTTATTCGTCTGCTGCTAGTGAAGCTACGGAAACGCTGGTGGTGTAGTGGGTAAGTGCTACAGCTGCTAATCAAAAGGTTGACAGTTCAAATCCACCAGCGCTCCTTGGAAACTCTATGGGGCAGTTCTACTCTATCCTATAGGGTTGCTATGAGTCGGAATCGAGACAACAGCAGTGGGTTTGTTTGTTGTTTTTAGTGGATCTATGGCTGATCCTTTTTTTTCCCATTTGATTACTGGATGAGAGACATTCTGTGGTTGGGTTTCACTCCATCTCTTCATCCA
The DNA here is from genome assembly GCF_030014295.1 of Loxodonta africana. Classification (NCBI taxonomy): domain Eukaryota; kingdom Metazoa; phylum Chordata; class Mammalia; order Proboscidea; family Elephantidae; genus Loxodonta; species Loxodonta africana. The sequence continues at coordinate 71,754,194 of NC_087364.1, read as the reverse complement.
TAAGTGTATTTGGGTCTTTTCAATTAATTAAAAATCACTGCATTTTTATTATTATGGTTGGGTTTTCTCTTCCACTGAATAGGGTTTGTATCCATTAGGGTTTAGGTTTAGCCAGGGCAGCAGAATCATGATGAGGGGTTTATTTTGGAGCCAGGGAAGTGGAGATCTGGAAGAGGAGAGAAGTTGAGAATCAGAGAAGGAGTTGCCAATTGGCTGCCAATTGCTAGACACGCTTGGCAATTTGAGAAGCCAAGTATGTACAGCTACCAAAGTAGGACCATGAATGGGGACTCCACGGAGAGGTCTAGGAGAGTTATTGCCTCTGAATAACCAGCCTCTGTATGCCCATGAAGGCACTGGTGGTTTAGTGGTGGAATTCTCGCTCTCTGTGTGGGAGACCCAGGTTTGATTCCCGATCAATGCACCTCAAGTGCAGCCACCGCCCATCTGTCAGTAGAGTCTTCCTTGTTGCTATGATGCTGCATAGGTTTCGGCAGAACCTTCATTTGTGCATGGGGTCACCATGCGTTGGGGGCTGACTTGAAGGCAGCCAGCAACAACTACAACAACTATATGTCCATAGCCAAGCGCTCGAGAGTCAGTCTGAGGTAACTGCTGATCAACAAGGCCAGTAGTCAGGAAGAAAAGCTAGACATGGAGCAGAAGAGAAGGAGGACAAGCTGGCATCTGCCGGGAGCCTCTGCATCTCTCTGTCTCGGTATCTGACTTTGAGAAGGTCTTGAAAGGGTTATGGCCTCTGCTTCGTTTCCAAATCTCATGTAAGTTACTTTCTTGACCAACTCTGACCTGGAATCATCCAAGGAAGAGGATTCTAGAAAATGTAAACAGCACCTTAACTACACAGACAAAACACAAACCACCATAGAGTCTAATGCTACGCATTGCCTTTTTTTTTAAGGTATAAATATTAAACATCAAACAATTTTCTAAATAAGATTAAAGAATTTTGCTCCTGTTTTGCAAAGAATAGAAAAAGAATTTTGCAAAAAACGGAAGAAAATCCCATTCATTCAGATAAGTCATAATATCCATGCAGGATCTAGATTTGAATAAACTTTTTTTTCACAAGGATCAAAATTCTTAAAATCATACTCTCGCTATTGAAACATGGAAGTCATCCTTAATTTGCTATAACCTAAGGGCTGTTTGGTGCATATTCTTTAGGTGTTATTTTATTTTTTTTTTAAATTAACTTTTATTAAGCTTCAAGTGAACGTTTACAAATCCAATCAGTCTGTCACATATAAGTTTACATACATCTCACTCCCTACTCCCACTTGCTCTCCCCCTCTTGAGTCAGCCCTTTCAGTCTCTCCTTTCCTGACAATTTTGCCGGCTTCCCTCTCTCTCTATCCTCCCATCCCCCCTCCAGACAAGAGTTGCCAACACAATCTCAAGTATCCACCTGATATAATTAGCTCACTCTTCATCAGCATCTCTCTCCCACCCGCTGACCAGTCCCTTTCATGTCTGATGAGTTGTCTTCGGGGATGGTTCCTGTCCTGTGCCAACAGAAGGTCTGGGGACCATGGCCGCCGGGATTCCTCTAGTCTCAGTCAGACCATTAAGTTTGGTCTTTTCATGAGAATTTGGGGTCTGTATCCCACTGATCTCCTGCTCCCTCAGGGGTCCTCTGCTGTGCTCCCTGTCAGGGCAGTCATTGATTGTGGCCAGGCACCAACTAGTTCTTCTGGTCTCAGGATGATGTAGGTCTCTGGTTCATGTGGCCCTTTCTGTCTCTTAGGCTCTTAGTTGTCGTGTGGCCTTGGTGTTCTTCATTTTCCTTTGCTCCAGGTGGGTTGAGACCAACTGATGCATCTTAGATGGCCGCTTGTTAGCATTTAAGACCCCAGATGCCACATTTCAAAGTGGGATGCAGAATGATTTCATAATAGAATTATTTTGCCAATTGACTTAGAAGTCCCTGCAAACCATGTTCCCCAGACCCCCGCCCTTGCTCCGCTGACCTTTGAAGCATTCATTTTATCCCAGAAACTTCTTTGCTTTTGGTCCAGTCCAATTGAGCTGACCTTCCATGTATTGAGTGTTGTCTTTCCGTTCACCTAAAGCAGTTCTTATCTACTGATTAATCAATAAAAAACCCTCTCCCACCCTCCCTCCCTCCCCCCCTTGTAACCACAAAAGTATGTGTTCTTCTCAGGTTTACTGTTTCTCAAGATCTTATAATAGTGGTCTTATACAATATTTGTCCTTTTGCCTCTGACTAATTTCGCTCAGCATAATGCCTTCCAGGTTCTTCCATGTTATGAAATGTTTCACAGATTCATCACTGTTCTTTATCGATGCGTAGTATTCCACTGTGTGAATATAGCACAATTTATTTACCCATTCATCAGTTGATGGACACCTTGGTTGCTTCCAAATTTTTGCTATTGTAAACAGAGCTGCAATAAACATGGGTGTGCATATATCTGTTTGTGTGAAGGCTCTTGTATCTCTAGGGTATATTCCGAGGAGTGGGATTTCTGGGTTGTATGATAGTTCTATTTCTAACTGTTTAAGATAACGCCAGATAGATTTCCAAAATGGTTGTACCATTTTACATTCCCACCAGCAGTGTATAAGAGTTCCAATCTCTCCGCAGCCTCTCCAACTTTTATTATTTTGTGTTGTTTGGATTAATGCCAGCCTTGCTGGTGTGAGATGGAATCTCATCGTAGTTTTAATTTGCATTTCTGTAATGGCTAATGATCAAGAGCATTTTCTCATGTATCTGTTGGCTGCCTGAATATCTTCTTTAGTGAAATGTGTGTTCATATCCTTTGCCCACTTTTTGATTGGGTTGTTTGTCTTTTTGTGGTTGAGTTTTGACAGAATCATGTAGATTTTAGAGATCAGGCGCTGGTTGGAGATGTCATAGCTGAGTATTCTTTCCCAGTCTGTAGGTGGTCTTTTTACTCTTTTGGTGAAGTCTTTAGATGAGCATAGGTGTTTGATTTTTAGGAGCTCCCAGTTATCGGGTTTCTCTTCATCATTTTTGGTAATGTTTTGTATTCTGTTTATGCCTTGTATTAGGGCTCCTAGGGTTCTCCCAGTTTTTTCTTCCATGATCTTTATCGTTTTAGTCTTTATGTTTAGGTCTTTGATCCACTTGGAGTTAGTTTTTGTGCATGGTGTAAGGTATGGGTCCTGTTTCATTTTTTTGCAAATGGATATCCAATTATGCCAGCACCATTTGTTTAAAAGGCTATCTTTTCCCCAATTAATTGACACTGGTCCTTTGTCAAATATCAGCTGCTCATACGTGGATGGATCTATGTCTGGGTTCTCAATTCTGTTCCATTGGTCTATGTGCCTGTTGTTGTACCAGTACCAGGCTGTTTTGACTACTGTGGCTGTATAATAGGTTCTGAAATCAGGTAGAGTGAGGCCTTCCACTTTCTTCTTCTTTTTCAGTAGTGCTTTGCTTATCCGGGGGTTCTTTCCCTTCCATATGAAATTGGTGATTTGTTTCTCTAGCCCCTTAAAATATGACATTGGAATTTGGATCGGAAGTGCGTTAAATGTATAGATGGCTTTTGGTAGAATAGACATTTTTACTATGTTAAGTCTTCCTATCTATGAGCAAGGTATGTTTTTCCACTTAAGTATGTCCTTTTGAATTTCTAGTAGTAGAGCTTTGTAGTTTTCTTTGTATAGGTCTTTTACATCCTTGGCAAGATTTATTCCTAAGTATCTTATCTTCTTGGGGGCTACTGTGAATGGTATTGATTTGGTTATTTCCTCTTCGGTGTTCTTTTTGTTGATGTAGAGGAATCCAAGTGATTTTTGTATGTTTATTTTATAACCTGAGACTCTGCCAAACTCTTCTATTAGTTTCAGTAGTTTTCTGGAGGATTCCTTAGGGTTTTCTGTGTATATAATCATGTCATCTGCAAATAGTGATAACTTTACTTTCTCCTTGCCAATCCGGATACCTTTTATTTCTTTGTCTAGCCTAATTGCCCTGGCTAGGACTTCCAGCACGATGTTGAATAAGAGCGGTGATAAAGGGCATCCTTGTCTGGTTCCCGTTCTCAAGGGAAATGCTTTCAGGTTCTCTCCATTTAGAGTGATATTGGCTGTTGGCTTTGCATAGATGCCCTTTATTATGTTGAGGAATTTTCCTTCAATTCCTATTTTGGTAAGAGTTTTTATCATAAATGGGTGTTGGACTTTGTCAAATGCCTTTTCTGCATCAATTGATAAGATCATGTGGTTTTTGTCTTTTGTTTTATTTATGTGATGGATTACATTAATGGTTTTTCTGATATTAAACCAGCCTTGCATACCTGGTATAAATCCCACTTGATCATGGTGAATTATTTTTTTGATGTGTTGTTGGATTCTATTGGCTAGAATTTTGTTGAGGATTTTTGCATCTATGTTCATGAGGGATATAGGTCTATAATTTTCTTTTTTTGTAATGTCTTTACCTGGTTTTGGTATCAGGGAGATGGTGGCTTCATAGAATGAGTTGGGTAGTATTCCGTCATTTTCTATGCTTTGGAATACCTTCAGAAGTAGTGGTGTTAACTCTTCTCTGAAAGTTTGGTAGAACTCTGCAGTGAAGCCGTCTGGGCCAGGGCTTTTTTTTGTTGGGAGTTTTTTGATTACCGTTTCAATCTCTTTTTTTGTTATGGGTCTATTTAGTTGTTCTACTTCTGAATGTGTTAGTTTAGGTAGGTAGTGTTTTTCCAGGAATTCACCCATTTCTTCTAGGTTTTCAAATTTGTTAGAGTACAATTTTTCATAATAATCTGAAATGATTCTTTTAATTTCATTTGGTTCTGTTGTGATGTGGTCCTTCTCGTTTCTTATTCGGGTTATTTGTTTCCTTTCCTGTATTTCTTTAGTCAGTCTAGCCAATGGTTTATCAATTTTGTTAATTTTTTCAAAGAACCAGCTTTTGGCTTTGTTAATTCTTTCAATTGTTTTTCTGTTCTCTAATTCATTTAGTTCAGCTCTAATTTTTATTACTTGTTTTCTTCTGGTGCCTGATGGATTCTTTTGTTGCTCACTTTCTATTTGTTCAAGTTGTAGGGACAGTTCTCTGATTTTAGCTCTTTCTTCTTTTTGTATGTGTGCATTTATCGATATAAATTGGCCTCTGAGCACTGCTTTTGCTGTGTCCCAGAGGTTTTGATAGGAAGTATTTTCATTCTCGTTGCTTTCTATGAATTTCCTTATTCCCTCCTTGATGTCTTCTATAACCCAGTCTTTTTTCAGGAGGGTATTGTTCATTTTCCAAGTATTTGATTTCTTTTCCCTAGTTTTTCTGTTATTGATCTCTAGTTTTATTGCCTTGTGGTCTGAGAAGATGCTTTGTAATATTTCGATGTTTTGGACTCTGCAAAGGTTTGTTTTATGACCTAATATGTGGTCTACTCTAGAGAATGTTCCATGTGCGCTAGAAAAAAAAGTATATTTTGCAGCAGTTGGGTGGAGAGTTCTGTATAAGTCAATGAGGTCAAGTTGGTTGATTGTTGTAATTAGATCTTCCGTGTCTCTATTGAGCTTCTTACTGGATGTCCTGTCCTTCTGCGAAAATGGTGTGTTGAAGTCTCCTACTATAATTGTGGAGGTGTCTATCTCACTTTTCAATTCTGTTAAAATTTGATTTATGTATCTTGCAGCCCTGTCATTGGGTGCATAAATATTTAATATGGTTATGTCTTCCTGATCAATTGTCCCTTTTATCATTATATAGTGTCCTTCTTTATCCTTTGTGGTGGATTTAAGTCTAAAGTCTATTTTGTCAGAAATTAATATTGCTACTCCTCTTCTTTTTTGCTTATTGTTTGCTTGATATATTTTTTTCCATCCTTTGAGTTTTAGTTTGTTTGTGTCTCTAAGTCTAAGGTGTGTCTCTTGTAGGCAGCATATAGATGGATCGTGTTTCTTTATCCAGTCTGTGACTCTCTGTCTCTTTATTGGTGCATTTAGTCCATTTACATTCAGCGTAATTATAGATAAATAAGTTTTTAGTGCTGTCATTTTGATGCCTTTTTATGTGTTGTTGACAATTTCATTTTTCCACATACTTTTTTGTGCTGAGGCGTTTTTCTTAGTAAATTGTGAGATCCTCATTTTCATAGTGCTTGACTTTATGTTAGTTGAGTCGTTACGTTTTTATTGGCTTTTATCTTGAGTTATAGAGTTGTTATACCTTTTTGTGGTTACCTTATTATTTACCCCTATTTTTCTAAGTAAAAACCTAACTTGTATTGTTCTATATCGCCTTGTATCTCTCTCCATATGGCAGTTCAATGCCTCCTGTATTTAGTCCCTCTTTTTGATCATTGTGATCTTTTACCTATTGACTTCCATGATTCCCTGTTATGTGTATTTTTTTTTAATTAATCTTAATTTGTTTGTTTTTGTGATTTCCCTATTTGAGTTGATATCAGGACGTTCTGTTTTGTGACCTTGTGTTGTGCTGATATCTGATATTATTGGTTCTCTGACCAAACAATATCCTTTAATATTTCTTGTAGCTTTGGTTTGGTTTTTGCAAATTCTCTAAACTTGTGTTTATCTGAAAATATCTTAATTTCACCTTCATATTTCAGAGAGAGTTTTGCTGGATATATATGATCCTTGGTTGGCAGTTTTTCTCCTTCAGTGTTCTGTATATGTCGTCCCATTCCCTTCTTGCCTGCATGGTTTCTGCTGAGTAGTCTGAACTTATTCTTATTAATTCTCCCTTGAAGGAAACCTTTCTTTTCTCCCTGGCTGCTTTTAAAATTTTCTGTTTATCTTTGGTTTTGGTGAGTTTGATGATAATATGTCTTGGAGTTCTTCTTTTTGGATCAATCTTAAATGGGGTTCGATGAGCATCTTGGATAGATATCCTTTCGTCTTTCATGATGTCAGGGAAGTTTTGTGTCAGGAGTTCTTCAACTATTTTCTCTGTGTTTTCTGTCCCCCCTCCCTGTTCTGGGACTCCAATCACCCGCAGGTTATCCTTCTTGATAGAGTCCCACATGATTCTTAGGGTTTCTTCATTTTTTAAATTCTTTTATCTGATTTTTTTTCAGCTATGTTGGTGTTGATTCCCTGGTCCTCCAGATGTCCCAGTCTGCATTCTAATTGCTCGAGTCTGCTCCTCTGACTTCCTATTGCATTGTCTAATTCTGTAATTTTATTGTTAATCTTTTGGATTTCTACATGCTGTCTCTCTATGGATTCTTTCAACTTATTAATTTTTCCACTATGTTCTTGAATAATCTTTTTGAGTTCTTCAACAGTTTTATCTGTGTGTTCCTTGGCTTTTTCTGCAGTTTGCCTTATTTCATTTGTGATGTCTTGAAGCATTCTGTAAATTAGTTTTTTATATTCTGTATCTGATAATTCCAGGATTGTATCTTCATTTGGGAAAGATTTTGATTATTTTGTTTGGGGGGTTGGAGAAGCTGTCACGGTCTGCTTCTTTAAGTGGTTTGATATGGATTGTTGTCTCCGAGCCATCACTGGGAAACTAGTTTTTCCAGAAAATCCGCTAAAAAAAATGCAGTCAGATCCCTATCAGAGTTCTCCCTCTGGCTCAGGCTATTCGGATGTTAATGAAGCCGCCTGGGGAGGGTGGGGGAGGGAACAGAGAGATAGGAGAGTTGCACCTCAGAATATAGCCAGAGTTGCTTGTCTTGCTTGGAATGACTATTATATCTGAGATTCCCATGGGGCGTGTCACCTATGTGTGCTGGCTGTGTGGAGATTGCCCCCGTGGGGTCTGGCCCACTGGAGTCACAGTCAGATCCTCCGCTTCCAGCCCCACGCCCAGCGTCAAGGCTCCCCTGCTGGGACGGTGCACTCTCGACTCCAAAATCAGTCGCTGCCTCCCGGTGACTTCTTGTCCCTCCAGCCACGTTGCCCTGCCACCCCCGAGAACCGGTTGGGCCCCCTCCCGGGGTTAGTTCAGGTGGGTGGAGCAGCTCCCCATGCTTGTGCCGTGACCGAGTGTCCCGGCTGGGACGCTGTTCTCTCCGCTCCAATACCAGTCACTGCCTCCTGGGGACTTCTCCTACCGGCTGTGTCCCACGCCGCCCGCCCGAACCAGCTGGGCCCCCTCCCGGGGTTAGTTCATGGGGGTGGAGCAGCTCTCCGTGTTTATGCCGTACCTGCGTCCAGTCCAAATCCCGGCGGGACGGTTCCCCGGCTGGGACGCTGCTCTCCCCGTTCCAAGACCAGTCACTGCCTCCCGGGGACTTCTCCTACCGGCTGCGTCCCACACCGCCCGCGGAACCGGCTGGTCCCCCTCCCGGGGTTAGTTCAGGGGGGTGGAGCAGCTCTCTGTGCTTGTGCCGTACCTGACTGGTACGCTGGCTTCAGGCTCTGAAAACAATCGCTGCTTCCCCGTATTAGTTTGTTCTCCGTCTCTAAATCTGTGTTTGTTGTTCAGGGTTCATAGATTGTTATGTATGTGATCGATTCACTTGTTTTTCTGTTGTCTTTGTTGTAAGAGGGATCCGAGGTAGCGTCTGCCTAGTCCGCCATCTTGGCTCCGCCTCCTTTTAGGTGTTATTTTAATTGCAAAAATTAATCAGGATGTGTTATTTTTATAGTCAGAAACATTTAAATATAAAAAATATATACATACCATATTTTTATACAAATAATGTGCACATTCTATGTTTCCTCCTCCCAGGAGGTATTTTCATAAGGGTTGCTATGCCAATTTTTTTTATATGTTGCTATAGAAAAAAATTAGCATAGTGGATTTGCAAAAACACCTCACGGAGGGAGAAAGCAGCTGGCAAACAAACATAGAAGATGTACATTATTTGTGTAAAAATACGGTATGCACATATATAATGCACAGAAACATGCAGGATTCTAATAGTCCCTACAGGACAGAGTAGAAGTGCCCCCCAGAGTTTCCAAGGAGCACCTGGTGGGTTCCTGCCAACCTTTTGGTCAGCAGCTGTAGCACTTAATCACTATGCCATCAGGGTTTCCTACCCACATCTAGTGTTCAATAAGTTATTGTCCATTGATGGGGGATTTAATTTTTCTTAAATTAGAAAAATACAAGCATATTAAACCCTCCTTCCAGTCTTCTTTCTCGACTCATAAAGGTCTATGAGTCACATCCACATCAGTTTCCAAACTCCTTCACTTTTTCTTGCTATTAGGTCTTCCCACCACAGACATTCTCACTGTACAGTGTGGCATGGTGACTGAGATTTTGTATATTTTAGACGCATACAGATGTTCCATCAGCAACAATGCTTTACTGATAAATGCATTTTGAACAGTCTTGGACCCATAATGTGTTTGGCAAGTTTTAAAGGAAACTTTGTAACTTTAATTTCTCTCACAGGATCACCCCTATTTAGATATTTGTCGAGGAGCAAAAGTGCTTTCTTCAAGGCTAACTGTGCCAAAATAGTCATAGAACGTTGGACTAGGAAGAGGTAAGAGACACCTGAGGGCCATTCCCAAAGCCAATTCCTCAGACAGGGATTGGAGTGGACTATAAGATAGAAAATGATACTGGTGAGGAGTGAGCTTCTTGGCTCAAGTAGACGCGTGAGACTATGTGGGCAGCTCCTGTCTGGAGGGGAGATGAGCAGCAAGAAGGGGACAGGAACTGGTTGAATGGACATGGGGCATACAGGGTGGAGAGGAGGAGTGTGCTGTCTCATTAGGGGGAGAGCAGCTAGGAGTACATAGCAAGGTGTATATAAATTCTTGTATGAGAGACTGACTTGATTTGTAAACTTTCACTTAAAGCACAATTAAAAAAAAAAAAAGAGAGATACCTTAGGGTTCACCTAGTCAACCGCCTCTCTACAGATAATGACACCAAGGTCTATAGAGAGTACACGATTTTTCTAGGGCTACACAGCTATTCAAATAAAAAATAATTTTTTTACACAGCTATTCAACAGCAGAACAAGGGCTGTGTTACAGGGTCTCCTGAATACCTGTTCAGTGCTTTTTTCTTCTCTTTTACAACTTTATTGAGGCATAATTTACATGTCATGTAATTCAGCCAGCTGTGCAACCATCACCATAAATCAGTTTTAGAGCACTTTCATCACACCAATTTGATCCCTGATACTCATTTCCTGTTAATCCCCGTTCCCACTCCCAGCTCCAGGCAACCATTAATCTACTGTCTGTCTCTATAGGTTTGCTTTTTAGTCCGATGCTCTTTTTACTACACTCTGATAAAAATAGTTTCATCTTCCATGAATTTCATGAATACCAGCGACATGATCTTTAATCCCTTTTCTGGAGTACAGCAAGCTTACTAAAAACACTGGATTTACACTCTGAAACAGTCTCACACATGAAAATTAAGAAATTATACCTTCATTCCTGACCTAATTCTAGTCAATAAGGTGTGAGAAATGTTTTTTCTCAGAGCCATTTTTAGTAGGATATTTCTAACTGGTACAATACCCGATTGAATATGTGTTTATCATTAAGATAAGAAAAACTGTTTCATTTCTCAGGATTCATTTATCCCTGATAAAATCTTATTTCTTTTCTAAATATAATCAGTGGGTCTTTCAAGGTACAGTTTCTTCTTTTTTTGTCAGAAAAACAGAAAGAATTGGTAATACATGGAAATATATTTGGCTACACATCACATCTGAGATGAAATGTCATTACTAGAGATAAGACAAAGATTTAGTTTCTGCAAAGTAGAAGTGCTCCATGGAAAAGTCAGCCAATAATTCCAAGAGTAACAGCACACTTAAATTCAAAATTCTCACTGGATTTTTACAGCCTCTGACGGTTGTGCTCATGGGCTCAGAAATAGCTGAGCACGTATGAGGTGAAAAAAATGAACACAACAACTTCCATAAATAAGAAATGAAGTAATTGAAATTAAATGATATATTCAGTTTAGAAGCTTATATTTTGGCCATAAGATCAATGTAAAATGAGGTTTCATGCTGAAATGTGGTAATTTTTCATCAGAATGATTCATCATTTGCAATACACGTATCATTTGAATAAAGTATTAGAATATATGAAAGACATCTTTAAAAATAAGATTTCATTTTTCATTCTATTCAGCTATACAGTTGGCTTTTGGGAGTTTCTATTATTCTTTCAGCTAAAACTAAATTCCCTCTCTGTTCTCTAAATTGCTAACACTGTAACACAATTTATTCATCCCTGAAATCATGTAATTTTAAAATTGTAAGGGGCCTTAGAGATGCTATGTCCCTTGCTACTCAAAGCGTGGTCTGTGGACCAAAAACCTCGGCATCATCTGAGACCTTTCAGTAAGTGAAGAATCTCAGGCCCCACCAAAAAAAAAAAAAAAAATCCATTGCCATCAAGTCGATTCCAACCCAGTGACCCTAGAGGACAGAGCAGAACCGCCCCATAGGGTTTCCAAAGAGCAGCTGGCAGATTTGAACTTCTGACCACGGTGCTACCAGGGCCACCAGGGCTCCAGCCCTAGACCTACTAATCAGAATATTATGATTTGCACACAACAAATGTTTTCAATTTTGAGAAAGCTTAATTTATCAATTTTTCCTTTTATGGATCATACGTTTGGTATCAAGTCTAAGAATGCTTTGCCTAGCCCTAGATAGCAAAGATTCTATGTTTTCTTCTAAAAGTTTTAGAGTTTTACATAAGTCTGTGAGCTGCTTTGGCTAATTGTTTTATAAGGTGTGCAGCTTAATTCTAGGTTTTTTTTTTAGCTATCGATGTTCAACTGCTCTAACACCATTTGATTAAGAGTCTATCTTTCCTCCATTGGACTGCTTTTGCACTTTGGTCAAGAATCAGTTGGGCATATTTAAAAAAAACCCAGCGCCGTCAAGTCGATTCCGACTCATAGCGACCCTATAGGACAGAGTAAAACTGCTCCATAGAGTTTCCAAGGAGTGCCTGGTGGATTCGAACTGCTGACCCTTTGGTTAGCAGCCATAGCACTTAACCACTATGCCACCAGGGTTTCCTGTGCATATTTATGTGGGTCTATTTCTGGGTCCTCTGTTCTCTTCCACTGATGTATGTCTACTCTGCCAACAATATCACACCGTCTTTATTACTGTACCTGCACTGAAGTCAGGTAGGCTGATTCCTCACACTGTATTCTTTCAAAATTAGTTTAGCTATCCTGGTTCTTTTGCCTTTCCATATAAATCTTAGAACAACCTTGCCTATATCTGCAAAAAAAAAAAAAAAATTCCTGGGTTTTGAAAGACATTACATTAAACCTGCATACCAACTTAGGGAAAATTGACATCTTCGTGATGTTGAGTCTTCCTATCCATGATCACAGTATGCATCTCCACTGATTTAGATCTTCTTTGGTTTCTTTCATTAGCCTTGTGAGTTCTCAGCATACAAGCCCTGTACGTGTTTTGTTATATTTCACCTAAGTATTTCATTTTTTCTAGTGATTATAAATGGTATTGTATTTTTAATTTTGTTGCCCGCATCTTCATTGATAATGTGTATAAATACAAATAATTTTGGTATGTTTATCTTGTATCCTGGAACCTTGTTAAACTCACTTATTAGTTTTAGAGGTTTTTTTTTTTTTTTTTTGGTAGATTTCTTGGACTTTTCTATGTAGACAATTCATGTCACCTGCAAATAGGGACAGTTTTATCCTTTCTTTCTGATCTGTAGACTTTTTATTTCCTTGCCTTGCCTTACTGTCCTAGCTAGAACTTCCAGCCCTATGTTGAATAAGGGTGGTAAAAGTGGGCATCCTTGCCTTGCTTTTGATCTTAGGGGGAAATCTCTAAGTCTTTCCAAAATAAGTATGTTATACGTAGGGTTTTTATAGATGCTCTTTATCAAGGCAAAGAAGCCCCCTCTATTTCTTTTTTTTTTTTGAGCTTTATCATGAACAAATGTTGAATTTTGTCAAATGCTTTTTCTGCATCAATTAATATGACAATCTATTCGACGGCACACAATAACAACATGTCATTCCTCCAAAATTCCATGTGCCCCTGCTTTTGTTGTTTCCTCATCCTGGAATACCTTTTCCCCACTTTTACGCCTACTGAAATTATCTTTTAGGGCTGTGTTTCAAAACCATTTTCTCTAAAGTATCTTCTCTAAACCCCTCCTCTACTTTCTAATCTGAATAAATCCCTTCTCCCTCCTCTTCCCCCAGGACATTGCCAGGTTCTAGCTGAACTAGGAATGCCAGGTGTTATTCCTATCTTATCCCCCCAGGGCCCGACACTACACCTTGCAGTAGCAGAATGGCTAAGAGCAGACAGAGGATTCGAGCCAGGTAATCCTGGACTTGGATTGGACTCTGACATCTACTAGCCTTTTACCGTTATTTGTTCTTGTCGTTGGTTGCTGTCAAGTTGATTCCAACTCACAGCAATGTCATGCGTGCAGAGGAGAACTATGTTCCACAGGGTTTTCAAGACTGTGACCTTTTGGAAGCAAATTGCCAGGCCTGTCTTCTGAGGCACCGTTTAGTGGGTTCAAATTATTAACCATTTGGTTAGTAGTTGAGTGCTTAACATTTGCACTACCCAAGGACTCCTTTACTTAACTCTGCCCATAATCCACTGCTGTTGGAGTCGGTCCTAACTCATAGCAAACCTACAGGACAGAGTAGAACTGCCACATAGGGTTTCCAAGGGGCAGCTAGTGAATTCGAACTGCCGACCTTTTGGATAGTAGCCAAGCTCTTAACCGCTGCACCATCAGGGTTCTTTACTCAATTATATCACCTATAAAATTGGGATGATGCCTGTCTCTATTTCACAAGGTTGATGTGCACGTTATTTCAAAGAGCTTAGCAAAAAATCTGATATATGGTACTATGGCTAGTCTTCGACAGGATCAGTAAATACAGGATTTGCTTCAACCCTGCATCTGCTGCTCAGCTGTGAGGCTCTTCATCGTTAAGAAGAAAAATTATAATTTACAGCTCTCAGTTCTGTGAGGATTAAATGGGATAGGTGTTAAAACATTAAGATACCTAGCACTTTCCATGCCACACAGTAGGACCTTTATAAAGGCCCATACTTTCTTGCTCCTACTATTTCCCTTGAGCAATTCAAGCGTCTTTTTCTCTTATTTTAGTTTACCAACCATGTAAATAAAGATGACAGGGTGAGACAAGAAAACTGGGGAACTGAATATATGAAAATAGAGTAGCCATAGACTTCTACATATTAAGTAAAATTCCAAAAAGTAAATTCATTTTATGTAGGAAAAAAAAAGACTTTCTCAGAAAGTTCTTGCTCTATTATTTTTTTTCTTTTAGTGTCCCTAGCCCTTCGTCCCTAAACCGTCTTAGATGGTGCTTCTTGACTTAAATTCCTCAGTGTCTGTATTTTAGATGCCCAAAGGTCATCTAAACCCATCCCAAGGTCTCTATGACTTCAATTTAGATAAAAATGGTCAGTTGTTATTTATTCATGATTTAGCGATAGAATTCTAGCTTCCAGAGCAGAAACCCCAGGATGCATTCCTGGCTAAAGCAGAAATCTTTCAAAGTGACAGCATGGTGCAGTCAAAGAGCACCTAACCAAGAGTTAAGAAAGCAGAGTACTGGTGGTAGTCCTGCTCCTACTACCCGTGTGACCCTGGAGAAGTGTTTTCACTTCTGTGGGTGTCAGCTCTCCCTTCATAAAATGAGAAATTTGAACTCGATGGCCTCTGTCAAGCTCTATAATCCCATGTGCTGTGTAATATGTCTTTCTTAAATTGAGTGATTCAGATAAACAACAGAATGCCTCACCTGTTAGGAGAGAAATTTAGAGCTCCCTTTTTATACTATAATTTCACCCTGAATTTACTTAGAGGCTTACAGTGAAGAACTGCAAATGTTCAATATGCCCAAGGTCAGTAAGTCTGAATCAATTATCGCAACAGATTAATTGTGCTAATGTGCTTACAGGGTATGTGCCCTCTCCTCCTGAAGCATCTGTGAGGTTTAGAGATTGCTTTTCATTTCTAAATAAAAAAGCTCCCAGCCACCTACGCTCAGGAATAGGCAATAATGGACTGTCATTATTCCTGACAGCATATGCTAATTCAGAGACTTTTAAATGGAGACTACGCAATGAATACAATTTTGTGTTCTCTGAATCTATCATTCTTTATCATGCAATAAATGTTTATGTACAATTCAGCCCCATGATATTTTATTTTTATAAAAAAGGATACGTTTTAATGTGAGCTTCTGATGCACTTGTATCTATTAAATAGGGCTGTTAAGATATAAAAAAAAATAATGTTTTAACAGCAGTATTTTAAAAACAAGATCCTATTTCTTGTGCTTCAGTAAGTTAAACTACAGAATCTAAAAAGCCTACAAGGTCAATGTTGCCAATTCATTCATTCATGCCTACATTTATTCATTTAACAAATACTTTTTGAGGGCCTTCCATGTGCCAAGCACTGTGATAGATGGCAGGGAAAATAAAGACCAATGAGGAAATGCTCCCTCCCCTTGAGGAAATTACAGTCCAGGAAGGTTTGACAGAAACGGCTCCACAGTCCCAGTACCAGGAGTAAAGCAGTAGTTGTAGGACTTTGCAAAAAAAAGTTTATTACTTATGTATTTTGCCTGAAGTATAAAAAGATAAATTAGGCCAATATTAAAGGTCTTTTTGTACTATTTCCCACTTCTTCCAATAAATGTTTATTTTCCCTTAAGATTTTATTGCTTTTCACATTCAGTCTCTTTTTGGAAATTGTTCCTGAATTTTTGAATGATTTGCAGATCTGTGGGCTATCTTCCAGCTTGTGACTCAAACTCTGTAGCACTTTTTTCTTTTACTGAGGTGAGATCTTTTGTTTATCTGACTTCAGTGTTTACACTGACAGCTTGTTGGACTCAAACACTTGTGAGTTTTTCCAGTAAAATTAATGAGGAGAATCTGACTCATTGAAGACTGTAGCCATTTTCAGTGCTACAAATTTTTGTCTGCCTAGGAACAGATGATACTTTTAACGTATTATTCTTTCGGATAATTAAAAAATTTTTATTTTTCCTGTTGTAAGTGCCATTCTCTACCTTCCAAAATTATGAATGAAAAAATGGGCTAATTACCATACCAAACGAAACAAAACAAAAAAACCAAACCTGTTGTTGTTGATTCCAACACATAGTGACCCTACAGGACCGAGCAGACCAGCCCCATAGAGTTCCCAAGGGGCACCTGGTGGATTCCAACTGCCGGCCTTTTGGTTAGCAGCTGAGCTCTTAACCACTGTGCCACTAGGCACGATTTGGGCAAAATTTTGAAACAGCGCCTTTGATCCAGCCTAGTCTCTTCTCTCCTAACCTAAAGAGTGCACAAACCCAAACTGCAGCATTTCAATTCAGGACCCTCAGGCTGACCATACTCAGCACTCTGCTCCCACATCTTGGATCACATCCCAGTAATATTTTGCCTTCCTGTTATCCAATAAACTTCCTTGATTAAAAAAAAAAAAATTAAATATTGACTCTTAAAGGAAACAAATGTTTCCTCAGATTCTGTCAGCTCCCTGCCTGCATCTCTATCTGCCCTGTGACTGCTCCTCCCGTAGTTCCAGCTCCCATTTCTCTTTACTTAGAGCGGTGCTTCTCCAACTTAGTAATATACAGACCCTTTTCACAGGAAAACGAACAATTCTACGAACCTCACTGTCGAATCAAGTGTTTGTGTGTGCACGTATATGTTTCTTAAAGACATGCCAGCATAAAAATTGGGTATAAACCTTATATTTGTAATTCTTACACAAATCCAAAACCAAAATAAAGGTTTACATCACACGTTTCCAAAACCAGTTGATGTAAAGTGACAGTACGATTCTGCTGAAACTGACTTGGCAATTTTGGACGAATAGTATAAAGGTGAAAACTCTGGTCTGTTTCCACGTAGCAGCTCTGTGTTTTTACTTCTGTGACTCTCAGAGACTATCCTTTTGGATAAGAATGTTTCACAAAATTATACTAATCGCACAAGATTGTGTTTGCTGTTTCAGAAAAATAAGACTTCAGACTTAACCAAAACTCTCTCCAGCACTTCTGCAACTCTCAAATGCCAGTTTTAATGAGGTAACACTTGATACCTCAGTAAAGCTTGTTTGTTAGCTTGGGGGAGTTAGCGAAACCCACATTATGTGGATATATAAAACCAGGTGTAAAAAACTCTTCATCGTATTTGCTTTTGTTTTAACTGCTCATCAGTGATGCAAGTTGGTCATATAAAGACATGATTATTGAGCTGACCCTACAGTGCATCTTTTAAGACCCATGGGCCTGTATGGCGAGGAACTGTCTGATACTTCAGTGCTCTCATCACTTTCTGCTTTTAACTAGTCTAAGCCACAGCACTTGGTGTATGCAGTGTTCCATACCACAGAAAAACTACGAGCAATTTTTTATCACTGAGGTGAGGTTATTTTTACCTCTTGCAATAAAACATAAGGGAGTTCAGCTTTCACATCATTTAGCTCTCAGAATAGTGAGAAGGTTGTATTTATAATTTATGTTATTAAATGACAGTCAAATTTTCTCATTGAGTGATATTTCTGTCAATTTTTATTTAAAAAAAACTCAGGAGTTTCTGTCTTTGATAACAAAAACATGTTCTCAGGATAATAAGCTTTTAGGATTGCCCTATAATTCATAACTTACTGCTCAGAAGGCAAGGCTTTGAAAACTAAACCTTTTCTTGGCTGTGAAATGGTGATGTGTTCTTGTGTTGGACAGGGCCAGGCTATGCTAAGAGCAAAATGTCAGCTGCATTTTTCAACCATGATGAAAGTGTGCTTCATAAAGTGCAATCTCAATCATAAATAAAAATATAAGCACAAATGATACAGTTACATGGCAGCACTAAGTTGTAAGGTGGTCATCTGGTTGACTTGGTTACAGAAATCTGAATTTCTCACGTGAATTTGTAGACCCCAAATAATTGCCAAATAATACATCTCAGGGCTCCCAGGGGTCCGATGACTCCAGTTTGTACCCCAACCTTGACTACTATTGCTATGATCTCCGGCATGGTCTTCCTGTTTGGTGTAAATGGTTAAATCCTAGACTAATGAAAAGTTGGCAGTTCAAACCCACCCAGGGGTGCCTCGGAAGTAAGGCCTGCTAATCCGCTTTGGAAAACCTTCTGGAGCACAGTCCTACCTTGCACAGCTGGGGTCACTAAGAGTCAGAATCGACTTGACAGCCACTGACAACAACAAATGGTCTCATTGGCTTCATTCTTCCTACGGTCCCATAACAGCGATTTTTCTAAAACACAATGTAAGGATCTCATTCTTTTCTAAAAATGTCTACTGGCTCCCTTTTGCCTACAGAATAAGTAACAGGCTCTTAGTTTAGCAAACAAGATCTTTTACCTCCTGACCCTGACCTGTGATTCCAGTCTCAGTTCCCACATCTCAACCCAACACCATCTCTACAAGTACACCTTTCATTGCTCCTGAACACACCGAGGGCTTGGTACACGCTGTGCCCTGTGCTCTGAAAGCCTGTCACGATTCCACCTCTCTGCTCAGGAAATACCTACTAATCCTTAAGATCAATTTCAAATGCCACCACCCATGTATGAGATCTCTGTAGCGGGGGTGGTCCTTCAATGGACCCCAAAGAACTTGGTTCCTGTCTCTATTATTGTGTTCGAGCTGAAAATGTTGTTTCTTCCCATGTTTTTACTACTCATTTAACTGTGAGGTCCTGAAATGAAGAGATACTATCACCGTATACCCAACACAAAGGAGCTCTGGTGACAAATGGTTAAATGTTCGGCTGCTAACCAAAAGGTTGGTGGTTTGAACCCACCCAATAGGTCCATGGGAAAAAGACCTGGCATCTGCTCCTGTAAAGATTACAGCCTAGAAAACCCTATGGAGCAGTTTTACTCTGTCACATGGGGTCACTATGAGTCGAAAAAAGTCTTGACGGTACCTAACAACAATAACAACAGTGATGTACCCAATGCAAGCTCAAAATCTTCCACATGATAAGCACTCAGCAAATGTTTAACAAATGGATGAATAAGAAATAGATGAAAGCTACCTCACCTTTGCCAAAAGGTGTGACCACTGAAATCCACCTTATAATACTCTAGTGCAGTAATGGACCCAACTGTTGGCTCTGTCCCTCTGCCTTCAGCCAACATCACATATGTAGAGTGGATAAAGTCCTTTGCCTGGGAAGAAGGGTAAACTGACCTGTGTGGTATAAGTTTTCACAATTACAGGCCCTTTATAGTGCAAGGCCCTAAAGTCAGATTCCCAGGTGCCTTCACGGGTAAACTGAATTCAAGACCTCTCCATAGCGAGAAGCTGAGAAAGGTCGGTGGCATGTCTCACACACCAAGACTGCATTTTTCTTTGCCCCTAGATTCGACTCGACCGCAGTGGGTTCTTTTTTTTTTTTTTTAGATTCAAGAAGGGAAGCATGAAAGGACCTCCAACGAAGCTCGTTATGTGCTCTCCCTTAAAAACATCTCTAAATAGAAGAGAACACACAGCTCTCCAATAGTGGGACCTTGGTCTTAGCTTTCTCCAGCCCCTCTTGGATCCAGATGCAAAAGGCCCATGGCAGATAGGGTGATCAATCACAAATAGGGTGATGACACTGTGCCTGGGACGGAGGGATCTCCTGGGACATGGAGCTTCAGTGTAAAACTGGGGCAGTCCCAGGCAAACTGGAACAGTTGGTCAGTTTAAATTGGCAAACGCCATGTACCCCCATGCCATTTCCCCTGGTGGACAGATAGATACATTTAACCCAATCCAGTTAGTAGCGCCAGGCTTGACTGCTGGTAGACACATGTGTAACGTGTTGTCTACTAACTCCTCCTCCTTTTTCTGGGCTACAGTGTTCCTTTAGTTACAGCCATAGTTTTCAAACCTTACTGATCATCAGAATGGTCTGGAGGTCTTGTTAAAACACAGATTGCTGGATCTGACCCCCTGAACTTCTGATTCGGTAGTTTTGGGATGGACCCTCCCAAAATTTGCATTTTAACAAGTTACCAAGTGATGCTGCTGGTCCAGAACTCCACTTTAAGAACCACGCTTTAGTACTTTGGCATATTGTTGTCTTCTGGACTCTTGTGTAATGGAACAAGGGGTCAGTGGAAAGCATGAGGCCATGAATCAACAATGTCAAGTACAGACTTCTACAAGAGGGGATCCTATTCTCTTCATTTCTTAAGCAACTCTCACTAATGAGTACAGTTTTTTTAAAAAAAGAAAGAAGACCCTCATACACAAAATGTAACATAAAAGGTTCAGAGTTTCAGGCAAGTTTCTGCAGAGCTGTGGGGGAGTGCTCTACTGTGGGGTTCACTCTGATGACTCTGATTTCTCTGTGGAAAGGTGAGTGCCCGGTAGCTCACTTCTGGCGACATCTGGTTCCTCTTATGATCAAGCCGAACAGCTTAAACAGCCTTTGTACTTAGTCTGAGTCACAGTTTCACAATTACCGTTTGCTCTGGCATATGAAACTGGAAAAAAAGTGCATTTGGATAATGTAGTCTGCACTTTTAACCTATACAAACTTTTTGTACGTAACTGAATACATCAGAAAAACAGAAAAGCAATTCCAGATTGCAAATACTCTTTTTGTTCCATGTGGCCAGATTCTGCCCTTGGAAACATCCACAGCTTCCAACTGATCCACAAACGTTGCCTTCAGTTGTGGAAACGTGTTCCTTATTCTCAAGGAAATGTCCCTGACTGTCCTCACTTAGATACTGGACTTGACCTGGGAGAAACCGAGCTCCGGGACTCTGGTGGCAGAATTTAAATCCCTTAACTGTCAAAGGTTTCTAGGGAAGCGGGTCTGAAACAGAAAACTTTACCATTCTGACAAGTAAATACATTTCTAAGTGGCCAATCTCAGATATTAGCTTTAGATAATAACAATCTGTTTTTGTCCCCAGCGTCCTGGCGGTGCCCTGGCCATCCCTCTGTGTGCATTCCAGGGCACCGTGTCTCTCCAGGCTCCTACTGGGAAAACCCTGTCGCTTTCCACCTATGAGGTAAGCGCAAAAGGGCAAAAAATCACCCCAGCATCTAAGAAAATAGAAGTCTACCGATCCAAAAGCGTTGGCCACGAACCAAACCCGGAGGATTCTCCCTCCACGTTTGCAGACGCCAGTGTGAAGATCCACTTGGAAGTTCTCGAGATCTGTGAGAACGAAGAGGCCTTGGACACTGTGTCAATCATCAGTAACATCAGTCAGTCCTCCGCACAAGTCAGGTCTCCCTCCCTGCGCTACTCGAGGAAAGAAAACAGATTCGTTTCCTGTGAGCTGGGGGAAACCGCTTCATACTCCCTCTTTCTGCCCACCAGTAACCCTGACGGTGACATTAATATCTCCATCCCAGACACTGTTGAAGCTCACAGGCAGAACAGTAAAAGGCAGCACCAGGAGAGGGAAGGCTACCAGGAGGAAATCCAGTTGTTAAACAAAGCTTACAGGAAAAGAGAGGAAGAAAGCAAGGGTGACTAGTAATCGTTTGGTCTAATAAATGCTAGAATGGCTCCGTAAGGTGAAGCTGTTAAACGAACACCTTTGTTCTGAGGCGATTTGATTTCCTTTTTTATTTGTTGGTTTACGTAAGCTTTACAGATTTCCTGTTTGATTCTTTTTAGGGCCAACAGCTGCAACCAGCGCAGACACTTAAGTGCATTTGATGTGTTAACCTACAGATCGCACACTGTGGCAATTAAAAGAGTTGGTTTCTTACCTGATTTCTAAAAATGTTTTCTAAATCAAACCATGGTCTCACTAACATTTTAGTCTGTGCGTGTCACCCTCAGAGTAAACCAAAAATTGTATAAACTCAGCACATACTGGTCCTACATACATGTTTCCACACACAACGTTGGCCGTTACTGTGAGGAGAAGAGGCCTTTAGGGGATGGGAGAAACGTAGCAGAACTCAGAGGTGTATCTGAAGAGATCGTGTCAATGTGGTTACTAAAACAAACTTAAGACAGGAACTGTCCTAGCTTCACACCCATGCCTAGGAAATTCATTATTGTGTAAAATGGCAAATGAGAATCCAACTTGGAAACAAGTGTCTGTCATCAAACCAAGCCGAACCCAGTGCCACTGAGTTGATTCCAACTCACAGTGACCCTATAGGACAGAGTAGAACTGCCCCACAGAGTTTCCAAGGAGTACCTGGAGGATTCGAACTGCCTACCCTTCAGTTAGCAGCCATGTCACTTAACCACTACGCCACCAGGGTTTCCGTATCTATCACAGTCTATAAATAATCGTTTCCTCCATTTCTATAAAATGCGAATTGTTTACTAAGTGTTGTTTCCTTCTCTCCTGAATATAGTAGCAATGTTTTCCTTTAGTTTTTGTCAGCCCTGCCAAGACTAGCTCTTAAAACAAACACGTTGTATGTTACAGGTAGGATTAGAGGCAGTCTTTAACCCAAATACGATTTGAAGAGGTTGTGACTGTACACTTTGTCATTTCTAGAATGGTTTTTATTGGAATGGAAATTGGGGAAAAACATGGCCAGGTTAAGTTTGGAGAGGGGCACCCAACTAGAGTACAAAGCTTCTGGTAAAGCAGAAGAGAAACCTAACCTGAAATGAAAGTGTCTACTTCTAAAGCTACAGATTTTGGTAAAATTTTGTGGCTATTCTTGAAGCTTAGAAAATTTTAGTTCAAATGTAGCTGCTTTTTAGAGTTTCTTCTTAAGGAAAATGTGTATCTGAGGAAAAGAAACAATTCTAGGAATTTCATGAAATGACTGCAAGGTACACACTGCAAGATTATTTTTTAAATGCGTTAGGTGGTATAAATGCAGGGATCACCTTGTCAGAGTATGGGTAGTGTATATTTCAAAAATTTTAAAGTGTCTTTTCTTCAAATTGTTTCTGTCTGGTCTTTCTGCAAATATGTATTAAATGTACTGTGTATTGTAACTAAGCAAATGTTTATTTTCTAAAGACATTAAGAGTTGACATTTTGCATGATCTTAACGTGTCTGTACCCAGTTTTACCTACACATTTGTTTACTTACAGATCAAGTGACCTATTTATTAGAAATATTTACTTTGATTTCTATTTCTTCTGTATTGAATTGGAATTCTAAATTGTATGACATGGGCTGTCAGATTGTATCATCTTTAAAGGACTTTTTTTTTTTTTGCCACCAAGAAAAATCACTTTCAAAATAATTATCTCAGTGGACTTCCCCCATCTCTCATTTAGCTTCTTGATATATCTCATGATCTAAATTTAGGAAGCAAGTGCAAAGTCATGATTAATGTTTGTAAACAAGTTTCAAATGATGCATAGCATATAAACCTAAATTCAAGTGTACTCTCTTCATGAATAAATTTCATTTTAAAAGACTTTTTTATCACCAAAGCTGAGGGCTATTTTAGCCCAAATGGATAGACCGAGAATAAAATGTCTGTTATAAAAGAAAAACTGAATTGGATATTATAAGGACACCTTGTGACAGGTACGTGTGGATATGCTAAATTCATATCTATAATGTTCTGAAGAGGAAATGTAATTTTGATCTTTAAAACGCAATTTTTGGCAGCAAGGAAACTAGAAACAGGATCGTAATAAAACTAAGAAAAATATTAAAGAGACTATTTGAATGGAAACAAACCCTTTACAGCTGCACAGCACTTTGAATGGGGACGAGGGAAATCAGTTTAAAGAGCACAAGAAACGAACTGAAAGACAATAACACCCCCCTTCCCTTCCGCATAAGGTCCCTGGGTGGCACTAACGGTTTGTGCTTGACTCCTAACTGAAAGCTTGGCGGGGAAACCCCCCAGCTGTGCCAGGAAGAAAGGCCTGGTGATCCGTTTCTGTAAAGTCTACAGAGCAGTTCTACCCTATAATACTTGGGGTGGCCATCAGTCAGAAATGACTTGATGGCAACAGGCTTGGTTTTGTTTCCCTCTTGTATTCCATTGTCTTTTCACTGGACATGTGCCTAGTCTGGGGGAACTGGGGGGAAAAAAAAAAAAACAACTAGACAATTACCAGGATATTCCCATTTAATTGTCCCTGGCTGTTGAGTTAACTATACAATGTATTCACTAAAAACTTTTTACTTTATTAATGTAATACCAGGATTATCTAGATTAAAGTCATAGTTTGGAGGTTGATCAGCATCACATTGCTAACTTGTAACACTTCAAACTCCAACTCGACAGTAACCAAACCTACAAGAAACACCTATTAGGCCTGTGCCTAAACATAGATGACTCTCCCAATTTCTTGCTAAAAGGGAGGAAGATTAAGCGACACCAGTATAAGCCAAAAAAGCAAACCCAGTGCCGTCGAGTCTATTCCGACTCATAGCAACCCTACAGGACAGAGCAGAACTGCCCCACAGAGTTGCCAAGGAGCGCCTGGCGGATCTGAACTGCTGACCCTTTGGTTAGCAGCCGTGGCACTTAACCACTATGCCACCAGGGTTTCCAACATCAGTATGCTTAAGTCTATTACTCTTTAGAGTGACTCTGGTTCTTAAAGTGTTTCTGGCATTGGAAACATCCTATAGATATCTTGTGGTATATCCAGATATCTTGAGCTTGCATAGCTATATTGTTCTTGTTATTAACAAATACTGTAATCTTAACTTGTCCCTTTCCTTGTTCTTTACTAAGAAGATTGGCATGTGGTGGTGACTCACGCAAGCTGCAAACACAGAGACCCTGAGACTCAGAGAGGTTTCTGAGGCCTGTGGCTGATAAAGGCAACCCATTTTGAAGACGGACAACCTCACAGTATTACAATGGAATACAATAAAAATTTGTAAAATCCTTTGAGACTTTTATTTGGAAGCTTTCCTCAATACGGTTCTGTCGTATAGGATCTCATAAAGAGATTTTCTCTCGAATTCTTTCCAATATCGTTCAGCTACTTGCATTCATTTCTTCATCCTACTAATATTTACTGAGATGCCTATAACATTACATGCTAGGGGGTCCCTGGGTGGTGCACACAGTTAAACACTCAGCTGCTTGCCAAAAAACTGACCTTTGGTATCCACCCACAGGTGCCTTGAAGAAAGGCCGGACAATCTACTTACAAAAATCAGCCATTGAAAACCCTATGGGGCACAATTCTGCTGTGATGCACATGGGTCGCCATTGAGTTGGGATGAACTCCACAGCAACTGGTTTTTACACGTACACAGACATATAAACGTGTAAGTGCTAAGTACAAGTGCTAAGAAGAAAAATTAAACAGAGTAACGGAACAATGGAAGGAGCGCATTTTCAAATAATTTAGTTATGAAAGGCCTCGCTGATAAGACAAGATTTCATCAGAGACTTGAAGAAAGTGAGGAAACGTGCACTGTGGCCGGGCCAACTGCAGCTCCGGTCAGGAGAACAGTGAGCTTCTGGAGATGAGGGGGGAAGAGGTGCCTTTCATACTTGGGAAACCATCATGGAGCTCAGTGTGAATGCAGACGAGTGAGAGAAAGAAAACGGGGTGGGAGGTAAAGACAAACAGATATGGGGCGGGAAAGATGGCCGTTTCTGCTTGACAGACCAGGTAAAGGACTTTGAATCTTACTCTAAACGAGGTGAGAAGCCATAAGAGGGTTTTGAGCAAAGGAGTAACATAACGTGATTTCAAAAATCACTGTCTGATGTACAGGGGAAAAGACTAGGGAGGTGTAAAGATTACCACAGGATGCTATTTTAACAGCCCAGGTTAGAGAGGATGGTGGCAAGGATTAGAGTGGTAGCAGTAGAGATGGTGACAAGTAGTCGGATTCAATAAACAAGGATGAACTTCCTTGGTAACTAAACCCATTACCTTCGAGTTGATTCTAATTCATAGCGACCCCATAGGACAGAGTGGAACTGCCCCATATGGTTTCCAAGGAGTGGTTGGTGGCTTCAAACCACTAACCTTTTGGTTAGCAGCTGTAGCTCTGAACCACTATGCCACCAAGGCCAATCCCTCATTTCTTCCATGTTTGTCCACAGAGTCTATGATGAGGAAAAACAAATACTTCTGGCACT
Organism: Loxodonta africana; assembly: GCF_030014295.1. Lineage (NCBI taxonomy): Eukaryota > Metazoa > Chordata > Mammalia > Proboscidea > Elephantidae > Loxodonta > Loxodonta africana. The sequence goes on along the minus strand of NC_087364.1, from coordinate 71,728,210 downwards.
GATTTTCTGTCAATACTCCGGAAGAGTCCCATGTTTCTAAAGTCTCCCATTATCACAGAGGCTAGAAGCCTGGAAGCTATATTTCCCAGTCTCTCTTGCCAGCAAGATGCAGGTTTAAAGTCTGCCAATGAGAAGCACAAGACTTAGAAGGCATAGCAACCCTATGTACAACAGAACAAAACACTGCCAGGTCCTGCGCCATCCCCAGAATAGATTCTCAAAAATGTCATTGTTTAACTCGACCAGAGTTGTCTAGTGGCATTTACTATAGTTTATTTTGGGAAAAGCATGAAATGACATTAGAGCTAGAAGCAGACTGTGTTATTAAATATTTTGTCCATATCTTGTTTATCAAAATGAGTTTCTTCAAAGTTTGCAAAGTAATTTTACAGTTTAATGTAATCATTAAAGACACTGGCAAATCTACTCTAATGGATGTAGGACTGTCTGACAATCACAGAGTATAACAGCTTCAAAACTATGCTTTACGTGGTTTCAGTTCTTGAAACTTCATTTATCTATGTATCAGAGATATTTTTAAAATATTAAATGGATATATTTTTGATCTCCTCCCCACCCCCCACCCCCGCCCAATAAATCATGCTACCTGGTAGACGTTCCGCAGTTATAACTCCACAGAAGGAAGGAGACTGAAGTCTGCTTTGGGAAGGAAAGTACGAATAGCTGCAACTTCCTGACACAAAGGAAGTAGAAGGAGAAAGCCTTGTTCTCATGGCAGAATGTGGGAGGAGGCGGAAGAGGAGGGAAGGTGTGTGTGATGACCCCCATCCTCACCTCAGCTTTTCACATCTCCTGCTGAGAGCTCTGAAGGCAGACCCTGATGCAACAGGAGGAGTCAGTAAAATTGCCAAAATGGTGGAGCAACGTGGTTTTGGAGAAGGCCTGAGTTAGCTCTCATGGCAGGCTGTGTCTTCCACGGACGGCCACGATGCCTCCCATCCACATACTCTCCTTCTGACGTGGCCTTGGCACTCCTCCCACAGCATGCTGAGGTCCAAGTGCTCCTCCCTGGAATCTGGGTGGGCATCTGTAACTGTCTCAACTGACACAGTACAGTGGACGTGATGGTACATGACTGCTGAGGCCAGTTAATAAAACCATCATGTCCTTCCAACTGGCTCTGTGACACTTCCTCACTGCCACGCCGTGAGGAAGGTCTAGCTCAGCCAACCACTGAGACCTAACGGAAACACCCATGTGCACGTGTCCCACCCTGCAGTCCAGCCAAGGCCCGGGCAAAAGGCAAGTCAACTGCCAGACACTTGAGTGGAGATGCCTCCAAATGATTCCAGCTCCCAGCTAGCAAGTCTTCTTAGAAAAGACCCATATATATTGGAACAAAAAAAAGTCAGCCCCGGTATGTCCTGTCCAAGTTCTTGACCCACACAATAAACAGACATGATAAAAATCACTGTTTTATACCACTGAGTTTTCGGGTGGTTTGCAGTATAGCAATAATAACTGTACCATTTCTCCAGAAACTTCCTTAGCTTTTAGATAGTGCAGAAAGGATACAGAAGCTACCACATTCAAGCCTTAACCTTGGAACCTATAAATGTGACCTTGTTTGGAAATAAGGCCTTTGGAGATGTTATCAGGATAACATGAGTTCATACTGGGGTAAGTGGGCCATAATCTTATATAACTGGTGTCCTTATAAAAGAGATATGTTATCAGGAGGGACCTGTCCCTGGAGAACAACATCATGCTTGGGAAGACCCTCACATGACGGACGGACTGACACAGTGGCTGCAACAATGGGCTCAAGCATAGCAACGATTGTGAGGATGGCACAGGACAGGGCAGTCTTTTGTTCTGTTGTACACAGGGTTGCTATGAGTGGGAACCGACTTGACAGTACCTAACAACAACAGAGACAGAGGGAAGACTGCCACTGATGACACTGTTATGCTGCAGCTGCAAGCCAGGGGCTACCAGAAACGAAGACCAGAAAGGATCTTCTCCTAGAACCTTCACAAAGAATGTGGCCCTGCTGACACCCTGAATTCAGGCTACTAGCTTCCACAACTATGAGACATTAAATTTCTCTTGCTCAAAGCCACCTGCTTTGTGGTACTTAGTTACTGCAGGCCTAATGCTACATCTCTCCAGAGCTTTCATGAGGGTTATGTGAAATTAGACTAAAAATGTTGCCTTAGTTTTTTACTGCTGCTGTAACAAACTACCACAAATTAAACAGATTAAAAACTCGTTTCCATTGAGTCGATTCTGATTCTAGTGACCCTACAGGATAGGGCAGAACTGCCCCACAGTGTTTCCAAGGAGTGGCTGGTGGATTCAAACTGCCATCATTTTGGTTAGCAGCGGAGCTCTTAACCATTGCACCACCAGGGCTCCAAGAGATTAACCAACACAAATTTATCATTTCATAGCTCTGTGATATAGAAATTGGGTTGGTATCACTGGGCTAAAATCAAGGGTTCTCTAGGGGAGAATCCATTTCCTCGCCTTTTCCAGCTTCCAGTCTTGTAGTGTCTTTCCTTCATCTTCAAAGGCAGCAACGTTGGTCGAAACATATATCCCTCTCACTTTCTTTTCTGCCTCCTCCTTCCACTTTTAAGAACCATCATGATTACACTGGAGCCCTGGTGGTGCAGTGGCTAAGAGCTCAGGCTGCTAACCAAAAGGTCAGCAGTTTGAATCCACCAGCTGCTCCATGGAAACCCTATGGGGCAGCTCTACTCTGTCCTGTAGGGTAGCTATGAGTCAGAATTTACTCAATGGCAACCGGTTTTTTGTTTTCTTGGTATGATTACATTAAGGGCAGTGGTCAAGCGTTCAGCTGCTCACCAAAAGGCTGGTGGTTTCTGTAAAGATTACAGACTAGAAAACCCTATGGGGCAGTTCTACTCTGTCACATGGGGTTGCTATGAATAAATCTACTCCACGGCACCTACCAACTACAATAAACACGATTACATTGGGATCATTCAAACCATCCAAGAAATTCTCGCTGATTTAATGTCAGCTAATTGCTGTCAGTCAGCTTATTACCCAAATTTAATTCCATCTGCAACCTTAATTCCCCTTGGTGATGTAACATATTTACAGGTTCCTGGGATTAGGACATGGATATTTTGGTGGGGGGGGGGCGGGTAGAGGGCATTATTCTGCCTACTATAAAATACCTAGCATACACTAAAAGACAAATAGAGAAATAGATGTTAATTTTCACCCCCACTTACTCTCTCATCCAATAATTCACACCATTTCCTTCCCACCTTGCTTCTACCCTTTGGAGCCCTGGTGGCACAGTGGTTAAGAGCTTAGGCTGCTAACCAAAAGGTCGGCAGTTTGAATCCACCAGCCACTCCTTGGAAACGCTATGGGGTAGTTCTCCTCTGTCCTATGGGGTTGCTGTGAGTTGGAATGGATTTGGTTTTGCTTCTGCCCAATTTGCAATATGCCCATCCAATCTCACGTACAGTACAAAGCATGTACTTGTCATATCAAGTGTGTCCACTGGGTGCGTTTATAAAAAAGAAAAAAAAGTTTTTTTTTTTTTTTTACTACTTATTCCCTGTGACCTTAATACTTTAATACCTAAATATATAAGCTCAGTCCACTCCCTCCCTCTGAGCTTTCAATTCATATAACCACTTGCCTTCTAGGCATTTCCATTTGTATGTTTCATAGGGTCCTCAAACTCTACATGTAAAAATGAAACACATTAACTCAATGTCCCCTCAAAACTGTCCCTCCTCATTCAGTAGCCATTGAAATCTTAAATTCAGGAGTCCTTCTAACTTTCCACATCCAAAGAATCATCAAATCTTGGCAATTTTATCCCCTAGTATCTCTTAATTCCACTCCTTTCTGTGTCCAACTTCTTGCCATCCTATCTTGCCTCCTTTACATCGCTGTCTTTTTAACAAGAATCCCTAGATCCACTCTTGCCTCCTCCATGCTTTTCTTCTCAAAGCAGCCAAAGTAATCACTTCCTTACTTAAAATGTACCGTTGTTCTCTGAAGGAAGGCAAAACCTCTTTTGTGTCATATGAGGTCCTCTATGATCAGGTTCCTTTCTACCCTTTTGGACTTCACCATCAGTCTTTAAGTTCCATTGCAGTTTTCTCAGCTATCCTATGTTCCATTGTCTCCACTCACACCCACTGTTCCATCTGTAACTCTCTCTCCCCCCCATTAGCCCAGCGAAAGTCTACCATGGACTTCCAGAAGAACGAACAAATCTGTTTTGGAGAAGTACAGCCAAATGCTTCTTAGAAGCAAGGATGGCGAGATTTTGTCTCATGTACTTTGGACATGTTATCAGGATGGGCCAGTCCCTAGAGAAGGTCACTGAAAAAGAGGAACACCTTCAACAAGGTGGACTGACACAGTGGCTTCAATAATGGGCTTAAACATACCCACTATTGTATTGTGAGGATGGCAAGGTTTCATTATATATGTTCCTTCTGTTATACATAACATCACTGTGAGTAGGAATTGACTCAGTGGAATCTAACAACGACAAAGTCTTCTTATCTCAAAAAAACAACGTTTAACCCTTTGCTTTTTAGGGGGGACTTACGTGGCTCCAAAATTGAATTCTCCTGTATAACATCTCATGGCATAGAGCACTTTCCTTTCATAACTCACTGCTCTGAAAAAAATTCTTTAGCTGTTAGCTTCCCCTGAAGACTGTAAGCAAATGAAAACAGATGCTGTACTTGCCTTGTTCAGTGAGTATCCCCTGCACTTTTAAATCAGTTAAACGTATAAGGAACGAGATGCCTCCTGGTGAACATCCAAGTCTGTGTGGCCCATCACTTGATTGTTTCAGAACAGCTTGCCCAAGATATTCGGTGGCCTGGTCAAAAAACAGGGTATGGTTTTATAGAACACCCAAAACCAAAAAAAAAAAAAACCAACCAACCCACTGCCATTGAGTTGATTCTGACTGACAGTGACCCTACAGGACAGACTAGAAATGTGGGACAGAGTAGAACTGTCCCACAGGATTTTCCAGGAGGGGCTGGTGGATTCCAACTGCCCATCTTTTGGTTAGCAGCTGAGCTCTTAACCACTGAACTGCCAGGCCTCCTTCCTCCCCACAGCACCTAATAATTATTTACGGATTAAAGAAACAGTCATTGGTATATTGTATTTATACACACCCCATTCAACTTACGATTAATATGTGTGTTTTGGAAAAAGCAATGAAGTTAGCACTTGCTTTTAATACTAAAAAAAAAAAAAAACATTGCTTTTGAGTCAATTTTGACTCATAGCCACGGTATATGACAGAGTAGGGTTTCCAAGGAGTGGCTGGTTGACTCGAGCTGCTGACCTTTTGGTTAGCAGCGGAGCTCTTATTCACCGTGCCACCAGGGCCCCTTTATAAGAGTCTTCAAGTGTTTCAATTGTCTAAATAGTCTACACTGAAGTTGAGTAGATACCCTCATCTTCCAAAACCAAACCCAGTGCAGTCGATTCTGACTCATTGCGACCCTACAAGACAGAGCAGAACTGCCCCAGAGTTTCCAAGGTGCACCTGGCGGATTCGAACTGCTGACCCTTTGGTTAGCAGCCGTAGCGCTTAACCACTACACCACCAGGGTTTCCCCCTCACCTTTAGCTATCGAAAAAAAGTAGTGATTAACGACCATCCTTTAGAAGAGGCAAGAACACTTTAATACCTAATTACATATACGAAACGGGTGCGAGACTATTTTCAGGATGTAGCAAGGGTCGTGAGAGCAGCACAGTACTCGGTAATACTTTCTTCCGTCGTGCACAGGGTCCCTATGTGTCGGGGCCGGCTCTGTGGCACCTCACAAGCTACTAAAAAAAAAAAAACAAGACCAACTAGGTGCGATGTGACGGGCTCATTTTATTCATTTCTGGGCTTTGGAGAGACGACGCATCGACCGACACGTTCTTTGTTTTCATCCACGTTTACTACCCGGCGCCTATTGAAAGCCAGCTCTGGATTTTACTTTAAGAGGAATCCGAGAGGGAAACTCAACCCCACGTCGCCACTCGCGGGGCCCCGGGAAAGGAAGCCTGCGAGCCTCTCGCTCGCTCTCCCTCCAGAGGCGCGAACGCCCACAAGCGGCAGCCCCTGGCCCAGCCTCCGCCGCCGCCCGGCCTCCGTCACCGTCGCCCCGTGACGCCACCGGAAACGGGCGCTTGTGACGCTCGACGGCCCGCCTCCTCGCGCCCGGCGCCGGAAGCAAAGCGGAAGTGGCCTGAGGTGGCTTCCGGGCCCGGGCGCCATTTCTAGCGGGTTCTCATGTGTTGCATCCTACCGGGACAATGAGCTCTGACTATTCTCAGAGCTGGGGCCGCGATGGCTGTCCCCGCAGCTCCGGCGGGGGCTTTGGAGGCGGCCGTGGAGGGGGCCACGGAGGGAGCCGAGGTGCCGGCGGCGGCGGCGGCGGGGGCGGCGGAGGGGGCGGTCGAGGCGGCCGGGGCCGGCATCCCGGGCACCTGAAGGGCCGCCAGATCGGCTTGTGGTACGCCAGGTTGCAGGGGCAGAAGAACAAGGAGGCGGAGAGGCAGGAGGTGAGCCGAGACCCGAGAATGGGCCGGGGGGCTGTGGCCGGAGGTCCGCTTTTCCCTCCTGACGCCCCTAACTTTTTTCTTCTTGGTTTGGTTTTTTTAACTGATGCGTGTGCTTTCTGAAGCGTAAAGCTAACATCCTGACCTTCCTGTAGCGGATGCCGTGGTCCCTAACGTTAGCCTTGAGCGTCCAACGTGGGCTGTGGGCGTTTGTGCGCGCTGAGTGCTCAGTGGGCTTAAAGGACCGGTCTGTGGAGAAAATAAACGTTCACGTTCCAACCGAAGCCAGCTTTATTAGGTGTCGTTCTTATCATGTGTCTGTCCTCCCTTTCATATAGAACCAGTGGTGTATTTTTTTTTTTTCTAAGTGCTTTGTCTGGTGAGCTAAAAAATAGCGACCTTCAACGTTAGAGAGGGGTTTGCGGGGATCAGAAGCAATCAGGTACTGTTTTGAATGTAGGTCCTTCAGGAAAACAGTCCAGCTTTCATTGTTAGTATTAAAATTTGCCCACAAGTCCAAATTGGGGTGGGATGTTTTCTCTTAATTAGCAGCTCCTCTTTGAGAGGGAAACTTAGAATTTCAGAAGTGAAAGAAACTTCAAAAGATCATTTAGCTTAGGTTCTGTCTTCAGGTTGCTGATTTTTTTTTTTTTTTGGAGAGTTTGAAGATCTGTAGTAAAGGAAAACTAAATTTCTCTGAATGGCCCATTCTAATAAAATAAAGTTATATTTTTAAAAGCACCCTTAATACATAACAGTAATTAGATCACCCCCCACCCCCGCGTCTGTTTTTAAACCGTTCCATTTCTTTGTGTCGTATTCATTGACGTGTTTTGGACCATATCCATTTATGTTCACAACTTATGTTTTTCTTTAAAAAATAAAAAAAAAACTATTTCTTTGGCAGCCCAAAATTAACTTGTTAAGTGGTTTTTAAAAAAAAAAAAACACATCAGGAGAAGCACCTTCAGGTCCTCTTGGAAGAATGATCGAATCATAACTATAACACAGCAGCTTTCTAAGAGCTGTCATCAGTTTAGCAAAGTTTGTCTATCACATGTTTCAAACAAGGTTTTGTGCATGTTGCTAAGAGGATATGAAGAAATATGATATTTAAAAAAAAAAGTTTTTTTTTTACAGTCTAGTGGAAAATAAGATCTGAACAGGTGAAAAGTTAAATAAGTCTGAAAATAGTGTTCATCATTACTTCCACGTGAAGGGAATAGCCAGTTGTGCAGTGGATCATTATGGATGGAACTCGTGATTTCCACCCCACCCCATCCCTCAAAGCTACATCTTAGTAGAGGAAACTACTATTTATTCATTTGCCAGGGTGAAAATGGGATTCATCTTTCATTCTCTTGCACTTCTACCCAGCTCATCAGCGGCCTGCTCTGTCTGCCTTCGTAGTATATCCCAAACCCAACCACTTATCTCCGTAGCTGTTGCTGTAGATCACACCACCGTCCTGTCCTTAGCCTCACCTCCTAACTCGTCGTCTGGCTTCCACTTCCCCCCGTGAAGTCTGTCCTCTACAGAGCCACCCATGCCACACTTTTAAAAGTGAAAATCAGATCATCTTCCCTAGTTCACAGCGCTGCAAACTCAGACTGTCACGGATTACAGGAACTTGTGTGATCTGGGACGTGGCTCATCTGCAGCCACACTCTTCACCGTGCTCCCTCTTTTCCAGCTGCACTGGCCTTGCTTTCCTCTTTGCCCACAGTTGAATTTCTGCCTTAGAGCTTTTCTGTTGCTGCCGTTCTGCCTGCAGTGCCGTTCCCTCAGGCCTTTGTATAGCTCACTCCTTCAGATCATTCAGATTCTGTGGAGGCACTTTTGGAGAGGCTTCGCCTTGGGTATTAAACTGCCTTGGGTGTTTCACTGCATACTCCTGTCATCTCTTAATCATTTACTTTTCATTACTTTTTTAAATACATATATTTTTTTGTACTTTAGATGAAGGTTTACAGAGCAAACTAGTTTCTCATTAAACAACTAATTCATATATTGTTTTGTGACATTGATTACCAGCCCCACATGTCAACACTTTCCCCTTCTCGACCATGGGTTCCCCATTACCAGCTTTCCTGTCCCCTCCTGTGATTTTCGTCCTTGCCCCTGGGCTGCTGTGCCCATTTAGCCTTGTTTTGTTTTATGGGCCTGTCTAATTTCTGGCTGAAGGGCGCACCTCAGGAGCGACTTCATTACTGAGCTATAAGGGTATCTGGGGGTACTTTTCATTACATTTATCAGATAGCTGAAGTGTTAATTGCTATAGCTTGTTTATTTTTCTCTCTCCCTCTTTGAGACCGTGTTCCAAGGGAGCAGGGCAGTTGTCTTGCTTACCGCTGTATTCCTAGCACGTAGACCAGCGCCTGGAACATGAATTGGCAGGCAGTAATTGCTGTATGAAGTCACAGGAAGAGAAAACTATGGATGCGGGGGCTTGAACTGGACCTTGATGGAGGCTGATACTGAGTAGGATAGCACATGGTACTGCTTGTAATAGTCAGTGCTTGTATGGAGTTTACTGCGTGCCGAGCGTTGTCCTGTTAACTCGTAATTCTCACAACAGCCCTGTGAGATCCTAAGTAAGGTTCCTATTTTACAGATGAGGAAACGTAGATTACAGAAAGGTTAAGTATGAAGAGTGAAGTTAGGTTGGAAACCTGGTTTCAGCCTCCAAGCTTTTAAATAATGCCTCACTGCCCTGGGGTAAAGGGAGAAGAGTGTTAGGTTAGGAAATAACAGAGATGTGAATATGCAAAAGTCTCTTCAGTTTTTCATTCCTGCGGTCAGTTCCCTAGTACGACAGATGAATATACACACTGTGTATATCTGAAACCAAAGTTGCATAAAATAATACTTAACTACATGGAGATTAGGAGCCCTAGTGGCACAGCAGTTTAAGCATTTCGCTGCTAACCAAAAGGTCAGCAGTTTGAATCCACGAGCTGCTCCTTGGAAACCCTATGGGGAGCAGTTATACGGTATCCTATAGCGTTGCTATAAGTCAGAATCCACTCAAGGAGTTTGGTTTTACATGCAAATTGCAGTGACTTTTTTATTTTTTAATACTTTCTTGCTGCTTTTTAAATTCTAGCTGTGGTTCTCTAATATAATTCAAGCAGTAATTTGCAAAGCCCTCAGTTTGAAAAATAAGAAGGGCGCAGTCAGATTTGTGTTTAAATTCTCTCTGGTAGCAGTGTAGGGAATGGATTGAAAACAGGCAGTTCTAGGGGAAGGGGTCCAGCTAAGTAGCTGTTACAGAAGGTGAGAAATGATGGCTTCAGTTAGGACTTTGGCATTGGAGAGGAAGAGAAATAGAGTAAAGCGATTGAGGAGATAGACTCAAAGGATTTGGTGGTTTTTATCTGGAGGGAAGAAGAAAGCAGTTGTGAACGACTGAGACACGTGACTAAGGAGCAGCCTTGCTGGAGTGAGATGATGGGCTAAGCTAAGGATGCCGAGTTTGATATTGTTATAGGGCATGCACGTGGGGATTTCCAGGAGGTAGAAGGTCATGAGGATTTCAAATCTAGAGAAATCCAGGCTAGTGGTGAACATTGGGTAGTCATGGGCCTGTGGATGGCCCTGTGGGGTCACTATGAGTTGGAATCGATTTGACAGCAACGGCGGCTTCTTCTCTGATTGTTGCTTTTTTATTGTGCTTTAGGTAGAAGGTTATAGCTCAAGTTAATTTATGATTCAAAAATGTAAACATATATTGCTTTGTGACATTGTTTGCAGTCCCCGCCGTGTGAGGTATAGAAGTGAGTATTGAGAAGGGAGAGGGCCCAGGCCTGAATTGTATAGACCAGTGCTTTGCAAACTTGAATGTACACAGGAACACCCGGTATCTTGTTAAATCGTAGGACTGGGGTGGAGCCAGAGATTGCTGTTTTAACAGGTTCTCATATGATATCAGTGCTGAGCAGCAAGGCTGTAAAATATAGAACACAGAAATGTAAGGGACAGAGGAAGAGGTTTCGGAAGTATCCAGGAAGGAGCAACTGGAAAAGAGGAAAATGAGATGGGTGTTGTATTGGAACCCAGGGAGTAGCGTTTAATGGAAAAAAAAAAAAAGTGTATAAAGAAGTCATCAGTAGTGGCAAATGCCGCTCAGATGTCAAGTGAGATAAGAGCTGAGAAGTCTTGGGTTTAACAACAGGGTCATCAGTGACCTTGAGGCAAGTCCTTTCCCTAGATCGTTGTTGCCGTTGGTTGTGGTCAAGTTGATGTGTGCAGAGTAGGACTGTGTCATGGGGTTTTCAAGGGTGTGACCTTTAGGAAGCAGATCGCCAGGCCTGTTTTCCGAGACACCCCTGGGTGGTTTAGAACTGACAGCACTTTGGTTAGTAGTTGAACTCTTAACTGTTTGCACTACAGGATAACTCCTTTCTTTGGATTGGAGGGAATAAAAACCAGATTGCAGTGAGCTGGGGAGTGAAGGAAAGAGGAGGAAATGGAGCAGGTTTTCTCTGTGGGTTGCTTGGGAAAAAAAGTGAAAACTGCTCCTCTAAAGACTTCCAGTTCCTGATTGATCTTACACGAGTGGTCATTTTACCTGTTGCTAGTTGCTTTCTTCAGCCTCCTCACCCCAGCTCCTGCTTCCTGCCACCCTCCTGAGACAACAACGTTGAATGTCATTCCTAACCCCCGGGTTGCTAAATCCAGTAGTATTTTCTCCCTGCTCAGCCTTAGTTGTGTCTTATTGCAATTTTACACTCCTGACTTAACGTCATTTTTTAAAATCTTTTTCCGACGGAGGTGACTTGTTACTCTTATATTTGTAATCTCTTGCTTCCTTTCTAAGGAGCCCTGGTCACGCAGTGGTTAAGGCAATTGACTGCTAACCAAAAGGTTGTGGGTTTGAACCCACTAGTCAGTCCTTGGGAGAAAGATGGGGCAGTCTGCTTCGGTAGAGATTTACTACCTTGGAAACCCTATGGGGTCACTATGAGTCAGAATTGACTTGACAGCAATGGCGGCTTCCTCTCTGTTGCTCTTTTATTGCACTTTAGGTGAAAGTTTATAGCTCAAATTAATTTCTGATTAAAAAACATAAACACATATTGCTTTGTGACATTGTTTGCAATCCCCCCAGTGTGACAGCACACTCCCTCTTTCCACTCCGGGTTCCCTGTGTCCATTCATTCCTTTCCTGTCCCTTCCTGCCTTTCTTGTCCTGCTTTTGGACAGTAGCTGCCCATTTGGTCTCATATGTGATTGAACTAAAAAAGCACGTTCCTCACGTGTATTATTTTTTGTTTTATAGGCCTGGCTAATCTTTGTCTGAAAAGTAGGCTTCAAGAATGGTTTCAGTTTTGGGTTAACAGAGCATCCGGGGGCCATAGTTTCAGGGGTTCCTCCAGTCTCTGTCAGACCATTAAGTCTGGCCTCTTTTCATGAATTTTGATTCTGTTCTACATTCTTCTCCTGCTCTGTTCGGGACTCTGTTGTGCTCCAGGTCAGGGCTGTCATTGGTGGTAGCGGGGCACCGTCTAGTTCTTCTGGTCTCGGGCTGGTGGAGTCTCTGGTTCGTTTGGTCTTTTAGCCCTTTGCAATAGTATTTTCCTTGTGTCTTTGGTTTTCTTCATTCTCCTTTGCTCCGAGTGAGATGGGACCAATAGAGGTATCTTAGGTGGTTGATTAGAGCTAATTTAAATAGATACACTATAGAGAAAGATCTAGAAGGAGATAGATAAAGCCGTTAACATTAATTAGGTCGAGCATGTAGGATTAGACTACAGGGCAAGTATGGGGTAGCTAACTTTTTAAAACATTTTTTGTTGATCGTACGTTACTTTGCCTTGATTGATTGATTGAGATCAAATAATAATTTTTCACGTACTTTATTATGTTGATAAAATTTTGTTTTTTTTTCCCTAAAAGAGAGCTGTCGTACACATGGATGAACATCGAGAAGAGCGGATTGTGCAGCTGCTGAATTCCGTCCAAGCTAAGAATGATAAAGATTCGGAAGCACAGATATCCTGGTTTGCTCCTGAGGATCATGGGTAAAAAAACAAACAAACCAATAAAAAAAGTATTCTTTTAAGGAATGGGCAAAGAGTAGCACTCTTCTCATGGTATTGTCTGGAAAAGAATAATAAAAAAAAATTTTTTTGGCTCTTTAATGAGTGAAATTTGGCCTCAAAGTAGTATTTTTTCCCCTTATATAGATTTTGGTGAAAGATCAAAAAATTGTACTCATTCCCAGGGGAATGCTCAAGGGCAGAAATAGCCTGTCAGGATGTAAGATTCATTATTGATCATTCTTCCCACCCATCATGCTTGTATTTCAGAAATTCTCCTGGCGGGGTGGGGGGGAGCTGCAGGAACTGCATCATTTAGGGGGAAATCAGCAGAAGTTTTTCAGGGGTTGTGTAATGTGGCATCCCATTTATAGCTTGGGAAGGATGACAGAAGGAAAATAAAGAAGTCATGAAATTAAACCAGGCCCAGAACATCAGGAGAAAGAAAACAAACAAAGCCAGCGAGTCATTGCGATACCGCGTTGGAGGATGGACTGTTGTGTGGGTTTTTATTAAAAGCAGTATTTATTTAAAGGGTGGAAGGATATGAATTCATTATAAGAATCTAAATATATCGTATTACTGCTCTACTAAAAGAAGAGAATAAAAGCTTATGGTACTTTTTTTTTGTTGTTTTTTGAAAGAGTGTATTGATCTGTTTTGTTCCAGGGATAGCTCTTTGTTTGACTTTTTTTTATTTTTTATTTTGTCAAAATAGATACGGCACTGAAGTTCCTGCTGAGAACAAACCAAGCTCAGAGAAGAAACTTGAGGACCAGGAAAAGAAACTGATCAACCAAGAAAAAAAGCCCTTTAGAAGCAGGGACAGATCATACATGGACCGAGATTCTGAGTACCTCTTGCAAGAAAATGAGCCGGATATAACCTTAGACCGACAGCTGTTGGAAGATTTACAGAGGAAAAAGACGGAGCCTCGGTATATCGAAATGCAGGTAAGGGCAAGCAGGCTGAGGGGAAGTTGTTACTTCTCATTCTCGATGGAAAATGTGCTCATGCTTACAGCTAATTGCATTGTACAGGTCAGCGAGACTCCTCACCAGGACATTCCGCCTGGGGATTTTTTTTTTTTTTTCTTTTGAAAAGTAGAGAAAAACAGTGAAAATTATGCATAGCCTACAGTCTTCCTCACTTGCAGCAGGTTTTGTGGTAAGAAGAAATGTTGGTACCTGTGAAAAAAATAGCACTCTTGAGTTTAACTTTTCTGGGCCAGTTTAGTGAGATGTCAGTAAAACTGAGTCAGAGTAGTTGCCATCAGGTCGATTCCAACTCATGGCGAGTCTCTGAGTGGCAAAAATGGTTAGGTACTCAGCTGTTAACCGGAAGCTTGGCTGTTGGAGCCCACTCTCTGATGCCTTGGAGGAAAGGCCTGGCAATCTGCTTCTAAAAAGTCACGAACATGAAAACCCTGTGGAGCACAGCTCTCTTCTGCCACACGTGGGGCTTCCATGGATTACCGAGTTGTGGTCAGAAAACCCTGTGGAGCACAGTTCTCTTCTGCCACATGTGGGGCTTCCGTGGATTACCGAGTTGTGGTCGGAAAACCCTGTGGAGCACAGTTCTCTTCTGCCACACGTGGGGCTTCCATGGATTACTGAGTTGTGGTCAGAATTGTAAAGCTTCTTCCAGACCATTTAATTCTTTCCTTCCTTTTACTAATGATAAAATTAAACCCCCCAAAAGTTAAGTGACATACTTCTATTCACCAACTTTAAAGACAGCACTATAACAAGAACTGAAATTCTCTAGTACTTTCTTTTCATGCTAGGTTAGATGATATTTTAAAGTACCTTCAAGTTAAAACACGAAATTATATGCTTTCTGAGTGTCCTAGAGATGGATGTTCACATTTTTTTAGGAAGAAATACTGAGGGAATTCTCAGGGCCATATCCTTACTATACAAATACGTACCGTGATTTTGAGAAAGGATCCCTTGACTGTCGATGATGAAGGTTGGAGTTCCTGATTAGAACGCATGAGCTGAGGTTGTCCTGAGGCACCACTGTGTAGTTCTTTGATGCCTATTTAGGAAAAATATGATTTGAGGACTTAGGAGATTTCAAGCATGATTTTAAGATGAATTAATTCAGAACATACTGGTTGAGAGAAGAGCTGCTTTGAGCGCCTTAGGAATAGGAGAGAGCTAGCTGCTATCTCTGTTTCCTTAGTGTGGAGGACAGAACCCAAATATTGAAGGTGAGTGAGTGATCTAGTTCAGAACAGTTGGGAGAAGAAATGTGTAAAACATGAAAACGGTGGTCTTTCTGTGTGCCAGGCATTGTTGTAAATGCTTTAAACGTGCTACATCATATAAACCTCCCAGCCACTCTTATGTAAAAGATCCTGTTGTCTCTGCAGATGAGGAAAAGAAGTTGAGGTTAAGTTGACCTGCCCAAGGTTGTACAGCTAGGAACAGAACCAGGTCTA
This sequence comes from Loxodonta africana, assembly GCF_030014295.1. NCBI lineage: Eukaryota > Metazoa > Chordata > Mammalia > Proboscidea > Elephantidae > Loxodonta > Loxodonta africana. Next base: position 71,713,177 of record NC_087364.1, on the reverse strand, counting down.
AAAATCAGGTGTGTTTAAGAGCTCAGTTTCTTAATACTTGCTGAAGTGCTGTATCATTTCTTGATATTACAGCTTACTTAATCAACATTAATTTTCTGCTTGCTGGATCCCAGTCATTTTGCCATGCTTTCTGAAGACTCGTAAGACATTCTCTGTCCTTAGGCAGTTTATAATTTCATCTCAGATCTTGAAAGTTAGGGAATAGAAGGTTTGGCCGTCTTTGGAAAGACTGTTGGATTGAAAATCTCTCTTCAGCATCACTTACGCATGACGGAAGTAAATACTGTTAATGCCAGTTTCCATTGCAATGGGGTGCCTCATGTACACTTAAATGGGCACTAATCTTTTTAGATGTCATTAAGAAATGGTTTTAAATAATTTAAAAATGGTCATAGAAGAAATTAAGAAAAGTGTGGTGACTTGTTTCAAAGCGCTAGAATTTATTTAAATTATCACGTTGACTTCTCCATTTTCAGGATATCGGTGAGAGTCCACATGACGATAACAAGCGTGGCTACTGGTTTTTTTTTTTTTTTTCTCTTCAGTAAGGGGATTTGGTTAAAACTGTGGCTTATTTTTTATGCCACTGAAGATTTATCCTGTTAATTTATAAATTTGAAAAAGCCTTTTGTTATATGATGTATTTTCATTTTTAGAACCAAAATATGGTTAATCACACCCATTGCCATCAAGTGGATTCTGACTTGGCAACCCTAAAGGACAGAGTGGGCTGTCCCATAGCGCTTCCAAGGCTGTAACTTGTGCAGGAGCAGACTGCTATATCTTTCCCCCCGAGAAGAGGCTGGTGGGTTCAAACTGCCAACCTTTTGGTTAACAGCTAAATGCTTAACCATTGTGCCACCAGGGCTCTTCATGGTTATCATGGTTCACTATAAACCACAGTTCTGCTTTTTATTGTTTATAATTTTTATGTAGTATGGGTATGAGATTCTATAAAAGTTTCCAGAATTAAGAAGAAGGCACATGAATAAAAAGCATGCAGGAAACAGTAACTCCCTCTTTAGTATTTCAGTTGTAATCCACCAAAAATTAGTTCATTAGCCTATGTGTGTCAGACCGCTACTTGCTTTTTAAGTAAGGTTTTTCATTCAGATCTTGAAGCAGCAACACAGATAAATAAAACCTTTTAGGGATTCATACTTGGAGTTTGGCTTACCTGAGATCACGGTCCTTACATGGCAGAGGTGAAGTCAGTACCACATTTTCTCCTGACTCCAGATGTTGTTTTAAGTTTTCTCTTACACTTAAAGCCCAGTATCCTGAATAATCTTTGAATTTGCTCCAGCGTCTAATGCATTAGCAACGGGTGGATTGACAGATGAATGAAAGAATGTGATATAGAAGTCAAATCTGAGATGAATACATAAGACAAAAATTGGAAAAAATAGAGTAACTTAGGGATTATAAGAATGCTATTAGATGATAGATCCGATTTTATTTCACTGACATTAATTTTAAGGAATTGTCACCATCTTGCTGGATGTAAAAGAATTCCGTTTTCTAGTGTTTCAAAAATAAAAAGGATTGGTAAGCTCTTTTTTATACTTTTTTAAGTCTTGATAGTTCACACAAGCTGTGAGATAATAAAAATCCTTTTGGATTTTAGCATATTTACCTGTAATAGTCTCATTAGTGTGATTATAATTTGATTACATTTCTTTTGTCAAAATAAACAAGCTTTTTTTTTTAATTTCAGCATTTCCGGGAAAAGCTGCCTTCACATGGAATGCAAAAGGTAAAATATATATACACTGATTTGATTTGATTTGCAAAAGACTTATTTAAAAAAAAAAATTTTAAAGCTATGTATCAAGAAGAGATATAAACTAATGAACCTCCTCCTAAAGTTGTCATTAGACGTTAGTTCTATGGAATGGTTCGAGGACAAAAAGAAAAAATGGTCACGGAACAACAGTTCCCTGAAATTTTCTCATATTTATGTCAGTAGCTGAAGCCTTCAGAATTTAAAAATAGAATCCTACATAAAGGTTACTTTGGGTAAATTCCCTGCACGTAATTCAAGTCCAAGCATTTTAACTTAAATATTGAAGTACTCTGTAGTGTTTTGATTACTTTATTATGCTTCATCACAGAATCACCCCGTATAGAATACTCTTTCCCCACCCCCTTCATCCTTCTAGTCTTACCTTATTTTTCTTTAGTTTTTGCAGCATTTATTGCTTCTTGACATTATCTGTGTGTCTCCCCTTGATGAGAACAGTGTCCGTTGTGTTCACTTCTTTATCTTTTGAATAAGAACAGTGCTTGGAATTCTGGGGACGCCCATGAAATACTTGTTGAATGAATGAATCACATTACACTTCTGAATATTTACCAGCTATAGTTTAATTGTTCACATGTGGGAATTGTTATAATGTTATAATGGAACGGGGGATTTTTCAAAGGTAGCTTTTCAAGTTAAATTGTTTTATAGATGAAAATAAACCCCTCTGAAGTAGTAGGGTGGTTTTGTTAATACAGCGAATGTTTTTATTATTAAAAATACTGGTGTTTACCTAAAATTCTTAAGAAAGATCTTCCCGGAATAGGTTTTTCATATGCCTGAAGCTTACCCATTTGATTTAGGTATTTAAAAACTTATTTTAATTATTTCTAGAGAAGATAATCTTGAAATAAATTATACTATTCCTTGTTCTCTGAAACAGTGTAGGAAACTTGTCCTGAGAGTAAAGCCATGTTAATGAATGGCGACATTGACCTATAATGTCCTTAAGAGTTATAGAAGTATCAAAGGTTCTGTCTCTGTACTCAGTAACCCCAGATGTCAACATTCTTTTAAATTAATGTTAACTCTGAAATGCATGGAACTAAATCCATATCAGTCTCTTGTTCCTGTCAGGCTGTTTCCCTGTAACAGTACCCTGGCTCTGTTCTTTAGAACTGGGTGCTACTTATCTTCTGTAAACTGGTAGGTCCAGATCTCCGAACTGCCAGCATTGTACATAGCAAACTTTTAAAAGCATTAATATGTTAAAAATAGTTATCTTCAGCTTGACAGAACTTTGATTACTACCTTTTCAGACTTAACGTGTGCCGTTTTTTACTTTATTTTCCCTTTTGGAATAGGAGTTGGTCAGCCTGATTGCGAACCACCAGGTGACAGTGATAAGTGGTGAAACTGGCTGTGGAAAGACCACTCAGGTCACTCAGTTCATCCTGGATGACTACATCAAACAGGGAAAAGGGTCTGCGTGCAGGATCGTGTGTACCCAGCCGAGAAGGATCAGTGCCATCTCAGTGAGTAGTCTGGACACTTGTTAAAATAGCCCTCCTTTGTCTTTCATCCTCCTTGAGGTAGTCTTGCTGTAACTTACTGGTTTTGAACTTGTAGAGTAATTCTTAATTACGCTTAGGATTTGTGACTATGAAAGCAGATATTTAGTTGAGAACTATTTGGTAGGAAAGGCTGAAAGAAGGAGCCCTCAGTAAGGCACACAGTGATTTAGATACCTGAGATTTTAATGTGTATCTGTGTGTGTGTATGTGTGTTAACTTGTCTGAAAACCTGAAGTATAATTATTCAGCAACCCCAAACTTTTACTGATGTTCAGGATATTTGTCCTAACAGAAACCACATTTTCATGGTACCTGTGTTTTATTTGAAAAGGTTGCGGAGCGAGTGGCTGCAGAAAGGGCAGAGCCTTGTGGCAATGGTAACAGTACTGGATACCAAATTCGTCTCCAGAGGTAAAGAGTGGTCTCATGTCTTGTTTACCGGTAGAGCTTAGTGAAGCTTTGAAGCTGGAAATCCAAAAGAAAGGAGATTTTTCCAGTTTTTATTTTGGTCCTTACTATTAGATTTGGCATTTAAAAGAACCACAGTGTAGCACAAGGAGCCTAGGAACCCACAAACCCATTTTTTTAACCCAGTCTCAGAATTTGGATTGCCATTTTTGAATATGCTTTCACGTTATGGAACGATTTGAAAAATAATTTTTTCCTGGGCCTAGATTAGTAGACCATTACTCTCCCTGAAAGGAGCTGGTGTCCTGTACCTTTTAGTACCAGCCACCCTCCCTCCTGGCTTGTTTGTTTTATTTTGCCAGCTGAGTATTTGTATCTTCACCCCGTTTTCCCGTATTGCGTTTCTTCAGTCGCTTTCTAGAGCTCAGGATTCCGTTTATATTTTTAAACGAGCAGTCTTTGCAATCACTGAACCATAAATACAGCCCCACAAGAGTAATTCAGCCATTCTCTGAATATCATGCCTTCAAAAATAAATCGTTTATATTGTATCATGATAATTAAAGTAACATAATGAACTGGAATGTAACGTTCTCTACTACTATGGTAGGTGTTTGTATAACTAAAAAGATAAATATGAAGCTTTTTATTAAAAAATTTCTAAGACTGAAGCTTCTGTGGCACTTAGTAAATTATTAGAAAAGAAAGTCAAAAACCATTAATTCATGGCTTTCATCCACAGTCGGTTGCCGAGGAAACAGGGTTCCATCCTGTACTGCACGACAGGAATCATCCTTCAGTGGCTCCAGTCAGACCCGTGAGTATGCTTCGTTCGTTGGAGGAAACTGAGTTCAGTATTATCCAAAGGCACCATTATTAAATCGGATTTTACTACTCTTTGTAGACAATTTCTCCTGGTTTCATTTGTAAGTTTCTTATTGAGTCCCAGGCTTCCTGCTTCTGCTGCAGGCATTTGTCCAGTGTCAGCCACATGGTCCTAGATGAAATCCACGAACGAAATCTACAGTCAGATGTCTTAATGACGGTTATTAAAGATCTTCTCACTTCTCGACCTGACCTGAAAGTAATACTGATGAGTGCCACATTGAATGCTGAGAAATTTTCAGAATATTTTGGTGGGTACAATTTATGATTGTTACTTTAGTAAAGATCTCAAAACCACTGAATTTATGGTAATAAATAACTCACGTATCTAAGCATTCCATTGACAGTCAATATAATTTTGGAAGCCGGCTTGCCAGAGATGGAGATAAATTTGAAATGGAGAGTAATATAGAAGCATTTCTGTATTATCAAAAATAGTTTTTTCATATAGTGAATCAGTAACTTTTTTTTTGGTAATGTGAACTCAAAATCCTTTCATTACTTGAACAGTTTCTGGGTGTACTTCAATTTTATTTAGAATTAAACTGCTTTAAAACTATGAGCAAATGAATTTGTGTATGTAGTCTTTAGATCTTAAAAAGGACTTTGGGGCCCTTCTCGGAGAAAATCCTCTCTTTGCCAGTCCTGTCAATGGCTAAGTTTGGCGAAAGAATTCCGTCAGGGTTTATGCCTTTGTCCTTTGTAGGAGGGGTCTTAACCTTTACGCTTGTTTATATTCAGTTACCGTGGCACCTACTAGGGTGCTATGTGTAGAGTAGTCGAAATAAATGCTTAGTAATTCATTTTATTTTAACACTACCCTAACTTACGGATTGGGGAGCTGGACCTGTTTAAATGTGGCATCATCACTGCTCTTTTTTAGTGAAGACGTGAACTTCTTAGTGCTACTCCCAGAAAATTAAGACAGCATCATTGAATCCAAGCCACAAATTTGAATGGTTTTAGACACTTTTTTTGTGATTCTTCTGTAGTATTAGAAACGTGTGTTGTGATTCTTGTGTGGCTTTTCAGTCACAGGCTAGGATGGCAGTTTCCTAATACTAATAAGCATGCCAGTGACCACTTACGGAGCACCTGCAAGGTGCCAGGTGCTATGTTTGGCACTTTGTCTTCTTTAATCCTCATAAATATCTTGTGAAGTAGATACTGTTTTTATTTCCATTTTTACAAATGAGAAGATAGCCCAAGGGCAATTAAGGAGCTTCTCACAGGTTGCATAATTAACAGAAAGATGAGAGGATTTGAACCTAGGTTTGTCTGGCTATAAGGTACGTGCTTTTAAAATCATGCCACACTGTCGCTCTTGCTTATATTTGGGAAAGGAAAAGGGAAGAGAGGGAGGTAAAATGCGATACAGCTGTGTCAGCCGATGTGCTTGTGTTCAGTTCCTAAAGACCCTTTCAGACACGTTCTAGCTAACCTTCAGCTCCTTGCGAAATAAGTTAGGTGTTAAATCCTTTTTTTTTTTTTTTTTGATAAGACAGGTAGAGTTAAGATTGAGTATCTTGCTCAAATTTATGAATGTAAATTGATGAAAGGTAGAGAGGTGATAACCAGCTCAGATACTTTGACCTCTGATGCAGTGTCGACTGTGTTTATAGTGTGTACTAAAAAAAAAAAAAAACTACTTACGCTTATTAGGAGAAATAAACGGTATTTATGTAATAGTACTAAAGTTTTTTTTTTTCTTTTAAAGTGATTCTGAAAGAGTATTTTAGTTACCTAGTGCTGCTGTAACAAATACTGTAAATGGGTGGCTTTAACAAACAGAAATTTATTTTCTCACAGTTCAGGAGACTAGAAGTCCAAATTCAGGGCACTGGCTCTGAGGGGAAGGCTTTCTGTCTTTCTTAGCTCAGGAGGAAGGTCCTTGTCTCTTTGAGCTTCTGCTCCTGGGCAATCTTTATGTGGCTTGGCATCTCTCTTCCCCCATCTCTGCTTCTCTCCCTTGCTTATTTTATCTCTTTTATATCTCAGAAGAGATTGACTCAAGACGCACATACATAACAAAGACAACTCATTCCCAAAATGGGATTGTAAGCACAGGTATTGAGGTTAAGAGTTATAATACCTATCTTGGGGGGGACACAATTCAGTCCATGATAAGAAGTAACTGTTTAATATTTAGTTGAGTTTAATTGCTTCTTTTCTTTCCTTAATTTTGGTGCCACAAGAATTCATGCTTCTTGCCTACATTTCAGTAAAACTTAGGTTCTGATGTGGTACCATTTGGCTAATAATGAAGAGAAAACAGACTTCTAACTAATGGGTTTTAAGTGTGTGACTTAATCTATCATTAAACTTTGAGTTGAGGCCTCGCGCGAACCTTTTTTTTTTCACTTCTAGTTTATAATCCTGGGCAAGTTGTTAAATTCCTAATGGCTGATTTTCTATATAAAATGAGATGTTTTCCAAGATCTTAAAAAACTTGAAAAAGACTAGACTGCTGTTCTTATTTAAATGAGATGTGAAAAACAGGGTAGAGCTGCAGAAGCGGCAGGAGCGTTTTCTGAAGTTCAGAATAGTAATGAAGAGGCTTTGTTTACAGTGTGGCGATTTTTTCCCCCAACATTTGAGTACAGATTTATGTTTATTTTTCTACCATAACAGGTCACTGTCCGATGATACATATACCTGGTTTTACTTTTCCTGTTGTGGAGTATCTTTTGGAAGATATAATTGAAAAAATAAGGTAAGTAATATTGGAAATAAAACGAATTAAAAGGTACAAATATGTCATCTTTCTCATGACAGACTTTAGTCTTAGGACCTAAAATGTCCTTTTTCCTTGAATCAGGTTCCTAGACGTTATTGCATATTAAAATCACCTGGAGCCTTTTTAAACTCCAGGTGCGCCGATCACGTCCCATGCCGTAATTTAACGACTTCACAATGCCTGGGGGTGGTAGCTAGGCAAGTGTGTTTTTTAAAGCTCCCTGGGTGATTTTAATGGGCAGCAGTTTGGGGACCTCTTTCTTACGTGCTGGTTCTCCTGCCTGATTGTCATCCTCCTCTGCTGGCTTCCATTGCCCACTCTTTAAATATGACTTCCCTCTCAGGTTCTAAATTAGTTTTTTCTTAGTCTTTTACGTTTGCACTGTGTAATCCTGTTCATTTCCTTGCCCAGCGTTCTGTGTTTTCAAAGCTTTCAGAAGTGTAGCTTGAGGACTGCAGTTCCCTACACAGCAGCATCCCAGGACCACAGTATCCTTACCTTATGCTTAATTCCCACCATGCTTCCACCAAAACAAAACAAACTGCTTCTTGCCCAGTATACTGCGTAATAGTCAATGATATTATTCTCCACCTTGTTTTCTAAACGGTAAGTTAAGAGATAATGTTTACCAATCACTTAGGGTGTGCTGATAAGGAACCGCGTTGCTCCAGGTCTCTGCACTCTCTCCCAGCACACACAGGCCTTCTCTTGAGTCTGCCTCAGAGCTTGCGCCTTGAACATGCCATCTTTATTTCTTCTACTTCAGGTCCTCATAACATGCCTCTTGTTTTTATTTTTTCCACTTCAGGTCTTTATACCATGTCATCTTGTTTTTATTTCTTCCACTTCAGGTCCTTGTAACATGCTGTCTTGTTTTTATTTCTTCCACTTGAGGTCCGTTTTTGTTCTCGTAGTCTTCACTTTCAGCCCCGTCTCTTCGCCCACTACTGCTGTGTATTTTCTCAGAAACAAATCTGGTCATATACACTTTATTCCCTACACGAGCCTTGCACGTGAGATTTCTGCTTAGAAATTGGTTTAGAAATCTTTTGAATCTTTATTACCAATAGTAGAGCATGCTAGCTGGCATGCCCAAGTCATTGATTTCTTCAGCTCTCTAGCCACTGGCTATTAGCTGCTAGCAGCCTTTTCCAGGGGCTGTACAAAATAATATTTGTATTCCTTGATGGGTAAAAGATTGGGATGACACAGGCCATTTGGATCATATCCAGTTTTTTTAACTAGCCATCCCAAAGCCATTTACAGTCTGGCCCCATCATCTTTCTTAGGCCCATCTCCCAGGCATTCGTCCTGTGGCCCGTGCATGCTAAATGTGCACTCTTGTGTAGTCAGCTAGGCCGTGCCTCTTCATGACTGTGCCTTGTTTTACTTACTGTTTCCTCTTTTTGGGCTTCGGTTGCTGTCTTCTCCATCCTTTATCTATAAACTATTGACTCTGCAAGAACACACCCCAGCCTCATTGTCTGCTAAGCTTTCTGTGATACCTGTCACAGACCGAACTGCTTTCCCATCTGGACTCCCATAGCGTATCTCTTGTAACACTTACCTCAGTGCCAGGTAGAGTATTTCTTTATATTGCTCCCTGCTGTAGACTTCACATTTTTCAAGGTCAAGGATTTTGTCCCGTTCGTTTTTGTAGCCATTGTTTAGCACGGTGCCTGGCCTGCAGTAAACAAAAACATCTAAATCAATAGGAGAGATGTAGAAACACTTGCGATGAGACGTCTCAAGACACCCCAGCTCCTTCATTAAATGAGAAAAGCAGAAAGTGATAGTGGGAAGGTGAGAGCAGAGACCCTACTACCTAATTCATGTGGGGAGAAGTCAGTCCAGTTTTGACTAGCCAGCCGACCTGTCTTCCCTCCTCCTGTCTTCCCTTCCTCCCTCCACCTGCCTACAGATATTTTTTTAAGCTTTCCTCCACATCTCGTACTATGCCAGGAACTGAGCGTAGAACAGGAGAGACTTGGCACGTGCCCGCAGAGCTTGTGCCCAGACAGGGAGAGGTGCAGGCCGTTACATGAAGCGGGACTGGCCTGGGCAGAGGAGGCGAGCGTATTGGCAGTGAGACTGCGCAGCAGGGACGGACCGAGCAGGTCAAGAGGGTGAGGAAGTTGAGGGGAGGAGTGAGGGGTGCACATGTCAGAGGGTCGCGCGTGCTGAACGTGAGCGAGCGTGTGACGGTCTTCTCTGCCTTGGTTTTATCATCACTGCACTCCCTCTTCAACTTCATTCTCTGTCGTGCTTTCTACCACGACACGTTTACCGGTTGTTTTCTGAGAGAATAATACTCACCAGCTTGGTGGTAAGGAGAGCAGCTCTGGGAGTTGTAAATCTGAAGTTAAATGATGATCAGAGCCCTGCTGGCACAGTGGTTAGAGCTCGGCTGCTAACCGAAAGGTCAGCAGTTTGAATCCCCCAGCCGCTCCTTGGGAACCCTTTGAGGGTCAGCTGCTTTCTTAACCTCCCTAGAAGGCAGGGACCATGCAGGGAGCTGCAGCTAAGGGGTCTCTGTGAGGAAAGGGCTTGTATCTGTGGGGGGCTTGCAGTCCCCAAACCAGCTCTGAGAGGGGACTCGGAGGGAGGACGGTCCTTGAGGTTTTCATCCGAAGCCCCCAGCTCTTTATTCCCAGAAGAGCTGTGCCCCCGGGAGTGGGAGGGAAGAAGCACTGTGGCCACAGTGAGGGTAGGCTGGAGTGATATGGAGGGTCGCAGTTGGAGGCTAGAAGTGGGGGCTGAAGATGAGCTTTGTTTCGGGGATTGCTGGGAAGGGAGCCAACTGTGGGTCCATCCTGCTGACTAGGACCAATCTCTGTCTCAGGTTACCCGACTTCACATTGGTGCCTCTATATGTTTCGAAGACTTAGGGGAGTCCTGGGTCACAGGTACTGAATAGGGAAGGGGATTAACACTTTAATGGGTATCCACTATGTGTCAGGCAGTGTGCTTTACATCATATTTTATCCTCATAATAACACGGTTGCAAGAGTATCAGTTTCTCAGATAAGGAAACCAGAGGCCAGAGGTTTAGTGCTTGTCTAGGGTCCCACAGTTAGTGGCGAGGGCGTCAACCCAGTTCTGTCTGATCCCACAGCCCATACTCCAAATCCCACAGCACCCTCAGATGCTGTGTTGCAGCTGAATTCAGAGAGAGTTTGGGTTACAGAGCCTGTGCCTTGTTCTTTGTCTCCCCACCCCCAGGCCTCTTGGAACCCACTGGGGTAGGTAGTGCCCTTGGGCAGATGTGCTCTCTGTTTTGAGCAGTCAGTGCCGCATGGTGGAGCCATAGCTTAGCACTGGGCTGATGCACAGGGGATGTGCGTTCCAGTGCTCAGTCTGCCATAGCTGTACCTGTGTGCTGAGCTGAGTTATGTAGCTCCCGAGCATGGGTCCCTAGGTCTGCAGATCCACTAATTAAACTTTCTGGATTAGCAGGCCCCAGTGAACCCAAACCGCCAGGGATGGGATTTAGGAAACTGGACTTTCACAAGCTCCCTGGAGGAGTCTTATGTGCCGTCAGGTTTGGGAACCTCCCATGTTTAAAATCTGAGTCTTCCTACTAGGCAGTCATGAATTGTTGTATCAGTTTTATAATTGTTAACTTATGTTTTAAAGCAAAGTTAAAATTGAAGGTGAAAGTTAGTGTTTTTTTAATTGGCTGCTAAAGATGGTCTAAAGGTCTGTGTACTGTAATAAAGAATGGTTTTATCTGAAGCGTCAGGTATTTATATATAAATTAATACTTGTAAATAAATTGATGTTTTAATAAGCATCCGCTAGAAATTATAGTGAAAAATCATCTTTAAATCCTCGTTTTTTATCCTAAATGTTGTGTCAAATACTAGCACGAAAAAGAGCTTCAGGAAGAAGATACTGAAGAGTGTTTTTATTTTAGATACGTTCCGGAACAGAAAGAACCCAGATCCCAGTTTAGGAGGGGATTCATGCAAGGGCGTGTCAGCAGACAAGAAAAAGAAGGGAAGGAGGCCATCTACGAAGAGCGCTGGCCAGATTACGTCAGGGAGCTGCGAGGAAGGTAAACTCAACATGTTTGCAAGTGAGAACACCGTGGCTGAGTGACCAACGCACAAAGCAGCAGTTGTCTTTGAACTTGTACGTAGAGCATCGCACGTCTCCTACCCCAGCTAAACACGGGTGGTCTGACTTTTAAACACTATGACCCATGATTCTCCTGTCTTCAGAGTATATCCCCCCATTTGCAGGTGGAGTTACGCACTAAGACTTAAAAAAAAAAAAGACTTTATAGCAGTTTAAATCACAAGAAACTTTATCACAGAAGATATAGAACCTCTTTTCCACGTATTTTGTTATTTCTGTTCACCTCTGGTAGGTATTCTGCAAGGACTGTAGATGTTTTAGAAATGATGGATGATGATAAAGTGGATCTGAACTTGATTGCTGCCCTTATCCGACACATCGTTTTGGAAGAAGAGGTTAGCTCTGTCCCTTTTTTATTTTTCTTCAAGTAACAGGATTTTATTAGTGTATCGAGCCCGTGAAAAAAGAAAAACAGTTTTCTTAAATGCTTCTAAAAAACAGACTGTGAACGAAATTGCTTTTGACACCAGAAATAAGAATCTCAAAATACGAAAAGATTTAGGCATTTGACTTATTTGAAGAAAAGGCTAAACGAATGAAGCATCCAGATAATAAATTCTTGTTTTTTGAAAGTAAGCTCGTGTTCGTTTAGCTATAATCAGTAACTAAAATTCTCCTGAACTCATACGATTTCAGCGTCATCTTCAGTGTGCACAAACTTTTATAGTTAGCGTTTTGTTGATGTGATCCTTTGTAATGGTTATTTCTCCTCCACACAGGATGGTGCAATATTGGTATTTCTGCCAGGCTGGGACAATATCAGCAGTTTACACGACCTCTTGATGTCACAAGTGATGTTTAAATCAGGTATCATATAAATGTGTTTTTGTTGCGCTTCCACGAGGGGCGTGTAGCTTGGTGTATTCTTTCATTTTAATAAGTGCAGGCTGCCTCAGTATAAGAACTTGGTAGGCAGGCCCAGGTTGGGTTTTTCAAGTCACCCCTGTTTCTTTTTCAGCATTCCAGGTCACAGGTGACAGTGATGAATGTGTAGTGAAGCTCTTTATTTAGTATTATGAAGAGACTGTTTTACCTCTTTTCTTAAATTTACCTAGTAAAATTAGGCCGTTAAAGTTAAGATGCTGGCATTTGGAGGTTTTTTGTTGTTTTTCTCACTCACCACTGGGTTTTCGTTGGGGAGAAAGAAGCTCTAATTTGTCACTTAGCCTGGTGTTGTCCTGCTCTGACTGTACAACAGCCACCCACGGAGCTTTTTTAGAATTCCGATGCCCATACCCCATCTTCACCCCAAATCTAGGAATGTGACTTGAACATCTGACGTTTTTTAAAATTCCTCAGGAGGTTCTCATTCTTTAACAGCGTGTTTTAGAGATGTAAACTCTTCCGCCTTAGAGAACGCCTGAGGACATTTTTCTATTATAGAATTTACCAACGGTATTCTCGGTAACCGTTGTTAACTTCAATAAAGTATAGAACAAATTCTCCTTAATATTTTCTAGTTCTGAATATAATTTCTAACCGAAGTGCTTTTATTCTCAGTAACCGTTGTTAACTTCAATAAAGTATAGAACAAATTCTCCTTAATATTTTCTAGTTCTGAATATAATTTCTAACCGAAGTGCTTTTTAAACATTTTTTTTCTTTTTACAAGACACTAGAAAAATACTTTGATCTAATAGTATACATTAAAATGACAATGATGTGTTTTCATTCTTTGCTAAATCCCATTATGGCAATGCTCCCAAAGCATTCTCTATAAATTATTTACTACTCTCTAGCTGATGAAATATTTTGATTTCTCTGTAAAGAAATATCATGTTTTCTTTGTCAGTGGGAGTCTTTATAGGAAAAGTATAACCAAAACCTGTGCCATTGAGCCAATTCTGACTCATAGCGACCCTGCAGGACAGAGCAGCACTGACTGCCACCTCGGGTCTGCAAGGCTGTAGGACTTAGAGAAGCAGACGGCCACGTCTTTCTCCCAAGGAGCTGCAGTTGGATTCAGACTGCTGACCTTTCCGTTAGCAGCAAGTGCTTAACCACTGTGCCACCATGGCTCCTGTTAGAAAAAACTTAGTCATTATTAAATATATAATTTTATTATCTACTTTTAGTTTAAAAAAAAAAAAAGTGTATTTAGTTGACAAAGAAAAGTATAAGAAAGACGTGTACCGAAATATAACAGTGATCATTTCTAGAGGAGTGAGTAGAGGGTATGAAATTATAGATTGTCATAATTGACTTCGTTAGCGTTCTGCGTTGAATTACGCTCAAGGAAAACCAGAACCAAACCCATTGCCGTTGAGTCTATTCCGACTCACGGTGACCCTATAGGACAGAGTAGAACTGCCCTGTAGGGTTTCCAAGGAGCTGCTGGTGGATTTGAACTGTTGGCCTTTTGGTTGGCAGCCGTAGCTCTTAACCACTGTACCACCATGGTTATAAAATTTAACAGTGTTTTTTTTCTTGAATAAACAAGTTAGGTTGAAAAAAATTTAGCCTTAACAATCAGTTGCTGTCCTATGCTGTAGCCACTGTATGTAGATGGGGAAGAATTGACCTAACCCTGTACTGGCTGAAAAGTAAATCTTGAAACTCTATTTATATCTAAAGCTTATCAACTTTCTTATTTCTTTTTTCTCTTAAAGAGCGTCAACTTTCTTCCCATTGACTCCTTAGTTGTGCAATATCAGCAGTATAAATTGTTTTTATCCAAGTTATATTGTCTTCATAAAGTTGCTTCTAGTTTCATTATTCATGGCTATAATCTTTTTATATTATTCATAATGAAAAACTTAAAATATGCAGAAAACTAGAGGGCTGTAATGATATCTATGACTTTAACGTAGCAATTATTTTTGCAGTCTTTTTTCCTTTTTAAAGTGAATTGCAGCTATCACATTGTATCTCGAAGTGTGCATCTCCAAAAATACAATTTCCTGTGTAACCATAATGTCATTATGACATCAAATCCTTAATAGCATCCAGTAACCCAGTCTGTAATCAGATTTGCCCATTGGTCCCCAAAATGTTTTTCACAGCTGGTTTGTTCAAATGAGAAAAAAATCAAACCTGAATAATTTTTAAATCTACTTCTAGAACATCACCCTTCCCCGTGATAGTAATGATTGTGGAAAAGACCAGGCCAGTTGTCTTATAAAAGGAGCCCTGGTGGTGCAGTGTAGTGAAGAAGTGCTCAGCTGTTAACTGAAGGGTCTGAGGTTCAAACCCACGAGCCGCTCCGTGGAAGAAGGACGTGGCAGTCTGCGTCCAGCCTAGGAAACCCTATGGGGCAGTTTTACTCCACCTTACAGGGTCACCGTATGTTCGCTATGAGTGGGAATCAACTTGAAGGCTGGGTTTGGCTTTTTTGTTGGTATTTTCCTGTAATGAGTACAGCTCTCTGGATTTGTCTGGGTTTTTATACTGTCGTTTTGTTTGATTCACTCCATGTGTTTCCTGTTAGCTGGAAATTACGTCTAAGGACTTGATAAGATTCAAGTTCAGTGTATTTGGCGTGAGTGTTTTACAGTTGATACGTTTCATTTTGTATTGCAGAGACAGGTAAATCAGCATTCTCATTTTGGCAGCATCGATTGCTTGACAGCTTTTTACTACTTTGTAGAGCTCAGAAGAGTAATAGTCTGTGGGGATTATCTTATCTCCTTTGGATAAAAACAGTTCATTTTGGGGGAAACACAGCTGTCTTGAGTCGTTTGAGACACTGTTCCCAGAGATTAAGTCAGATTGCGTTCAGCACCCATAAGTAAACTGGGAGTGGCCCTTGCTTCCTTAACGCCCCTTCGCTCCCGTTACTGTACTGCGTCCACAGTGTCTTCTCTGTTGGCTGAGAATCATGAACAAGCTGGAGCTTTTTCCTTTTGAAAGTTTATAAAGTAGGAATATAACTTAATATATTTCTAAGGATATCATGCTTTAAAAATGTTGGTCTCTTTTGAGGGGATTTGTTTTATTATTTGATCAGGATTATTTTATCACTTTTTAAGTGGGACATGGGTATTTAATAAGTAATATGTTCTAAAAATTCACTTACCGTCTTTATGATTAAAATGGATTCACTCTAAGTACACAAACATTCATATGAAGCAGAATTCTTGGGTCCTCAGCTAGTAGGAGGAATGGAGTTAATGATATTTTACTCGTGTAATTTGAAAGGTTTGCCTCCAGCCTTTAAGCATTCTTAGAGAGCTTGGAGAAGCTTATCGGTGTGATTCAGAGAACAGAATGTCAGCTGGAACTTGCCGGAACGTTCAGAAAACAGGACTACTAAAAAAGTAAAAATCTGTGTGCTGTATGTAAGAATGTAAATTTGAGAATTATGTGGGTTAGCTTCTGGGTTCAGTGTCCAATAAATGTCTGATGACACTTTTCTGCAACTATTTGTCTTAAAGCTTAATTTTTCTTTCTGATTTTCAGATAAGTTTCTTATTATACCTTTACATTCACTGATGCCTACGGTTAACCAGACACAGGTATGTTGTAGTTTATTTGGTTTCTGTCTTTCAAACTAAGCTAGGCTTTAAGGACTGCTCATTGTGTTTTTCTTTTCTTTCTTTCTTTATTTTTAATTAATTTTTATTAAGCTTCAAGTGAACATTTACCATTCCAATCAGTCTGTCACATGTAGGTTTACATACATCTTACTCCCTTCTCCCACTTGCTCTCCCCCTATTGAGTCAGCCCTTACAGTCTCTCGTTTTGTGCCAATTTTGCCATCTTCCCTCTCTCTCTATCTTCCCATCCCCCCTGCAGTCAAGAGTTGCCAACACACTCTCCAGTGTCCACCTGATTTAATTAGCTCTCTCTTCATCGGCATCTCTCCCCCCCCCGCACTGACCAGTCCTTTTATTGCCTGATGATTTGTCTTCGGGGATGGTTCCTGTCCTGTGTCATCAGACATTCTGGGGAGCATTGTCTCTGGGATTCCTCTAGTCTCAATCATACCATTAGGTATGTTCTTTTCATGAGAATTTGGGGTCTGTATCCCATTGGTCTCCTGCTCCCGCAGGAGTTGTCTGTTGTGTTCCCTGACAGGGCAGACATCGATTGTGGCCGGGCACCAACTAGTTCTTCTGGTCTCAGGATAATGTAGGTCTCTGGTTCATGTGGCCCTTTCTGTCTCTTGGGTTCTTAGTTGTCGTGTGACCTTGGTGTTCTTCCTTTGCCTTTACTCCAGGTGGGTTGAGACCAATTGATGTATCTTAGATGGCTGCTTGTTGGCATTTAGGACCCCAGGCGCCACAATTCAAAGTGGGATGCAGAATGTTTTCATAATAGAATTATTTTGCCCATTGACTTAGAAGTCCCCTCAAACCAAGTTCCCCAGACCCTAGCCCCTGCTCCGCTGACCTTTGAAGCTTTCATTTTATCCCAGAAACCTCTTTGCTTTTAGTCCAGTCCAATTAGGCTGACCTTCCTTGTATTGAGTGTTGTCTTTCCCTTCACCCAAAGCAGTTCTTATCTACGGATTGATCAATAAAAAGCCCTCTCCCTCCCTCCCTCCACCCTTTGTAACCACAAAAGTATGTATTCTTCTCCGTTTTTTCTATTTCTCAAGATCTTATAATAGTGGTCTTATACAATATTTGTCCTTTTGCAACTGACTCATTTCGCTCAGCATAATGCCTTCCAGATTCCTCCCTGTTATGAAATGTTTCAGAGATTCGTCACTGTTCTTTATCGATGCGTAGTATTCCATTGTGTGAATATACCACAATTTATTTACCCATTCATCCGTTGATGGACACCTTGGTTGCTTCCAGCTTTTTGCTATTTGTAAACAGAGCTGCAATAAACATGGGTGTGCATATTTCTGTTTGTGTGAAGGCTCTTGTATCTCTAGGGTATATTCCGAGGAGTGGGATTTCTGGGTTGTATGGTAGTTCTATTTCTAACTGTTTAAGATAACGCCAGATGGATTTCCAAAGTGGTTGTACCATTTCACAATCCCACCAGCAGTGTATGAGAGTTCCAATCTCTCCGCAGCCTCTCCAGCATTTATTATTTTGTGTTTTTTGGATTAATGCCAGTCTAGTTGGTGTGAGATGGAATCTCATCGTAGTTTTAATTTGCATTTCTCTAATGGCTAATGATCGGGAGCATTTTCTCATGTATCTGTTGGCTGCCTGAATATCTTCTTTAGTGAAATGTGTGTTCATCTCCTTTGCCCACTTCTTGATTGGGTTGTTTGTCTTTTTGTGGTTGAGTTTTGACAGAATCATGTAGATTTTAGAGATCAGGGGCTGGTCGGAGATGTCATAGCTGAAAATTCTTTCCCAGTCTGTAGGTGGTCTTTTTACTCTTTTGGTGAAGTCTTTAGATGAGCATAGGTGTTTGATTTTTAGGAGCTCCCAGTTATCTGGTTTCTCTTCATCATTTTTGGTAATGTTTTGTATTCTGTTTATGCCCTGTATTAGGGCTCCTAGGGTTGATGCTATTTTTTCTTCCATGATCTTTATCGTTTTAGCCTTTATGTTTAGGTCTTTGATCCACTTGGAGTTAGTTTTTGTGCATGGTGTGAGGTATGAGTCCTGTTTCATTCTTTTGCAAATGGATATCCAGGTATGCCAGCACCATTTGTTAAAAAGGCTATCATTTCCCCAATTAACTGACACTGGTCCTTTGTCAAATATCAGCTGCTCATACATGGATGGATTTATATCTGGGTTCTCAATTCTGTTCCATTGGTCTATGTGCCTGTTGTTGTACCAGTACCAGGCTGTTTTGACTACTGTGGCTGTATAATAGGTTCTGAAATCAGGTAGAGTGAGGCCTCCCACTTTCTTCTTTTTCAGTAATGTTTTGCTTATCCGGGGGTTCTTTCCCTTCCATATGAAATTAGTGATTTGTTTCTCTATCCCCTTAAAGTATGACATTGGTATTTGGATTGGAAGTGCGTTATATGTATAGATGGCTTTTGGTAGAATAGACATTTTTACTATGTTAAGTCTTCCTATCCATGAGCAGGGTATGTTCTTCCACTTAAGTATGTCCTTTTGAATTTCTTGTAGCAGAGTTTTATAGTTTTCTTTGTATAGGTCTTTTACATCCTTGGTAAGATTTATTCCTGAGTATTTTATCTTCTTGGGGGCTACTGTGAATGGTATTGATTTGGTTATTTCCTCTTCGGTATTCTTTTTGTTGATGTAGAGGAATCCAAGTGATTTTTGTATGTTTATTTTATATCCTGAGATACTTCCAAACTCTTCTATTAGTTTCAGTAGTTTTCTGGAGGATTCCTTAGGGTTTTCCATGTATACGATCATGTCATCTGCAAATAGTGATAGCTTTACTTCCTCCTTACCAATCTGGATACGCTTTATTTCTTTGTCTAGCCTAATTGCCCTGGCTAGGACTTCCAGCACGATGTTGAATAAGAGCAGTGATAAAGGGCATCCTTGTCTGGTTCCCGTTCTCAAGGGAAATGCTTTCAGGTTCTCTCCATTTAGAGTGATATTGGCTGTTGGCTTTGCATAGATGCCCTTTATTATGTTGAGGAATTTTCCTTCAATCCCTATTTTGGTAAGAGTTTTTATCATAAATGGGTGTTGAACTTTGTCAAATGCCTTTTCTGCATCTATTGATAAGATCATGTGGTTTTTATCTTTTGTTTTATTTATGTGATGGATTACATTAATGGTTTTTCTGATATTAAACCAGCCTCGCATACCTGGTACAAATCCCACTTGATCAGGGTGAATTATTTTTTTGATGTGTTGTTGGATTCTATTGGCTAGAATTTTGTTGAGGATTTTTGCATCTATGTTGATGAGGGATATAGGTCTAAAATTTTCTTTTTTTGTAATGTCTTTACCTGGTTTTGGTATCAGGGAGATGGTAGCTTCATAGAATGAGTTGGGTAGTATTCCGTCTTTTTCTATGCTTTGAAATACCTTCAATAGTAATGGTGTTAAGTCTTCTCTGAAGGTTTGGTAGAACTCTGCAGTGTAGCCGTCTGGGCCAGGACTTTTTTTTGCTGGAAGTTTTTTGATTACCGTTTCAGTCTCTTTTTTTGTTATGGGTCTATTTAGTTGTTCTACTTCTGAATGTGTTAGTTTAGGTAGGTAGTATTGTTCCAAGAATTTATCCATTTCTTCTAGGTTTTCAAATTTGTTAGAGTACAATTTTACGTAGTAATCTGAAATGATTCTTTTAATTTCATTTGGTTCTGTTGTGATGTGGTCCTTCTCGTTTCTTATTTGGGTTATTTGTTTCCTTTCCTGTTTTTCTTTAGTCAGTCTAGCCAATGGTTTATCAATTTTGTTAATTTTTTCAAAGAACCAGCTTTTGGCTTTGTTAATTCTTTCAATTGTTTTTCTGTTCTCTAATTATTTAGCTCAGCTCTAATTTTTATTATTTGTTTTCTTCTGGTGCCTGATGGGTTCTTTTGTTGCTCAATTTCTATTTGTTCAAGTTGTTGGGACAGTTCTCTGATTTTGGTTCTTTCTTCTTTTTGTATGTGTGCATTTATCGATATAAATTGGCCTCTGAGCACTGCTTTTGCTGTGTCCCAGAGGTTTTGATAGGAAGTATTTTCATTCTCGTTGCTTTCTAAGAATTTCCTTATTCCCTCCTTGATGTCTTCTATAACCCAGTCTTTTTTCAGGAGGGTATTGTTCATTTTCCAAGTATTTGATTTCTTTTCCCTAGTTTTTCTGTTATTGATCTCTGGTTTTATTGCCTTGTGGTCTGAGAAGATGCTTTGTAATATTTTGATGTTTTGGATTCTGCAAAGTTTTGTTTTATGACCTAATATGTGGTCTATTCTAGAGAATGTTCCATGTGCACTAGAAAAAAAAGTATATTTTGTAGCAGTTGGGTGGAGAGTTCTGTATAAGTCAATGAGGTCAAGTTGGTTGATTGTTGTAAGTAGGTCTTCTGTGTCTCTATTGAGCTTCTTACTGGATGTCCTGTCCTTCTCCGAAAGTGGTGTGTTGAAATCTCCTACTATAAATGTGGAGGTGTCTATCTCACTTTTCAATTCTGTTAAAATTTGATTTATGTATCTTGCAGCCCTGTCATTGGGTGCGTAAATATTTAATATGGTTATGTCTTCCTGATCAATTGTCCCTTTTATCATTATATAGTGTCCTTCTTTATCTTTTGTGGCAGATTTAAGTCTAAAGTCTATTTTGTCAGAAATTAATATTGCTACTCCTCTTCTTTTTTGCTTATTGTTTGCTTGATATATTTTTTCCCATCCTTTGAGTTTTAGTTTGTTCGTGTCTCTATGTCTAAGATGTGTCTCTTCTGGCAGCATATAGATGGATCGTGTTTCTTTATCCAGTCCGTGACTCTCTGTCTCTTTATTGGTGCATTTAGTCCATTTACATTCAGGGTAATTATAGATAAATAAGTTTTTAGTGCTGTCATTTTGATGCCTTTTCATGTGTGTTGTTGGCCATGTCATTTTTCCACATGCTTTTTTGTGCAGAGACGTTTTTCTTAGTAGCTTGTGAGATCCTCATTTTCATAATGTTTAACTTTGTGTTTGTTGAGTCGTTACGTTTTTCTTGGCTTTTTTCTTGAGTTATGGAATTGATATTCCTTTTTGTGGTTACCTTATTATTTACCCCTATTTTTCTAATTAAAAACCTAACTTGTATCCTTCTATATCGCCTTGTATCCCTCTCCATCTGGCAGTTCAATGCCTCCTATATTTAGTCCCTCTTTTTGATTATTGTGATTGTTTATCTATTGATTTCCATGATTTCCTGTTATGCGTATTATTTTGTTTATTTATTTTTTAGAATTAGTCTTAATTTGTTTGTTTTTGTGCTTTCCCTATTTGAGTTGCGTTGATATCAGGACGTTCTGTTTTGTGACCTTGTATTGTGCTGGTACCTGATATTATTGGTCATCAGGCCAAACAATCTCCTTTAGCACTTCTTGCAGTCTTGGTTTAGTTTTTGCAAATTCTCTAAACTTGTGTTTATCTGTAAATATCTTAATTTCACCTTCATATTTCAGAGAGAGTTTTGCTGGATATGTGATCCTTGGTTGGCAGTTTTTCTCGTTCAGTGCTCTGTATACGTCGTCCCATTCCCTTCTTGCCTGCATGGTTTCTGCTGAGTAGTCTGAACTTATTCTTATTGATTCTCCCTTGAAGGAAACCTTTCTTTTCTCCCTGGCTGCTTTTAAAATTTTCTGTTTGTCTTTGGTTTTGGCAAGTTTGATGATAATATGTCTTGGTGTTTTTCTTTTTGGATCAATCTTAAATGAGGTTCGATGAGCACCTTGGATAGATATCCTTTCATCTTTCATGATGTCAGGGAAGTTTTGTGTCAGGAGTTCTTCAACTATTTTCTCTGGGTTTTCTGTCCCCCCTCCCTGTTCTGGGACTCCAATCACTCGCAAGTTATCCTTCTTGATAGAGTCCCACATGATTCTTAGGGTTTCTTCATTTTTTTTAATTCTTTTATCTGATTATTTTTCAGCTATGTTGGTGTTGATTCCCTGGTCCTCCAGTAGTCCCAGTCTACATTCTAATTGCTCGAGTCTGCTCCTCTGACTTTCTATTGCGTTGTCAAATTCTGTAATTTTATTGTTAATCTTTTGGATTTCTACATGCTGTCTCTCTATGGATTCTTGCAACTTATTAATTTTTCCACTATGTTCTTGAATAATCTTTTTGAGTTCTTCAACAGTTTTATCAGTGTGTTCCTTGGCTTTTTCTGCATTTATCCTAATTTCATTTGTGATATCTTTAAGCATTCTGTAAATTAGTTTTTTATATTCTGTATCTGATAATTCCAGGGTTGTATCTTCATTTGGGAAGGATTTTGATTCTTTTGTTTGAGGGGTTGGAGAAGCTGTCATGGTCTGTTTCTTTATGTGGTTTGATATGGACTGCTGTCTCCGAGCCGTCACTGGGAAACTAGATTTTCCAGGTAATCAGCTTAAAAAAAAAATGCCGTCAGATCCCTATCTGAATTCTCCCTCTGGCTCCGGGCATTCGGATGTTAATGGAGCTGCCTGGAGAGGGTGGGGGAGGGATCAGAGAGCTGGGAGTGTAGCACCACAGAATATAGAGCTGAACACTGCGTTCACACTCTGCCCCCGTCTGCCAAAATCCGGGCCGGACAGCTTCCCGGCTAGGACACTGCTTTCCCTGCTCGGAGACCAGTCACTTCCTCCCGGGGACTTCTCCCTCCGGTGCGCGGCACCGCTCGCGCGCACTGAGTGGGCGTCTCCCGCACGAACGGGTGGGCCCGCCCCCAGGGTCTATTCAGGAGAATATAATTGGACCCCGTGCTCGCGCCCCGCCCACACGTGCACCCAAATCCCAGCGGGACGGCTCGCCGGCTGGGACGCTGCTTTCCCGGTCCGAGACCAGTCACTTCTGGGGGTTTCTCCCTCCGGTGCGCCGCGCCACACGCAATCTGGGTGGGCGTCAGCCACACGACCAGGTGGGCCTGCCCCCTGGGTCAATTCAGGGGAATATAATTGGACCCTGTGCTCACGCCCCGCCCGCGTGCGCACCCAAATCCCAGGAGAATGGCTCCCCGTCTGGGACGCTGTTTTCCCTGCTCTGAGACCGGTCACTTCGGGGATTTCTCCCTCTGGTTCGCCGCGCCGCACGTGCGGACTGGGTGGGCGTCCTCCCGCACGAACGCGTGGGCCCCGCCCCGGGGTCGCTTTAGGGAAACATAGCTGACCTCCCCCCCCGCCCCCCCCTCCCGCTCGTGCCCCGCCCGCTTCATGCCAAACTCCCGGCGGGACGGGTCGCCAGCTGGGACGCTGTTCTCCCCGCTCCAATATCAGTCACTACCTCCCGGGTGCTTTTCCCTCCGGCTGTGCCACTACGCCGCCCGCGCCAACCAGCTAGACTTCCTCCCGGGATGGGTTCGGGGGGGGGAAGGGCTGGGCCCCCCGTCTGTGCCGTCTGCCCCCCTCGGCTCTGCCCCAGATCGGGCTCCTAAGGTCACCTGCCTGGTACGCTGGCTCCTAGTTCTGAAAACGGTCGCTGTCTGCCCGTATTTGTTCGTTTTCCGTCTCTAAGTCTGTGCTTGTTGTTCAGAGTTCGTAGATTGTTATGTGTGTGATCGATTCCCTTGTTTCTCCGAGTCTTTGTTGCAAGAGGGATCCGCGGCAGCGTCCACCTAGTCCGCCATCTTGGCCCCGCCCTCTCTTCTTTTTTTTTTTTAAGGAGCATTTTCAAATAATAATCCATAGATAAAATACTTCTTGAGAGCCTTTGCAATCGAGCCTTCAGGGGATGAGTGCACAAAACTTGACCAACAGAAGGGGCAATATACCAATCAGATTAGTTACGTCAGCATTCCAGTTCTGTTGCCTTCAAGTTGGTTTCCACTCACGGTGACCCACGTTAGAGTAGAAACCATGGTCCATAGAGTTTTCAGCCGCTGACTTTTCAGACGTGGATCGCCAGGACTTAACTTCTAAGGCATCTCTGAGTGGACTTAAGCCGCCATCCTTTTACTTAGCAATTGAGCACGTTAACCAGTTAGCCACTCACGGCCTCCAAGTTACTGCTGAAACCAGTTCTTTAAACTTTTCCCTGATGTCAACACTAGGGGATATGTTTTATTGTTAGAAATGGGACATGGGTATTTAGTAAGTGATTAGCTCTAGACGAGAACGTTTAAAGAATTGACGTTACCGATAACTTGTTTGGGTTTCCTGAATCAAACAGTGTCTGAGTCCCAGTAAAGATGACTCAGCCTAGAAGTGGATTATCTGATAGCCTACAGCTTGGTGTTTGAGACTTAACAGAAGTAGTGCATTTGCAAGTATGGGATTTCCTGTTTCATCAATAATATATGATGTTTTTGGATGTTTTTGCTCCCTCAGATACAGGAATTTCCCTAATTAACATGAAGACTGCATTCTCAGAGGCAAGATGGTTTTGTGTTTGCCCCTCTAGTTTCTCCGCTTTTCTGTTTGCAAGGAAATATCAAGACATTTTTTATCGAGCCCTGTTACTATCCTTTCTGCTAGTACCTTAGTACTGAGTAAGGCTCAACCAGCTGAATTAGATGCAAAGTGCCTATCCGAGGGAAGGGAAAGGTAGAAGGAAAGAACTCTTGATTCCAGGGTCCAGAGAGAAAAGTGTCAGTGAGGAGGCTTTCATCCCTGACATCCTAACAGGAAATTCTTTATTCCTTTGCTGGAGAGTATGTGCCTAGACTGGGAAACAACATTTTCTGTATTGGTGATCATTTTACAAGTGAAGGAATAAGTTGATACTTTTTTTTTTTTTTTTGCATGACAGTAGTACGTGACTGCCTCTCTTCTTTTTATTGGCTGGCATTGCTTGCAGGATTCAGCATTTGGAGAGAGGCTTTTCGTTCGTTTGTTTTTAACTCTGATCTGCTCTCAGGCTAGTATGCAGGATCACAATGGGCCAGTCGACATCCACTGCACTGGGTTGGGCATCTGCCTGATTGGTCGGTACCTATCCTTACCATGTAGATTGGTCCTGATTCGTGTCCTCATTCTGTACTCTTAAGTTTAGTTACACGGTAAGATGTTTACACCACCCAGCTTTTGCTGAAAGACATACTGTACATTTAAATAATTATATTTCATCTATCTGTTGAAGACTTCGTTTGATTACCAGAGGAGAGTTTGTGGTATTGAAGATGATATAGAGTTTGTAATTATTTATATCTTTAATATTAGATGCATATGTCAATGAAGGAACACAAAATGCCAGAAATGAGCAATATAAGAAATTCCTCTAACGTCAAAAATAATGTGTCAGAAATTAATGTATGTTGAGAGTTTTAATGTGTTTATTTTTACAGGTGTTTAAAAAAACCCCTCCTGGTGTTCGGAAAATAGTGATCGCTACCAATATTGCAGAGACAAGGTAAATCGTTATGAATGTTTACTGCTTACGCATGCAGAACATTTTGAGCCCACATAAGTTAGTAGCATATCTTAAATGTTTTCTCCTCTAAAATTTACAAAGCTGTGTTTT